>NC_091246.1:116860000-117485000 GCF_042477335.2 Ovis canadensis
GGGGACTGGCCTTTCCTGAGCCCACCAGAGCGGGTCCCTGAGTTCCCCGTCGTAAGTCCAGAGCACGTGCCAAAACTCGAGAAAATCCAGGAGGTTTTGCCCTCCAGGCGAGATGAGGCCCATTTCCGCTGAGGCTTCTCGAGGCTAATCACATCTAACCACTGCAACTTCCAAAGGGTCCTTCACACCCTTGCTGCAACTCAAGAAGTTCCCCGACATACCCGTCTCCACTCGAGAGGAAGCACGAGGGTCCCGCACACATCCAGAGGAGCGCCGTTTCCGCCTCATAGCTCGAGATGAGGCATCCTTTCCCTGTTTCGTAGGGAAAGAATTCCCGGCGTTCCCGTCGCATCTCAAGAGGAGGCGCTCTCCACAGGAAAGGCGAGAGGAACTCCAGGGTCGTGCCACCATTCCAAGAGTCCCCCAGATGTGTCAGTCCATTCCAGAGGAACCTGTTTTCCCTGCACTGCCTTGACGTTCAAGCCGAGGATCGACTACCACCACGTGTGCACGTGGGACAGCCCTGTGGGAAAGCCTCGTGGGAAAGCCTCGTGAGAAAGACTCGAGGGAAAACCATAGATCATTTGATCCACGCGGCGGAATGCGTGACACTGTTGCTACCGCTCTGGAGGAAAGCGCAAGTGCATGCCCGCATTCGAGACGAGGACTGACTCCCCTGGGGAGACTCCAGAAATCCCCCAAGATCCATGTCAGCACTGGAGACGAATCCTCAGGTTCCGGCCCCGACTCCACACAAGGTCTTAGGCCCGGGCATCGACGGCAGAGGAATCCCGAGAGGCCCCCGTGGAACTCGAATGGGGACTGGCCTTTCCTGAGGCCACCAGAGCGGGTCCCTGAGGTCCCCGTCATAGGTCGAGAGCACCTGCTGCAACTGGAGAAAATCCAGGAGGTTTTGCCTTCCAGGCAAGATGAGGCCCATTTCCGCTGAGGCTTCTCGAGGCTAATCACATCTAACCACTGGAACTTCCAAAGGGTTCTTCACACCCTTGCTGCAACTCAAGAAGTTCCCCGACATACCCGTCTCCACTCGAGAGGAAGCACGAGGGTCCCGCACACCTCCAGGGGAGAACCATTTCCGCCTCCCAGCTCGAGATGAGGGATCCTTTCCCTGTTTCCTAGGGAAAGAATTCCCGGCGTTCCCGTCGCATCTCAAGAGGAGGCACTCTCCACAGGAAAGGCGATAGGAACTCCAGGGTCGTACCACCAATCCCAGAGTCCCCCAGATGTCCCAGTCCATTCCAGAGGAACCTGTTTTCCCTCCACTGCCTCGACTTTCACGCCTCGGATCGACTCACACCACGGTGGCACATGGGACAGCCCTGTGGGAAAGCCTCATGGGAAATCCTTGTGGGAAAACCTCGAGGGAAAGCCACAGATCCAATGAACGTCGCGACGGGAAGCGTGACAATGCTGCTACTGCTCTGGAGGAAAGCGCACGTGCATGCCCCCATTCGAGACAAGGACTGACTCCCCTGGGGAGAGTCCAGAAGTACCCCAAGAACCATGTCAGCACTGGAGAGGAATCCTCAGTTTCCGTGCCCAACTCCACACGGGGTCTTAGGCCCCGGCATCGACGGGAAAGGAATCCCAAGAGGTCCCCGAGAAGCTCGAATGGGGTCTGGCCAGGCCTGAGGCCACCAGAGCGGGTCCCTTAGGTCTCCGTCGTAACACTAGAGCACCTGCCGCAACTCGGGAAAATCCAGGAGGATCTCCCCTCCAGGCTAGATGAGGCCCATGTGCGCTGCGGCTTCTCGAGGCTAATCACACCTAACCTCTGGAACTTCCAAAAGGTCCTTCACATCCTTGCTGCAACTCAAGAAGTTACCCGACATACCACTCTCCACTATAGAGGAAGCACGAGGGTCGCGCCCACATCCAGTGGAGCGCCATTTCCGCCTCGTAGCTCCATATGAGGGATCCTTTCGCTGCTTGGTCGGGAAAGAATTCTGGGCTTTCCTGTCGCATCTCAAGAGAAGGCTCTCTCCACAGGAAAGGCGAGAGGAACTCCAGGATAGTGCCACCATTCCCAGAGTCCCCCAGATATTTCAGTCCATTCCAGAGGAAACTGTTTTCCCTGCACTGCCTCGAATTTCACTCCACGGATCGACTCACACCACGGTGGCACATGGGACAGCCCTGTTGGAAAGCCTCATGGGAAAGCCTCGTGCGAAATCCTCGAGGGAAAGCCACAGATCCCATTGTCGACGTGACGAAAAGCGTGACACTTCTGCTACAGCTCGGGAGGAAATCGCACGTGATGCCCCCTCTCGAGACCAGGACTAACTCCCCTGGGGAGACTCCAAAAGTACCCCAAGATCCATGTCAGCACTGGAGAGGAATCCTCAGTTTCCGGGCTCGATTCCACACAAGGTCTTAGTCCCGGGCATCGAAAAGAGAGGAATCCCCAGAGGCCCCAGAGAAACTCGAATGGGGTCTGGCCAGGCCTGAGGCCACCAGAGCCAGTCCGTTAGGTCACCATCGTAAGACGAGAGCACCTTCCGCAAGTCGAGAAAATCCAAGAGGTTCTCCCCTCCAGGCTAGACGAGGCCCTTTTCCGCTGAGGCGTCTCGAGGCTAATCACATCTAACCTCTGGAACTTCCAAAGGGTCCTTCACACCCTTGCTGCAACTCAAGAAGTTCCCGGACATACCCGTCTCCACTCGAGAGGAAGCACGATGGTCCCACCCACATCCAGAGGAGCCCCGTTTCCGCCTCCTAGCTCGAGATGAGGGGATCCTTTCCCTGCTTGGTCGGAAAAGAATACCCAGTCTTCCTGTCGCATGTCAAGAGGAGGCGCTCCTCACAGAAAAGGCGAGAGGAACTCAACGGTCGTGCCACAATTCCCAGAGTCCCCCAGATGTCTCATTCCATTCCAGAGGAACCTGTTTTCCCTGCACTGCCTCGACTTTCATGCCCAGGATCCACTCCCACCACGGTGGCAGTTGGGATAGCACTGTGGAAAATCCTCCTGGGAAAGCCTCATGGGAAAGCCTCGAGGGAAAGCCACAGATCCCTTGATTCACGCGACGGGAGGCGTGACACTGCTGCTACCCCTCTGGAGGAAAGCGGACGTGCATGCTCCCATTCGAGACGAGAACTTATCCCCTGGGGAGACTCCAAAAGTACCCCAAGATCCATGTCAGCACTGGAGAGGAATCCTCAGGTTCCGGCCCCGACTCCACACAAGGTCTTAGGCCCCTGCATCGACGGGAGAGCAATCCCGAGAGGCCCCCGAGGAACTCGCATGGGGACTGGCCTTTCCTGAGGCCACCAGAGCGGGTCCCTGAGGGCCCCGTCGTAAGTCGAGAGCACCTGCCGCAACTCGAGAAAATCCAGGAGGTTTTGCCCTCCAGGCGAGATGAGGCCCATTTCCGCTGAGGCTTCTCGAGGCTAATCACATCTAACCACTGGAACTTCCAAAGGGTCCTTCACACCCTTGCTGCAAATCAAGAAGCTCCCCGACATACCCGTCTCCACTCGAGAGGAAGCACGAGGGTCCCGCACACATCCAGGGGAGCCCCGTTTCCGCCTCCTAGCTCGAGATGAGGGATCCTTTCCCTGTTTCGTAGGGAAAGAATTCCCGGCGTTCCCGTCGCATTTCAAGAGTAGGCGCTCTCCACAGGAAAGGCGAGAGGAAGTCCAGGGTCGTGCCACCATTCCAAGAGTCCCCCAGATGTGTCAGTCCATTCCAGAGGAACATGTTTTCCCTCCACTGCCTTGACGTTCAAGCCGAGGATCGACTCCCCCCACGTGTGCACGTGGGACAGCCCTGTGGGAAAGCCTCGTGGGAAAGCCTCGTGGGAAAGACTCGAGGGAAAACCATAGATCCTTTGATCCACGCGGCGGACTGCGTGACACTGCTGCTACTGCTCTGGAGGAAACAGCAAGTGCATTCCCCCATTCGAGACGAGGACTGACTCCCCTGGGGAGTCTCCAGAATTACCCCAAGATCCATGTCAGCACTGGAGAGGAATCCTCAGGTTCCGGCCCCGACTCCACACAAGGTCTTAGGCCCCGGCATCGACGGGAGGGAATCCCGTGAGGCTCCCGAGGAACTCGCATGGGGACTGGCCGTTCCTGAGGCCACCAGAGCGGGTCCCCGAGGTCCCCATCATAAGTCAGATCACCTGCCGCAAGTCAAAAAAATGCAGGAGGTTTTCCCTCTAGGCGAGATGAGGCCCATTTCCGCTCAGGCTTCTCGAGGCTCATCACATCTAACCACTGGAACTTCCAAAGGGTCCTTCAAACCCTTGCTGCAACTCAAGAAGTTCCCCGACATCCCCGTCTCCACTCGAGAGGAAGCACGAGGGTCCTGCACACATCCAGGGGAGCCCCTTTTCTGCCTCCTAGCTCGAGATGAGGGATCCTTTCCCTGTTTCGTAGGGAAAGAATTCCCGGCGTTCCCGTCGCATCTCAAGAGGTCGCGCTCTCCACAGGATAGGCGAGAGGAAGTCCACGGTCGTGCCACCAATCCAAGAGTCCTCGAGATGTGTCAGTCCATTCCAGAGGAACCTGTTTTCCCTGCACTGCCTTGACGTTCAAGCCGAGGATCGACTCCCACCACGTGTGCACGTGGGACATCCCTGTGGGAAAGCCTCGTGGGAAAGACTCGGGGGAAAACCATAGATCCTTTGATCCACGCGGCGGACTGCGTGACACTGCTGCTACCGCTCTGGAGGAAAGCGCAAGTGCATGCCCGCATTTGAGACGAGGACTTACTCCCCTGGGGAGACTCCAGAATTACCCCAAGATCCATGTCAGCATTGGAGAGGAAACCTCAGGTTCCGGGCCCGACTCTAAACAAGGTCTTAGGCACCGACACCGAAGGGACAGGTTTCCTGAGAGGCAGGCGAGAAACTCGCACGGGGACTGGCCTTTCCTGAGGCCACCAGAGCGGGTCCCTGAGGTCCCCGTCGTAAGTCGAGAGCACCTGCCGCAACTCGAGAAAATCCAGGAGGTTTTGCCCTCCAGGCGAGATGAGGCACATTTCCGCTGAGGCTTCTCGAGGCTAATCACATCTAAACACTGGAACTTCCAAAGGATCCTTCACACCCTTGCTGCAACTCAAGAAGCTCCCCGACATACCCGTCTCCACTCGAGAGGAAGCACGATGGTCCCGCACACATCCAGGGGAGCCCCGTTTCCCCCTCCTAGCTCGAGATGAGGAATCCTTTCCCTGTTTCATAAGGAAAGAATTCCCGGCGTTCCGGTCGCATCTCAAGAGGAGGCGCTCTCCACAGGAAAGGCGAGAGGAAGTCCAGGGTCGTGCCACCATTCCAAGAGTGCCCCAGATGTGTCACTCCATTCCAGAGGAACCTGTTTTCCCTGCACTGCCTTGACGTTCAAGCCGAGGATCGACTCCACCACGTGTGCACGTGGGACAGCCCTGTGGGAAAGCCTCCTGGGAAAGAATCCTGGGAAAGCCTCGTGGGAAAGACTCGAGGGAAAACCATAGATCCTTTGATCCACGCGGCAGACTGCGTGACACTGCTGCTACCGCTCTGGAGGAAAGCGCAAGTGCATGCCGCATTCGAGACGAGGACTGACTCCCCCGGGGAGACTCCAGAAGTGCCCCAAGATGCATGTCAGCACTGGAGAGGAATCCTCAGGTTATGGCCCCGACTCCACACAAGGTCTTAGGCCCCGACATCGACGGGAGAGGAATCCCGAGAGGCCCCCGAGGAACTCGCATGGGGACTGGCCTTTCCTGAGGCCACCAGAGCGGGTCCCCGAGGTCCCCGTCGTAAGTCGAGAGCACCTGCCGCAACTCGAGAAAATCCAAGAGGTTTTGCCCTCGAGGCGAGATGACGCCCATTTCCGCTGAGGCTTCTCGTGGCTAATCACATGTAAACACTGGCACTTCCAAAGGGTCCTTCACACCCTTGCTGCAACTCAAGAAGTTCCCCGACATACCCGTCTCCACTCGAGATGAAGCACGAGGGTCCCGCACACATCCAGGGGAGCCCCGAATCCGCCTCCTAGCTCGAGAGGAGGGATCCTTTCCCTGTTTCGTAGGGAAAGAATTCCCGGCGTTCCCGTCGCATCTCAAGAGGAGGCGCTCTCCACAGGAAAGGCGAGAGGAACTCCAGGGACTTGCCACCATTCCCAGTGTCCGCCAGATGTGTCAGTCCATTCCAGAGGAACGTATTTTCCCTGTACTGCCTCGACGTTCATGCCGAGGATCGACTCCCACCACGGTGGCACGTCGGACAGCCCTGTGGGAAAGCCTCGTGGGAAGGCCTCGAGGGAAAGCCATAGATCCCTTCATCCACGAGGCGGAAAGGGTGACACAGCTGCTACTGCTCTGGAGGAAAGCGCAAGTGCATGCCCGCATTCGAGACGAGGACTGACTCCCCTGGGGAGACTCCAGAAGTACCCCAAGACCCATGTCAGCACTGGAGAGGAATCCTCAGGTTTCGGCCCCGACTCCACACAAGGTCTTAGGCCCCGGCATCGACGGGAGAGGAATCCCGAGAGGCCCCCGAGGAACTCGCATGGGGACTGGCCTTTCCTGAGGCCACCAGAGCGGGTCCCTGACATCCCGTCATACGTCGAGAGCACCTGCCGCAACTCGAGAAAATCCAGGAGGTTTTGCCCTCCAGGCGAGATGAGGCCCATTTCCGCTGAGGCTTCTCGAGGCTAATCACATGTAACCACTGGCACTTCCAAAGGGTCATTCACACCCTTGCTACAACTAAAGAAGTTCCCCGACATACCCGTCTCTACACGAGAGGAAGCACGAGGGTCCCACACATCCAGGGGAGCCCCGTTTCCGTCTCATAGCTCGAGATGAGGGATCCTTTCCCTGTTTCGTAGGGAAAGAATTCCCGGCGTTCCCGTCGCATCTCAAGAGGATGCGCTCTCCACAGGAAAGCTGAGAGAAACTCCAGGGTCGTGCCACCATTCCAAGAGTCCCCCAGATGTGTCAGTCCATTCCAGAGGAACCTGTTTTCCCTGCACTGCCTTGACGTTCAAGCCGAGGATCGACTCCCACCACGTGTGCACGTGGGACAGCCCTGTGGGAAAGCCTCGTGGGAAAGCCTCGTGGGAAAGACTCGAGGGAAAACCATAGATCCTGTGATCCCCGCGGCGGAAAGCGTGACACTGCTGCTACCGCTCTGGAGGAAAGCGCAAGTGCATGCCCACATTCGAGACGAGGACTGACTCCCCTGGGGAGTCTCCAGAAGCACCCCAAGATCCATGTCAGCACTGGAGAGGCATCCTCAGGTTCCGGCCCCGACTGCACACAAGGTCTTAGGCCCCGGCATCGACGGGAGAGGAATCCCGAGAGGCCCCCGAGGAACTCGCATGGGGACTGGCCTTTCCTGAGGCCACCAGAGCAGGTCCCTGAGGTCCCCGTCGTAAGTCGAGAGCACCTGCCGCAACTCGAGAAAATCCAGGAGGTTTTGCCCTCCAGGAGAGATGAGGCCCATTTCCGCTGAGGCTTCTCGAGGCTCATCACATCTAACCACTGGAACTTCCAATGGGTCCTTCACACCCTTGCTGCAACTCAAGAAGTCCCCCGACATACCCGTCTCCACTCGAGAGGAAGCACGAGGGTCCCGCACACATCCAGGGGAGCCCCGTTTCCGCCTCCTAGCTCGAGATGAGGGATCCTTTCCCTGTTTCCTAGGGAAAGAATTCCCGGCGTTCCCGTCGCATCTCAAGAGGAGGCGCTCTCCACAGGAAAGGCGAGAGGAACTCCAGGGTGGTGCCACCATTCCAAGAGTCCCCCAGATTTGTCAGTCCATTCCAGAGGAACCTGTTTTCCCTGCACTGCCTTGACGTTCAAGCCGAGGATCGACTCCCACCACGTGTGCACGTGGGACAGCCCTGTGGGAAAGCCTCGTGGGAAAGCTTCGTGGGAAAGACTCGAGGGAAAACCATAGATCTTTGATCCACGCGGCGGACTGCGTGACACTCCTGCTACCGCTCTGGAGGAAAGCGCAAGTGCATGCCCACATTCGAGACGAGGACTGACTCCCCTGGGAAGTCTCCAGAAGCACCCCAAGATCCATGTCAGCACTGGAGAGGAATCCTCAGGTTCCAGCCCCGACTGCACACAAGGTCTTAGACCCCGGCATCGGCGGGAGAGGAATCCCGAGAGGCCCCCGAGGAACTCGCATGGGGACTGACCTTTCCTGAGGCCACCAGAGCGGGTCCCTGAGGGCCCCGTCGTAGGTCGAGAGCACCTGCCGCAACTCGAGAAAATCCAGGAGGTTTTGCCCTCCAGGCGAGATGAGGCTCATTTCCGCTGAGATTTCTCGAGGCTCATCACATCTAACCACTGGAACTTCCAAAGGGTCATTCACACCCTTGCTGCAACTCAAGAAGTTCCCCGACATACCCGTCTCCACTCGAGAGGAAGCACGAGGGTCCCGCACACATCCAGGGGAGCCCCGTTTCCGCCTCCTAGCTCGAGATGAGGGATCCTTTCCCTGTTTCGTAGGGAAAGAATTCCCGGCGTTCCCGTCGCATTTCAAGAGTAGGCGCTCTCCACAAGAAAGGCGAGAGGAACTCCAGGGTCGTGCCACCATTCCAAGAGTCCCCCAGATGTGTCAGTCCATTCTAGAGGAACCTGTTTTCGCTGCACTGTCTTGACGTTCAAGACGAGGATCGGCTCCCACCACGGTGGCACGTGGGACAGCCCTGTGGGAAAGCCTCGTGGGAAAGCCTCGTGGGAAAGACTCGAGGGAAAAACATAGATCCTTTGATCTACGCGGAGGACTGCGTGACACTGCTGCTACCGCTCTGGAGGAAAGCGCAAGTGCATGCCCGCATTCGAGACGAGGACTGACTCCCCTGGGGAGACTCCAGAAGTACCCCAAGATCCATGTCAGCACTGGAGAGGAATCCTCAGGTTCTGGCCTCGACTCCACAAGAGGACTAAGGCCCCGGCATCGACGGGAGAGGAATCCCGAGAGGCCACCGAGGAACTCGCATGGGGATTGGCCTTTCGTGAGGCCACTAGAGCGGGTCCCTGAGGTCCCCGTCGTAAGTCGAGAGCACCTGCCGCAACTCGAGAAAATCCAGGAGGTTTTGCCCTCCAGGCGAGATGAGGCCCATTTACGCTGAGGCTTCTCGAGGCTAATCACATCTAAACACTGGAACTTCCAAAGGGTACTTGACACCCTTGCTGCAACTCAAGAAGTTCCCCGACATTGCCGTGTCCACTCGAGAGGAAGCACAAGGGTCCCGCACACATCCAGGGGAGCCCCGTTTCCGCCTCCTAGCTCGAGATGAGGGATCCTTTCCCTGTTTCGTAGGGAAAGAATTCCCGGCGTTCCCGTCGCATTTCAAAAGGAGGCGCTCTCCACAGGAAAGAGGAGAGGAACTCCAGCGTCGGGCCACCATTCCAAGAGTCCCCCAGATGTGTCAGTCCATTCCAGAGGAACCTGTTTTCCCTGCACTGCCTTGACGTTCAAGAAGAGGATCGACTCCCACCACGTGTGCACGTGGGACAGCCCTGTGGGAAAGCCTCGTGGGAAAGCCTCGTGGGAAAGGCTCGAGGGAAAATCATAGATCCATTGATCCACGTGGCGGACTGCGTGACACTGCTGCTACCGCTTTGGAGGAAAGCGCACGTGCATGCCCCCATAGGAGACGAGGACTTGCTCCCCTGGGGAGACTTCAGATGTACCCCAAGATCCATGTTAGCACTGGAGAGGAATCCTCAGGTTCCGGCCCCGAATCCACACAAGGTCTTAGGCCCCGTCATCGAAGTTAGATGAATCCCGAGAGGCCCCCGAGCAACTCGCACGGGGTCTGGCCTTTCCTGAGGTCACCAGAACGGGTCCTTGAGGTCGCTGTTATAAGTCAAGAGCACCTGCCGCAACTCGAGAAAATCCAGGAGGTTTTGCCCTCCAGGCGAGATGAGGCCCATTTCCGCTGAGGCTTCTCGAAGCTAATCACACCTAACCTCTGGAACTTCCAAAAGGTCCTTCACACCCTTGCTGCAACACAAGAAGTTGCCTTGCATCCCCATCTCCACTCTAGAGGAAGCACGAGGGTCCTGGCTACATCCAGAGGAGCCCCGTTTCCCCCTCGTAGCTCGAGATGAGGGATCCTTTCGCTGCTTTTTCGGGAAAGAATTCTGGGCATTCCCGTCCCATCTCATGAGGCGGCGCTCTCCACAGGAAAGGCGAGAGGAACTCCAGTGTCGGGCCACCATACCAAGGGTCCCCCAGATGTCTCAGTCCATTCCAGAGGAACCTGTTTTCCCTACACTGCCTCGACTTTCATGCTGAGAATCGCCTCCCACCATGGTGGCACGTGGGACAGCCCTGTGGGTAAGCCTCGTGGGAAAACCTCGAGGGAAAGCAACAGATCCCTTGATCCACTCGACAGGAAGCGTGACACTGCTGCTACCTCTCTGGAGGAAAGCGCACGTGCATGCCCGCATTCGAGACGAGGACTTACTCCCCTGGGGTGACTCCAGAATTACCCCAAGATCCATGTCAGCACTGGAGAGGAATCCTCAGGTTCTGTCCCCGACTCCACACAAGGTCTAAGGCCCCGGCATCGAAGGGAGAGGAATCCCGAGAGGCCCCCGAGCAACTCGCATGGGGACTGGCCTTTCCTGAGCCCACCAGAGCGGGTCCCTGAGTTCCCCGTCATAAGTCGAGAGCACGTGCCAAAACTCGAGAAAATCCAGGAGGTTTTGCCCTCCAGGCGAGATGAGGCCCATTTCCGCTGAGGCTTCTCGAGGCTAATCACATCTAACCACTGGAACTTCCAAAGGGTCCTTCACACCCTTGCTGCAACTCAAGAAGTTCCCCGACATACCCGTCTCCACTCGAGAGGAAGCACGAGAGTCCCGCACACATCCAGGGGAGCCCCGTTTCCGCCTCCTAGCTCGAGAGGAGGGAACCTTTCCCTATTTCGTAGGGAAAGAATTCTCGGCGTTCCGTCGCATCTCAAGAGGATGCGCTCTGCACAGGAAAGGCGAGAGGAACTCCAAGGTCGTGCCACCATTCCAAGAGTCCCCCAGAAGTGTCAGTCCATTCCAGAGGAACCTGTTTCCCTGCACTGCCTTGACGTTCAAGCCGAGGATCGACTCCCACCACGTGTGCACGTGGGACAGACCTGTGGGAAAGCCTCGTGGGAAAGCCTCGTGGGAAAGCCTCGAGTGAAAAACATAGATCCTTTGATCCACACGTCGGACTGCGTGACACTGCTGCTACCGCTTTGGAGGAAAGCGCAAGTGAATGCCCGCATTTGAGACGAGGACTGACTCCCCTGGGGAGACTCCAGAAGTACCCCAAGATCCATGTCAGCACTGGAGAGGAATCCTCAGGTTCCGGCCCCGACTCCACACAAGGTCTTAGGCCCCGGCATCGACGGGAGAGGAATCCCGAGCGGCCCCCGAGGAACTCGCATGGGGACTGGCCTTTCCTGAGGCCACCAGAGCGGGTCCCCGAGGTCCCCGTCGTAAGTCGAGAGCACCTGCCGCAACTCGAGAAAATCCAGGAGGTTTTGCCCTCCAGGCGAGAGAAGCCCATTTCCACTGAGGCTTCTCGAGGCTAATCACATCTAACCAGTGGAACTTCCAAAGGGTCCTTCACACCCTTGCTGCAACTCAAGAAGTTCCCCGACATACCCGTCTCCACTCGAGAGGAAGCACGAGGGTCCCGCACACATCCAGGGGAGCCCCGTTTCCGCCTCCTAGCTCGAGAGGAGGGATCGTTTCCCTGTTTCGTAGGGAAAGAAATCCCGGCGTTCCCGTCGCATCTCAAGAGGAGGCGCTCTCCACAGGAAAGGCGAGAGGAAGTCCAGGGTCGTGCCACCATTCCAAGAGTCCCCCAGATGTGTCAGTCCATTCCAGAAGAACCTGTTTTCCCTGCACTGCCTTGACATTCAAGCCGAGGATCGACTCCCACCACGTGTGCACGTGGGACAGCCCTGTGGGAAAGCCTCGTGGGAAAGCCTCGTGGGAAAGACTCAGGGGAAAACCATAGATCCTTTGATCCACGCGGCGTACTGCGTGACACTGCTGCTACCGCTCTGGAGTAAAGCGCAAGTGCATGCCCGCATTCGAGACGAGGACTGACTCCCCTGGGGAGACTCCAGAACTACCCCAAGATCCATGTCAGCACTGGAGAGGAATCCTCAGGTTCCGGCCCCGACTCCACACAAGGTCGTAGGCCCCGGCATCGACGGGAGAGGAATCCCGAGAGGCCCCCGAGGAACTCGCATGGGGACTGGCCTTTCGTGAGGCCACCAGAGCGGGTCCCCGATGTCCCCGTCGTAAGTCGAGAGCACCTGCTGCAACTCGAGAAAATCCAGGAGGTTTTGCCCTCCAGGAGAGATGAGGCCCATTTCCGCTGAGGCTTCTCGAGGCTAATCTCGCCTAACTTATGGAACTTCAAAAAGGTCCTTCACACCCTTGTTGCAACTCAAGAATTTCCCCGACATACCCTTCTCCACTCTAGAGGAAGCACGAGGGTCCCGCCCACATCCAGAGGAGCACCGTTTCCGCCTCGCAGCTCGAGATGAGGGATATGGTCACTGCTCTGTCGGGAAAGAATTTTGGGCGGTCCTGTCGCATCTCAAGGGGAGGTGCTCTCCACAGGATGGGCGAGAGGAATTCCAGCCTCGTGCCACCATTCCAAGAGTCGCCAGATATCTCAGTCCATTCCAGAGGAACTTGTTTTCCCTGCACTGCCTGGACTTTGATTGCGAGGATCGACTGCCACCACGGTGGCACGTGGTACAGCCCTGTGGGAAAGCCTCGAGGGAAAGCCTGGAGGGAAACTCACAGATCCCTTCATCCAGGCGATGGGAAGCGTGACACTGCTGCTACAGATCGGGAGGAAAGCGCACGTGAATGCCCCATTTGAGACGAGGACTTACTCCCCTGGCGAGACTCCAGAAGTACCCCAAGATCCATGTCAGCATTGGAGAGGAATCCTCAGGTTCCGGGCCCGACTCCAAACAAGGTCTTAGGCACCGACACAGAAGGGACAGGTTTCCTGAGAGGCCCACGAGCAACTGCAACGGGGACTGGCCTTTACTGAGGCCACCAGAGCGGGTCTCCGAGGTCCCCGTCGTAAGTCGAGAGCACCTGCCGCAACCGGAGAAAATCCAGGAGGTTTTGCCCTCCAGGCGAGATGAGGCCCATTTCCGCTGAGGCTTCTCGAGGCTAATCACATCTAACCACTGAAACTTCCAAAGGGTCTTTCACACTCTTGTTGCAACTCAAACAGTTCCCCGACGTACCCGTCTCCACTCGAGAGGAAGCACGAGGGTCCCGCACACATCCAGGGTAGCCCCGTTTCCGCCTCCTAGCTCGAGATGAGGGATCCTTTCCCTGTTTCGTAGGGAAAGAATTCCCGGCGTTCCCGTCGCATCTCAAGAGGAGGCGCTCTCCACTGGAAAGGCGAGAGGAACTCCAGGGTCGTTCCACCATTCCAAGAGTCCCCCAGATGTGTCAGTCCATTCCAGAGGAACCTGTTTTCCCTGCACTGCCTTGACGTTCAAGCCGAGGATCGACTCCCACCACGTGTGCACGTGGGACAGCCCTGTGGGAAAGCCTCGTGGGAAAGCCTCGTGGGAAAGAATCGAGGGAAAACCATAGATGCTTTGATCCACGCGGCGGACTGTGTGACACTGCTGCTACCGCTCTGGAGGAAAGCGCAAGTGCATGCTCGCATTCGTCACGAGGACTGACTCCCCTGGGGAGACTCCAGAAGTACCCCAAGATCCAAGTCAGCACTGGAGAGGAATCCTCAGGTTCCGGCCCCGACTCCACACAAGGTCTTAGGCCCGGGCATCGACGGGAGAGGAATCCCGAGAGGCCCCCGAGGAACTCGCATGGGGACTGGCCTTTCCTAAGGCCACCAGAGCGGGTCCCTGAGGTCCCCGTTGTAAGTCAAGAGCACCTGCCGCAACTCGAGAAAATCCAGGAGGTTTTGCCCTCCAGGCGAGATGAGGCCCATTTCCGCTGAGGCTTCTCGAGGCTCATCACATCTAACCACTGGAACTTCCAAAGGGTCCTTCACACCCTTGCTGCAACTCAAGAAGTTCCCCGACATACCCGTCTCCACTTGAGCGCAATCTCGAGGGTCCCGCACACATCCAGGGGAGCCCCGTTTCCACCTCCTACCTCGAGATGAGAGATCCTTTCCCTGTTTCGTAGGGAAAGAATTCCCGGCGTTCCCGTCGCATCTCAAGAGGAGGTGCTCTCCACAGGAAAGGCGAGAGGAACTCCAGGGTCGTTCCACCATTCCAAGAGTCCCCCAGATGTGTCAGTCCATTCCAGAGGAACCTGTTTTCCCTGCACTGCCTTGACGTTCAAGCCGAGGATCGACTCCCAAATGTGCACGTGGGACAGCCCTGTGGGAAAGCTCGTGGGAAAGCCTCCTGGGAAAGACTCGAGGGAAAGGCATAGATCCTTTGATCCACGCGTTGGACGGCGTGACACTGCTGCTACCGCTCTGCAGGAAACCGCAAGTGCATGCCCGCATTCGAGACGAGGACTGACTCCCCTGGGGAGACTCCAGAAGTACCCCAAGATCCATGTCAGCACTGGAGAGGAATCCTCAGGTTCCGGCCCCGAATCCACACAAGGTCTTATGCCCCGGCATCGACGGGAGAGGAATCCCGAGAGGCCCCCGAGGAACTCGCATGGGGTCTGGCCTTTCCTGAGGCCACCAGAGCGGGTCCCCGAGGTCCCCGTCGTAATTCGAGAGCACCTGCCGCAACTCGAGAAAATCCAGGAGGTTTTGCCCTCCAGGCGAGATGAGGCCCATTTCCGCTGAGGCTTCTCGACGCTAATCACATCTAACCACTGGAACTTCCAAAGGGTCTTTCACACCCTTACTGCAACTCAAGAAGTTCCCCGACATACCCGTCTCCACTCGAGAGGAAGCACGAGGGTCCCGCACACATCCAGGGGAGCCCCGTTTCCGCCTCCTAGCTCGAGATGAGGGATCCTTTCACTGTTTCGTAGGGAAAGAATTCCCGGAGTTCCCGTCGCATATCAAGAGGAGGCCCTCTCCACAGGAAAGGCGAGAGGAACTCCAGGGTCGTGCCACCATTCCAAGAGGCCCCCAGATGTGTCAGTCCATTCCAGAGGAACCTGTTTTCCCTGCACTGCCTTGACGTTCGAGCCGAGGATCGACTCCCACCACATGTGCACGTGGGACCGCCCTGTGGGAAAGACTCGTGGGAAAGCCTCGTGGGAAAGACTCGAGGGAAAACCATAGATCCTTTGATCCACGCGGCGCACTGCGTGACACTGCTGCTACCGCTCTGGAGGAAAGCACAAGTGCATGCCCGCATTCGAGACGAGGACTGACTCCCCAGGGGAGACTCCAGGAGTACCCCAAGATCCATGTCAGCACTGGAGAGGAATCCAGAGGTTCCGGCCCCTAGTCCACACAAGGTCTTAGGCCCCGGCATCGAAGGGAGAGGAATCCCGAGAGGCCCCCGCGGAACTCCCATGGGGACTGGCCTTTCCTGAGGCCACCAGAGCGGGTCCCTGAGGGCCCCGTCGTAAGTCGAGAGCACCTGCCGCAACTCGAGAAAATCCAGGAGGTTTTGCCCTGCAGGCGAGATGATGCCCATTTCCGCTGAGGCTTCTCGAGGCTAATCACATCTAACCACTGGAACTTCCAAAGGGTCCTTCACACCCTTGCTGCAACTAAAGAAGTTCCCCGACATACCCGTCTCCACTCGAGAGGAAGCACGAGGGTCCCGCACACATCCAGGGGAGCCCCGTTTCCGCCTCCTAGCTCGAGATGAGGGATCCTTTCCCTGTTTCGTAGGGAAAGAATTCCCGGCGTTCCCGTCGCATCTCAAGAGGAGGCGCTCTCCACAGGAAAGGCGAGAGGAACTCCAGGGTCCCGCCACCATTCCAAGAGTCCCCCAGATGTGTCAGTCCATTCCAGAGGAACCTGTTTTCCCGGCACTGCCTTGACGTTCAAGCGGAGGATCGGCTCCCACCAAGTGTGCACGTGGGACAGCCCTGTGGGAAAGCCTCGTGGGAAAGCCTCGTGGGAAAGACTCGAGGGAAAACCATAGATCTTTGATCCACGCGGCGGATTGCGTGACACTCCTGCTACCGCTCTGGAGGAAAGCGCAAGTGCATGCCCACATTCGAGACGAGGACTGACTCCCCTGGGGAGTCTCCAGAAGTACCCCAAGATCCATGTCAGCACTGGAGAGGAATCCTCAGGTTCCGGCCCCGACTCCACACAAGGTCTTAGGCCCCGGCATCGACGGGAGAGGAATCCCGAGAGGCCCCCGAGGAACGCGCATGGGGACTGGCCTTTCCTGAGGCCACCAGAGCGGGTCCCCGAGGTCCCCGTCGTACGTCGAGAGCACCTGCCGCAACTCGAGAATATCTAGGAGGTTTTGCCCTCCAAGCGAGATGAGGCCCATTTCCGCTGAGGCTTCTCGAGGCTCATCACATCTAACCACTGGAACTTCCAAAGGGTCCTTCACACCCTTGCTGCAACTCAAGAAGTTCCCCAACATACCCGTCTCCACTCGAGAGGAAGCACGAGCGTCCCGCACCCATCCAGTGGAGACCCGTTTCCGCCTCCTAGCTCGAGATGAGGGATCCTTTCCCTGTTTAGTAGGGAAAGAATTCCCGGCATTCCCGTCGAATCTCAAGAGGAGGCGCTCTCCACAGGAAAGGCGAGAGGATGTCCAGGGTCGTGCCACCATTCCAAGAGTCCCCCAGATGTGTCAGTCCATTCCAGAGGAACTTGTTTTCCCTGCACTGCCTTGACGTTGAAGCCGAGGATCGACTCCCACCACGTGTGCACGTGGGACAGCCCTGTGGGAAAGCCTCGTGGGAAGGCCTCGAGGGAAAGACTCGAGGGAAAACCATAGATCCTTTGATCCACGCGGCGGACTGCGTGACACTGCTGCTACCGCTCTGGAGGAAAGCGCAAGTGCATGCCCGCATTCGAGACGAGGACTGACTCCCCTGGGGAGACTCCAGAAGTACCCCAAGATCCATGTCAGCTCTGGAGAGGAATCCTCAGGTTCCGGCCCCGACTCCACACAAGGTCTTAGGCCACGGCATCGACGGGAGAGGAATCCCGTGAGGCCCCCGAGTAACTCGCATGGGGACTGGCCTTTCCTGAGGCCACAAGAGCGGGTCCCTGAGGTCCCCGTTGTAAGTCGAGAGAACCTGCCGCAACTCGACAAAATCCAGGAGGCTTTGCCCTCCAGGCGAGATGAGGCCCATTTCCGCTGAGGCTTCTCAAGGCTAATCACATCTAACCACTGGAACTTCCAAAGGGTCCTTCACACCCTTGCTGCAACTCAAGAAGTTCCCCGACATACCCGTCTCCACTCGAGAGGAAGCACGAGGGTCCCGCACACATCCAGGCGAGCCCCGTTTCCACCTCCTAGCTGGAGATGAGGGATCCTTTCCCTGTTTCGTAGGGAAAGAATTCCCGGCGTTCCAGGCGCATCTCAAGAGGAGGCGCTCTCCAGAGGAAAGGCGAGAGGAACTCCAGGGTCGTGCCACCATTCCAAGAGTCCCCCAGATGTGTCAGTCCATTCCGGAGATACCTGTTTTCCCTACACTTCCTTGACGTTCAAGCCGAGGATCGACTCCCACCACGTGTGCACGTGGGACAGCCCTGTGGGAAAGCCTCGTGGGAAAGCCTCGTGGGAAAGAATCGAGGGAAAACCATAGATGCTTTGATCCACGCGGCGGACTGTGTGACACTGCTGCTACCGCTCTGGAGGAAAGCGCAAGTGCATGCTCGCATTCGTCACGAGGACTGACTCCCCTGGGGAGACTCCAGAAGTACCCCAAGATCCAAGTCAGCACTGGCGAGGAATCCTCATGTTCCGGCCCCGACTCCACACAAGGTCTTAGGCCCCGGCATCGACGGGAGAGGAATCCCGAGAGGCCCCCGAGGAACTCGCATGGGGACTGGCCTTTCCTGAGGCCACCAGAGCAGGTCCCTGAGGTCCCCGTCGTAAGTCGAGAGCACGTGCCGCAACTCGAGAAAATCCAAGAGGTTTTGCCCTCCAGGCGAGATGAGGCCCATTTCCGCTGAGGCTTCTCGAGGCTAATCACATCTAACCACTGGAACTTCCAAAGGGTCCTTCACACCCTTGCTGCAACTAAAGAAGTTCCCCGACATACCCGTCTCCACTCGAGAGGAAGCACGAGGGTCCCGCACACATCCAGGGGAGCCCCGTTTCCGCCTCCTAGCTCGAGATGAGGGATCCTTTCCCTGTTTCGTAGGGAAAGAATTCCCGGCGTTCCCGTCGCATCTCAAGAGGAGGCGCTCTCCACAGGAAAGGCGAGAGGAACTCCAGGGTCCCGCCACCATTCCAAGAGTCCCCCAGATGTGTCAGTCCATTCCAGAGGAACCTGTTTTCCCGGCACTGCCTTGACGTTCAAGCGGAGGATCGGCTCCCACCAAGTGTGCACGTGGGACAGCCCTGTGGGAAAGCCTCGTGGGAAAGCCTCGTGGGAAAGACTCGAGGGAAAACCATAGATCTTTGATCCACGCGGCGGATTGCGTGACACTCCTGCTACCGCTCTGGAGGAAAGCGCAAGTGCATGCCCACATTCGAGACGAGGACTGACTCCCCTGGGGAGTCTCCAGAAGTACCCCAAGATCCATGTCAGCACTGGAGAGGAATCCTCAGGTTCCGGCCCCGACTCCACACAAGGTCTTAGGCCCCGGCATCGACGGGAGAGGAATCCCGAGAGGCCCCCGAGGAACTCGCATGGGGACTGGCCTTTCCTGAGGCCACCAGAGCGGGTCCCCGAGGTCCCCGTCGTACGTCGAGAGCACCTGCCGCAACTCGAGAATATCTAGGAGGTTTTGCCCTCCAAGCGAGATGAGGCCCATTTCCGCTGAGGCTTCTCGAGGCTCATCACATCTAACCACTGGAACTTCCAAAGGGTCCTTCACACCCTTGCTGCAACTCAAGAAGTTCCCCAACATACCCGTCTCCACTCGAGAGGAAGCACGAGCGTCCCGCACCCATCCAGTGGAGACCCGTTTCCGCCTCCTAGCTCGAGATGAGGGATCCTTTCCCTGTTTAGTAGGGAAAGAATTCCCGGCATTCCCGTCGAATCTCAAGAGGAGGCGCTCTCCACAGGAAAGGCGAGAGGAACTCCAGGGTCGTGCCACCATTCCAAGAGTCCCCCAGATGTGTCAGTCCATTCCAGAGGAACCTGTTTTCCGTGCACTGCCTTGACGTTCAAGCCGAGGATCGACTCCCACCACCTGTGCACGTGGGACAGCCCTGAGGGAAAGCCTCGTGGGAAAGCCTAGCCTGGTTGGAAAGACTCGAGGCAAAACCATAGATGCTTTGATCCATGCGGCGGACTGCGTGACACTGCTGCTACCGCTCTGGAGGAAAGCGCAAGTGCATCCCCGTATTCTAGACGAGGACTGACTCCCCGGGGGAGACTCCAGAAGTACCCCAAGATCCATGTCAGCACTGGAGAGGAATCCTCAGGTTCCGGCCCCGACTCCACACAAGGTCTTAGGCCCCGGCATCGACGGGAGAGGAATCCCGAGAGGCCCCCGAGGAACTCGCATGGGGACTGGCCTTTCCTGAGGCCACCAGAGCGGGTCCCCGAGGTCCCCGTCATAAGTCAAGAGCACTTGCCGCAACTCGAGAAAATCCAGGAGGTTTTGCCCTCCAGGCGAGATGAGGCCCATTTCCGCTGAGGCTTCTCCAGGCTCATCACATCTAACCACGGGAACTTCCAAAGGTGCCTTCACACCCTTGCTGCAACTCAAGAAGTTCCCCGACATACCCGTCTCCACTCGAGAGGAAGCACGAGGGTCCCGCACACATCCAGGGGAGCCCCGTTTCCGCCTCCTAGCTCGAGAGGAGGGATCCATTCCCTGTTTCGTAGAGAAAGAATTCTCGGCGTTCCCGTCGCATCTCAAGAGGAGGCGCTCTCCACAGGAAAGGCGAGAGGAAGTCCACGGTCGTGCCACCATTCCAAGAGTCCCCCAGATGTGTCAGTCCATTCCAGAGGAACCTGTTTTCCCTGCACTGCCTTGACGTTCAAGCCGAGGATCGACTCCCACCACGTATGCACGTGGGACAGCCCTGTGGGAAAGCCTCGTGGGAAAGCCTCGTGGGAAAGACTCGAGGGAAAACCATAGATCCTTTGATCCACGCTGCGGACTGCGTGACACTGCTGCTACCGCTCTGGAGGAAAGCGCAAGTGCATGACCGCATTCGAGACGAGGACTGACTCCCCTGGGGAGACTCCAGAAGTACCCCAAGATGCATGTCAGCACTGGAGAGGAATCCTCAGGTTCCGGCCCCGACTGCACACAAGGTCTTAGGCCCCGGCATCGGCGGGAGAGGAATCCTGAGAGGCCCCCGAGGAACTCGCATGGGGACTGGCCTTTCCTGAGGCCACCAGAGCGGGTCCCTGAGGTCCCCTTCGTAAGTCGAGAGCACCTGCCGCAACTCGAGAAAATCCAGGAGGTTTTGCCCTCATGGGGAGATGAGGCCCATTTCCTCTGAGGCTTCTCGAAGCTAATCACACCTAACCTCTGGAACTTCCAAAAGGTCCTTCACACCCTTGCTGCAACACAAGAAGTTGCCTTGCATTCCCGTCTCCACTCTAGAGGAAGCACGAGGGTCCTGGCTACATCCAGAGGTGCCCCGTTTCCCCCTCGTAGCTCGAGATAAGGGATCCTTTCGCTGCTTTTTCGGGAAAGAATTCTGGGCATTCCCGTCCCATCTCATGAGGATGCACTCACCACAGGAAAGGCGAGAGGAACTTCAGTGTCGGGCAACCATACCAAGGGCCCCCAGATGTGTCAGTCCATTCCAGAGGAACCTGTTTTCCCTACACTGCCTCGACTTTCAAGCTGAGGATCGCCTCCCACCATGGTGGCACGTGGGACAGCCCTGTGGGTGAGCCTCGTGGGAAAACCTCGAGGGAAAGCAACAGATCCCTTGATCCACTCGACAGGAAGCGTGACACTGCTGCTACCTCTCTGGAGGAAAGCGCACGTGCATGCCCGCATTCGAGACGAGGACTGACTCCCCTGGGGAGACTCCAGAATTACCCCAAGATCCATGTCAGCACTGGAGAGGAATCCTCAGGTTCTGGCCCCGACTCCACACAAGGTCTAAGGCCCCGGCATCGAAGGGAGAGGAATCCCGAGAGGCCCCCGAGCAAGTCGCATGGGGACTGGCCTTTCCTGAGCCCACCAGAGCGGGTCCCTGAGTTCCCCGTCGTAAGTCCAGAGCACGTGCCAAAACTCGAGAAAATCCAGGAGGTTTTGCCCTCCAGGCGAGATGAGGCCCATTTCCGCTGAGGCTTCTCGAGGCTAATCACATCTAACCACTGCAACTTCCAAAGGGTCCTTCACACCCTTGCTGCAACTCAAGAAGTTCCCCGACATACCCGTCTCCACTCGAGAGGAAGCACGAGGGTCCCGCACACATCCAGAGGAGCGCCGTTTCCGCCTCATAGCTCGAGATGAGGCATCCTTTCCCTGTTTCGTAGGGAAAGAATTCCCGGCGTTCCCGTCGCATCTCAAGAGGAGGCGCTCTCCACAGGAAAGGCGAGAGGAACTCCAGGGTCGTGCCACCATTCCAAGAGTCCCCCAGATGTGTCAGTCCATTCCAGAGGAACCTGTTTTCCCTGCACTGCCTTGACGTTCAAGCCGAGGATCGACTACCACCACGTGTGCACGTGGGACAGCCCTGTGGGAAAGCCTCGTGGGAAAGCCTCGTGAGAAAGACTCGAGGGAAAACCATAGATCATTTGATCCACGCGGCGGAATGCGTGACACTGTTGCTACCGCTCTGGAGGAAAGCGCAAGTGCATGCCCGCATTCGAGACGAGGACTGACTCCCCTGGGGAGACTCCAGAAATCCCCCAAGATCCATGTCAGCACTGGAGACGAATCCTCAGGTTCCGGCCCCGACTCCACACAAGGTCTTAGGCCCGGGCATCGACGGCAGAGGAATCCCGAGAGGCCCCCGTGGAACTCGAATGGGGACTGGCCTTTCCTGAGGCCACCAGAGCGGGTCCCTGAGGTCCCCGTCATAGGTCGAGAGCACCTGCTGCAACTGGAGAAAATCCAGGAGGTTTTGCCTTCCAGGCGAGATGAGGCCCATTTCCGCTGAGGCTTCTCGAGGCTAATCACATCTAACCACTGGAACTTCCAAAGGGTTCTTCACACCCTTGCTGCAACTCAAGAAGTTCCCCGACATACCCGTCTCCACTCGAGAGGAAGCACGAGGGTCCCGCACACCTCCAGGGGAGAACCATTTCCGCCTCCCAGCTCGAGATGAGGGATCCTTTCCCTGTTTCCTAGGGAAAGAATTCCCGGCGTTCCCGTCGCATCTCAAGAGGAGGCACTCTCCACAGGAAAGGCGATAGGAACTCCAGGGTCGTACCACCAATCCCAGAGTCCCCCAGATGTCCCAGTCCATTCCAGAGGAACCTGTTTTCCCTCCACTGCCTCGACTTTCACGCCTCGGATCGACTCACACCACGGTGGCACATGGGACAGCCCTGTGGGAAAGCCTCATGGGAAATCCTTGTGGGAAAACCTCGAGGGAAAGCCACAGATCCAATGAACGTCGCGACGGGAAGCGTGACAATGCTGCTACTGCTCTGGAGGAAAGCGCACGTGCATGCCCCCATTCGAGACAAGGACTGACTCCCCTGGGGAGAGTCCAGAAGTACCCCAAGAACCATGTCAGCACTGGAGAGGAATCCTCAGTTTCCGTGCCCAACTCCACACGGGGTCTTAGGCCCCGGCATCGACGGGAAAGGAATCCCAAGAGGTCCCCGAGAAGCTCGAATGGGGTCTGGCCAGGCCTGAGGCCACCAGAGCGGGTCCCTTAGGTCTCCGTCGTAACACTAGAGCACCTGCCGCAACTCGGGAAAATCCAGGAGGATCTCCCCTCCAGGCTAGATGAGGCCCATGTGCGCTGCGGCTTCTCGAGGCTAATCACACCTAACCTCTGGAACTTCCAAAAGGTCCTTCACATCCTTGCTGCAACTCAAGAAGTTACCCGACATACCACTCTCCACTATAGAGGAAGCACGAGGGTCGCGCCCACATCCAGTGGAGCGCCATTTCCGCCTCGTAGCTCCATATGAGGGATCCTTTCGCTGCTTGGTCGGGAAAGAATTCTGGGCTTTCCTGTCGCATCTCAAGAGAAGGCTCTCTCCACAGGAAAGGCGAGAGGAACTCCAGGATAGTGCCACCATTCCCAGAGTCCCCCAGATATTTCAGTCCATTCCAGAGGAAACTGTTTTCCCTGCACTGCCTCGAATTTCACTCCACGGATCGACTCACACCACGGTGGCACATGGGACAGCCCTGTTGGAAAGCCTCATGGGAAAGCCTCGTGCGAAATCCTCGAGGGAAAGCCACAGATCCCATTGTCGACGTGACGAAAAGCGTGACACTTCTGCTACAGCTCGGGAGGAAATCGCACGTGATGCCCCCTCTCGAGACCAGGACTAACTCCCCTGGGGAGACTCCAAAAGTACCCCAAGATCCATGTCAGCACTGGAGAGGAATCCTCAGTTTCCGGGCTCGATTCCACACAAGGTCTTAGTCCCGGGCATCGAAAAGAGAGGAATCCCCAGAGGCCCCAGAGAAACTCGAATGGGGTCTGGCCAGGCCTGAGGCCACCAGAGCCAGTCCGTTAGGTCACCATCGTAAGACGAGAGCACCTTCCGCAAGTCGAGAAAATCCAAGAGGTTCTCCCCTCCAGGCTAGACGAGGCCCTTTTCCGCTGAGGCGTCTCGAGGCTAATCACATCTAACCTCTGGAACTTCCAAAGGGTCCTTCACACCCTTGCTGCAACTCAAGAAGTTCCCGGACATACCCGTCTCCACTCGAGAGGAAGCACGATGGTCCCACCCACATCCAGAGGAGCCCCGTTTCCGCCTCCTAGCTCGAGATGAGGGGATCCTTTCCCTGCTTGGTCGGAAAAGAATACCCAGTCTTCCTGTCGCATGTCAAGAGGAGGCGCTCCTCACAGAAAAGGCGAGAGGAACTCAACGGTCGTGCCACAATTCCCAGAGTCCCCCAGATGTCTCATTCCATTCCAGAGGAACCTGTTTTCCCTGCACTGCCTCGACTTTCATGCCCAGGATCCACTCCCACCACGGTGGCAGTTGGGATAGCACTGTGGAAAATCCTCCTGGGAAAGCCTCATGGGAAAGCCTCGAGGGAAAGCCACAGATCCCTTGATTCACGCGACGGGAGGCGTGACACTGCTGCTACCCCTCTGGAGGAAAGCGGACGTGCATGCTCCCATTCGAGACGAGAACTTATCCCCTGGGGAGACTCCAAAAGTACCCCAAGATCCATGTCAGCACTGGAGAGGAATCCTCAGGTTCCGGCCCCGACTCCACACAAGGTCTTAGGCCCCTGCATCGACGGGAGAGCAATCCCGAGAGGCCCCCGAGGAACTCGCATGGGGACTGGCCTTTCCTGAGGCCACCAGAGCGGGTCCCTGAGGGCCCCGTCGTAAGTCGAGAGCACCTGCCGCAACTCGAGAAAATCCAGGAGGTTTTGCCCTCCAGGCGAGATGAGGCCCATTTCCGCTGAGGCTTCTCGAGGCTAATCACATCTAACCACTGGAACTTCCAAAGGGTCCTTCACACCCTTGCTGCAAATCAAGAAGCTCCCCGACATACCCGTCTCCACTCGAGAGGAAGCACGAGGGTCCCGCACACATCCAGGGGAGCCCCGTTTCCGCCTCCTAGCTCGAGATGAGGGATCCTTTCCCTGTTTCGTAGGGAAAGAATTCCCGGCGTTCCCGTCGCATTTCAAGAGTAGGCGCTCTCCACAGGAAAGGCGAGAGGAAGTCCAGGGTCGTGCCACCATTCCAAGAGTCCCCCTGATGTGTCAGTCCATTCCAGAGGAACATGTTTTCCCTCCACTGCCTTGACGTTCAAGCCGAGGATCGACTCCCCCCACGTGTGCACGTGGGACAGCCCTGTGGGAAAGCCTCGTGGGAAAGCCTCGTGGGAAAGACTCGAGGGAAAACCATAGATCCTTTGATCCACGCGGCGGACTGCGTGACACTGCTGCTACTGCTCTGGAGGAAACAGCAAGTGCATTCCCCCATTCGAGACGAGGACTGACTCCCCTGGGGAGTCTCCAGAATTACCCCAAGATCCATGTCAGCACTGGAGAGGAATCCTCAGGTTCCGGCCCCGACTCCACACAAGGTCTTAGGCCCCGGCATCGACGGGAGGGAATCCCGTGAGGCTCCCGAGGAACTCGCATGGGGACTGGCCTTTCCTGAGGCCACCAGAGCGGGTCCCCGAGGTCCCCATCATAAGTCAGATCACCTGCCGCAAGTCAAAAAAATGCAGGAGGTTTTCCCTCTAGGCGAGATGAGGCCCATTTCCGCTCAGGCTTCTCGAGGCTCATCACATCTAACCACTGGAACTTCCAAAGGGTCCTTCAAACCCTTGCTGCAACTCAAGAAGTTCCCCGACATCCCCGTCTCCACTCGAGAGGAAGCACGAGGGTCCTGCACACATCCAGGGGAGCCCCTTTTCTGCCTCCTAGCTCGAGATGAGGGATCCTTTCCCTGTTTCGTAGGGAAAGAATTCCCGGCGTTCCCGTCGCATCTCAAGAGGTCGCGCTCTCCACAGGATAGGCGAGAGGAAGTCCACGGTCGTGCCACCAATCCAAGAGTCCTCGAGATGTGTCAGTCCATTCCAGAGGAACCTGTTTTCCCTGCACTGCCTTGACGTTCAAGCCGAGGATCGACTCCCACCACGTGTGCACGTGGGACATCCCTGTGGGAAAGCCTCGTGGGAAAGACTCGGGGGAAAACCATAGATCCTTTGATCCACGCGGCGGACTGCGTGACACTGCTGCTACCGCTCTGGAGGAAAGCGCAAGTGCATGCCCGCATTCGAGACGAGGACTGACTCCCCTGGGGAGACTCCAGAATTACCCCAAGATCCATGTCAGCATTGGAGAGGAAACCTCAGGTTCCGGGCCCGACTCTAAACAAGGTCTTAGGCACCGACACCGAAGGGACAGGTTTCCTGAGAGGCAGGCGAGAAACTCGCACGGGGACTGGCCTTTCCTGAGGCCACCAGAGCGGGTCCCTGAGGTCCCCGTGGTAAGTCGATAGCACCTGCCGCAACTCGAGAAAATCCAGGAGGTTTTGCCCTCCAGGCGAGATGAGGCACATTTCCGCTGAGGCTTCTCGAGGCTAATCACATCTAAACACTGGAACTTCCAAAGGATCCTTCACACCCTTGCTGCAACTCAAGAAGCTCCCCGACGTACCCGTCTCCACTCGAGAGGAAGCACGATGGTCCCGCACACATCCAGGGGAGCCCCGTTTCCCCCTCCTAGCTCGAGATGAGGAATCCTTTCCCTGTTTCATAAGGAAAGAATTCCCGGCGTTCCGGTCGCATCTCAAGAGGAGGCGCTCTCCACAGGAAAGGCGAGAGGAAGTCCAGGGTCGTGCCACCATTCCAAGAGTGCCCCAGATGTGTCACTCCATTCCAGAGGAACCTGTTTTCCCTGCACTGCCTTGACGTTCAAGCCGATGATCGACTCCACCACGTGTGCACGTGGGACAGCCCTGTGGGAAAGCCTCCTGGGAAAGAATCCTGGGAAAGCCTCGTGGGAAAGAGTCGAGGGAAAACCATAGATCCTTTGATCCACGCGGCAGACTGCGTGACACTGCTGCTACCGCTCTGGAGGAAAGCGCAAGTGCATGCCGCATTCGAGACGAGGACTGACTCCCCCGGGGAGACTCCAGAAGTGCCCCAAGATCCATGTCAGCACTGGAGAGGAATCCTCAGGTTATGGCCCCGACTCCACACAAGGTCTTAGGCCCCGACATCGACGGGAGAGGAATCCCGAGAGGCCCCCGAGGAACTCGCATGGGGACTGGCCTTTCCTGAGGCCACCAGAGCGGGTCCCCGAGGTCCCCGTCGTAAGTCGAGAGCACCTGCCGCAACTCGAGAAAATCCAAGAGGTTTTGCCCTCGAGGCGAGATGACGCCCATTTCCGCTGAGGCTTCTCGTGGCTAATCACATGTAAACACTGGCACTTCCAAAGGGTCCTTCACACCCTTGCTGCAACTCAAGAAGTTCCCCGACATACCCGTCTCCACTCGAGATGAAGCACGAGGGTCCCGCACACATCCAGGGGAGCCCCGAATCCGCCTCCTAGCTCGAGAGGAGGGATCCTTTCCCTGTTTCGTAGGGAAAGAATTCCCGGCGTTCCCGTCGCATCTCAAGAGGAGGCGCTCTCCACAGGAAAGGCGAGAGGAACTCCAGGGACTTGCCACCATTCCCAGTGTCCGCCAGATGTGTCAGTCCATTCCAGAGGAACGTATTTTCCCTGTACTGCCTCGACGTTCATGCCGAGGATCGACTCCCACCACGGTGGCACGTCGGACAGCCCTGTGGGAAAGCCTCGTGGGAAGGCCTCGAGGGAAAGCCATAGATCCCTTCATCCACGAGGCGGAAAGGGTGACACAGCTGCTACTGCTCTGGAGGAAAGCGCAAGTGCATGCCCGCATTCGAGACGAGGACTGACTCCCCTGGGGAGTCTCCAGAAGCACCCCAAGATCCATGTCAGCACTGGAGAGGCATCCTCAGGTTCCGGCCCCGACTGCACACAAGGTCTTAGGCCCCGGCATCGACGGGAGAGGAATCCCGAGAGGCCCCCGAGGAACTCGCATGGGGACTGGCCTTTCCTGAGGCCACCAGAGCAGGTCCCTGAGGTCCCCGTCGTAAGTCGAGAGCACCTGCCGCAACTCGAGAAAATCCAGGAGGTTTTGCCCTCCAGGAGAGATGAGGCCCATTTCCGCTGAGGCTTCTCGAGGCTCATCACATCTAACCACTGGAACTTCCAATGGGTCCTTCACACCCTTGCTGCAACTCAAGAAGTCCCCCGACATACCCGTCTCCACTCGAGAGGAAGCACGAGGGTCCCGCACACATCCAGGGGAGCCCCGTTTCCGCCTCCTAGCTCGAGATGAGGGATCCTTTCCCTGTTTCCTAGGGAAAGAATTCCCGGCGTTCCCGTCGCATCTCAAGAGGAGGCGCTCTCCACAGGAAAGGCGAGAGGAACTCCAGGGTGGTGCCACCATTCCAAGAGTCCCCCAGATTTGTCAGTCCATTCCAGAGGAACCTGTTTTCCCTGCACTGCCTTGACGTTCAAGCCGAGGATCGACTCCCACCACGTGTGCACGTGGGACAGCCCTGTGGGAAAGACTCGTGGGAAAGCCTCGTGGGAAAGACTCGAGGGAAAACCATAGATCTTTGATCCACGCGGCGGACTGCGTGACACTCCTGCTACCGCTCTGGAGGAAAGCGCAAGTGCATGCCCACATTCGAGACGAGGACTGACTCCCCTGGGAAGTCTCCAGAAGCACCCCAAGATCCATGTCAGCACTGGAGAGGAATCCTCAGGTTCCAGCCCCGACTGCACACAAGGTCTTAGACCCCGGCATCGGCGGGAGAGGAATCCCGAGAGGCCCCCGAGGAACTCGCATGGGGACTGGCCTTTCCTGAGGCCACCAGAGCGGGTCCCTGAGGGCCCCGTCGTAGGTCGAGAGCACCTGCCGCAACTCGAGAAAATCCAGGAGGTTTTGCCCTCCAGGCGAGATGAGGCCCATTTCCGCTGAGGCTTCTCGAGGCTAATCACATCTAACCACTGGAACTTCCAAAGGGTCCTTCACACCCTTGCTGCAACTCAAGAAGCTCCCCGACATACCCGTCTCCACTCAAGAGGAAGCACGAGGGTCCCGCACACATCCAGGGGAGCCCCGTTTCCGCCTCCTAGCTCGAGATGAGGGATCCTTTCCCTGTTTCGTAGGGAAAGAATTCCCGGCGTTCCCGTTGCATCTCAAGAGGAGGCGCTCTCCACAGGAAAGGCGAGAGGAACTCCAGGGTCGTGCCACCATTCCAAGAGTCCCCCAGATGTGTCACTCCATTCCAGAGGAACCTGTTTTCGCTGCACTGCCTTGACGTTCAAGACGAGGATCGGCTCCCACCACGTGTGCACTTGGGACAGCCCTGTGGGAAAGCCTCGTGGGAAAGCCTCGTGGGAAAGACTCGAGGGAAAAACATAGATCCTTTGATCTACGCGGCGGACTGCGTGACACTGCTGCTACCGCTCTGGAGGAAAGCGCAAGTGCATGCCCGCATTCGAGACGAGGACTGACTCCCCTGGGGAGACTCCAGAAGTACCCCAAGATCCATGTCAGCACTGGAGAGGAATCCTCAGGTTCTGGCCTCGACTCCACAAGAGGACTAAGGCCCCGGCATCGACGGGAGAGGAATCCCGAGAGGCCACCGAGGAACTCGCATGGGGATTGGCCTTTCGTGAGGCCACTAGAGCGGGTCCCTGAGGTCCCCGTCGTAAGTCGAGAGCACCTGCCGCAACTCGAGAAAATCCAGGAGGTTTTGCCCTCCAGGCGAGATGAGGCCCATTTCCGCTGAGGCTTCTCGAGGCTAATCACATCTAAACACTGGAACTTCCAAAGGGTACTTGACACCCTTGCTGCAACTCAAGAAGTTCCCCGACATTGCCGTGTCCACTCGAGAGGAAGCACAAGGGTCCCGCACACATCCAGGGGAGCCCCGTTTCCGCCTCCTAGCTCGAGATGAGGGATCCTTTCCCTGTTTCGTAGGGAAAGAATTCCCGGCGTTCCCGTCGCATTTCAAAAGGAGGCGCTCTCCACAGGAAAGAGGAGAGGAACTCCAGCGTCGGGCCACCATTCCAAGAGTCCCCCAGATGTGTCAGTCCATTCCAGAGGAACCTGTTTTCCCTGCACTGCCTTGACGTTCAAGCCCAGGATCGACTCCCACCACGTGTGCACGTGGGACAGCCCTGTGGGAAAGCCTCGTGGGAAAGCCTCGTGGGAAAGGCTCGAGGGAAAATCATAGATCCATTGATCCACGTGGCGGACTGCTTGACACTGCTGCTACCGCTTTGGAGGAAAGCGCACGTGCATGCCCCCATAGGAGACGAGGACTTGCTCCCCTGGGGAGACTTCAGATGTACCCCAAGATCCATGTTAGCACTGGAGAGGAATCCTCAGGTTCCGGCCCCGAATCCACACAAGGTCTTAGGCCCCGTCATCGAAGTTAGATGAATCCCGAGAGGCCCCCGAGCAACTCGCACGGGGTCTGGCCTTTCCTGAGGTCACCAGAACGGGTCCTTGAGGTCGCTGTTATAAGTCAAGAGCACCTGCCGCAACTCGAGAAAATCCAGGAGGTTTTGCCCTCCAGGCGAGATGAGGCCCATTTCCGCTGAGGCTTCTCGAAGCTAATCACACCTAACCTCTGGAACTTCCAAAAGGTCCTTCACACCCTTGCTGCAACACAAGAAGTTGCCTTGCATCCCCATCTCCACTCTAGAGGAAGCACGAGGGTCCTGGCTACATCCAGAGGAGCCCCGTTTCCCCCTCGTAGCTCGAGATGAGGGATCCTTTCGCTGCTTTTTCGGGAAAGAATTCTGGGCATTCCCGTCCCATCTCATGAGGCGGCGCTCTCCACAGGAAAGGCGAGAGGAACTCCAGTGTCGGGCCACCATACCAAGGGTCCCCCAGATGTCTCAGTCCATTCCAGAGGAACCTGTTTTCCCTACACTGCCTCGACTTTCATGCTGAGAATCGCCTCCCACCATGGTGGCACGTGGGACAGCCCTGTGGGTAAGCCTCGTGGGAAAACCTCGAGGGAAAGCAACAGATCCCTTGATCCACTCGACAGGAAGCGTGACACTGATGCTACCTCTCTGGAGGAAAGCGCACGTGCATGTCCCCATTCGAGACAAGGACTGACTCCCCTGGGGAGAGTCCAGAAGTACCCCAAGAACCATGTCAGCACTGGAGAGGAATCCTCAGTTTCCGTGCCCAACTCCACACGGGGTCTTAGGCCCCGGCATCGACGGGAAAGGAATCCCAAGAGGTCCCCGAGAAGCTCGAATGGGGTCTGGCCAGGCCTGAGGCCACCAGAGCGGGTCCCTTAGGTCTCCGTCGTAACACTAGAGCACCTGCCGCAACTCGGGAAAATCCAGGAGGATCTCCCCTCCAGGCTAGATGAGGCCCATGTGCGCTGCGGCTTCTCGAGGCTAATCACACCTAACCTCTGGAACTTCCAAAAGGTCCTTCACATCCTTGCTGCAACTCAAGAAGTTACCCGACATACCCCTCTCCACTCTAGAGGAAGCACGAGGGTCCCGCCCACATCCAGTGGAGCGCCATTTCCGCCTCGTAGCTCCATATGAGGGATCCTTTCGCTGCTTGGTCGGGAAAGAATTCTGGGCTTTCCTGTCGCATCTCAAGAGAAGGCTCTCTCCACAGGAAAGGCGAGAGGAACTCCAGGATAGTGCCACCATTCCCAGAGTCCCCCAGATATTACATTCCATTCCAGAGGAAACTGTTTTCCCTGCACTGCCTGGACTTTCACTCCACGGATCGACTCACACCACGGTGGCACGTGGGACAGCCCTGTTGGAAAGCCTCATGGGAAAGCCTCGTGCGAAATCCTCGAGGGAAAGCCACAGATCCCATTGTCGACGTGACGAAAAGCGTGACACTTCTGCTACAGCTCGGGAGGAAAGCGCACGTGATGCCCCCTCTCGAGACCAGGACTAACTCCCCTGGGGAGACTCCAAAAGTACCCCAAGATCCATGTCAGCACTGGAGAGGAATCCTCAGTTTCCGGGCCCGATTCCACACAAGGTCTTAGTCCCGGGCATCGAAAAGAGAGGAATCCCGAGAGGCCCCGGAGAAACTCGAATGGGGTCTGGCCAGGCCTGAGGCCACCAGAGCCAGTCCGTTAGGTCACCATCGTAAGACGAGAGGACCTTCCGCAAGTCGAGAAAATCCAAGAGGTTCTCCCCTCCAGGCTAGACGAGGCCCTTTTCCGCTGAGGCGTCTCGAGGCTAATCACATCTAACCTCTGGAACTTCCAAAGGGTCCTTCACACCCTTGCTGCAACTCAAGAAGTTCCCGGACATACCCGTCTCCACTCGAGAGGAAGCACGATGGTCCCACCCACATCCAGAGGAGCCCCGTTTCCGCCTCCTAGCTCGAGATGAGGGGATCCTTTCCCTGCTTGGTCGGAAAAGAATACCCAGTCTTCCTGTCGCATGTCAAGAGGAGGCGCTCCTCACAGAAAAGGCGAGAGGAACTCAACGGTCGTGCCACAATTCCCAGAGTCCCCCAGATGTCTCATTCCATTCCAGAGGAACCTGTTTTCCCTGCACTGCCTCGACGTTCACGCCCAGGATCCACTCCCACCACGGTGGCAGTTGGGATAGCACTGTGGAAAATCCTCCTGGGAAAGCCTCATGGGAAAGACTCGAGGGAAAGCCACAGATCCCTTGATTCATGCGACGGGAAGCGTGACACTGCTGCTACCCCTCTGGAGGAAAGCGGACGTGCATGCTCCCATTCGAGACGAGAACTTATCCCCTGGGGAGATTCCAAAAGTACCCCAAGATCCATGTCAGCACTGGAGAGGAATCCTCAGGTTCCGGCCCCGACTCCACACCAGGTCTAAGGCCCCGGCATCGACGGGAGAGGAATCCCGAGAGGCCCCCGCGCAACTCGCATGGGGACTGGCCAGTCCTGAGGCCACCAGAGCGGGTCCCTCAATTCCCTGTCGTAAGTGGAGTGCACCTGTCACAACTCGAGAAAATCCAGGAGGCTTTGCCCTCCAGGCGAGATGAGGCCCATTTCCGCTAAGGCTTCTCCAGGCTAATCACGCCTAACTTATGGAACTTCAATAAGGTCCTTCACACCCTTGTTGCAACTCAAGAATTTCCCCGACATACCCGTGTCCACTCTAGAGGAAGCACGAGGGTCCCGCCCACATCCAGAGGAGCACCGTTTCCGCTTCGCAGCTCGAGATGAGGGATATTGTCACTGCTCTGTCGGGAAAGAATTTTGGGCGTTCCTGTCGCATCTCAAGGGGAGGTGCTCTCCACAGGATAGGGGAGAGGAATTCCAGCCTCGTGCCACCATTCCAAGAGTCCCCAGATATCTCAGTCCATTCCAGAGGAACCTGTTTTCCCTGCACTGCCTGGACTTTGATTGCGAGGATCGACTGCCACCATGGTGGCACGTGGTACAGCCCTGTGGGAAAGCCTCGAGGGAAAGCCTGGAGGTTAAATCACAGATCCCTTCATCCAGGCGATGGGAAGCGTGACACTGCTGCTACAGTTCGGGAGGAAAGCGCACGTGCATGCCCCATTTGAGACGAGGACTTACTCCCCTGGCGAGACTCCAGAAGTACCCCAAGATCCATGTCAGCACTGGAGAGGAAACCTCAGGTTCCGGGCCCGACTCCAAACAAGGTCTTAGGCACCGACACCGAAGGGACAGTTTTCCTGAGAGGCAGGCGAGCAACTCGCACGGGGACTGGCCTTTCCTGAGGCCACCAGAGCGGGTCCCTGAGGTCCCCGTCGTAAGTCGAGAGCACCTGCCGCAACTCGAGAAAATCCAGGAGGTTTTGCCCTCCAGGCGAGATGAGGCCCATTTCCGCTGAGGCTTCTCGAGGCTAATCACATCTAACCACTGGAACTTCCAAAGGGTCCTTCACACCCTTGCTGCAACTCAAGAAGCTCCCCGACATACCCGTCTCCACTCGAGAGGAAGCACGATGGTCCCGCACACTTCCAGGGGAGCCCCGTTTCCCCCTCCTAGCTCGAGATGAGGAATCCTTTCCCTGTTTCATAGGGAAAGAATTCCCGGCGTTCCCGTCGCATCTCAAGAGGAGGCGCTCTCCACAGGAAAGGCGAGAGGAAGTCCAGGGTCGTGCCACCATTCCAAGAGTCCCCCAGATGTGTCACTCCATTCCAGAGGAACCTGTTTTCCCTGCACTGCCTTGACGTTCAAGCCGAGGATCGACTCCCACCACGTGTGCAGGTGGGACAGCCCTGTGGGAAAGCCTCCTGGGAAAGCCTCGTGGGAAGGCCTCGAGGGAATGCCATAGATCCCTTGATCCACGAGGCGGAAAGCGTGACACTGCTGCTACCGCTCTGGAGGAAAGCGCAAGTGCATGCCCGCATTCGAGACGAGGACTGACTCCCCTGGGGAGACTGCAGAAGTACCCCAAGATCCATGTCAGCACTGGAGAGGAATCCTCAGGTTCCGGCCCCTACTCCACACAAGGTCTTAGGCCCCGGCATCGACGGGAGAGGAATTCCGAGAGGCCCCCGAGGAACTCGCATGGGGACTGGCCTTTCCTGTGGCCACCAGAGCGGGTCCCTGACATCCCGTCATACGTCGAGAGCACCTGCCGCAACTCGAGAAAATCCAGGAGGTTTTGCCCTCCTGGCGAGATGAGGCCCATTTCCGCTGAAGCTTCTCGAGGCTAAACACATCGAACCACTGGAACTTCCAAAGGGTCCTTCACACCCTTGCTGCAACTCAAGAACTTCCCCGACATACCCGTCTCCACTCGAGAGGAAGCACGAGGGTTCCGCACACATCCAGGGGAGCCCCGTTTCCGCCTCCTAGCTCGAGATGAGGGATCCTTTCCCTGTTTCGTAGGGAAAGCATTCCCGGCGTTCCCGTCGCATCTCAAGAGGAGGCGCTCTCCACAGGAAAGGCGAGAGGAAGTCCAGGGTCGTGCCACCATTCCAAGAGTCCCCCGGATGTGTCAGTCCATTCCAGAGGAACCTGTTTTCCCTGCACTGCCTTGACGTTCAAGCCGAGGATCGACTACCACCACGTGTGCACGTGGGACAGCCCTGTGGGAAAGCCTCGTGGGAAAGCCTCGTGGGAAAGACTCGAGGGAAAACCATAGATCCTTTGATCCACGCAGCGGACTGAGTGAAACTGCTGCTACCGCTCTGGAGGAAAGCGCAAGTGCATGCCCGCATTCGAGACGAGGACTGACTCCCCTGGGGAGACTCCAGAAGTACCCCAAGATCCATGTCAGCACTGGAGAGGAATCCTCAGGTTCCGGCCCCGACGCCACACAAGGTCTTAGGCCCCGGCATGGACAGGAGAGGAATCCCGAGAGGCCCCCGAGGAACTCGTATGGGGACTGGCCTTTCCTGAGGCCAGCAGAGCGGGTCCCTGAGTTCCCCGTCTAAAGTCGAGAGCACCTGCCGGAACTCGAGAAAATCCAGGAGTTTTTGCCCTCCAAGCGAAATGAGGCCCATTTCCGCTGAGGCTTCTTGAGGCTAATCACATCTAACCACTGGAACTTCCAAAGGGTCCTTCATACCCTTGCTGCAACTCAAGAAGTTTCCCGACATACCCGTCTCCACTCGAGAGGAAGCACGAGGGTCCCGCACACATCCAGGGGAGCCCCTTTTCCGCCTCCTAGCTCGAGAGGAGGGATCCTTTCCCTGTTTCCTACGGAAAGAATTCCCGGCGTTCCCGTCGCATCTCAAGAGGAGGCGCTCTCCACAGGAAAGGCGAGAGGAATTTCAGGGTCCTGTCACCATTCCACGAGTCCCCCGATGTTTCAGGCCTTTCCAGAGGAACCTGTTTTCCCTGCACTGCCTTGACGTTCAAGCCAGGATCTACTCCCATCACGTTTGCATGTGGGATAGCCCTGTGGGAAAGCCTTGTGGGAAAGCCTCGTGGGAAAGACTCGAGGGAAAACCATAGATCCTTTGATCCACGGGGCGGACTGCGTGACACTGCTGCTACCGCTCTGGAGGAAAACGCAAGGGCATGCCCGCATTCGAGACGAGGACTGACTCCCCTGGGGAGTCTCCAGAAGTACCCCAAGATCCATGTCAGCACTGGAGAGGAATCCTCATGTTCCGGCCCCGACTCCACACAAGGTTTTAGGCCCCGGCATCGACGGGAGAGGAATCCCGAGAGGCCCCCGAGGAACTCGCATGGGGACTGGCCTTTCATGAGGCCACCAGAGCGGGTTCCTGAGGTCCCCGTCGTAAGTCGAGAGTACCTGCCACACCTCGAGAAAATCCAGGAGGTTTTGCCCTCCAGGCGAGATGAGGCCCATTTCCGCTGAGGCTTCTCAGGGCTAATCACATGTAACCACTGGCACTTCCAAAGGGTCTTTCACACCCTTGCTGCAACTCTAGAATTTCCCCGACATACCCGTCTCCACTCGAGAGGAAGCACGAGGGTCCCGCACACATCCAGGGGAGCCCCGTTTCCGCCTCCTAGCTCGAGATGAGGGATCCTTTCCCTGTTTCGTAGGGAAAGAATTCCCGGCGTTCCCGTCGCATCTCAAGACGAGGCGCTCTCCACAAGAAAGGCGAGAGGAACTCCAGGGTCGTGCCACCATTCCAAGAGTCCCCCAGATGTGTCAGTCCATTCCAGAGGAACCTGTTTTCCCTGCACTGCCTTGACATTCAAGCCGAGGATCGACTCCCACCACCTGTGCACGTGGGACAGCCCTGTGGGAAAGCCTCGTGGGAAAGATTCGAGGGAAAACCTTAGATCCTTTGATGCACGCACCAGATTGTGTGACAGTGCTGCTTCCCCTCTGGAGGAAAGCGCAAGTGCATGCCCGCGTTCGAGACGAGGACTGCCTCCCCTGGGGAGAATCCAGATGTACCCCAAGATCCATGTCAGCACTGTAGAGGAATCCTCAGGGTCCGGCCCCGAATCCACACCAGGTCTAAGGCCCCGGCATCGACGGGAGAGGATTCCCGAGAGGCCCCCGCGCAACTCTCATGGGGACTGGCCAGTCCTGAGGCCACCAGAGCGGGTCCCTCAATTCCCTGTCGTAAGTGGAGTGCACCTGTCACAACTTGAGAAAATCCAGGAGGCTTTGCCCTCCAGGCGAGATGAGGCCAATTTCCGCTAAGGCTTCTCGAGGCTAATCACGCCTAACTTATGGAACTTCAAAAAGGTCCTTCACACCCTTGTTGCAACTCAAGAATTTCCCCGACATACCCGTCTCCACTCTAGAGGAAGCACGAGGGTCCCGCCCACATCCAGAGGAGCACCGTTTCCGCTTCGCAGCTCGAGATGAGGGATATTGTCACTGCTCTGTCGGGAAAGCATTTTGGGCGTTCCTGTCGCATCTCAAGGGGAGGTGCTCTCCACAGGATAGGCGAGAGGAATTCCAGCCTCGTGCCACCATTCCAAGAGTCCCCAGATATCTCAGTCCATTCCAGAGGAACCTGTTTTCCCTGCACTGCCTGGACTTTGATTGCGAGGATCGACTGCCACCACGGTGGCACGTGGGACAGCCCTGTGGGAAAGCCTCGAGGGAAAGCCTGGAGGGAAAGTCACAGATCCCTTCATCCAGGCGATGGGAAGCACGACACTGCTGCTACAGTTCGGGAGGAAAGCGCACGTGCATGCCTCATTTGAGACGAGGACTTACTCCCCTGGCGAGACTCCAGAAGTACCCCAAGATCCATGTCAGCACTGGAGAGGAATCCTCAGGTTCCGGGCCCGACTCCAAACAAGGTCTTAGGCACCGACACCGAAGGGACAGGTTTCCTGAGAGGCCCGCGAGCAACTCGCACGGGGACTGGCCTTTCCTGAGGCCACCAGAGAGGGTCCCTGAGGTCCCTGTCCTAAGTCGAGAGCACCTGCCGCAACTCGAGAAAATCCAGGAGATTCTCCCCTCCAGGCGTGATGAGGCCCATTTCGGCTGAAACTTCTCGAGGCTAATCACATCTAGCGTCTGGAACTTCCAAAAGGCACTTCACACCCTTGCTGCAACTCACGAAGTTCCCCGACATACCCGTCTCCTCGCGAGAGGAAGCACGAGGGTCCCGACCACATCCAGAGGAGCCCCGTTTCCGCCTCGTAGCTCGAGATGAGGGATGCTTTCGCCGCTAGGTCGGGAAAGAATTCCTGGCGTTCCCGTCTCACCTCAGAGGAGGCGCTCTCCACAGGAAAGGCAAGAGGAACTCCAGCGTCGTGCCACCATTCCAAGAGTCCCCCAGATGTCTCAGTCCATTCTAGAGGAAACTGTTTTCCCTGCACTGCCTCGACTTTCACGCCGAGGAACGACACACACCACGGTGGTACGTGGGACATCCCTGTGGGAAAGCCTCGTGGGAAATCCTCGAGGGAAAGCCACAGATCCCTTGATCCAGGCAATGGGAAGCGTGACACTGCTGCTACAGTTCTGGAGGAAAGCAGACGTGCATGCCGCCATTTGAGACGAGGACTTACTCCCCTGGGGAGACTCCAGAAGTACCCCAAGATCCATGTCAGCACTGGAGAGGAATCCTCAGGTTCCGGCCTCGACTCCACACAAGGTCTTAGGCCCCGGCATCGATGGGAGAGGAATCCCGAGAGGTCCCCGAGCAACTCGCATGGGGACAGGCCTTTCCTGAGGCCGCCACAGCGGGTCCCTGAGGTCCCCGTCGTAAGTCGAGAGCACCTGCCGCAACTCGAGAAAATCCAGGAGGTTTTGCTCTCCAGGCGAGATGAGGCCCATTTCCGCTGAGGCTTCTCGAGGCTAATCACACCTAACCTCTGGAACTTCCAAAAGGTCCTTCACACCCTTGCTGCAACTCAAGAAGTTCCCTGATATACCCGTCTCCACTCGAAAGGAAGCACGAGAATCCCAGGAAAATCCACAGGAGCGCCGTTTCCGCCTCGTAGCTCGAGATAAGGGATCCTTTCCCCGTTTGGTCTGAAAAGAATTCCCGGAGTTCTAGTCGCATCTCAAGAGGAGGCGCTCTCCATAGGAAAGGCGAGAGGAACTCCAGGGTCGTGCCACCATTCCCAGAGTCTGCCAGATGTCTCAGTAAATACCAGAGGAACCTGTTTTCCCTGCACTGACTCGACTTTCATGCCGAGGATCGACTCACACCACGGTGGCACCTGGGACAGCCCTTTGGGAAAGCCTCGTGGGAAAGCCTCGTGGAAAATCCTCGAGGGAAAGCCACAGACCCCATGACTCACAAGATGGGAAGCGTGACACTGCTGCTACAAATCGGGAGGAAAGCGCACGTGCATGCCCCCTCTCGAGACGAGGACTCGCTCCCCTGGGGAGACTCCAAAAGTACCCCAAAATCCATGTCACCACTAGAGAGGAAACCTCAGGTTCTGGCTCCGACTCAACACAAGGTCTTAGGCCCCGGCATCGACGGGAGAGGAATCCCGAGAGGCCCCCGAGGAACTCGCATGGGGACTGGCCTTTCCTGAGGCCACCAGAGCGGGTCCCTGAGGTCCCCGTCGTAAGTCGAGAGCACCTGCCGCAACTCGAGAAAATCCAGGAGGTTTTGCCCTGCAGGGGAGATGAGGCCCATTTCCGCTGAGGCTTCTCGAGGCTAATCACATCTAACCACTGGAACTTCCAAAGGGTCCTTCACACCCTTGCTGCAACTCAAGAAGTTCCCCGACATACCCGACTCCACTCGAGAGGAAGCACGAGGGTCCCGCACACATCCAGGGGAGCCCCGTTTCCGTCTCCTAGCTCGAGATGAGGGATCCTTTCCCTGTTTCGTAGGGAAAGAATTCCCGGCGTTCCCGTCGCATCTCAAGATGCGGCGCTCTCCACAGGAAAGGCGAGAGGAACTCCAGGGTCCTGCCACCATTCCAAGAGTCCCCCAGATGTGTCAGTCCATTCCAGAGGAACCAGTTTTCCCTGCACTGCCTTGACGTTCAAGCCGAGGATCGACCCCCACCACGTGTGCACGTGAGACAGCCCTGTGGGAAAGCCTCGTGGGAAAGCCTCGTGGGAAAGACTCGAGGGAAAACCATAGATCCTTTGATCCACGCGGTAGACTGCGTGACACTGCTGCTACCGCTCTGGAGGAAAGCGCAAGTGCATGCCCGCATTCGAGACGAGGACTGACTCCCCTGGGGAGACTCCAGAAGTACCCCAAGATCCATGTCAGCACTGGAGAGGAATCCTCAGGTTCCGGCCCCGACTCCACACAAGGTCTTAGGCCCCGGCATCGACGGGAGAGGAATCCCGAGAGGCCCCCGAGGAACTAGCATGGGGACTGGCCTTTCCTGAGGCCACCAAAGCAGGCCCCTGAGGTACCCGTCGTAAGTCCAGAGCACCTGCTGCAACTCGAGAAAATCCAGGAGGTTTTGCCTTCCAGGCGAGATGAGGCCCATTTCCGCTGAGGCCTCTCGAGGCTAATCACATCTAACCACTGGAACTTCCAAAGGGTTCTTCACACCCTTGCTGCAACTCAAGAAGTTCCCCGACATACCCGTCTCCACTCGAGAGGAAGCACGAGGGTCCCGCACACATCCAGGGGAGAACCGTTTCCGCCTCCTAGCTCGAGATGAGGGATCCTTTCCCTGTTTCCTAGGGAAAGAATTCCCGGCGTTCCCGTCGCATCTTAAGAGGAGGCGCTCTCCACAGGAAAGGCGAGAGGAACTCCAGGGTCGTGACACCATTCCCAGAGTCCCCCAGATGTCCCAGTCCATTCCAGAGGAACCTGTTTTCCCTCCACTGCCTCGACTTTCACGCCTCAGATCGACTCACACCACGGTGGCACATGGGACAGCCCTGTGGGAAAGCCTCATGGGAAAGCCTTGTGGGAAAACCTCGAGGGAAAGCCACAGATCCCATGAACGACTCGACGGGAAGCGTGACAATGCTGCTACTGCTCTGGAGGAAAGCGCACGTGCATGCCCCCATTCGAGACAAGGACTGATTCCCCTGGCGAGAATCCAGAAGTACCCCAAGAACCATGTCAGCACTGGAGAGGAATCCTCAGTTTCCGTGCCCAACTCCACACGGGGTCTTAGGCCCCGGCATCGACGGGAGAGGAATCCCAAGAGGTCCCCGAGAAGCTCGAATGGGGCCTGGCCAGGCCTGAGGCCACCAGAGCGGGTCCCTTAGGTCTCCGTCGTAACACTAGAGCACCTACCGCAACTCGGGAAAATCCAGGAGGATCTCCCCTCCAGGCTAGATGAGGCCCATGTGCGCTGCGGCTTCTCGAGGCTAATCACACCTAACCTCTGGAACTTCCAAAAGGTCCTTCACATCCTTGCTGCAACTCAAGAAGTTACCCGACATACCCCTCTCCACTCTAGAGGAAGCACGAGGGTCCCGCCCATATCCAGTGGAGCGCCATTTCCGCCTCGTAGCTCCATATGAGGGATCCTTTCGCTGCTTGGTCGGGAAAGAATTCTGGGCTTTCCTGTCGCATCTCAAGAGAAGGCTCTCTCCACAGGAAAGGCGAGAGGAACTCCAGGATAGTGCCACCATTCCCAGAGTCCCCCAGATATTTCAGTCCATTCCAGAGGAAACTGTTTTCCCTGCACTGCCTCGACTTTCACTCCACGGATCGACTCACACCACCGTGGCACGTGGGACAGCCCTGTTGGAAAGCCTCATGGGAAAGACTCGTGCGAAATCCTCGAGGGAAAGCCACAGATCCCATTATCGACGTGACGAAAAGCGTGACACTTCTGCTACAGCTCGGGAGGAAAGCGCACGTGATGCCCCCTCTCGAGACCAGGACTAACTCCCCTGGGGAGACTCCAAAAGTACCCCAAGATCCATGTCAGCACTGGAGAGGAATCCTCAGTTTCCGGGCCCGATTCCACACAAGGTCTTAGTCCCGGGCATCGAAAAGAGAGGAATCACGAGAGGCCCCAGAGAAACTCGAATGGGGTCTGGCCAGGCCTGAGGCCACCAGAGCCAGTCCGTTAGGTCACCATCGTAAGACGAGAGCACCTTCCGCAAGTCGAGAAAATCCAAGAGGTTCTCCCCTCCAGGCTAGATGAGGCCCTTTTCCGCTGAGGCGTCTCGAGGCTAATCACATCTAACCTCTGGAACTTCCAAAGGGTCCTTCACACCCTTGCTGCAACTCAAGAAGTTCCCGGACATACCCGTCTCCACTCGAGAGGAAGCACGATGGTCCCACCCACATCCAGAGGAGCCCCGTTTCCGCCTCCTAGCTCGAGATGAGGGGATCCTTTCCCTGCTTGGTCGGAAAAGAATACCCAGTCTTCCTGTTGCATGTCAAGAGGAGGCGCTCCTCACAGAAAAGGCGAGAGGAACTCAACGGTCGTGCCACAATTCCCAGAGTCCCCCAGATGTCTCATTCCATTCCAGAGGAACCTGTTTTCCCTGCACTGCCTCGACTTTCACGCCCAGGATCCACTCCCACCACGGTGGCAGTTGGGATAGCACTGTGGAAAATCCTCCTGGGAAAGCCTCATGGGAAAGCCTCGAGGGAAAGCCACAGATCCCTTGATTCACGCGACGGGAAGCGTGACACTGCTGCTACCCCTCTGGAGGAAAGCGGACGTGCATGCTCCCATTCGAGACGAGAACTTATCCCCTGGGGAGACTCCAAAAGTACCCCAAGATCCATGTCAGCACTGGAGAGGAATCCTCAGGTTCTGGCCCCGACTCCACACCAGGTCTAAGGCCCCGGCATCGACGGGAGAGGAATCCCGAGAGGCCCCCGCGCAACTCGCATGGGGACTGGCCAGTCCTGAGGCCACCAGAGCGGGTCCCTCAATTCCCTGTCGTAAGTGGAGTGCACCTGTCACAACTCGAGAAAATCCAGGAGGCTTTGCCCTCCAGGCGAGATGAGGCCCATTTCCGCTAAGGCTTCTCGAGGCTAATCACGCCTAACTTATGGAACTTCAAAAAGGTCCTTCACACCCTTGTTGCAACTCAAGAATTTCCCCGACATACCCGTGTCCACTCTAGAGGAAGCACGAGGGTCCCGCCCACATCCAGAGGAGCACCGTTTCCGCTTCGCAGCTCGAGATGAGGGATATTGTCACTGCTCTGTCGGGAAAGAATTTTGGGCGTTCCTGTCGCATCTCAAGGGGAGGTGCTCTCCACAGGATAGGCGAGAGGAATTCCAGCCTCGTGCCACCATTCCAAGAGTCCCCAGATATCTCAGTCCATTCCAGAGGAACCTGTTTTCCCTGCACTGCCTGGACTTTGATTGCGAGGATCGACTGCCACCACGGTGGCACGTGGGACAGCCCTGTGGGAAAGCCTCGAGGGAAAGCCTGGAGGGAAAGTCACAGATCCCTTCATCCAGGCGATGGGAAGCGTGACACTGCTGCTACAGTTCGGGAGGAAAGCGCACGTGCATGCCCCATTTGAGACGAGGACTTACTCCCCTGGCGAGACTCCAGAAGTACCCCAAGATCCATGTCAGCACTGGAGAGGAATCCTCAGGTTCCGGGCCCGACTCCAAACAAGGTCTTAGGCACCGACACCGAAGGGACAGGTTTCCTGAGAGGCCCGCGAGCAACTCGCACGGGGACTGGCCTTTCCTGAGGCCACCAGAGAGGGTCCCTGAGGTCCCTGTCCTAAGTCGAGAGCACCTGCCGCAACTCGAGAAAATCCAGGAGATTCTCCCCTCCAGGCGTGATGAGGACCATTTCGGCTGAAACTTCTCGAGGCTAATCACATCTAGCGTCTGGAACTTCCAAAAGGCACTTCACACCCTTGCTGCAACTCACGAAGTTCCCCGACATACCCGTCTCCTCGCGAGAGGAAGCACGAGGGTCCCGACCACATCCAGAGGAGCCCCGTTTCCGCCTCGTAGCTCGAGATGAGGGATGCTTTCGCCGCTAGGTCGGGAAAGAATTCCTGGCGTTCCCGTCTCACCTCAGAGGAGGCGCTCTCCACCGGAAAGGCAAGAGGAACTCCAGCGTCGTGCCACCATTCCAAGAGTCCCCCAGATGTCTCAGTCCATTCTAGAGGAAACTGTTTTCCCTGCACTGCCTCGACTTTCACGCCGAGGATCGACACACACCACGGTGGTACGAGGGACATCCCTGTGGGAAAGCCTCGTGGGAAATCCTCGAGGGAAAGCCACAGATCCCTTGATCCAGGCAATGGGAAGCGTGACACTGCTGCTACAGTTCTGGAGGAAAGCAGACGTGCATGCCGCCATTTGAGACGAGGACTTACTCCCCTGGGGAGACTCCAGAAGTACCCCAAGATCCATGTCAGCACTGGAGAGGAATCCTCAGGTTCCGGCCTCGACTCCACACAAGGTCTTAGGCCCCGGCATCGACGGGAGAGGAATCCCGAGAGGTCCCCGAGCAACTCGCATGGGGACTGGCCTTTCCTGAGGCCACCAGAGCGGGTCCCTGAGGTCCCCGTCGTAAGTCGAGAGCACCTGCCGCAACTCGAGAAAATCCAGGAGGTTTTGCTCTCCAGGCGAGATGAGGCCCATTTCCGATGAGGCTTCTCGAGGCTAATCACACCTAACCTCTGGAACTTCCAAAAGGTCCTTCACACCCTTGCTGCAACTCAAGAAGTTCCCTGATATACCCGTCTCCACTCGAAAGGAAGCACGAGAATCCCAGGAAAATCCACAGGAGCGCCGTTTCCGCCTCGTAGCTCGAGATGAGGGATCCTTTCCCCGTTTGGTCAGAAAAGAATTCCCGGCGTTCTAGTCGCATCTCAAGAGGAGGCGCTCTCCATAGGAAAGGCGAGAGGAACTCCAGGGTCGTGCCACCATTCCCAGAGTCTGCCAGATGTCTCAGTAAATACCAGAGGAACCTGTTTTCCCTGCACTGACTCGACTTTCATGCCGAGGATCGACTCACACCACGGTGGCACCTGGGACAGCCCTGTGGGAAAGCCTCGTGGGAAAGCCTCGTGGAAAATCCTCGAGGGAAAGCCACAGACCCCATGACTCACTAGATGGGAAGCGTGACACTGCTGCTACAAATCGGGAGGAAAGCGCACGTGCATGCCCCCTGTCGAGACGAGGACTCGCTCCCCTGGGGAGACTCCAAAAGTACCCCAAAATCCATGTCACCACTGGAGAGGAAACCTCAGGTTCTGGCTCCGACTCAACACAAGGTCTTAGGCCCCGGCATCGACGGGAGAGAAATCCCGAGAGGCCCCCGAACAAATCGAATGGGGCCTGGCCAGTCCTGAGGCCACCAGAGCGGGTCCTTAGGTCACCGTTGTAAGACCAGAACGCCTGCCACAACTCCAGAAAATCCAGGAGGTTTTTCCCCTCAGGTTAGATGAGGACAATTTCAGCTGAGGCGTCTCGAGGCTAATCACATCGAACCTCTGGAACATCCAAAGGGTCCATAACACCCTGGCTGCAACTCAAGAAGTTCCCCGACATACCCTTATCCCCTCCAGAGGAAGCACGAGGGTCTCGCCCACATCCAGAGGAGCACCGTATCCGCCTCGTAGCTCGAGATGAGGGATCCTTTCGCTGCTTTTTCGGGAAAGAATTCTGGGCATTCCCGTCCCATCTCATGAGGGGCGCTCTCCACAGGAAAGGCGAGAGGAACTCCAGTGTCGGGCTACCATACCAAGGGTCCCCCAGATGTCTCAGTCCATTCCAGAAGAACCTGTTTTCCCTACACTGCCTCGACTTTCATGCTGAGGATCGCCTCCCACCATGGTGGCACGTGGGACAGCCCTGTGGGTAAGCCTCGTGGGAAAACCTCGAGGGAAAGCAACAGATCCCTTGATCCACTCGACAGGAAGCGTGACACTGCTGCTACCTCTCTGGAGGAAAGCGCACGTGCATGCCCGCATTCGAGACGAGGACTGACTCCCCTGGGGAGACTCCAGAATTACCCCAAGATCCATGTCAGCACTGGAGAGGAATCCTCAGGTTCTGGCCCCGACTCCACACAAGGTCTAAGGCCCCGGCATCGAAGGGAGAGGAATCCCGAGAGGCCCCCGAGCAAGTCGCATGGGGACTGGCCTTTCCTGAGGCCACCAGAGCGGGTCCCCGAGGTCCCCGTGGTAAGTCGAGAGCACCTGCCGCAACTCGAGAAAATCCAGGAGGTTTTGCCCTCCAGGCGAGATGAGGCCCATTTCCGCTGAGGCTTCTTGACGCTAATCACATCTAACCACTGGAACTTCCAAAGGGTCCTTCACACCCTTGCTGCAACTCAAGAAGCTCCCGACATACCTGTCTCCACTCGAGTGGAAGCACGAGGGTCCCGCACACATCCAGGGGAGCCCCGTTTCTGCCTCCTAGCTCTAGATGAGGGATCCTTTCTCTGTTTCCTAGGGAAAGAATTCCCGGCGTTCCCGTCGCATCTCAAGAGGAGGCGCTCTCCACAGGAAAGGCGAGAGGAACTCCAGGGTCCTGCCACCATTCCAAGAGTCCCCCAGATGTGTCAGTCCATTCCAGAGGAACCAGTTTTCCCTGCACTGCCTTGATGTTCAAGCCGAGGATCGACCCCCACCACGTGTGCACGTGAGACAGCCCTGTGGGAAAGCCTCGTGGGAAAGCCTCGTGGGAAAGACTCGAGGGAAAACCATAGATCCTTTGATCCACGCGGCGGACTGCGTGACACTGCTGCTACCGCTCTGGAGGAAAGCGCAAGTGCATGCCCGCATTCGAGACGAGGACTGACTCCCCTGGGGAGACTCCAGAAGTACTCCAAGATCCATGTCAGCACTGGAGAGGAATCCTCAGGTTCCGGCCCCGACTCCACACAAGGTCTTAGGCCCCGGCATCGACGGGAGAGGAATCCCGAGAGGCCCCCGAGGAACTAGCGTGGGGACTGGCCTTTCCTGAGGCCACCAAAGCAGGCCCCTGAGGTACCCGTCGTAAGTCCAGAGCACCTGCTGCAACTCGAGAAAATCCAGGAGGTTTTGCCTTCCAGGCGAGATGAGGCCCATTTCCGCTGAGGCCTCTCGAGGCTAATCACATCTAACCACTGGAACTTCCAAAGGGTTCTTCACACCCTTGCTGCAACTCAAGAAGTTCCCCGACATACCCGTCTCCACTCGAGAGGAAGCACGAGGGTCCCGCACACATCCAGGGGAGAACCGTTTCCGCCTCCTAGCTCGAGATGAGGGATCCTTTCCCTGTTTCCTAGGGAAAGAATTCCCGGCGTTCCCGTCGCATCTCAAGAGGAGGCGCTCTCCACAGGAAAGGCGAGAGGAACTCCAGGGTCGTGCCACCATTCCCAGAGTCCCCGAGATGTCCCAGTCCATTCCAGAGGAACCTGTTTTCCCTCCACTGCCTCGACTTTCACGCCTCAGATCGACTCACACCACGGTGGCACATGGGACAGCCCTGTGGGAAAGCCTCATGGGAAAGCCATGTTGGAAAACCTCGAGGGAAAGCCACAGATCCCATGAACGACGCGACGGGAAGCCTGACAATGCTGCTACTGCTCTGGAGGAAAGCGCACGTGCATGCCCCCATTCGAGACAAGGACTGACTCCCCTGGCGAGAATCCAGAAGTACCCCAAGAACCATGTCAGCACTGGAGAGGAATCCTCAGTTTCCGTGCCCAACTCCACACGGGGTCTTAGGCCCCGGCATCGACGGGAGAGGAATCCCAAGAGGTACCCGAGAAGCTCGAATGGGGTCTGGCCAGGCCTGAGGCCACCAGAGCGGGTCCCTTAGGTCTCCGTCGTAACACTAGAGCACCTGCCGCAACTCGGGAAAATCCAGGATGATCTCCCCTCCAGGCTAGATGAGGCCCATGTGCGCTGCGGCTTCTCGAGGCTAATCACACCTAACCTCTGGAACTTCCAAAAGGTCCTTCACATCCTTGCTGCAACTCAAGAAGTTACCCGACATACCCCTCTCCACTCTAGAGGAAGCACGAGGGTCCCGCCCATATCCAGTGGAGCGCCATTTCCGCCTCGTAGCTCCATATGAGGGATCCTTTCGCTGCTTGGTCGGGAAAGAATTCTGGGCTTTCCTGTCGCATCTCAAGAGAAGGCTCTCTCCACAGGAAAGGCGAGAGGAACTCCAGGATAGTGCCACCATTCCCAGAGTCCCCCAGATATTTCATTCCATTCCAGAGGAAACTGTTTTCCCTGCACTGCCTGGACTTTCACTCCACGGATCGACTCACACCACGGTGGCACGTGGGACAGCCCTGTTGGAAAGCCTCATGGGAAAGACTCGTGCGAAATCCTCGAGGGAAAGCCACAGATCCCATTATCGACGTGACGAAAAGCGTGACACTTCTGCTACAGCTCGGGAGGAAAGCGCACGTGATGCCCCCTCTCGAGACCAGGACTAACTCCCCTGGGGAGACTCCAAAAGTACCCCAAGATCCATGTCAGCACTGGAGAGGAATCCTCAGTTTCCGGGCCCGATTCCACACAAGGTCTTAGTCCCGGGCATCGAAAAGAGAGGAATCACGAGAGGCCCCAGAGAAACTCGAATGGGGTCTGGCCAGGCCTGAGGCCACCAGAGCTAGTCCGTTAGGTCACCATCGTAAGACGAGAGCACCTTCCGCAAGTCGAGAAAATCCAAGAGGTTCTCCCCTCCAGGCTAGATGAGGCCCTTTTCCGCTGAGGCGTCTCGAGGCTAATCACATCTAACCTCTGGAACTTCCAAAGGGTCCTTCACACCCTTGCTGCAACTCAAGAAGTTCCCGGACATACCCGTCTCCACTCGAGAGGAAGCACGATGGTCCCACCCACATCCAGAGGAGCCCCGTTTCCGCCTCCTAGCTCGAGATGAGGGGATCCTTTCCCTGCTTGGTCGGAAAAGAATACCCAGTCTTCCTGTTGCATGTCAAGAGGAGGCGCTCCTCACAGAAAAGGCGAGAGGAACTCAACGGTCGTGCCACAATTCCCAGAGTCCCCCAGATGTCTCATTCCATTCCAGAGGAACCTGTTTTCCCTGCACTGCCTCGACTTTCACGCCCAGGATCCACTCCCACCACGGTGGCAGTTGGGATAGCACTGTGGAAAATCCTCCTGGGAAAGCCTCATGGGAAAGCCTCGAGGGAAAGCCACAGATCCCTTGATTCACGAGACGGGAAGCGTGACACTGCTGCTACCCCTCTGGAGGAAAGCGGACGTGCGTGCTCCCATTCGAGACGAGAACTTATCCCCTGGGGAGACTCCAAAAGTACCCCAAGATCCATGTCAGCACTGGAGAGGAATCCTCAGGTTCCGGGCCCGACTCCACACCAGGTCTAAGGCCCCGGCATCGACGGGAGAGGAATCCCGAGAGGCCCCCGCGCAACTCGCATGGGGACTGGCCAGTCCTGAGGCCACCAGAGCGGGTCCCTCAATTCCCTGTCGTAAGTGGAGTGCACCTGTCACAACTCGAGAAAATCCAGGAGGCTTTGCCCTCCAGGCGAGATGAGGCCCATTTCCGCTAAGGCTTCTCGAGGCTAATCACGCCTAACTTATGGAACTTCAAAAAGGTCCTTCACACCCTTGTTGCAACTCAAGAATTTCTCCGACATACCCGTCTCCACTCTAGAGGAAGCACGAGGGTCCCGCCCACATCCAGAGGAGCACCGTTTCCGCTTCGCAGCTCGAGATGAGGGATATTGTCACTGCTCTGTCGGGAAAGAATTTTGGGCATTCCTGTCGCATCTCAAGGGGAGGTGCTCTCCACAGGATAGGCGAGAGGAATTCCAGCCTCGTGCCACCATTCCAAGAGTCCCCAGATATCTCGGTCCATTCCAGAGGAACCTGTTTTCCCTGCACTGCCTGGACTTTGATTGCGAGGATCGACTGCCACCACGGTGGCACGTGGGACAGCCCTGTGGGAAAGCCTCGATGGAAAGCCTGGAGGGAAAGTCACAGATCCCTTCATCCAGGCGATGGGAAGCGTGACACTGCTGCTACAGTTCGGGAGGAAAGCGCACGTGCATGCCCCATTTGAGACGAGGACTTACTCCCCTGGCGAGACTCCAGAAGTACCCCAAGATCCATGTCAGCACTGGAGAGGAATCCTCAGGTTCCGGGAACGACTCCAAACAAGGTCTTAGGCACCGACACCGAAGGGACAGGTTTCCTGAGAGGCCCGCGAGCAACTCGCACGGGGACTTGCCTTTCCTGAGGCCACCAGAGAGGGTCCCTGAGGTCCCTGTCCTAAGTCGAGAGCACCTGCCGCAACTCGAGAAAATCCAGGAGATTCTCCCCTCCAGGCGTGATGAGGCCCATTTCGGCTGAAACTTCTCGAGGCTAATCACATCTAGCGTCTGGAACTTCCAAAAGGCACTTCACACCCTTGCTGCAACTCACGAAGTTCCCCGACATACCCGTCTCCTCGCGAGAGGAAGCACGAGGGTCCCGACCACATCCAGAGGAGCCCCGTTTCCGCCTCGTAGCTCGAGATGAGGGATGCTTTCGCCGCTAGGTCGGGAAAGAATTCCTGGCGTTCCCGTCTCACCTCAGAGGAGGCGCTCTCCACCGGAAAGGCAAGAGGAACTCCAGCGTCGTGCCACCATTCCAAGAGTCCCCCAGATGTCTCAGTCCATTCTAGAGGAAACTGTTTTCCCTGCACTGCCTCGACTTTCACGCCGAGGATCGACACACACCACGGTGGTACGTGGGACATCCCTGTGGGAAAGCCTCGTGGGAAATCCTCGAGGGAAAGCCACAGATCCCATGATCCAGGCAATGGGAAGCGTGACACTGCTGCTACAGTTCTGGAGGAAAGCAGACGTGCATGCCGCCATTTGAGACGAGGACTTACTCCCCTGGGGAGACTCCAGAAGTACCCCAAGATCCATGTCAGCACTGGAGAGGAATCCTCAGGTTCCGGCCTCGACTCCACACAAGGTCTTAGGCCCCGGCATCGACGGGAGAGGAATCCCGAGCGGCCCCCGAGGAACTCGCATGGGGACTGGCCTTTCCTGAGGCCACCAGAGCGGGTCCCTGAGGTCCCCGTCGTAAGTCGAGAGCACCTGCCGCAACTCGAGAAAATCCAGGTTTTGCTCTCCAGGAGAGATGAGGCCCATTTCCGCTGAGGCTTCTCGAGGCTAATCACACCTAACCTCTGGAACTTCCAAAAGGTCCTTCACACCCTTGCTGCAACTCAAGAAGTTCCCTGATATACCCGTCTCCACTCGAAAGGAAGCACGAGAATCCCAGGAAAATCCACAGGAGCGCCGTTTCCGCCTCGTAGCTCGAGATGAGGGATCCTTTCCCCGTTTGGTCAGAAAAGAATTCCCGGCGTTCTAGTCGCATCTCAAGAGGAGGCGCTCTCCATAGGAAAGGCGAGAGGAACTCCAGGGTCGTGCCACCATTCCCAGAGTCTGCCAGATGTCTCAGTAAATACCAGAGGAACCTGTTTTCCCTGCACTGACTCGACTTTCATGCCGAGGATCGACTCACACCACGGTGGCACCTGGGACAGCCCTGTGGGAAAGCCTCGTGGGAAAGCCTCGTGGAAAATCCTCGAGGGAAAGCCACAGACCCCATGACTCACTAGATGGGAAGCGTGACACTGCTGCTACAAATCGGGAGGAAAGCGCACGTGCATGCCCCCTCTCGAGACGAGGACTCGCTCCCCTGGGGAGACTCCAAAAGTACCCCAAAATCCATGTCACCACTGGAGAGGAAACCTCAGGTTCTGGCTCCGACTCAACACAAGGTCTTAGGCCCCGGCATCGACGGGAGAGGAATCCCGAGAGGCCCCCGAGGAACTCGCATGGGGCCTGGCCTTTCCTGAGGCCACCAGAGCGGGTCCCTGAGGTCCCCGTCGTAAGTCGAGAGCACCTGCCGCAACTCGAGAAAATCCAGGAGGTTTTGCCCTCCAGGCGAGATGAGGCCCATTTCCGCTGAGGCTTCTTGACGCTAATCACATCTAACCACTGGAACTTCCAAAGGGTCCTTCACACCCTTGCTGCAACTCAAGAAGTTCCCCGACATACCCGACTCCACTCGAGAGGAAGCACGAGGGTCCCGCACACATCCAGGGGAGCCCCGTTTCCGCCTCCTAGCTCGAGATGAGGGATCCTTTCCCTGTTTCGTAGGGAAAGAATTCCCGGCGTTCCCGTCGCATCTCAAGAGGAGGCGCTCTCCACAGGAAAGGCGAGAGGAACTCCAGGGTCGTGCCACCATTCCAAGAGTCCCCCAGATGTGTCAGTCTATTCCAGAGGAACCTGTTTTCCCTGCACTGCCTTGACGTTCAAGCCGAGGATCGACTCCCAACACAGTGGCACGTGGGACAGCCCTGTGGGAAAGCCTCAAGGAAAGCCATAGATCACTTGATCCACGCGGCGGAATGCGTGACACTGCTGCTACCGCTCTGGAGGAAAGCGCAAGTGCATGCCCGCATTCGAGACGAGGACTGACTCCCTTGGGGAGACTCCAGAAGTACCCCAAGATCCATATCTGCACTGGAGAGGAATCCTCAGGTTCCGGCCCCGAATCCACACAAGGTCTTAGGCAACGGCATCGACGGGAGAGGAATCCCGAGAGGCCCCTGAGGAACTCGCATGGGGACTGGCCTTTCCTGAGGCCACCAGAGCGTGTCCCTGACTCCCCGTCGTAAGTCGAGAGCACCTGCCGCAACTCGAGAAAATCCAGGAGGTTTTGCCCTCCAGGCGAGATGAGGCCCATTTCCACTGAGGCTTCTCGAGGCTCATCACATCTAACCACTGGAACTTCCAAAGGGTCCTTCACACCCTTGCTGCAACTCAAGAAGTTCCCCGACATACCCGTCTCCACTCGAGAGGAAGCACGAGGGTCCCGCACACATCCAGGGGAGCCCCGTTTCCGCCTCCTAGCTCGAGATGAGGGATCCTTTCCCTGTTTCGTAGGGAAAGAATTCCCGGCGTTCCCGCTGCATCTCAAGAGGAGGCGCTCTCCACAGGAAAGGCGAGAGGAACTCCAGGGTCGGGCCACCATTCCAAGAGTCCCCCAGATGTGTCAGTCCATTCCAGAGGAACCTGTTTTCCCTGCACTGCCTTGTCGTTCAAGCCGAGGATCGACTCCCACCACGTGTGCACGTGGGACAGCCCTGTGGGAAAGCCTCGTGGGAAAGCCTCGTGGGAAAGACTCGAGGGAAAACCATAGATCCTTTGATCTACGCGGCGGACTGCGTGACACTGCTGCTACCGCTCTGGAGCAAAGCGCAAGTGCATGCCCGCATTCGAGACGAGGACTGACTCCCCTGGGGACACTCCAGAATTACCCCAAGATCCATGTCAGCACTGGAGAGGAATCCTCAGGTTCCGGCCCCGACTACACACAAGGTCTTAGGCCCCGACATCGACCGGAGAGGAATCCCGAGAGGCCCCCGAGGAACTCGCATGGGGACTGGCCTTTCCTGAGGCCACCAGAGCGGGTCCCTGAGGTCCCCGTTGTAAGTCGAGAGCACCTGCCGCAACTCGACAAAATCCAGGAGGTTTTGTCCTCCAGGCGAGATGAGGCCCATTTCGCTGAGGCTTCTCGAGGCTAATCACATCTAACCACTGGAACTTCCAAAGGGTCCTTCACACCCTTGCTGCAACTCAAGAAGTTCCCCGACATACTCGTCTCCACTCGAGAGGAAGCATGAGGGTCCTGCACACATCCAGGGGAGCCCCGTTTCCGCCTCCTAGCTCGAGATGAGGGATCCTTTCCCTGTTTCGTAGGGAAAGAATTCCCGGCGTTCCCGTCTGACCTCAAGAGGAGGCGCTCTCCACAGGAAAGGCGAGAGGAACTCCAGGGTCGTGCCACCATTCCAAGAGTCCCCCAGATGTGTCAGTCCATTCCAGAGGAACCTGTTTTCCCTGCACTGCCTTGACGTTCAAGCCGAGGATCGATTCCCACCACGTGTGCACGGGGGACAGCCCTGTGGGAAAGACTCGTGGGAAAGCGTCATGGGAACGACTCGAGGGAAAACCATAGATCCTTTGATCCACGCGGCGGACTCCGTGACACTGCTGCTACCGCTCTGGAGGAAAGCGCAAGTGCATGCCCGCATTCGAGACGAGGACTGACCCCCCTGGGGAGACTCCAGAAGTACCCCAAGATCCATGTCAGCACTGGAGAGGAATCCTCAGGTTCCGGCTCCGACTCCACACAAGGTCTTAGGCCCCGGCATCGACGGGAGAGGAATCCCGAGAGGCCGCCGAGGAACTCGCATGGGGACTGGCCTTTCCTGAGGCCACCAGAGCGGGTCCCTGAGGTCCCCGTCGTAAGTCGAGAGCACCTGCCGCAACTCGAGAAAATCCAGGAGGTTTTGCCATCCAGGCGAGATGAGGCCCATTTCCGCTGAGGCTTCTCGAGGCTAATCACATCTAACCACTGGAACTTCCAAAGGGTCCTTCACACCCTTGCTGCAACTCAAGAAGTTCCCCGACATACCCGTCTCCACTCGAGAGGAAGCACGAGGGTCCCGCACACACCCAGGGGAGCCCCGTTTCCGCCTCCTAGCTCGAGATGAGGGATCCTTTCCCTGTTTCGTAGGGAAAGAATTCCCGGCGTTCCCGTCGCATCTCAAGAGGAGGCGCTCTCCACAGGAAAGGCGAGAGGAACTCCAGGGTCGTGCCACCATTCCAAGAGTCCCCCAGATGTGTCAGTCCATTCCAGAGGAACCTGTTTTCCCTGCACTGCCCTGACGTTCAAGCCGAGGATCGACTCCCACCACGTGTGCAAGTGGGACAGCCCTGTGGGAAAGCCTCGTGGGAAAGCCTCGTGGGAAAGACTCGAGGGAAAAACATAGTTCTTTTGATCAACGCGGCGGACTGCGTGACACTGCTGCTACCGATTTTGAGGAAAGCGCAAGTGCATGCCCGCATTCGAGACGAGGACTGACTCCCCTGGGGAGACTCCAGAAGTACCCCAAGATCCATGTCAGCACTGGAGAGGAATCCTCAGGTTCCGGCCCCGACTCCACACAAGGTCTTAGGCCCCGACATCGACCGGAGAGGAATCCCGAGAGGCCCCCGAGGAACTCGCATGGGGACTGGCCTTTCCTGAGGCCACCAGAGCGGGTCCCTGAGGTCCCCGTTGTAAGTCGAGAGCACCTGCCGCAACTCGACAAAATCCAGGAGGTTTTGTCCTCCAGGCGAGATGAGGCCCATTTCGCTGAGGCTTCTCGAGGCTAATCACATCTAACTCACTGGAACTTCCAAAGGGTCCTTCACACCCTTGCTGCAACTCAAGAAGTTCCCCGACATACTCGTCTCCACTCGAGAGGAAGCATGAGGGTCCCGCACACATCCAGGGGAGCCCCGTTTCCGCCTCCTAGCTCGAGATGAGGGATCCTTTCCCTGTTTCGTAGGGAAAGAATTCCCGGCGTTCCCGTCTGACCTCAAGAGGAGGCGCTCTCCACAGGAAAGGCGAGAGGAACTCCAGGGTCGTGCCACCATTCCAAGAGTCCCCCAGATGTGTCAGTCCATTCCAGAGGAACCTGTTTTCCCTGCACTGCCTTGACGTTCAAGCCGAGGATCGATTCCCACCACGTGTGCACGGGGGACAGCCCTGTGGGAAAGACTCGTGGGAAAGCGTCATGGGAACGACTCGAGGGAAAACCATAGATCCTTTGATCCACGCGGCGGACTGCGTGACACTGCTGCTACCGCTCTGGAGGAAAGCGCAAGTGCATGCCCGCATTCGAGACGAGGACTGACCCCCCTGGGGAGACTCCAGAAGTACCCCAAGATCCATGTCAGCACTGGAGAGGAATCCTCAGGTTCCGGCTCCGACTCCACACAAGGTCTTAGGCCCCGGCATCGACGGGAGAGGAATCCCGAGAGGCCGCCGAGGAACTCGCATGGGGACTGGCCTTTCCTGAGGCCACCAGAGCGGGTCCCTGAGGTCCCCGTCGTAAGTCGAGAGCACCTGCCGCAACTCGAGAAAATCCAGGAGGTTTTGCCATCCAGGCGAGATGAGGCCCATTTCCGCTGAGGCTTCTCGAGGCTAATCACATCTAACCACTGGAACTTCCAAAGGGTCCTTCACACCCTTGCTGCAACTCAAGAAGTTCCCCGACATACCCGTCTCCACTCGAGAGGAAGCACGAGGGTCCCGCACACACCCAGGGGAGCCCCGTTTCCGCCTCCTAGCTCGAGATGAGGGATCCTTTCCCTGTTTCGTAGGGAAAGAATTCCCGGCGTTCCCGTCGCATCTCAAGAGGAGGCGCTCTCCACAGGAAAGGCGAGAGGAACTCCAGGGTCGTGCCACCATTCCAAGAGTCCCCCAGATGTGTCAGTCCATTCCAGAGGAACCTGTTTTCCCTGCACTGCCCTGACGTTCAAGCCGAGGATCGACTCCCACCACGTGTGCACGTGGGACAGCCCTGTGGGAAAGCCTCGTGGGAAAGCCTCGTGGGAAAGACTCGAGGGAAAAACATAGTTCTTTTGATCAACGCGGCGGACTGCGTGACACTGCTGCTACCGATTTTGAGGAAAGCGCAAGTGCATGCCCGCATTCGAGACGAGGACTGACTCCCCTGGGGAGACTCCAGAAGTACCCCAAGATCCATGTCAGCACTGGAGAGGAATCCTCAGGTTCCGGCCCCGACTCCACACAAGGTCTTAGGCCCCGGTATCGACGGGAGAGGAATCCGGAGAGGCCCCTGAGGAACTCGCATGGGGACTGGCCTTACCTGAGGCCACCAAAGCGGGTCCCTGAGGTCCCAGTCGTAAGTCGAGAGCACCTGCCGCAACTCGAGAAAATCCAGGAGGTTTTGCCCTCCAGACTAGATGAGGCCCATTTCCCCAGAGGCTTCTCGAGGCAAATCACATCTAACCACTGGAACTTCCAAAGGGTCCTTCACACCCTTGCTGCAACTCAAGAAGTTCCCCGACATACCCGTCTCCACTCGAGAGGAAGCACGAGGGTCCCGCACACATCCAGGGGAACCCCGTTTCCGCCTCCTAGCTCGAGATGAGGGATCCTTTCCCTGTTTCGTAGGGAAAGAATTCCTGGCGTTCCCGTCGCATCTCAAGAGGAGGCGCTCTCCACAGGAAAGGCGAGAGGAACTCCAGGGTCGTGCCACCATTCCAAGAGTCCCCCAGATGTGTCAGTCCATTCCAGAGGAACCTGTTTTCCCTGCACTGCCTTGACGTTCGAGCCGAGCATCGACTCCCACCACGTGTGCACGTGGGACAGCCCTGTGGGAAAGCCTCGTGGGAAAGCCTCGTGGGAAAGACTCGAGGGAAAACCATAGATCCTTTGATCCCCGCGGCGGACTGCGTGACACTGCTGCTACCGCTCTGGAGGAAAGCGCAAGTGCATGGCCGCATTCTAGACGAGGACTGACTCCACTGGATAGACTCCAGAAGTACCCCAACATCCATGTCAGCACTGGAGAGGAATCCTCAGGTTCCGGCCCCGACTCCACACAAGGTCTTAGTCCCCGGCATCGACGGGAGAGGAATCCCGAGAGGCCCCCGAGGAACTCCCATGGGGACTGGCCTTTCCTGAGGCCACCAGAGCGGGTCCCTGAGGTCCCCGTCGTAAGTCGAGAGCACCTGCCGCAACTCGAGAAAATCCAGGAGGTTTTGCCCTGCAGGCGAGATGAGGCCCATTTCCGCTGAGGCTTCTCGAGGCTAATCACATCTAACCACTGGAACTTCCAAAGGGTCCTTCACACCCTTGCTGCAACTCAAGAAGTTCCCCGACATACCCGTCTCCACTCGAGAGGAAGAACGAGGGTCCCGCACACATCCAGGGGAGCCCCGTTTCCGCCTCCTAGCTCGAGATGAGGGATCCTTTCCCTGTTTCGTAGGGAAAGAATTCCCGGCCTTCCCGTCGCACCTCAAGAGGAGACCCTCTCACCAGGAAAGGCGAGAGAAACTCCAGGGTCGTGCCACCATTCCAAGAGTCCCCCAGATGTGTCAGTCCATTCCAGAGGAACCTGTTTTCCCTGCACTGCCTTGACGTTCGAGCCGAGGATCGACTCCCACCACGTGTGCACGTGGGACAGCCCTGTGGGAAAGCCTCGTGGGAAGGCCTCGTGGGAAAGACTCGAGGGAAAACCATAGATCCTTTGATCCACGCGGCGGACTGCGTGACACTGCTGCTACCGCTCTGGACGAAAGCGCAAGTGCATGCCCGCATTCGAGAAGAGGACTGACTCCCCTGGGGAGACTCCAGAAGTACCCCAAGTTCTATGTCAGCACTGGAGAGGAATCCTCTGGTTCCAGCCCCGACTCCACACAAGGTCTTAGGCCCCGGCATCGACGGCAGAGGAATCCCGAGAGGCCCCCGAGGAACTCGCATGGGGACTGGCCTTTTCTGAGGCCACCAGAGAGGGTCCCTGAGGTCCCCGTCGTAAGTCGAGAGCACCTGCCGCAACTCGAGAAAATCCAGGAGGTTTGCCCTCCAGGCGAGATGAGGCCCATTTCCACTGAGGCTTCTCGAGGCTAATCACATCTAACCACTGGAACTTCCAAAGGGTCCTTCACACCCTTGCTGCAACTCACGAAGTTCCCCGACATACCCGTCTCCTCGCGAGAGGAAGCTCGAGGGTCCCGACCACATCCAGAGGAGCCCCGTTTCCGCCTCGTAGCTCGAGATGAGGGATGCTTTCGCCGCTAGGTCGGGAAAGAATTCCTGGCATTCCCGTCTCACCTCAGAGGAGGCGCTCTCCACCGGAAAGGCAAGAGGAACTCCAGCGTCGTGCCACCATTCCAAGAGTCCCCCAGATGTCTCAGTCCATTTTAGAGGAAACTGTTTTCCCTGCACTGCCTCGACTTTCACGCCGAGGATCGACACACACCACGGTGGTACGTGGGACATCCCTGTGGGAAAGCCTCGTGGGAAATCCTCGAGGGAAAGCCACAGATCCCTTGATCCAGGCAATGGGAAGCGTGACACTGCTGCTACAGTTCTGGAGGAAAGCAGACGTGCATGCCGCCATTTGAGAGGAGGACTTACTCCCCTGGGGAGACTCCAGAAGTACCCCAAGATCCATGTCAGCACTGGAGAGGAATCCTCAGGTTCCGGCCCCGACTCCACACAAGGTCTTAGGCCCCGGCATCGACGGGAGAGAAATCCCGAGAGGCCCCCGAGGAACTCGCATGGGGACTGGCCTTTCCTGAGGTCACCAGAGCGGGTCCCTGAGGTCCCCGTCGTAAGTCGAGAGCACCTGCCGCAACTGGAGAAAATCCAGGAGGTTTTGCCCTCCAGGCGAGATGAGGGCCATTTCCGCTTAGGCTTCTCGAGTCTAATCACATCTAACCACTGGAACTTCCAAAGGGTCCTTCACACCCTTGCTGCAACTCAAGAAGTTCCCCGACATACCCGTCTCCACTCGAGAGGAAGCACGAGGGTCCCGCACACATCCAGGGGAGCCCCGTTTCCGCCTCCTAGCTCGAGATGAGGGATCCTTTCCCTGTTTCGTAGGGAAAGAATTCCCGGCGTTCCCGTCGCACCTCAAGAGGAGGCGCTCTCCACAGGAAAGGCGAGAGGAACTCCAGGGTCGTGCCACCATTCCAAGAGTCCCCAGATGTGTCAGTCCATTCCAGAGGAACCTGTTTTCCCTGCACTGCCTTGACGTTCAAGCCGAGGATCGACTCCCACCACGTGTGCACGTGGGACAGCCCTGTGGGAAAGCCTCGTGGGAAAGCCTCGTGGGAAAGACTCGAGGGAAAACCATAGATCCTTTGATCTACGTGGAAGAATGCGTGACACTGCTGCTACCGCTCTGGAGAAAAGCGCAAGTGCATGCCCGCATTCGAGACGAGGACTGACTCCCCTGGGGAGACTCCAGAAGTACCCCAAGATCCATGTCAGCACTGGAGAGGAATCCTCAGGTTCCGACCCCGACTCCACACAAGGTCTTAGGCCCCGGCATCGACGGGAGAGGAATCCCGAGAGGCCCCCGAGGAACTCGCATGGGGACTGGCCTTTCCTGAGGCCACCAGAGCAGGTCCCTGAGGTCCCCATCGTAAGTCGAGAGCACCTGCTGCAACTCGAGAAAATCCAGGAGGTTTTGCCCTCCAGGAGAGATGAGGCCCATTTCCGCTGAGGCTTCTCGAGGCTAGTCACATCTAACCATTGGAACTTCCAAAGGGTCCTTCACACCCTTGCGGCAACTCAAGAAGTTCCCCGACATACCCGTCTCCACTAGAAAGGAAGCACGAGCGTCCCGCACACATCCAGGTTAGCCCCGTTTCCGCCTCCTAGCTCGAGATGAGGGATCCTTTCCCTGTTTCGTAGGGAAAGAATTCCCGGTGTTCCCGTCGCATCTCAAGAGGAGGCGCTCTCCATAGGAAAGGCGAGAGGAACTCCAGGGTCGTGCCACCATTCCAAGAGTCCCCCAGATGTCTCAGTCCATTCCAGAGGAACCTGTTTTCCCTGCACTGCCTTGACGTTCAAGCCGAGGATCGACTCCCACCACCCGTGCACGTGGGACAGCCCTGTGTGAAAGCCTCGTAGGGAAGCCTAGCCTGGTGGGAAAGACTCGAGGGAAAACCATAGATCCCTTGATCCACGCGGCGGACTGCGTGACACTGCTGCTACCGCTCTGGAGGAAAGCGCAAGTGCATGCCCGGATTCGAGACGAGGACTGACTCCCCTGTAGAGACTCCAGAAGTACCCCAAGATCCATGTGAGCACTGGAGCGGAATCCTCAGGTTACTGCCCCGACTCGCCAGAAGGTCTTAGGCCCCGGCATCGACGGGAGAGAAATCCCGAGAGGCCCCCGAGGAACTCGCATGGGGACTGGCCTTTCCTGAGGCCACCAGAGCGGGTCCCTGAAGTCCCCGTCGTAAGTCGAGAGCACCTGCCGCAACTCGAGAAAATCCAGGAGGTTTTGCCCTCCAGGCGAGATGAGGCCCATTTCCGCTGAGGCTTCTCGAGGCTAATCACATCTAACCACTGGAACTTCCAAAGGGTCCTTCACACCCTTGCTGCAACTCAAGAAGTTCCCCGACATACCCGTCTCCACTCGAGAGGAAGCACGAGGGTCCCGCACACATCCAAGGGAGCCCCGTTTCCGCCTCCTAGCTCGAGATGAGGGATCCTTTCCCTGTTTCGTAGGGAAAGAATTCCCGGCCTTCCCGTCGCACCTCAAGGGGAGGCCCTCTCCACAGGAAAGGCGAGAGAAACTCCAGGGTCGTGCCACCATTCCAAGAGTCCCCCAGATGTGTCAGTCCATTCCAGAGGAACCTGTTTTCCCTGCACTGCCTTGACGTTCGAGCCGAGGATCGACTCCCACCACGTGTGCACGTGGGACAGCCCTGTGGGAAAGCCTCGTGGGAAGGCCTCGTGGGAAAGACTCGTGGGAAAACCATAGATCCTTTGATCCACCCGGCGGACTGCGTGACACTGCTGCTACCGCTCTGGAGGAAAGCGCAAGTGCATGCCCGCATTCGAGACGAGGACTGACTCCCCTGGGGAGACTCCAGAAGTACCCCAAGATCCATGTCAGCACTGGAGAGGAATCCTCTGGTTCCAGCCCCGACTCCACACAAGGTCTTAGGCCCCGGCATCGACGGGAGAGGAATCCCGAGAGGCCCCCGAGGAACTCGCATGGGGACTGGCCTTTTCTGAGGCCACCAGAGCGGCTCCCTGAGGTCCCCGTCGTAAGTCGAGAGCACCTGCGGCAACTCGAGAAAATCCAGGAGGTTTTGCCCTCCAGGGGAGATGAGGCCCATTTGCGCTGAGGCTTCTCGACCCTCATCACATCTAACCACTGGAACTTCCAAAGGGTCCTTCACACCCTTGCTGCAACTCACGAAGTTCCCCGACATACCCGTCTCCTCGCGAGAGGAAGCTCGAGGGTCCCGACCACATCCAGAGGAGCCCCGTTTCCGCCTCGTAGCTCGAGATGAGGGATGCTTTCGCCGCTAGGTCGGGAAAGAATTCCTGGCGTTCCCGTCTCACCTCAGAGGAGGCGCTCTCCACCGGAAAGGCAAGAGGAACTCCAGCGTCGTGCCACCATTCCAAGAGTCCCCCAGATGTCTCAGTCCATTTTAGAGGAAACTGTTTTCCCTGCACTGCCTCGACTTTCACGCCGAGGATCGACACACACCACGGTGGTACGTGGGACATCCCTGTGGGAAAGCCTCGTGGGAAATCCTCGAGGGAAAGCCACAGATCCCTTGATCCAGGCAATGGGAAGCGTGATACTGCTGCTACAGTTCTGGAGGAAAGCGGACGTGCATGCCGCCATTTGAGACGAGGACTTACTCCCCTGGGGAGACTCCAGAAGTACCCCAAGATCCATGTCAGCACTGGAGAGGAATCCTCAGGTTCCGGCCTCGACTCCACACAAGGTGTTAGGCCCCGGCATCGACGGGAGAGGAATCCCGAGAGGTCCCCGAGCAACTCGCATGGGGACTGGCCTTTCCTGAGGCCACCAGAGCGGGTCCCTGAGGTCCCCGTCGTAAGTCGAGAGCACCTGCCGCAACTCGAGAAAATCCAGGAGGTTTTGCTCTCCAGGCGAAATGAGGCCCATTTCCGCTGAGGCTTCTCGAAGCTAATCACACCTAACCTCTGGAACTTCCAAAAGGTCCTTCACACCCTTGCTGCAACTCAAGAAGTTCCCTGATATACCCGTCTCCACTCGAAAGGAAGCGCGAGAATCCCAGGAAAATCCACAGGAGCGCCGTTTCCGCCTCGTAGCTCGAGATGAGGGATCCTTTCCCCGTTTGGTCAGAAAAGAATTCCCGGCGTTCTAGTCGCATCTCAAGAGGAGGCGCTCTCCATAGGAAAGGCGAGAGGAACTCCAGGGTCGTACCACCATTCCCAGAGTCTGCCAGATGTCTCAGTAAATACCAGAGGAACCTGTTTTCCCTGCACTGACTCGACTTTCATGCCGAGGATCGACTCATACCCCGGTGGCACCTGGGACAGCCCTGTGGGAAAGCCTCGTGGGAAAGCCTCGTGGAAAATCCTCGAGGGAAAGCCACAGACCCCATGACTCACTAGATGGGAAGCGTGACACTGCTGCTACAAATCGGGAGGAAAGAACACGTGCATGCCCCCTCTCGAGACGAGGACTCGCTCCCCTGGGGAGACTCCAAAAGTACCCCAAAATCCATGTCACCATTGGAGAGGAATCCTCAGGTTCCGGCCCCGACTCCACACAAGGTCTTAGGCCCCGGCATCGACGGGAGAGTAATCCCGAGAGGCCCCCGAGGACCTCGCATGGGGACTGGCCTTTCCTGAGGCCACCAGAGCGGGTCCCTGAGGTCCCCGTTGTAAGTCGAGAGCACCTGCCGCAACTCGACAAAATCCAGGAGGTTTTGCCCTGCAGGCGAGATGAGGTCCATTTCCGCTGAGCCTTCTCGAGGCTAATCACATCTAACCACTGGAACTTCCAAAGGGTTCTTCACACCCTTGCTGCAACTCAAGAAGTTCCCGACATACCCGTCTCCACTCGAGAGGAAGCACGAGTGTCCCGCACACATCCAGGGGAGCCCCGTTCCCGCCTCCTAGCTCGAGATGAGGGATCCTTTCCCTGTTTCGTAGGGAAAGAATTCCCGGCGTTCCCGTCGCACCTCAAGAGGAGGCGCTCTCCACAGGAAAGGCGAGAGGAACTCCAGGGTCGTGCCACCATTCCAAGAGTCCCCAGATGTGTCAGTCCATTCCAGAGGAACCTGTTTTCCCTGCACTGCCTTGACGTTCAAGCCGAGGATCGACTCCCACCACGTGTGCACGTGGGACAGCCCTGTGGGAAAGCCTCGTGGGAAAACCTCGTGGGAAAGACTCGAGGGAAAACCATAGATCCTTTGATCCACGCAGCAGAATGCGTGACACTGCTGTTACCGCTCTGGAGAAAAGCGCAAGTGCATGCCCTCATTCGAGACGAGGACTGACTCCCCTGGGGAGACTCCAGAAGTACCCCAAGATTCATGTCAGCACTGGAGCGGAATCCTCAGGTTCCTACCCCGACTCCACACAAGGTCTTAGGCCCCGGCATCGACGGGAGAGGAATCCCGAGAGGCCCCCGTGGAACTCGCATGGGGACTGGCCTTTCCTGAGGCCACCAGAGCGGGTCCCTGAGGGCCCCGTCGTAGGTCGAGAGCACCTGCCGCAACTCGAGAAAATCCAGGAGGTTTTGCCCTCCAGGCGAGATGAGGCTCATTTCCGCTGAGATTTCTCGAGGCTAATCACCTCTAACCACTGGAACTTCCAAAGGGTCCTTCACACCCTTACTGCAACTCAAGAAGTTCCCCGACATACCCGTCTCCACTCGAGAGGAAGCACGAGGGTCCCGCACACATCCAGGGGAGCCCCGTTTCCGCCTCCTAGCTCGAGATGAGGGATCCTTTCCCTGTTTCGTAGGGAAAGAATTCCCGGCGTTCCCGTCGCATCTCAAGAGGAGGCGCTCTCCACAGGAAAGGCGAGAGGAACTCCAGGGTCGTGCCACCATTCCAAGAGTCCCCCAGATGTGTCAGTCCATTCCAGAGGAACCTGTTTTCCCTTCACTGCCTTGACGTTCGAGCCGAGGATCGACTCCCACCACGTGTGCACGTGGGACAGCCCTGTGGGAAAGACTCGTGGGAAAGCCTCGTGGGAAAGACTCGGGGGAAAACCATAGATCCTTTGATCCATGCGGCGGACTGCGTGACACTGCTGCTACCGCTCTGGAGGAAAGCGCAAGTGCATGCCCGCATTCGAGACGAGGACTGACTCCCCTGGGGAGACTCCAGAAGTACCCCAAGATCCATGTCAGCACTGGAGAGGAATCCTCAGGTTCCGGCCCCGACTCCACACAAGGTCTTAGGCCCCGGCATCGGCGGGAGAGGAATCCCGAGAGGCCCCCGAGGAACTCGCATGGGGACTGGCCTTTCATGAGGCCACCAGAGCGGGTCTCCGAGGTCCCCGTCGTAAGTCGAGAGCACCTGCCGCAACTCGAGAAAATCCAGGAGGTTTTGCCCTCCAGGCGAGATGAGGCCCATTTCCGCTGAGGCTTCTTGAGGCTCATCACATCTAACCACTGGAACTTCCAAAGGGTCCTTCACACCCTTACTGCAACTTAAGAAGTTCCCCGACATACCCTTCTCCACTCGAGAGGAAGCACGAGGGTCCCGCACACATCCAGGGGAGCCCCGTTTCCGCCTCCTAGCTCGAGATGAGGGATCCTTTCCCTGTTTCGTAGGGAAAGAATTCCCGGCGTTCCCGTCGCATCTCAAGAGGAGGCGCTCTCCACAGGAAAGGCGAGAGGAAGTCCAGGGTCGTGCCACCATTCCAAGAGTCCCCCAGAAGTGTCAGTCCACTCCAGAGGAACCTGTTTTCCCTGCACTGCCTTGACGTTCAAGCCGAAGATCGACTCCCACCACGTGTGCACGTGGGACAGCCCTGTGGGAAAGCCTCGTGGGAAACCCTCGTGGGAAAGACTCGAGGGAAAACCATAGATCCTTTGATCCACGGGACGGACTGCGTGACACTGCTGCTACCGCTCTGGAGGAAAGCGCAAGTGCATGCCCGCATTCGAGACGAGGACTGACACCCCTGGGGAGACTCCAGAACTACCCCATGATCCATGTCAGCACTGGAGAGGAATCCTCAGGTTCCCGCCCCGACTCCACACAAGGACTTAGGCCCCGGCATCGACGGGAGAGGAATCCCGAGAGGCCACCGAGGAACTCGCATGGGTACTGGCCTTTCGTGAGGCCACCAGAGCGGGTCCCCGAGGTCCCCGTCGTAAGTCGAAAGCACCTACCGCAACTCGAGAAAATCCAGGAGGTTTTGCCCTCCAGGCGAGATGAGGCCCATTTCCGCTGAGGCTTCTCGAGGCTAATCACATCTAACCACTGGAACGTCCAAAGGGTCCTTCACACCCTTGCTGCAACTCAAGAAGTTCCCCGACATACCCGTCTCCACTCGATAGGAAGCACGAGGGTCCCGCACACATCCAGGGGAGCCCCGTTTCCGCCTCCTAGCTCGAGATGAGGGATCCTTTCCCTGTTTCGTAGGGAAAGAATTCCCGGCCTTCCCGTCGCACCTCAAGAGGAGGCGCTCTCCACAGGAAAGGCGAGAGGAACTCCAGGGTCGTGCCACCATTCCAAGAGTCCCCCAGATGTGTCAGTCCATTCCAGAGGAACCTGTTTTCCCTGCACTGCCTTGACGTTCGAGCCGAGGATCGACTCCCACCACGTGTGCACGTGGGACAGCCCTGTGGGAAAGACTCGTGGGAAAGCCTCGTGGGAAAGACTCGAGGGAAAACCATAGATCCTTTGAACCACGCGGCGGACTGCGTGACACTGCTGCTACCGCTCTGGAGGAAAGCGCAAGTGCATGCCCGCATTCAAGACGAGGACTGACTCCCCTGGGGAGACTCCAGAAGTGCCCCAAGATCCATGTCAGCACTGGCGAGGAATCCTCAGGTTCCGGCCCCGACTCCACACAAGGTCTTAGGCCCCGGCATCGACGGGAGAGGAATCCCGAGAGGCCCCCGAGGAACGCGCATGGGGACTGGCCTTTCCTGAGGCCACCAGAGCGGGTCCCCGAGTTCCCCGTCGTAAGTCGAGAGCACCTGCCGCAACTCGAGAAAATCCAGGAGGTTTTGCCCTCCAGGCGAGATGAGGCCCATTTCCGCTGAGGCTTCTCGAGGCTAATCACATCTAACCACTGGAAATTCCAAAGGGTCCTTCACACCCTTGCTGCAACTAAAGAAGTTCCCCGACATACCCGTCTCCACTCGAGAGGAAGCACGAGGGTCCCGCACACATCCAGGGGAGCACCGTTTCCGCCTCCTAGCTCGAGATGAGTGATCCTTTCCCTGTTTCGTAGGGAAAGAATTCCCGGCCTTCCCGTCGCACCTCAAGAGGAGGCGCTCTCCACAGGAAAGGCGAGAGGAACTCCAGGGTCGTGCCACCATTCCAAGAGTCCCCCAGATGTGTCAGTCCATTCCAGAGGAACCTGTTTTCCCTGCACTGCCTTGACGTTCAAGCCGAGGATTGACTCCCACCACGTGTGCACGTGGGACAGCCCTGTGGGAAAGACTCGTGGGAAAGCCTGGTGGGAAAGACTTGAGGGAAAACCATAGATCCTTTGATCCACGCGGCGGACTGCGTGACACTGCTGCTACCGCTCTGGAGGAAAGCGCAAGTGCATGCCCGCATTTGAGACGAGGACTGACTCCCCTGGCGAGACTCCAGAAGTACCCCAAGATCCATGTCAGCACTGGAGAGGAATCCTCACGTTCCGGCCCCGACTCCACACAAGGTCTTATGCCCCGGCATCGACGGGAGAGGAATCCCGAGAGGCCCCCGAGGAACTCGCATGGGGACTGGCCTTTCCTTAGGCCACCAGAGCGGGTCCCTGAGGCCCCGTCGTAAGTCGAGAGCACCTGCCGCAACTCGAGAAAATCCAGGAGGTTTTGCCCTGCAGGCGAGATGAGGCCCATTTCCGCTGAGGCTTCTCGAGGCTAATCACATCTAACCACTGGAACTTCCAAAGGGTCCTTCACACCCTTGCTGCAACTCAAGAAGTTCCCCGACATACCCGTCTCCACTCGAGAGGCAGCACGAGGGTCCCGCACACATCCAGGGGAGCCCCGTTTCCGCCTCCTAGCTCGAGATGAGGGATCCTTTCCCTGTTTCGTAGGGAAAGAATTCCCGGCGTTCCCATCGCATCTCAAGAGGAGGCGCTCTCCACAGGAAAGGCGAGAGGAACTCCAGGGTCGTGCCACCATTCCAAGAGTCCCCCAGATGTGTCAGTCCATTCCAGAGGGAACTGTTTTCCCTCCACTGCCTTGACGTTCAAGCCGAGGATCGGCTCCCACCACGTGTGCACGTGGGACCGCCCTGTGGGAAAGCCTCGTGGGAAAGCCTCGTGGGAAAGACTCGAGGCAAAACAATAGATCCTTTGATCCACGCGGCGGACTGCGTGACACTGCTGCTACCGCTCTGGAGGAAAGCGCAAGTGCATGCCCGCATTTGAGACGAGGACTGACTCCCCTGGGGAGACTCCAGAAGTACCCCAAGATCCATGTCAGCACTGGAGAGGAATCCTGAGGTTCCAGCCCCGACTCCACAGAAGGTCTTAGGCCCCGGCATCGACGGGAGAGGAATCCCGAGAGGCCAACGAGGAACTCGCATGGGGACTGGCCTTTCGTGAGGCCACCAGAGCGGGTCCCCGAGGTCCCCGTCGTAAGTCGAGAGCACCTGCCGCAACTCGAGAAAATCCAGGAGGTTTTGCCCTCCAGGCGAGATGAGGCCCATTTCCGCTGAGGCTTCTTGAGGCTCATCACATCTAACCACTGGAACTTCCAAAGGGTCCTTCACACCCTTGCTGCAACTCAAGAAGTTCCCCGACATACCCGTCTCCACTCGAGAGGAAGCACGAGGGTCCCGCACACATCCAGGGGAGCCCCGTTTCCGCCTCCTAGCTCGAGATGAGGGATCATTTCCCTGTTTCATAGGGAAAGAATTCCCGGCGTTCCCGTCGCATCTCAAGAGGAGGCGCTCTCCACAGGAAAGGCGAGAGGAAGTCCAGGGTCGTGCCACCATTCCAAGAGTCCCCCAGAAGTGTCAGTCCACTCCAGAGGAACCTGTTTTCCCTGCACTGCCTTGACGTTGAAGCCGAGGATCGACTCCCACCACGTGTGCACGTGGGACAGACCTGTGGGAAAGCCTCGTTGGAAAGCCTTGTCGGAAAGACTCGAGGGAAAACCATAGATCCTTTGATCCACGCGACGGAATGTGTGGCACTGCTGCTACCGCTCTGGAGGAAAGCGCAAGTGCATGCCCGCATTCAAGACGAGGACTGACTCCCCTGGGGAGACTCCAGAAGTACCCCAAGATCCATGTCAGCACTGGCGAGGAATCCTCAGGTTCCGGCCTCGACTCCACACAAGGTCTTAGGCCCCGGCATCGACGGGAGAGGAATCCCGAGAGGCCCCCGAGGAACTCGCATGGGGACTGGCCTTTCCTGAGGCCACCAGAGCGGGTCCCCGAGTTCCCCGTCGTAAGTCGAGAGCACCTGCCGCAACTCGAGAAAATCCAGGAGGTTTTGCCCTCCAGGCGAGATGAGGCCCATTTCCGCTGAGGCTTCTCGAGGCTAATCACATCTAACCACTGGAAATTCCAAAGGGTCCTTCACACCCTTGCTGCAACTAAAGAAGTTCCCCGACATACCCGTCTCCACTCGAGAGGAAGCACGAGGGTCCCGCACACATCCAGTGGAGCCCCGTTTCCGCCTCCTAGCTCGAGATGAGTGATCCTTTCCCTGTTTCGTAGGGAAAGAATTCCCGGCCTTCCCGTCGCACCTCAAGAGGAGGCACTCTCCACAGGAAAGTCGAGAGGAACTCCAGGGTCGTGCCACCATTCCACGAGTCCCCCAGATGTGTCAGTCCATTCCAGAGGAACCTGTTTTCCCTGCACTGCCTTGACGTTCGAGCCGAGGATCGACTACCACCACGTGTGCACGTGGGACAGCCCTGTGGGAAAGACTCGTGGGAAAGCCTGGTGGGAAAGACTTGAGGGAAAAACATAGATCCTTTGATCCACGCGGCGGACTGCGTGACACTGCTGCTGCCGCTCTGGAGGAAAGCGCAAGTTCATGCCCGCATTCGAGACGAGGACTGACTCCCCTGTAGAGACTCCAGAAGTACCCCAAGATCCATGTCAGCACTGGAGCGGAATCCTCAGGTTCCTGCCCCGACCCCACACAAGGTCTTAGGCCCCGGCATCGACGGGAGAGGAATCCCGAGAGGCCCCCGAGGAACTCGCATGGGGACTGGCCTTTCCTGAGGGCACCAGAGCGGGTCCCTGAGGGCCCCGTCGTAGGTCGAGAGCACCTGCCGCAACTCGAGAAAATCCAGGAGGTTTTGCCCTCCAGGCGAGATGAGGCTCATTTCCGCTGAGATTTCTCGAGGCTAATCACATCTAACCACTGGAACTTCCAAAGGGTCCTTCACACCCTTGCTGCAACTCAAGAAGTTCCCCGACATACCCGTGTCCACTCGAGAGGAAGTACGAGGGTCCCGCACACATCCAGGGGAGCCCCGTTTCCGCCTCCTAGCTCGAGATGAGGGATCCTTTCCCTGTTTCGTAGGGAAAGAATTCCCGGCGTTCCCGTCGCATCTCAAGAGGAGGCGCTCTCCACAGAATAGGCTAGAGGAACTCCAGGGTCGTGCCACCATTCCAAGAGTCCCCCAGATGTGTCAGTCCATTCCAGAGGAACCTGTTTTCGCTGCACTGCCTTGACGTTCAAGCCAAGGATCGGCTCCCACCACATGTGAACGTGGGACAGCCCTGTGGGAAAGCCTCGTGGGAAAGCCTAGACTGGTGGGAAAGACTCGAGGGAAAACCATAGATCCCTTGATCCACGCGGCGGACTGCGTGACACTGCTGCTGCCGCTCTGGAGGAAAGCGCAAGTGCATGCCCTCATTCGAGACGAGGACTGACTCCCCTGTAGAGACTCCAGAAGTACCCCAAGATCCATGTCAGCACTGGAGTGGAATCCTCAGGTTCCTGCCCCGACTCCACACTAGGTCTTAGGCTCCGGGATCGACGGGAGAGGAATCCCGAGAGGCCCCCGAGGAACTCGCATGGGGACTGGCCTTTCCTGAGGCCACCAGAGCGGGTCCCTGACAGCCCCGTCGTAGGTCGAGAGCACCTGCCGCAACTCGAGAAAATCCAGGAGGTTTTGCCCTCCAGGCGAGATGAGGCTCATTTCCGCTGAGATTTCTCGAGGCTAAACACATCTAACCACTGGAACTTCCAAAGGGTCCTTCACACCCTTGCTGCAACTCAAGAAGTTCCCCGACATACCCGTCTCCACTCGAGAGGAAGTTCGAGGGTCCGGCACACATCCAGGGGAGCCCCGTTTCCGCCTCCTAGCTCGAGATGAGGGATCCTTTCCCTGTTTCGTAGGGAAAGAATTCCCGGCGTTCCCGTCGCATCTCAAGAGGAGGCGCTCTCCACAGGAAAGGCGAGAGGAACTCCAGGGTCGTGCCACCATTCCAAGAGTCCCCCAGATGTGTCAGTCCATTCCAGAGGAACCTGTTTTCCCTGCACTGCCTTGACGTTCGAGCCGAGGATCGACTCCCACCACGTGTGCACGTGGGACAGCCCTGTGGGAAAGACTCGTGGGAAAGCCTCGTGGGAAAGACTCGGGGGAAAACCATAGATCCTTTGATCCACGCGGCGGACTGCGTGACACTGCTGCTGCCGCTCTGGAGGAAAGCACAAGTGCATGCCCGCATTCGAGACGAGGACTGACTCCCCTGGGGAGACTCCAGAAGTACCCCAAGATCCATGTCAGCACTGGAGAGGAATCCAGAGGTTCCGGCCCCTACTCCACACAAGGTCTTAGGCCCCGGCATCGACGGGAGAGGAATCCCGAGAGGCCCCCGAGGAACTCGCATGGGGACTGGCCTTTCATGAGGACACCAGAGCGGGTCCCTGACGTCCCCGTCGTAAGTCGAGAGCACCTGCTGCAACTCGAGAAAATCCAGGAGGTTTTGCCCTCCAGGCGAGATGAGGCCCATTTCCGCTGAGATTTCTCGAGGCTAATCACATCTAACCACTGGAACTTCCAAAGGGTCCTTCACACCCTTGCTGCAACTCAAGAAGTTCCCCGACATACCCGTCTCCACTCGAGAGGAAGCACGAGGGTCCCGCACACATCCAGGGGAGCCCCGTTTCCGCCTCCTAGCTCGAGATGAGGGATCCTTTCCCTGTTTCGTAGGGAAAGAATTCCAGGCGTTCCCGTCGCATCTCAAGAGGAGGCGCTCTCCACAGGAAAGGCGAGAGGAACTCCAGGGTCGTGCCACCATTCCAAGAGTCCCCCAAATGTGTCAGTCCATTCCAGAGGAACCTGTTTTCCTTTCACTGCCTTGACGTTCAAGCCGAGGATCGACTCCCACCACGTGTGCACGTGGGACAGCCCTGTGGGAAAGACTCGTGGGAAAGCCTCGTGGGAAAGACTCGGGTGAAAAGCATAGATCCTTTGATCCACGCGGCGGACTGCGTGACACTGCTGCTACCGCTCTGGAGGAAAGCGCAAGTGCATGCCCGCATTCGAGACGAGGACTGACTCCCCTGGGGAGACTCTAGAAGTACCCCAAGATCCATGTCAGCACTGGAGAGGAATCCTCAGGTTCCGGCCCCGACTCCACACAAGGTCTTAGGCCCCGGCATCTGCGGGAGAGGAATCCCGAGAGGCCCCCGAGGAACTCGCATGGGGACTGGCGTTTCCTGAGGCCACCAGAGCGGGTCCCTGAGGTCCCCGTCGTAAGTCGAGAGCACCTGCCGCAACTCGAGAAAATCCAGGAGGTTTTGCCCTCCAGGCGAGATGAGGCCCATTTCCGCTGAGGCTTCTCGAGGCTAATCATATCTAACCACTGGAACTTCCAAAGGGTACTTCACACCCTTACTGCAACTCAAGAAGTTCCCCGACATACCCGTCTCCACTCGAGAGGAAGCACGAGGGTCCCGCACACATCCAGGGGAGCCCCGTTTCCGCCTCCTAGCTCGAGATGAGGGATCCTTTCACTGTTTTGTAGGGAAAGAATTCCCGGCGTTCCCGTCGAATATCAAGAGGAGGTGCTCTCCACAGGAAAGGCGAGAGGAACTCCAGGGTCGTGCCACCATTCCAAGAGTCCCCCAGATGTGTCAGTCCATTCCAGAGGAACCTGTTTTCCCTGCACTGCCTTGACGTTCGAGCCGAGGATCGAATCCCACCACGTGTGCACGTGGGACCGCCCTGTGGGAAAGACTCGTGGGAAAGCCTCGTGGGAAAGACTGGAGGGAAAACCATAGATCCTTTGATCCACGCGGCGGACTGCGTGACACGGCTGCTGCCGCTCTGGAGGAAAGCACAAGTGCATGCCCGCATTCGAGACGAGGACTGACTCCCCTGGGGAGACTCCAGAAGTACCCCAAGATCCATGTCAGCACTGGAGAGGAATCCAGAGGTTCCGGCCCCTACTCCACACAAGGTCTTAGGCCCCGGCATCGAAGGGAGAGGAATCCCGAGAGGCCCCCGCCGAACTCGCATGGGGACTGGCCTTTCCTGAGGCCACCAGAGCGGGTCCCTGACGTCCCCGTCGTAAGTCGAGAGCACCTGCTGCAACTCGAGAAAATCCAGGGGGTTTTGCCCTCCAGGCGAGATGAGGCCCATTTCCGCTGAGGCTTCTCGAGGCTAATCACATCTAACCACTGGAACTTCCAAAGGGTCCTTCACACCCTTGCTGCAACTCAAGAAGTTCCCCGACATACCCGTCTCCACTCGAGAGGAAGCACGAGGGTCCCGCACACATCCAGGGGAGCCCCGTTTCCGCCTCCTAGCTCGAGATGAGGGATCCTTTCCCTGTTTCGTAGGGAAAGAATTCCCGGCATTCCCGTCGCACCTCAAGAGGAGGCGCTCTCCACAGAATAGGCTAGAGGAACTCCAGGGTCGTGCCACCATTCCAAGAGTCCCCCAGATGTGTCAGTCCATTCCAGAGGAACCTGTTTTCCCTGCACTGCCTTGACGTTCGAGCCGAGGATCGAATCCCACCACGTGTGCACGTGGGACCGCCCTGTGTGAAAGCCTCGTGGGAAAGCCTAGCCCGGTGGGAAAGACTCGAGGGAAAACCATAGATCCTTTGATCCACGCGGCGGACTGCGTGACACTGCTGCTACCGCTCTGGAGGAAAGCGCAAGTGCATGCCCGCATTCGAGACGAGGACTGACTCCCCTGGGGAGACTCCAGAAGTACCCCAAGATCCATGTCAGCACTGGAGAGGATTCCTCAGGTTCCGGCCCCGACTCCACACAAGGTCTTAGGCCCCGGCATCGACGGGAGAGGAATCCCGAGAGGCCCCCGAGGAACTCGCATGGGGACTGGCCTTTCATGAGGACACCAGAGCGGGTCTCCGAGGTCCCCGTCGTAAGTCGAGAGCACCTACCGCAACTCGAGAAAATCCAGGAGGTTTTGCCCTCCAGGCGAGATGAGGCCCATTTCCGCTGAGGCTTCTTGAGGCTAATCACATCTAACCACTGGAACTTCCAAAGGGTCCTTCACACCCTTACTGCAACTCAAGAATTTCCCCGACATACCCGTCTCCACTCGAGAGGAAGCACGAGGGTCCCGCACACATCCAGGGGAGCCCCGTTTCCGCCTCCTAGCTCGAGATGAGGGATCCTTTCCCTGTTTCGTAGGGAAAGAATTCCCGGCGTTCCCGTCGCATCTCAAGAGGAGGCGCTCTCCACAGGAAAGGCGAGAGGAACTCCAGGGTCGTGCCACCATTCCAAGAGTCCCCCAGATGTGTCAGTCCATTCCAGAGGAATCTGTTTTCGCTGCACTGCCTCGACGTTCAAGCCGAGGATCGACTCCCACCACGGTGGCACGTGGGACAGCCCTGTGGGAAAGATTCGTGGGAAGGCCTCGAGGGAAAGACTCGAGGGAAAACCATAGATCCTTTGATCCACGCGGCGGACTGCGTGACACTGCTGCTACCGCTCTGCAGGAAAGCGCAATTGCATGCCGGCATTCGAGACGAGGACTGACTCCCCTGGGGAGACGCCAGAAGTACCCCAAGATCCATGTCAGCACTGGAGAGGAATCCTCAGGTTCTGGCCCCGACACCAGAAGAGGTCTAAGTCCCCGGCATCGACGGGAGAGGAATCCCGAGAGGCCCCCGAGGAACTCGCATGGGGACTGGCCTTTCCTGAGGCCACCAGAGCGGGTCCCCGAGTTCCCCGTCGTAAGTCAAGAGCACCTGCAGCAACTCGAGAAAACCAGGAGGTTTTGCCCTCCAGGCGAGATGAGGCCCATTTCCGCTGAGGCTTCTCGAGGCTAATCACATCTAACCACTGGAACTTCCAAAGGGTCCTTCACACCCTTGCTGCAACTCAAGAAGTTCCCCGACATACCCGTCTCCACTCGAGAGGAAGCACGAGGGTCCCGCACCCATCCAGGGGTGCCCCGTTTCCGCCTCCTAGCTCGAGATGAGTGATCCTTTCCCTGTTTCGTAGGGAAAGAATTCCCGGCGTTCCCGTCGCATCTCAAGAGGAGGCGCTCTCCACAGGAAAGGCGAGAGGAACTCCAGGGTCGTGCCACAATTCCAAGAGTCCCCCAGATGTGTCAGTCCATTCCAGAGGAACCTGATTTCCCTGCACTGCCTTGACGTTCAAGCCGAGGATCGACTCCCACCACGTGTGCACGTGGGACAGCCCTGTGGGAAAGCCTCGTGGGAAAGCCTCGTGGGAAAGACTCGAGGGAAAACCATAGATCCTTTGATCTACGCGGCGGACTGCGTGACACTGCTGCTACCGCTCTGGAGGAAAGCGCAAGTGCATGCCAGCATTCGAGACGAGGACTGACTCCACTGGAAAGACTCCAGAAGTACCCCAAGATCCATGTCAGCACTGGAGAGGAATCCTCAGGTTCTGGCCCCGACACCAGAAGAGGTCTAAGTCCCCGGCATCGACGGGAGAGGAATCCCGAGAGGCCCCCGAGGAACTCGCATGGGGACTGGCCTTTCCTGAGGCCACCAGAGCGGGTCCCCGAGTTCCCCGTCGTAAGTCAAGAGCACCTGCAGCAACTCGAGAAAACCAGGAGGTTTTGCCCTCCAGGCGAGATGAGGCCCATTTCCGCTGAGGCTTCTCGAGGCTAATCACATCTAACCACTGGAACTTCCAAAGGGTCCTTCACACCCTTGCTGCAACTCAAGAAGTTCCCCGACATACCCGTCTCCACTCGAGAGGAAGCACGAGGGTCCCGCACCCATCCAGGGGTGCCCCGTTTCCGCCTCCTAGCTCGAGATGAGTGATCCTTTCCCTGTTTCGTAGGGAAAGAATTCCCGGCGTTCCCGTCGCATCTCAAGAGGAGGCGCTCTCCACAGGAAAGGCGAGAGGAACTCCAGGGTCGTGCCACAATTCCAAGAGTCCCCCAGATGTGTCAGTCCATTCCAGAGGAACCTGATTTCCCTGCACTGCCTTGACGTTCAAGCCGAGGATCGACTCCCACCACGTGTGCACGTGGGACAGCCCTGTGGGAAAGCCTCGTGGGAAAGCCTCGTGGGAAAGACTCGAGGGAAAACCATAGATCCTTTGATCTACGCGGCGGACTGCGTGACACTGCTGCTACCGCTCTGGAGGAAAGCGCAAGTGCATGCCCGCATTCGAGACGAGGACTGACTCCACTGGAAAGACTCCAGAAGTACCCCAAGATCCATGTCAGCACTGGAGAGGAATCCTCAGGTTCCGGCCCCGACTCCACACAAGGTCTTAGTCCCCGGCATCGACGGGAGAGGAATCCCGAGAGGCCCCCGAGGAACTCGCATGGGGACTGGCCTTTCCTGAGGCCACAAGAGCGGGTCCCTGAGGTCCCCGTCGTAAGTCGAGAGCACCTGCCGCAACTCGAGAAAATCCAGGAGGTTTTGCCCTGCAGGCGAGATGAGGCCCATTTCCGCTGAGGCTTCTCGAGGCTAATCACATCTAACCACTGGAACTTCCAAAGGGTCCTTCACACCCTTGCTGCAACTCAAGAAGTTCCCCGACATACCCGTCTCCACTCGAGAGGAAGAACGAGGGTCCCGCACACATCCAGGGGAGCCCCGTTTCCGCCTCCTAGCTCGAGATGAGGGATCCTTTCCCTGTTTCGTAGGGAAAGAATTCCCGGCCTTCCCGTCGCACCTCAAGAGGAGGCCCGCTCCACAGGAAAGGCGAGAGAAATTCCAGGGTCGTACCACCATTCCAAGAGTCCCCCAGATGTGTCAGTCCATTCCAGAAGAACCTGTTTTCCCTGCACTGCCTTGACGTTCGAGCCGAGGATCGACTCCCACCACGTGTGCACGTGGGACAGCCCTGAGGGAAAGCCTCGTGGGAAGGCCTCGTGGGAAAGACTCGAGGGAAAACCATAGATCCTTTGATCCACGCGGCGGACTGCGTGACACTGCTGCTACCGCTCTGGACGAAAGCGCAAGTGCATGCCCGCATTCGAGACGAGGACTGACTCCCCTGGGGAGACTCCAGAAGTACCCCAAGATCCATGTCAGCACTGGAGAGGAATCCTCTGGTTCCGGCCCCGACTCCACACAAGGTCTTAGGCCCCGGCATCGACGGCAGAGGAATCCCGAGAGGCCCCCGAGGAACTCGCATGGGGACTGGCCTTTTCTGAGGCCACCAGAGAGGGTCCCTGAGGTCCCCGTCGTAAGTCGAGAGCACCTGCAGCAACTCGAGAAAATCCAGGAGGTTTTGCCCTCCAGGCGAGATGAGGCCCATTTCCACTGAGTCTTCTCGAGGCTAATCACATCTAACCACTGGAACTTCCAAAGGGTCCTTCACACCCTTGCTGCAACTCACGAAGTTCCCCGACATGCCCGTCTCCTCGCGAGAGGAAGCACGAGGGTCCCGACCACATCCAGAGGAGCCCCGTTTCCGCCTCGTAGCTCGAGATGAGGGATGCTTTCCCCGCTAGGTCGGGAAAGAATTCCTGGCGTTCCCGTCTCACCTCAGAGGAGGCGCTCTCCACCGGAAAGGCAAGAGGAACTCCAGCGTCGTGCCACCATTCCAAGAGTCCCCCAGATGTCTCAGTCCATTCTAGAGGAAACTGTTTTCCCTGCACTGCCTCGACTTTCACGCCGAGGATCGACACACACCACGGTGGTACGTGGGACATCCCTGTGGGAAAGCCTCGTGGGAAATCCTCGAGGGAAAGCCACAGATCCCTTGATCCAGGCAATGGGAAGCGTGACACTGCCGCTACAGTTCTGGAGGAGAGCGGACGTGCATGCCGCCATTTGAGACGAGGACTTACTCCCCTGGGGAGACTCCAGAAGTACCCCAAGATCCATGTCAGCACTGGAGAGGAATCCTCAGGTTCCGGCCTCGACTCCACACAAGGTGTTAGGCCCCGGCATCGACGGGAGAGGAATCCCGAGAGGTCCCCGAGCAACTCGCATGGGGACTGGCCTTTCCTGAGGCCACCAGAGCGGGTCCCTGAGGTCCCCGTCGTAAGTCGAGAGCACCTACCGCAACTCGAGAAAATCCAGGAGGTTTTGCTCTCCAGGCGAAATGAGGCCCATTTCCGCTGAGGCTTCTCGAGGCTAATCACACCTAACCTCTGGAACTTCCAAAAGGTCCTTCACACCCTTGCTGCAACTCAAGAAGTTCCCTGATATACCCGTCTCCACTCGAAAGGAAGCGCGAGAATCCCAGGAAAATCCACAGGAGCGCCATTTCCGCCTCGTAGCTCGAGATGAGGGATGCTTTCCCCGTTTGGTCAGAAAAGAATTCCCGGCGTTCTAGTCGCATCTCAAGAGGAGGCGCTCTCCATAGGAAAGGCGAGAGGAACTCCAGGGTCGTGCCACCATTCCCAGAGTCTGCCAGATGTCTCAGTAAATACCAGAGGAACCTGTTTTCCCTGCACTGACTCGACTTTCATGCCGAGGATCGACTCACACTACGGTGGCACCTGGGACAGCCCTGTGGGAAAGCCTCGTGGGAAAGCCTCGTGGAAAATCCTCGAGGGAAAGCCACAGACCCCATGACTCACTAGATGGGAAGCGTGACACTGCTGCTACAAATCGGGAGGAAAGCGCACGTGCATGCCCCCTCTGGAGATGAGGACTCGCTCCCCTGGGGAGACTCCAAAAGTACCCCAAAATCCATGTCACCACTAGAGAGGAAACCTCAGGTTCTGGCTCCGACTCAACACAAGGTCTTAGGCCCCGGCATCGACGGGAGAGGAATCCCGAGAGGCCCCCGAGGAACTCGCATGGGGACTGGCCTTTCCTGAGGCCACCAGAGCGGGTCCCTGAGGTCCCCGTTGTAAGTCGAGAGCACCTGCCCCAACTCGACAAAATCCAGGAGGTTTTGCCCTCCAGGCGAGATGAGGTCCATTTCCGCTGAGGCTTCTCGAGGCTAATCACATCTAACCACTGGAACTTCCAAAGGGTTCTTCACACCCTTGCTGCAACTCAAGAAGTTCCCCGACATACCCGTCTCCACTCGAGAGGAAGCACGAGTGTCCCGCACACATCCAGGGGAGCCCCGTTCCCGCCTCCTAGCTCGAGATGAGGGATCCTTTCCCTGTTTCGTAGGGAAAGAATTCCCGGCGTTCCCGGCGCACCTCAAGAGGAGGCGCTCTCCACAGGAAAGGCGAGAGAAACTTCAGGTTCGTGCCACCATTCCAAGAATCCCCCAATGTGTCAGTCCATTCCAGAGGAACCTGTTTTCCCTGCACTGCCTTGACGTTCAAGCCGAGGATCAACTCCCACCACGTGTGCACGTGGGACAGCCCTGTGGGAAAGCCTCGTGGGAAAGCCTAGCCTGGTGGGAAAGACTCGAGGGAAAACCATAGATCCCTTGATCCACGCGGCGGACTGCGTGACACTGCTGCTACCGCTCGGGAGGAAAGCGCAAGTGCATGCCCGCATTCGAAACGAGGACTGACTCCCCTGTAGAGACTCCAGAAGTACCCCAAGATCCATGTCAGCACTGGAGCGGAATCCTCAGGTTCCTGCCCCGACTCGCCACAAGGTCTTAGGCCCCGGCATCGACGGGAGAGGAATCCCGAGAGGCCCCCGAGGAACTCGCATGGGGACTGGCCTTTCCTGAGGCCACCAGAGCGGGTCCCTGAAGTCCCCGTCGTAAGTCGAGAGCACCTGCCGCAACTCGACAAAATCCAGGAGGTTTTGCCCTCCAGGCGAGATGAGGCTCATTTCCGCTGAGATTTCTCGAGGCTAATCACATCTAACCACTGGAACTTCCAAAGGGTCCTTCACCCCCTTGCTGCAACTCAAGAATTTCCCCGACATACCCGTCTCCACTCGAGACGAAGCACGAGGGGTCCCGCACACATCCAGGGGAGCCCCGTTTCCGCCTCCTAGCTCGAGATGAGGGATCCTTTCCCTGTTTCGTAGGGAAAGAATTCCCGGCGTTCCCGTCGCATCTCAAGAGGAGGCGCTCTCCACAGGAAAGGCGAGAGGAACTCCAGGGTCGTGCCACCATTCCAAGAGTCCCCCAGATGTGTCAGTCCATTCCAGAGGAACCTGTTTTCGCTGCACTGCCTCGACGTTCAAGCCGAGGATCGACTCCCACCACGGTGGCACGTGGGACAGCCCTGTGGGAAAGATTCGTGGGAAGGCCTCGAGGGAAAGACTCGAGGGAAAAGCATAGATCCTTTGATCCACGCGGCGGACTGCGTGACACTGCTGCTACCGCTCTGCAGGAAAGCGCAATTGCATGCCGGCATTCGAGACGAGGACTGACTCCCCTGGGGAGACTCCAGAAGTACCCCAAGATCCATGTCAGCACTGGAGAGGAATCCTCAGGTTCTGGCCCCGACACCACAAGAGGTCTAAGTCCCCGGCATCGACGGGAGAGGAATCCTGAGAGGCCCCCGAGGAACTCGCATGGGGACTGGCCTTTCCTGAGGCCACCAGAGCGGGTCCCCGAGTTCCCCGTCGTAAGTCGAGAGCACCTGCCGCAACTCGAGAAAATCCAGGAGGTTTTGCCCTCCAGGCGAGATGAGGCCCATTTCCGCTGAGGCTTCTCGAGGCTAATCACATCTAACCACTGGAACTTCCAAAGGGTCCTTCACACCCTTGCTGCAACTAAAGAAGTTCCCCGAAATACCCATCTCCACTCCAGAGGAAGCACGAGGGTCCCGCACACATCCAGGGGAGCCCCGTTTCCGCCTCCTAGCTCGAGATGAGTGATCCTTTCCCTGTTTCGTAGGGAAAGAATTCCCGGCGTTCCCGTCGAATTTCAAGAGGAGGCGCTCTCCACAGGAAAGGCGAGAGGAAGTCCAGGGTCGTAACACAATTCCAAGAGTCCCCCAAATGTGTCAGTCCATTCCAGAGGAAACTGATTTCCCTGCACTGCCTTGACGTTCAAGCCGAGGATCGACTCCCACCACGTGTGCACGTGGGACAGCCCTGTGGGAAAGCCTCGTGGGAAAGCCTCGTGGGAAAGATTCGAGGGAAAACCATATATCCTTTCATCCCCGCGGCGGACTGTGTGACACTGCTGCTACCGCTCTGGAGGAAAGCGCAAGTGCATGCCCGCATTCGAGACGAGGACTGACTTCCCTGGGGAGACTCCAGAAGTACCCCAAGATCCATGTCAGCACTGGAGAGGAATCCTCAGGTTCCGGCCCCGACTCCACACAAGGTCTTAGTCCCCGGCATCGACGGGAGAGGAATCCCGAGAGGCCCCCGAGGAACTCGCATGGGGACTGGCCTTTCCTGAGGCCACAAGAGCGGGTCCCTGAAGTCCCCGTCGTAAGTCGAGAGCACCTGCCGCAACTCGAGAAAATCCAGGAGGTTTTGCCCTCCAGGCGAGATGAGGCCCATTTCCGCTGAGGTTTCTCGAGGCTAATCACATCTAACCACTGGAACTTCCAAAGGGTCATTCACACCCTTGCTGCAACTCAAGAAGTTCCCCGACATACCCGTCTCTACACGAGAGGAAGCACGAGGGTCCCACACATCCAGGGGAGCCCCGTTTCCGCTTCCTAGCTCGAGATGAGGGATCCTTTCCCTGTTTCGTAGGGAAAGAATTCCCGGCGTTCCCGTCGCATCTCAAGAGGAGGCGCTCTCCACAGGAAAGGCGAGAGGAACTCCAGGGTCGTGCCACCATTCCAAGAGTCCCCCAGATGTGTCAGTCCATTCCAGAGGAACCTGTTTTCCCTGCACTGCCTTGACGTTCAAGCCGAGGTTCGACTCCCACCACGTGTGCACGTGGGACAGCCCTGTGGGAAAGCCTCGTGGGAAAGCCTCGTGGCAAAGACTCGAGGGAAAACCTTAGATCCTTTGATGCACGCCCCGGACTGTGAGACAGTGCTGCTACCGCTCTGGAGGAAAGCGCAAGTGCATGCCCGCATTCGAGACGAGGACTGACTTCCCTGGGGAGACTCCAGAAGTACCCCAAGATCCATGTCAGCACTGGAGAGGAATCCTCAGGTTCCGGCCCCGACTCCACACAAGGTCTTAGGCCCCGGCATCGAAGGGATAGGGATCCCGAGAGGCCCCCGAGCAACTCGCATGGGGACTGGCCTTTCCTGAGCCCACCAGAGCGGGTCCCTGAGGTCCCCGTCGTAAGTCGAGAGCACCTGCCAAAACTCGAGAAAATCCAGGAGAATCTCCCCTCCAGGCGTGATAAGGCCCATTTCGGCTGGGACTTCTCGAGGCTAATCACATCTAGCGTCTGGAACTTCCAAAAGGCATTTCACACCCTTGCTGCAACTCACGAAGTTCCCCGACATACCCGTCTCCCCTCGAGAGGAATGCACGAGGGTCCCGCCCACATCCAGAGGAGCCCCGTTTCCGCCTCCTAGCTCGAGATGAGGGATGCTTTCGCTGCTTGTCAGGAAAGAATTCTGGGTGTTCCCGTCGCATCTCAAGAGGATGCGCTCTCCACAGAAATGGCGAGAGGAACTCCTGGGTCTTGCGACCATTCCCAGAGTCCACCAGATGTCTCAGTCCATTCCAGAGGAACTTGTTTTCCATGAACTGCCTCGACTTTCACGCCGGGATCTACTCCCACCACGGTGGCAGGTGGAACAGCCCTGTGGGAAAGCCTCGTGGGAAAGGCACGTGGGAAAGCCTCTTGGGAAAGCCTCGAGGGAAAGCCACAGATCCCTTGATCCATGCGATGGGACGCGTGACACTGCTGCTACCGCCCTGGAGGAAAGCGCACGTGTATGCCTCGATTCGAGACGAGGACTTACTCCCCTGGGGGAGACTCCAGAAGTAGCCCAAGATCCATGTCAGCACTGGAGAGGCATCCTCAGGTTCCGGTCACGCCTCCACACAAGGTCTTAGGCCCCAGCATCCAAGGGAGAGGAATCCCGAGAGGCCCGCGAGCAACTAGCATGGCGACTGGCCTTTCCTGAGGCCACAGAAGCAGGTTCCTAAGGTCCCCGTCATAAGTCGAGAGCACCTGCCGCAACTCGAGAAAATCCAGGAGGTTTTGCCCTCCAGGCGATATGAGGCCCATTTCCGCTGAGGCTTCTCAAGGCTATTCACATCTAAGCTCTGGAAGTTCCAAAAGGTCCTTCACACTCTTGCTGCAACTCAAGAAGTACCCCGACATCCCCGTCTCCACTCAGGAGGAAGCACGAATGTCCCACCCACATCCAGAGGGGCCCCGTTTCCGTCTCGTAGCTCGAGATGAGGGATCGTTTCCCTGCTTGGTCGGAAAAGAATTCCCGGCCGTCCCGTCACATTTCAAGAGGAGGCACTCTCCACAGGAAAGGCGAGAGGATCTCCAGCGTCGTGCCACCATTCCAAGAGTCCCCCATATGTTTCAGTCCATTCCAGAGGAACCTGTTTTTCCTGCACTGCCTCGACTTTCACGCCAAGGATTGACTCCCACCACGGTGGCACGTGGGACAGCCCAGTGGGAAAGCCTCGTGGGAAAGCCTCGAGGGAAAGCCACAGATCCCTTGATCCAAGCCACGGGAAGCGTGACATTGCTGCTACCGCTTTGGAGGAAAGCGCACGTGCATGCCCCCATAGGAGACGAGGACTTGCTCCCCTGGGGAGACTTCAGATGTACCCCAAGATCCATGTTAGCACTGGAGAGGAATCCTCAGGTTCCGGCCCCGAATCCACACAAGGTCTTAGGCCCCGTCATCGAATTTAGATGAATCCTGAGAGGCCCCCGAGCAACTCGCACGGGGTCTGGCCTTTCCTGAGGTCACCAGATCGGGTCCTTGAGGTCGCCGTTATAAGTCAAGAGCACCTGCCGCAACTCGAGAAAATCCAGGAGGTTTTGCCCTCCAGGCGAGATGAGGCCCATTTACGCTGAGGCTTCTCGAAGCTAATCACACCTAACCTCTGGAACTTCCAAAAGGTCCTTCACACCCTTGCTGCAACACAAGAAGTTGCCTTGCATCTCCGTCTCCACTCTAGAGGAAGCACGAGGGTCCTGGCTACATCCAGAGGAGCCCCGTTTCCCCCTCGTAGCTCGAGATGAGGGATCCTTTCGCTGCTTTTTCGGGAAAGAATTCTGGGCATTCCCGTCCCATCTCATGAGGCGGTGCTCTCCACAGGAAAGGCGAGAGGAACTCCAGTGTCAGGCCACCATACCAAGGGTCCCCCAGATGTCTCAGTCCATTCCAGAGGAACCTGTTTTCCCTACACTGCCTCGACTTTCATGCTGAGAATCGCCTCCCACCATGGTGGCACGTGGGACAGCCCTGTGGGTAAGCCTCGTGGGAAAACCTCGAGGGAAAGCAACAGATCCCTTGATCCACTCGACAGGAAGCGTGACACTGCTGCTACCTCTCTGGAGGAAAGTGCACGTGCATGCCTGCATTCGAGACGAGGACTTACTCCACTGGGGTGACTCCAGAATTACCCCAAGATCCATGTCAGCACTGGAGAGGAATCCTCAGGTTCTGTCCCCGACTCCACACAAGGTCTAAGGCCCCGGAATCGAAGGGAGAGGAATCCCGAGAGGCCCCCGAGGAACTCGCATGGGGACTGGCCTTTCCTGAGCCCACCAGAGCGGGTCCCTGAGTTCCCCGTCATAAGTCAAGAGCACCTGCTGCATCTCGACAAAATCCAGCAGGTTTTGCCCTCCAGGCGAGATGAGGCCCATTACCGCTGAGGCTTCTCGAGGCTAATCACATCTAACCACTGGAACTTCCAAAGGGTCCTTCACACCCTTGCTGCAACTCAAGAAGTTCCCCGACATACCCGTCTCCACTCGAGAGGAAGCAGGAGGGTCCCGCACACATCCAGGGGAGCCCCGTTTCCGCCTCCTAGCTCGAGATGAGGGATCCTTTCCCTGTTTCCTAGGGAAAGAATTCCCGGCGTTCCTGTCGCATCTCAAGAGGAGGCGCTCTCCACAGGAAGGGCGAGAGGAACTCCAGGGTCGTGCCACCATTCCAAGAGTCCCCTAGATGTGTCCGTCCATTCTAGAGGAACGTATTTTCCCTGTACTGCCTCGACGTTCATGCCGAGGATCGACAGCCACCATGGTGGCACGTGGGACAGCCCTGTGTGAAAGCCTCGTGGGAAAGCCTCGAGGGAAAGACATAGATCCCTTGATCCACGCGGCGGACTGCGTGACACTGCTGCTACCACTCTGGAGGAAAGCGCAAGTGCATGCCCACATTCGAGACGAGGACTGACACCCCTGGGTAGACTCCAGAAGTACCCCAAGATCCATGTCAGCACTGGAGAGGAATCCTCAGGTTCCGGCCCCGAATCCACACAAGGTCTTATGCCCCGGCATCGACGGGAGAGGAATCCCGAGAGGCCCCCGATGAACTTGCATGGGGACTGGCCTTTCCTGTGGCCACAGAGCGGGTCCCTGAGGTCCCCGTCATAAGTCGAGAGCATCTGCTGCAACTCGAGAAAATCCAGGAGGTTTTGCCCTCCAGGCGAGATGAGGCCAATTTCCGCTGAGGCTTCTCGAGGCTAATCACATCTAACCACTGGAACTTCCAAAGGGTTCTTCACACCCTTGCTGCAACTCAAGAAGTTCCCTGACATACCCGTCTCCACTCGAGAGGAAGCACGAGGGTCCCGCACACCTCCAGGGGAGAACCGTTTCCGCCTCCTAGCTCGAGATGAGGGATCCTTTCCCTGTTTCCTAGGGAAAGAATTCCCGGCGTTCCCATCGCATCTCAAGAGGAGGCGCTCTCCACAGGAAAGGCGATAGGAACTCCAGGGTCGTGCCACCATTCCCAGAGACCCCAGATGTCCCAGTCCATTCCAGAGGAACCTGTTTTCCCTCCACTGCCTCGACTTTCACGCCTCAGATCGACTCACACCACGGTGGCACATGGGACAGCCCTGTGGGAAAGCCTCATGGGAAAGCCTTGTGGGAAAACCTCGAGGGAAAGCCACAGATCCCTTGAACGACGCGACGGGAAGCGTGACACTGCTGCTACTGCTCTGGAGGAAAGCGCACGTGCATGCCCCCATTCGAGACAAGGACTGACTCCCCTGGGGAGAGTCCAGAAGTACCCCAAGAACCATGTCAGCACTGGAGAGGAATCCTCAGTTTCCGTGCCCAACTCCACACGGGGTCTTAGGCCCCGGCATCGACGGGAAAGGAATCCCAAGAGGTCCCCGAGAAGCTCCAATGGGGTCTGGCCAGGCCTGAGGCCACCAGAGCGGGTCCCTTAGGTCTCCGTCGTAACACTAGAGCACCTGCCGCAACTCGGGAAAATCCAGGAGGATCTCCCCTCCAGGCTAGATGAGGCCCATGTGCGCTGCGGCTTCTCGAGGCTAATCACACCTAACCTCTGGAACTTCCAAAAGGTCCTACACATCCTTGCTGCAACTCGAGAAGTTACCCGACATACCCCTCTCCACTCTAGAGGAAGCACGAGGGTCCCCCCCCACATCCAGTGGAGCGCCATTTCCGCCTCGTAGCTCCATATGAGGGATCCTTTCGCTGCTTGGTCGGGAAAGAATTCTGGGCTTTCCTGTCGCATCTCAAGAGAAGGCTCTCTCCACAGGAAAAGCGAGAGGAACTCCAGGATAGTGCCACCATTCCCAGAGTCCCCCAGATATTTCAGTCCATTCCAGAGGAAACTGTTTTCCCTGCACTGCCTGGACTTTCACTCCACGGATCGACTCACACCACGGTGGCACGTGGGACAGCCCTGTTGGAAAGCCTCATGGGAAAGCCTCGTGCGAAATCCTCGAGGGAAAGCCACAGATCCCATTGTCGACGTGACGAAAAGCGTGACACTTCTGCTACAGCTCGGGAGGAAAGCGCACGTGATGCCCCCTCTCGAGACCAGGACTAACTCCCCTGGGGAGACTCCAAAAGTACCCCAAGATCCATGTCAGCACTGGAGAGGAATCCTCAGTTTCCGGGCCCGATTCCACACAAGGTCTTCGTCCCGGGCATCGAAAAGAGAGGAATCCCGAGAGGCCCCGGAGAAACTCGAATGGGGTCTGGCCAGGCCTGAGGCCACCAGAGCCAGTCCGTTAGGTCACCATCGTAAGACGAGAGGACCTTCCGCAAGTCGAGAAAATCCAAGAGGTTCTCCCCTCCAGGCTAGACGAGGCCCTTTTCCGCTGAGGCGTCTCGAGGCTAATCACATCTAACCTCTGGAACTTCCAAAGGGTCCTTCACACCCATGCTGCAACTCAAGAAGTTCCCGGACATACCCGTCTCCACTCGAGAGGAAGCACGATGGTCCCACCCACATCCAGAGGAGCCCCGTTTCCGCCTCCTAGCTCGAGATGAGGGGATCCTTTCCCTGCTTGGTCGGAAAAGAATACCCAGTCTTCCTGTCGCATGTCAAGAGGAGGCGCTCCTCACAGAAAAGGCGAGAGGAACTCAACGGTCGTGCCACAATTCCCAGAGTCCCCCAGATGTCTCATTCCATTCCAGAGGAACCTGTTTTCCCTGCACTGCCTCGACTTTCACGCCCAGGATCCACTCCCACCACGGTGGCAGTTGGGATAGCACTGTGGAAAATCCTCCTGGGAAAGCCTCATGGGAAAGCCTCGAGGGAAAGCCACAGATCCCTTGATTCACGCGACGGGAAGCGTGACACTGCTGCTACCCCTCTGGAGGAAAGCGGACGTGCATGCTCCCATTCGAGACGAGAACTTATCCCCTGGGGAGACTCCAAAAGTACCCCAAGATCCATGTCAGCACTGGAGAGGAATCCTCAGGTTCCGGCCCAGACTCCACACCAGGTCTAAGGCCCCGGCATCGACAGGAGAGGAATCCCGAGAGGCCCCCGCGCAACTCGCATGGGGACTGGCCAGTCCTGAGGCCACCAGAGCGGGTCCCTCAATTCCCTGTCGTAAGTGGAGTGCACCTGTCACAACTCGAGAAAATCCAGGAGGCTTTGCCCTCCAGGCGAGATGAGGCCCATTTCCGCTAAGGCTTCTCGAGGCTAATCACGCCTAACTTATGGAACTTCAATAAGGTCCTTCACACCCTTGTTGCAACTCAAGAATTTCCCCGACATACCCGTGTCCACTCTAGAGGAAGCACGAGGGTCCCGCCCACATCCAGAGGAGCACCGTTTCCGCTTCGCAGCTCGAGATGAGGGATATTGTCACTGCTCTGTCGGGAAAGAATTTTGGGCGTTCCTGTCGCATCTCAAGGGGAGGTGCTCTCCACAGGATAGGCGAGAGGAATTCCAGCCTCGTGTCACCATTCCAAGAGTCCCCAGATATCTCAGTCCATTCCAGAGGAACCTGTTTTCCCTGCACTGCCTGGACTTTGATTGCAAGGATCGACTGCCACCACGGTGGCACGTGGGACAGCCCTGTGGGAAAGCCTCGAGGGAAAGCCTGGAGGGAAAGTCACAGATCCCTTCATCCAGGCGATGGGAAGCGTGACACTGCTGCTACAGTTCGGGAGGAAAGTGCACGTGCATGCCCCATTTGAGACGAGGACTTACTCCCCTGGCGAGACTCCAGAAGTACCCCAAGATCCATGTCAGCACTGGAGAGGAATCCTCAGGTTCCGGCCCCAACTCCACACAAGGTCGTAAGCCCCGGCATCGAAGGGAGAGGAATCCCGAGAGGCCCCCGAGGAACTCGCATGGGGACTGGCCTTTCGTGAGGACACCAGAGCGGGTCCCCGAGGTCCCCGTCGTAAGTCGAGAGCACCTGCCGCAACTCGAGAAAATCCAGGAGGTTTTGCCCTCCAGGAGAGATGAGGCCCATTTCCGCTGAGGCTTCTCGAGACTCATCACATCTAACCACTGGAACTTCCAAAGGGTCCTTCACACCCTTGCTGCAACTCAAGAAGTTCCCCGACATACCCGTCTCCACTCGAGAGGAAGCACGAGGGTCCCGCACACATCCAGGGGAGCCCCGTTTCCGCCTCCTAGCTCGAGATGAGGGATCCTTTCCCTGTTTCGTAGGGAAAGAATTCCCAGCGTTCCCGTCGCATCTCAAGAGGAGGCGCTCTCCACAGGAAAGGCGAGAGGAAGTCCAGGGTCGTGCCACCATTGCAATAGTCCCCCAGAAATGTCAGTCCATTCCAGAGGAACCTGTTTTCCCTGCACTGCCTTGACGTTCAAGCCGAGGATCGACTCCCACCACGTGTGCACGTGGGACAGCCCTGTGGGAAAGCTTCGTGGGAAAGCCTCGTGGGAAAGACTCGAGGGAAAACCATAGATCCTTTGATCTATGCGGCGGACTGCGTGACACTGCTGCTACCGCTCTGGAGGAAAGCGCAAGTGCATCCCCGCATTCTAGACGAAGACTGACTCCACGGGGGAGACTCCAGAAGTACCCCAAGATCCATGTCAGCACTGGAGAGGAATCCTCAGGTTCCGGCCCCGACTCCACACAAGGTCTTAGGCCCCGGCATCGACGGGAGAGGAATCCCGAGAGGCCCCCGAGGAACTCGCATGGGGACTGGCCTTTCCTGAGGCCACCAGAGCGGGTCCCCGAGGTCCCCGTCGTAAGTCGAGAGCGCCTGTCGCAACTCGAGAAACTCCAGGAGGTTTTGCCCTCCAGGCGAGATGAGGCCCATTTCCCCTGAGGCTTCTCGAGGCTCATCACATCTAACCACTGTAACTTCCAAAAGGTCCTTTACACCGTGGATGCAACTCAAGAAGTTCCCCGACATACCCGTCTCCACTCGAGAGAAAGCACGAGGGTCCCGCACACATCCAGGGGAGCCCCGTCTCCCCCTCCTCGCCCGAGAGGAGGGATCCTTTCCCTGTTTCGTAGGGAAAGAATTCCCAGCGTTCCCGTCGCATCTCAAGAGGAGGCGCTCTCCACAGGAAAGGCGAGAGGAAGTCCACGGTCGTGCCACCATTCCAAGAGTCCCCCAGATGTGTCAGTCCATTCCAGAGGAACCTGTTTTCCCTGCACTGCCTTGACGTTCAAGCCGAGGATCGACTCCCACCACGTGTGCACGTGGGACAGCCCTGTGGGAAAGCCTCGTGGGAAAGCCTCGTGGGAAAGACTCGAGGGAAAACCATAGATCCTTTGATCCACGCGGCGGACTGCGTGACACTGCTGCTACCGCTCTGGAGGAAAGCGCAAGTGCATGCCCGCATTCGAGACGAGGACTGACTCCCCTGGGGAGACTCCAGAAGTACCCCAAGATCCATGTCAGCACTGGAGAGGAATCCTCAGGTTCCGGCCCCGACTCCACACAAGGTCTTAGGCCCCGGCATCGGCGGGAGAGGAATCCCGAGAGGCCCCCGAGGAACTCGCATGGGGACTGGCCTTTCCTGAGGCCACCAGAGCGGGTCCCTGAGGTCCCCTTCGTAAGTCGAGAGCACCTGCCGCAACTCGAGAAAATCCAGGAGGTTTTGCCCTCCAGGGGAGATGAGGCCCATTTCCGCTGAGGCTTCTCGAAGCTAATCACACCTAACCTCTGGAACTTCCAAAAGGTCCTTCACACCCTTGCTGCAACACAAGAAGTTGCCTTGCATTCCCGTCTCCACTCTAGAGGAAGCACGAGGGTCCTGGCTACATCCAGAGGAGCCCCGTTTACCCTTCGTAGCTCGAAATGAGGGATCCTTTCGCTGCTTTTTCGGGAAAGAATTCTGGGCATTCCCGTCCCATCTCATGAGGATGCACTCTCCACAGGAAGGGCGAGAGGAACTTCATTGTCGGGCCACCATACCAAGGGCCCCCAGATGTCTCAGTCCATTCCAGAGGAACCTGTTTTCCCTACACTGCCTCGACTTTCAAGCTGAGGATCGCCTCCCACCATGGTGGCACGTGGGACAGCCCTGTTGGTGAGCCTCGTGGGAAAACCTCGAGGGAAAGCAACAGATCCCTTGATCCACTCGACAGGACGCGTGACACTGCTGCTACCTCTCTGGAGGAAAGCGCACGTGCATGCCCGCATTCGAAACGAGGACTGACTCCCCTGGGGAGACTCCAGAATTACCCCAAGATCCATGTCAGCACTGGAGAGGAATCCTCAGGTTCTGGCCCCGACTCCACACAAGGTCTAAGGCCCCGGCATCGAAGGGAGAGGAATCCCGAGAGGCCCCCGAGCAAGTCGCATGGGGACTGGCCTTTCCTGAGCCCACCAGAGCGGGTCCCTGAGTTCCCCGTCGTAAGTCCAGAGCACGTGCCAAAACTCGAGAAAATCCAGGAGGTTTTGCCCTCCAGGCGAGATGAGGCCCATTTCCGCTGAGGCTTCTCGAGGCTAATCACATCTAACCACTGCAACTTCCAAAGGGTCCTTCACACCCTTGCTGCAACTCAAGAAGTTCCCCGACATACCCGTCTCCACTCGAGAGGAAGCACGAGGGTCCCGCACACATCCAGGGGAGCGCCGTTTCCGCCTCATAGCTCGAGATGAGGGATCCTTTCCCTGTTTCGTAGGGAAAGAATTCCCGGCGTTCCCGTCGCATCTCAAGAGGAGGCGCTGTCCACAGGAAAGGCGAGAGGAACTCCAGGGTCGTGCCACCATTCCAAGAGTCCCCCAGATGTGTCAGTCCATTCCAGAGGAACCTGTTTTCCCTGCACTGCCTTGACGTTCAAGCCGAGGATCGACTCCCACCACGTGTGCACGTGGGACAGCCCTGTGGAAAAGCCTCGTGGGAAAGCCTCGTGGGAAAGACTCGAGGGAAAACCATAGATCCTTTGATCCACGCGGCGGACTGCGTGACACTGTTGCTACCGCTCTGGAGGAAAGCGCAAGTGCATGCCCGCATTCGAGACGAGGACTGACTCCCCTGGGGAGACTCCAGAAATCCCCCAAGATCCATGTCAGCACTGGAGAGGAATCCTCAGGTTCCGGCCCCGACTCCACACAAGGTCTTAGGCCCGGGCATCGACGGCAGAGGAATCCCGAGAGGCCCCGTGGAACTCGAATGGGGACTGGCCTTTCCTGAGGCCACCAGAGCGGGCCCATGAGGTAACCGTCGTAAGTCCAGAGCACCTGCCGCAACTCGAGAATATCCAGGAGGTTTTGCCCTCCAGGCGAGATGAGGCCCGTTTCCGCTGAGGCTTCTCGAGGCTAATCACATCTAACCACTGGAAATTCCAAAGGGTCCTTCACACCCTTGCTGCAACTTAAGAAGTTCCCCGACATACCCGTCTCCACTCGAGAGGAAGCACGAGGGTCCCGCACATATCCAGGGGAGCCCCGTTTCCGCCTCCTAGCTCGAGAGGAGGGATCCTTTCCCTGTTTCCTAGGGAAAGAATTCCCGGCGTTCCTGTCGCATCTCAAGAGGAGTCGCTCTCCACAGGAAGGGCGAGAGGAACTCCAGGGTAGTGCCACCATTCCAAGATTCCCCCATATGTGTCAGTCCATTCCAGAGGAACGTATTTTCCCTGCACTGCCTCGACGTTCATGCCGAGGTTCGACACCCACCACGGTGGCACGTGGGACAGCCCTGTGTGAAAGCCTCGTGGGAAAGCCTCGAGGGAAAGACATAGATCCCTTGATCCACGCGGCGGACTGCGTGACCCTGCTGCTACCAATCTGGAGGAAAGCGCAAGTGCATGCCCTCATTCGAGACGAGGACTGACTCCCCTGGGGAGACTCCAGAAGTACCCCAAGATCCATGTCAGCACTGGAGAGGAATCCTCATGTTCCGGCCCCGAATCCACACAAGGTCTTATGCCCCGGCATCGACGGGAGAGGAATCCCGAGAGGCCCCCGAGGAACTTGCATGGGGACTGGCCTTTCCTGAGGCCACAGAGCGGGTCCCGGAGGTCCCCGTCATAGGTCGAGAGCACCTGCTGCAACTCGAGAAAATCCAGGAGGTTTTGTCTTCCAGGCGAGATGAGGCCCATTTCCGCTGAGGCTTCTCGAGGCTAATCACATCTAACCACTGGAACTTCCAAAGGGTTCTTCACACCCTTGCTGCAACTCAAGAAGTTCCCCGACATACCCGTCTCCACTCGAGAGGAAGCACGAGGGTCCCGCACACCTCCAGGGGAGAACCATTTCCGCCTCCCAGCTCGAGATGAGGGATCCTTTCCCTGTTTCCTAGGGAAAGAATTCCCGGCGTTCCCGTCGCATCTCAAGAGGAGGCACTCTCCACAGGAAAGGCGATAGGAACTCCAGGGTCGTACCACCAATCCCAGAGTCCCCCAGATGTCCCAGTCCATTCCAGAGGAACCTGTTTTCCCTCCACTGCCTCGACTTTCACGCCTCGGATCGACTCACACCACGGTGGCACATGGGACAGCCCTGTGGGAAAGCCTCATGGGAAAGCCTTGTGGGAAAACCTCGAGGGAAAGCCACAGATCCCATGAACGACGCGACGGGAAGCGTGACAATGCTGCTACTGCTCTGGAGGAAAGCGCACGTGCATGCCCCCATTCGAGACAAGGACTGACTCCCCTGGGGAGAGTCCAGAAGTACCCCAAGAACCATATCAGCACTGGAGAGGAATCCTCAGTTTCCGTGCCCAACTCCACACGGGGTCTTAGGCCCCGGCATCGACGGGAAAGGAATCCCAAGAGGTCCCCGAGAAGCTCCAATGGGGTCTGGCCAGGCCTGAGGCCACCAGAGCGGGTCCCTTAGGTCTCCGTCGTAACACTAGAGCACCTGCCGCAACTCGGGAAAATCCAGGAGGATCTCCCCTCCAGGCTAGATGAGGCCCATGTGCGCTGCGGCTTCTCGAGGCTAATCACACCTAACCTCTGGAACTTCCAAAAGGTCCTTCACATCCTTGCTGCAACTCAAGAAGTTACCCGACATACCCCTCTCCACTCTAGAGGAAGCTCGAGGGTCCCGCCCACATCCAGTGGAGCGCCATTTCCGCCTCGTAGCTCCATATGAGGGATCCTTTCGCTGCTTGGTCGGGAAAGAATTCTGGGCTTTCCTGTCACATCTCAAGAGAAGGCTCTCTCCACAGGAAAGGCGAGAGGAACTCCAGGATAGTGCCACCATTCCCAGAGTCCCCTAGATATTTCAGTCCATTCCAGAGGAAACTGTTTTCCCTGCACTGCCTGGACTTTCACTCCACGGATCGACTCACACCACGGTGGCACGTGGGACAGCCCTGTTGGAAAGCCTCATGGGAAAGCCTCGTGCGAAATCCTCGAGGGAAAACCACAGATCCCATTATCGACGTGACGAAAAGCGTGACACTTCTGCTACAGCTCGGGAGGAAAGCGCACGTGATGCCCCCTCTCGAGACCAGGACTAACTCCCCTGGGGAGACTCCAAAAGTACCCCAAGATCCATGTCAGCACTGGAGAGGAATCCTCAGTTTCCGGGCCCGATTCCACACAAGGTCTTAGTCCCGGGCATCGAAAAGAGAGGAATCCCGAGAGGCCCCGGAGAAACTCGAATGGGGTCTGGCCAGGCCTGAGGCCACCAGAGCCAGTCCGTTAGGTCACCATCGTAAGACGAGAGGACCTTCCGCAAGTCGAGAAAATCCAAGAGGTTCTCCCCTCCAGGCTAGACGAGGCCCTTTTCCGCTGAGGCGTCTCGAGGCTAATCACATCTAACCTCTGGAACTTCCAAAGGGTCCTTCACACCCTTGCTGCAACTCAAGAAGTTCCCGGACATACCCGTCTCCACTCGAGAGGAAGCACGATGGTCCCACCCACATCCAGAGGAGCCCCGTTTCCGCCTCCTAGCTCGAGATGAGGGGATCCTTTCCCTGCTTGGTCGGAAAAGAATACCCAGTCTTCCTGTCGCATGTCAAGAGGAAGCGCTCCCCACAGAAAAGGCGAGAGGAACTCAACGGTCGTGCCACAATTCCCAGAGTCCCCCAGATGTCTCATTCCATTCCAGAGGAACCTGTTTTCCTTGCACTGCCTCGACTTTCATGCCCAGGATCCACTCCCACCACGGTGGCAGTTGCTATAGCACTGTGGAAAATCCTCCTGGGAAAGCCTCATGGGAAAGCCTCGAGGGAAAGCCACAGATCCCTTGATTCACGCGACGGGAAGCGTGACACTGCTGCTACCCCTCTGGAGGAAAGCGGACTTGCATGCTCCCATTCGAGACGAGAACTTATCCCCTGGGGAGACTCCAAAAGTACCCCAAGATCCATGTCAGCACTGGAGAGGAATCCTCAGTTTCCGGGCCCGACTCCACTCCAGGTCTAAGGCCCCGGCATCGATGGGAGAGGAATCCCGAGAGGCCCCCGCGCAACTCGCATGGGGACTGGCCAGTCCTGAGGCCACCAGAGCGGGTCCCTCAATTCCCTGTCGTAAGTGGAGTGCACCTGTCACAACTCGAGAAAATCCAGGAGGCTTTGCCCTCCAGGCGAGATGAGGCCCATTTCCGCTAAGGCTTCTCGAGGCTAATCACGCCTAACTTATGGAACTTCAAAAAGGTCCTTCACACCCTTGTTGCAACTCAAGAATTTCCCCGATCTACCCGTCTCCACTCTAGAGGAAGCACGAGGGTCCCGCCCACATCCAGAGGAGCACCGTTTCCGCCTCGCAGCTCGAGATGAGGGATATTGTCACTGCTCTGTCGGGAAAGAATTTTGGGCGTTCCTGTCGCATCTCAAGGGGAGGTGCTCTCCACAGGATGGGCGAGAGGAATTCCAGCCTCGTGCCACAATTCCAAGAGTCGCCAGATATCTCAGTCCATTCCAGAGGAACCTGTTTTCCCTGCACTGCCTGGACTTTGATTGCGAGGATCGACTGCCACCACGGTGGCACGTGGTACAGCCCTGTGGGAAAGCCTCGAGGGAAAGCCTGGAGGGAAAGTCACAGATCCCTTCATCCAGGCGATGGGAAGCGTGACACTGCTGCTACAGTTCGGGAGGAAAGCGCACGTGCATGCCCCATTTGAGACGAGGACTTACTCCCCTGGCGAGACTCCAGAAGTACCCCAAGATCCATGTCAGCATTGGAGAGGAATCCTCAGGTTCCGGGCCCGACTCCAAACAAGGTCTTAGGCACCGACACCGAAGGGAAAGGTTTCCTGAGAGGCAGGCGAGCAACTCGCACGGGGACTGGCCTTTCCTGAGGCCACCAGAGCGGGTCCCTGAGGTCCCCGTCGTAAGTCGAGAGAACCTGCCGCAACTCGAGAAAATCCAGGAGGTTTTGCCCTCCAGGCGAGATGAGGCCCATTTCCGCTGAGGCTTCTCGAGGCTCATCACATCTAACCACTGGAACTTCCAAAGGGTCCTTCACACCCTTGCTGCAACTCAAGAAGCTCCCCGACATAACCGTCTCCACTCGAGAGGAAGCACGATGGTCCCGCACACATCCAGGGGATCCCCGTTTCCCCCTCCTAGCTCGAAATGAGGAATCCTTTCCCTGTTTCATAGGGAAAGAATTCCCGGCATTCCCGTCGCATCTCAAGAGGAGGCCCTCTCCACCGGAAAGGCGAGAGGAAGTCCAGGGTCGTGCCACTATTCCAAGAGTCCCCCAGATGTGTCACTCCATTCCAGAGGAACCTGTTTTCCCTGCACTGCCTTGACGTTCAAGCCGAGGATCGACTCCCACCACGTGTGCACGTGGGACAGCCCTGTGGGAAAGCCCCGTGGGAAAGCCTCGTGGGAAAGACTCGAGGGAAAACCATAGATCCTTTGATCCACGCGGCGGACTGGGTGACACTGCTGCTACCGCTCTGGAGGAAAGCGCAAGTGCATGCCCGCATTCGAGACGAGGACTGACTCCCCTGGGGAGACTCCAGAAGTACCCCAAGATCCATGTCAGCACTGGAGAGGAATCCTCATGTTTTGGCCCCGACTCCACACAAGGTCTTAGGCCCGGCATCGACGGGACAGGAATCCGGAGAGGCCCCCGAGGAACTCGCATGGGTACTGGCCTTTCCTGAGGCCACCAGAGCGGGTCCCTGAGGTCCCGGTCGTCAGTCGAGAGCACCTGCCGCAACTCGAGAATATCCAGGAGGTTTTGCCCTCCAGGCGAGATGAGGCCCATTTCCACTGAGGCTTCTCGAGGCTAATCACATCTAACCACTGGAACGTCAACAGGGTCCTTCCCACCCTTGCTGCAACTCAAAAAGTTCCCCCACATACCCGTCTCCACTCGAGAGGAAGCACGAGGGTCCCGCACACATCCAGGGGAGCCCCGTTTCAGCCTCCTAGCTCGAGATGAGGGATCCTTTCCCTGTTTCGTAGGGAAAGAATTCCCGGCGATCCCGTCGCATCTCAAGAGGAGGTGCTCTCCACAGAAAAGGCGAGAGGAACTCCAGGGTCGTGCCACCATTCCAAGAGTCCCCCAGATGTGTCAGTCCATTCCAAAGGAACCTGTTTTCCCTGCAATGCCTTGACGTTCAAGCCGAGGATCGACTCCCACCACGTGTGCACGTGGGACAGCCCTGTGGGAAAGCCTCGTGGGAAAGCCTCGTGGGAAAGACTCGAGGGAAAACCATAGATCCTTTGATCCACGCGGCGGACTGCGTGACACTGCTGCTACCGCTCTGGAGGAAAGCGCAAGTGCATGCCCACATTCGAGACGAGGACTGACTCCCCTGGGGAGACTCCAGAAGTACCCCAAGATCCATGTCAGCACTGGAGAGGAATCCTCAGGTTCCGGCCCCGACTCCACACAAGGTCTTAGGCCCCGGCATCGAAGGGACAGGAATCCGGAGAGGCCCCCGAGGAACTCGCATGGGGACTGGCCTTTCCTGAGGACACCAGAGCGGGTCCCTGAGGTCCCCTTCGTAAGTCGAGAGCACCTGCCGCAACTCGAGAAAATCCAGGAGGTTTTGCCCTCCAGGCGAGATGAGGACCATTTCCGCTGAGGCTTCTCGAGGCTAATCACATCTAACCACTGGAACTTCAACAGGGTCCTTCCCACCCTTGCTGCAACTCAAAAAGTTCCCCCACATACCCGTCTCCACTCGAGAGGAAGCACGAGGGTCCCGCACACATCCAGGGGAGCCCCGTTTCCGCCTCCTAGCTCGAGTGGAGGGATCCTTTCCCTGTTTCGTAGGGAAAGAATTCCCGGCGTTCCTGTCGCATCTCAAGAGGAGGCGCTCTCCACAGGAAAGGCGAGAGGAACTCCAGGGTCGTGCCACCATTCCAAGAGTCCCCCAGATGTGCCAGTCTTTTCCAGAGGAACCTGTTTTCCCTGCACTGCCTTGACGTTGAAGCCGAGGATCGACTCCCACCACGTGTGCACGTGGGACAGCCCTGTGGGAAAGCCTCGTGGGAAAGCCTCGTGGGAAAGACTCGAGGGAAAACCATAGATCCTTTGATCCACGCGGCGGAATGCGTGACACTGCTGCTACCGCTCTGGAGGAAAGCGCAATTGCATGCCCGCATTCGAGACGAGGACTGACTCCCCTGGGGAGACTCCAGAAGTCCCCCAAGATCCATGTCAGCACTGGAGAGGAATCCTCAGGTTCCGGCCCCGACTCCACACAAGGTCTTAGGCCCCGGCATCGACGGGAGAGGAATCCCGAGAGGCCCCCGAGGAACTCGCATGGGGACTGGCCTTTCTTGAGGCCACCAGAGCGGGTCCCTGAGGTCCCCGTCGTAAGTCGAGAGCACCTGCCGAAACTCGAGAAAATCCAGGAGGTTTTGCCCTCCAGGCGAGATGAGGCCCATTTCCACTGAGGCTTCTCGAGGCTAATCACATCTAACCACTGGAACTTCCAAAGGGTCCTTCACATCCTTGATGCAACTCAAGAAGTTCCCCGACATACCCGTCTCCACTCGAGAGGAAGCACGAGGGTCCCGCACACCTCCAGGGGAGCACTGTTTCCGCCTCCTAGCTCGAGATGAGGGATCCTTTCCCTGTTTCGTAGGGAAAGAATTCCTGGCATTCCCGTCGCATCTCAAGAGGAGGCGCTATCCACAGGAAAGGCGAGAGGAACTCCAGGGTCGTGCCACCATTCCAAGAGTCCCCCAGATGTGTCAGTCCATTCCAGAGGAACCTGTTTTCCCTGCACTGCCTTGACGTTCGAGCCGAGGATCGACTCCCACCACGTGTGCACGTAGGACAGCCCTGTGGGAAAGCCTCGTGGGAAAGCCTCGTGGGAAAGACTCGAGGGAAAACCATAGATCCTTTGATCCACGCGGCGGACTGCGTGACACTGCTGCTACCGCTCTGGAGGAAAGCGCAAGTGCATGCCCGCATTGGAGTTGAGGACTGACTCCCCTGGAGAGACTCCAGAAGTACCCCAAGATCCATGTCAGCACTGGAGAGGAATCCTCAGGTTCCGGACCCGACTCCACACAAGGTCTTAGGCCCCGGCATCGACGGGAGAGGAATCCCGAGAGGCCCCCGAGGAACTCGCATGGGGACTGGCCTTTCCTGAGGCCACCAGAGCGGGTCCCTGAGGGCCCCGTCCTAAGTCGAGAGCACCTGCCGCAACTCGAGAAAATCCAGGAGGTTTTGCCCTCCAGGCGAGATGAGGGCCATTTCCGCTGAGGCTTCTCGAGGCTCATCACATCTAACCACTGGAACTTCCAAAGGGTCCTTCACACCCTTGCTGCAAATCAAGAAGCTCCCCGACATACCCGTCTCCACTCGAGAGGAAGCACGAGGGTCCCGCACACATCCAGGGGAGCCCCGTTTCCGCCTCCTAGCTCGAGATGAGGGATCCTTTCCCTGTTTCGTAGGGAAAGAATTCCCGGCGTTCCCGTCGCATCTCAAGAGGAGGCGCTCTCCACAGGAAAGGCGAGAGCAACTCCAGGGTCATGCCACCATTCCAAGAGTCCCCCAGATGTGTCAGTCCATTCCAGAGGAACCTGTTTTCCCTACACTGCCTCGACGTTCAAGCCGAGGATCGACTCCCACCTCGTGTGCACGTTTGACAGCACTGTGGGAAAGCCTCGTGGGAAAGCCTCGTGGGAAAGACTCGAGGGAAAATCATAGATCCTTTGATCCACGCGGCAGAATGCGTGACAGTGCTGCTACCGCTCTGGAGGAAAGCGCAAGTGCATGCCCGCATTCGAGACGAGGACTGACTCCCCTGGGGAGACTCCAGAAGTACCCCAAGATGCATGTCAGCACTGGAGAGGAATCCTCAGGTTCCGGCCCCGACTCCACACAAGGTCTTAGGCCCCGGCATCGATGGGACAGGAATCCCGAGAGGCCCCCGAGGAACTCGCATGGGGACTGGCCTTTCCTGAGCCCACCAGAGCGGGTCCCTGAGGTCCCCGTCGTAAGTCGCGAGCACCTGCCAAAACTCGAGAAAATCCAGGAGATTCTCCACTCCAGGCGTGATAAGGCCCATTTTTGGCTGGGACTTCTCGAGGCTAATCACATCTAGCGTCTGGAACTTCCAAAAGGCATTTCACACCCTTGCTGCAACACAAGAAGTTGCCTTGCATCCCTGTCTCCACTCTAGAGGAAGCACGAGGGTCCTGGCTACATCCAGAGGAGCCCCGTTTCCGCCTCGTAGCTCGAGATGAGGGATGCTTTTGCTGCTTGTCAGGAAAGAATTCTGGGCGTTCCCGTCGCATCTCAAGAGGATGTGCTCTCCACAGGAATGGCGAGAGGAACTCCTGGGTCTTGCCACCATTCCCAGAGTCCACCAGATGTCTCAGTCCATTCCAGAGGAACTTGTTTTCCATGAACTGCCTCGACTTTCACGCCGGGATCGACTCCCACCACGGTGGCAGGTGGAACAGCCCTGTGGGAAAGCCTCGTGGGAAAGGCACGTGGGAAAGCCTCTTGGGAAAGCCTCGAGGGAAAGCCACAGATCCCTTGATCCATGCGACGGGACGCGTGACACTGCTGCTACCGCCCTGGAGGAAAGCGCACGTGTATGCCTCGATTCGAGACGAGGACTTACTCCCCTGGTGGAGACTCCAGAAGTAGCCCAAGATCCATGTCAGCACTGGAGAGGCATCCTCAGGTTCCGGCCACGCCTCCACACAAGGTCTTAGGCCCCAGCATCCAAGGGAGAGGAATCCCGAGAGGCCCGCGAGCAACTAGCATGGCGACTGGCCTTTCCTGAGGCCACAGAAGCAGGTTCCTAAGGTCCCCGTCATAAGTCGAGAGCACCTGCCGCAACTCGAGAAAATCCAGGATGCTTTGCCCTCCAGGCGTTATGAGGCCCATTTCCGCTGTGGCTTCTCAAGGCTATTCACATCTAAGCTCTGGAACTTCCAAAAGGTCTTTCACACCCTTGCTGCAACTCAAGAAGTACCCCGACATCCCCGTCTCCACTCAGGAGGAAGCACGAATGTCCCACCCACATCCAGAGGGGCCCCGTTTCCGTCTCGTAGCTCGAGATGAGGGATCGTTTCCCTGCTTGGTCGGAAAAGAATTCCCGGCCGTCCCGTCACATTTCAAGAGGAGGCACTCTCCACAGGAAAGGCGAGAGGATCTCCAGCGTCGTGCCACCATTCCAAGAGTCCCCCATATGTTTCAGTCCATTCCAGAGGAACCTGTTTTTCCTGCACTGCCTCGACTTTCACGCCAAGGATTGACTCCCACCACGGTGGCACGTGGGACAGCCCAGTGGGAAAGCCTCGTGGGAAAGCCTTGAGGGAAAGCCACAGATCCCTTGATCCAAGCTACGGGAAGCGTGACATTGCTGCTACCGCTTTGGGGAAAGCGCACGTGCATGCCCCCATAGGAGACGAGGACTTGCTCACCTGGGGAGACTTCAGACGTACCCCAAGATCCATGTTAGCACTGGAGAGGAATACTCAGGTTCCGGCCCCGAATACACACAAGGCCTTAGGCCCCGTCATCGAAGGTAGATGAATCCCGAGAAGCCCCCCAGCAACTCGCCTGGGGTCTGTCCTTTCCTGAGGCCACCAGAGCGGGTCCTTGAGGTTGCCGTCATAAGTCAAGAGCACCTGCCGAAACTCGAGAAAATCCAGGAGGTTTTGCCCTCCAGGCGAGATGAGGCCCATTTGCGCTGAGGCTTCTCGAAGCTAATCACACCTAACCTCTGGAACTTCCAAAAGGTCCTTCACACCCTTGGTGCAACACAAGAAGTTGCCTTGCATCCCCGTCTCTACTCTAGAGGAAGCACGAGGGTCCTGGCTACATCCAGAGGAGCCCCGTTTCCCCCTCGTAGCTCGAGATGAGGGATCCTTTCCCTGTTTCATAGGGAAAGAATTCCCGGCGTTCCCGTCGCATCTCAAGAGGAGGCGCTCTCCACAGGAAAGGCGAGAGGAAGTCCAGGGTCATGCCACCATTCCAAGAGTGCCCCAGATGTGTCACTCCATTCCAGAGGAACCTGTTTTCCCTGCACTGCCTTGACGTTCAAGCCGAGGATCGACTCCCACCACGTGTGCACGTGGGACAGCCCTGTGGGAAAGCCTCCTGGGAAAGCCTCCTGGGAAAGCCTCGAGGGAAAGACTCGAGGGAAAACCATAGATCCTTTGATCCACCCGGCGGACTGCGTGACACTGCTGCTACCGCTCTCGAGGAAAGCACAAGTGCATGCCCGCATTCGAGACGAGGACTGACTCCCCCGGGGAGACTCCAGAAGTACCCCAAGATCCATGTCAGCACTGGAGAGGAATCCTCAGGTTCCGGCCCCGATTCCACACAAGGTCTTAGGCCCCGGCATCGACGGGAGAGGAATCCCGAGAGGCCCCCGAGGAACTCGCATGGGGACTGGCCTTTCCTGAGGCCACCAGAGCGGGTCCCCGAGGTCCCCGTCGTAAGTCGAGAGCACCTGCCGCAACTCGAGAAAATCCAGGAGGTTTTGCCCTCGAGGCGAGATGACGACCATTTCCGCTGAGGCTTCTCGAGGCTCATCACATCTAACCACTGGAACTTCCAAAGGGTCCTTCACACCCTTGCTGCAACTCAAGAAGTTCCCCGACATACCCGTATCCACTCGAGATGAAGCACGAGGGTCCCGCACACATCCAGGGGAGCCCCGTTTCCGCCTCCTAGCTCGAGATGAGGGATCCTTTCCCTGTTACGTAGGGAAAGAATTCCCGGCGTTCCCGTCGCATCTCAAGAGGAGGCGCTCTCCACAGGAAAGGCGAGAGGAACTCCAGGGTCCTGCCACCATTCCAAGAGTCCCCCAGATGTGTCAGTCCATTCCAGAGGAACCTGTTTTCCCTGCACTGCCTTGAAGTTCGAGCCGAGGATCGACTCCCACCACGTGTGCACTTGGGACAGCCCTGTGGGAAAGCCTCGTGGGAAAGCCTCGTGGGAAAGACTCGAGGGAAAACCATAGATCCTTTGATCCACGCGGCGGACTGAGTGACACTGCTGCTACCGCTCTGGAGGAAAGCAAAGTGCATGCCCGCATTGGAGTTGAGGACTGACTCCCCTGGAGAGACTCCAGAAGTACCCCAAGATCCATGTCAGCACTGGAGAGGAATCCTCAGGTTCCGGCCCCGACTCCACACAAGGACTTAGGCCCCGGCATCGACGGGAGAGGAATACCGAGAGGCCCCCGAGGAACTCGCATGGGGACTGGCCTTTCCTGAGGCCACCAGAGCGGGTCCCTGAGGGCCCCGTCGTAAGTCGAGAGCACCTGGTGCAACTCGAGAAAATCCAGGAGGTTTTGCCCTCCACGCGAGATGAGGGCCATTTCCGCTGAGGCATCTCGAGGCTAATCACATCTAACCACTGGAACTTCCAAACGGTCCTTCACACCCTTGCTGCAACTGAAGAAGCTCCCGACATACCTGTCTCCACTCGAGAGGAAGCACGAGGGTCCCGCACAGATCCAGGGGAGCCCCGTTTCCGCCTCCTAGCTCGCGATGAGGGATCCTTTCCCTGTTTCGTAGGGAAAGAATTCCCGGCATTCCCGTCGCATTTCAAGGGGAGGCACTCTCCACAGGAAAGGCGAGAGCAACTCCAGGGTCGTGCCACCATTCCAAGAGTCCCCCAGATGTGTCAGTCAATTCCAGAGGAACCTGTTTTCCCTGCACTGCCTCGACGTTCAAGCCGAGGATCGACTTCCACCACGTGTGCACATTTGACAGCACTGTGGGAAAGCCTCGTGGGAAAGCCTCGTGGGAAAGACTCGAGGGAAAACCATAGATCCTTTGATCCACGCGGCAGAATGCGTGACACTGCTGCTACCGCTCTGGAGGAAAGCGCAAGTGCATGCCCGCATTCGAGAGGAGGACTGACTCCCCTGGGGAGACTCCAGAAGTACCCCAAGATCCATGTCAGCACTGGAGAGGAATCCTCAGGTTCCGGCCCCGACTCCACACAAGGTCTTAGGCCCCGGCATCGACGGGAGAGGAATCCCGAGAGGCCCCCGAGGAACTCGCATGGGGACTGGCCTTTCCTGAGGCCACCAGAGCGGGTCCCTGTCGTCCCCGTCGTAAGTCGAGAGCACCTGCCGTAACACGAGAAACTCCAGGAGGTTTTGCCCTCCAGGCGAGATGAGGCCCATTTCCGCTGAGGCTTCTCGAGGCTAATCACATCTAACAACTGGAACTTCCAAAGGGTCCTTCACACCCTTGCTGCAACTAAAGAAGTTCCCCGACATACCCGTCTCCACTCGAGAGGAAGCAGGAGGGTCCCGCACACATCCAGGGGAGCCCCGTTTCCGCCTCCTAGCTCGAGATGAGGGATCCTTTCCCTGTTTCGTAGGGAAAGAATTCCCGGCGTTCCCGTCGCATCTCAAGAGGAGGCGCTCTCCACAGGAAAGGCGAGAGGAACTCCAGGGTCGTGCCACAATTCCAAGTGTCCCGCAGATGTGTCAGTACATTCCAGAGGAACCTGTTTTCCCTGCACTGCCTTGACGTTCAAGCCGAGGATCGACTCCCACCACGTGTGCACGTGGGACAGCCCTGTGGGAAAGCCTCGTGGGAAAGCCTCGTGGGAAAGACTCGAGGGAAAACCATAGATCCATTGATCCACGCGGTGGACTCGTGACACTGCTGCTGCCGCTCTGGAGGAAAGCGCAAGTGCATGCCCGCATTCGAGACGAGGACTGACTCCCCTGGGGAGACTCCAGAAGTACCCCAAGATCCATGTCAGCACTGGAGAGGAATCCTCAGGTTCCGGCCCTGACTCCACACAAGGTCTTAGGCCCCGGCATCGACGGGAGAGGAATCCCGAGAGGCCCCCGAGGAATTCGCATGGGGACTGGCCTTTCCTAAGGCCACCAGAGCGGGTCCCTGAGGTCCCCATCATACGTCGAGAGCACCTGCCGCAACTCGAGAATATCCAGGGGGTTTTGCCCTCCAGGCGAGATGAGGCCCATTTCCGCTGAGGCTTCTCGAGGCTCATCACATCTAACCACTGGAACTTCCAAAGGGTCCTTCACACCCTTGCTGCAACTCAAGAAGTTCCCCGACATACCCGTATCCACTCGAGATGAAGCACGAGGGTCCCGCACACATCCAGGGGAGCCCCGTTTCCGCCTCCTAGCTCGAGATGAGGGATCCTTTCCCTGTTTCGTAGGGAAAGAATTCCCGCCGTTCCCGTCGCATCTCAAGAGGAGGCGCTCTCCACAGGAAAGGCGAGAGGAACTCCAGGGTCCTGCCACCATTCCAAGAGTCCCCCAGATGTGTCAGTCCATTCCAGAGGAACCTGTTTTCCCTGCACTGCCTTGAAGTTCGAGCCGAGGATCGACTCCCACCACGTGTGCACTTGGGACAGCCCTGTGGGAAAGCCTCGTGGGAAAGCCTCGTGGGAAAGACTCGAGGGAAAACCATAGATCCTTTGATCCACGCGGCGGACTGAGTGACACTGCTGCTACCGCTCTGGAGGAAAGCAAAGTGCATGCCCGCATTGGAGTTGAGGACTGACTCCCCTGGAGAGACTCCAGAAGTACCCCAAGATCCATGTCAGCACTGGAGAGGAATCCTCAGGTTCCGGCCCCGACTCCACACAAGGACTTAGGCCCCGTCATCGACGGGAGAGGAATACCGAGAGGCCCCCGAGGAACTCGCATGGGGACTGGCCTTTCCTGAGGCCACCAGAGCGGGTCCCTGAGGGCCCCGTCGTAAGTCGAGAGCACCTGGTGCAACTCGAGAAAATCCAGGAGGTTTTGCCCTCCACGCGAGATGAGGCCCATTTCCGCTGAGGCATCTCGAGGCTAATGACATCTAACCACTGGAACTTCCAAACGGTCCTTCACACCCTTGCTGCAACTCAAGAAGCTCCCGACATACCTGTCTCCACTCGAAAGGAAGCACGAGGGTCCCGCACACATCCAGGGGAGCCCCGTTTCCGCCTCCTAGCTCGAGATGAGGGATCCTTTCCCTGTTTCGTAGGGAAAGAATTCCCGGCATTCCCGTCGCATTTCAAGGGGAGGCACTCTCCACAGGAAAGGCGAGAGCAACTCCAGGGTCGTGCCACCATTCCAAGAGTCCCCCAGATGTGTCAGTCAATTCCAGAGGAACCTGTTTTCCCTACACTGCCTCGACGTTCAAGCCGAGGATCGACTCCCACCACGTGTGCACGTGGGAAAGCCCTGTGGGAAAGCCTCGTGGGAAAGCCTCGTGGGAAAGGCTCGAGGGAAAACCATAGAATTTTTATTCACGCGGCGGAATGCGAGACACTGCTGCTACCGCTCTGGACGAAAGCCAAGTGCTTGCCCGCTTTCGAGACGAGGACTGACTCCCCTGGGGAGACTCCAGAAGTACCCCAAGATCCATGTCAGCACTGGAGAGGAATCCTCAGGTTCCGGCCCCGACTCCACATAAGGTCTTATGCCCTGGCATCGACGGGAGAGGAATCCCGAGAGGCCCCCCAGGAACTCGCATGGGGACTGGCCTTTCCTGAGGCCACCAGAGGGGGCCCCTGAGGTCCCTGTTGTAAGTCGAGAGCACCTGCCGCAACTCGAAAAATCCAGGAGGTTTTGCCCTCCAGGCGAGATGAGGCCCATTTCCACTGAGGCTTCTCTAGGCTAATCACATCTAACCACTGGAACTTCCAAAGGGTCCTTCACACCCTTGCTGCAACTCAAGAAGTTCCCCGACATACCCGTCTCCACTCGAGAGGAAGCACGAGGGTCCCGCACACATCCAGGGGAGCCCCGTTTCCTCCTCCTAGTTCGAGATGAGGGATCCTTTCCCCTGTTTCGTAGGGAAAGAATTCCCGGCATTCCCGTCGGATCTCAAGAGGAGGCGATCTGCACAGGAAAGGCGAGAGGAACTCCAGGGTCGTGCCACCATTCCAAGAGTCCCCCAGATGTGTCAGTCCATTCCAGAGGATCCTGTTTTCCCTGCTCTGCTTTGACGTTCAAGCCGAGGATCGACTCCCACCACGTGTGCACGTGGGACAGCCCTGTGGGAAAGCCTCGTGGGAAAGCCTCGTGAGAAGGCCTCGAGGGAAAGCCATAGATCCCTTGATCCACGAGGCGGAAAGCGTGACACTGCTGCTACCGCTCTGGAGGAAGGCGCAAGTGCATTCCCGCATTCGAGACGAGGACTGACTCCCCTGGGGAGACTCCAGAAGTACCCCAAGATCCATGTCAGCACTGGAGAGGAATCCTCAGGTTCCGGACCCGACTCCACACAAGGTCTTAGGCCCCGGCATCGACGGGAGAGGAATTCCGAGAGGCCCCCGAGGAACTCGCATGGGGACTGGCCTTTCCTGAGGCCACCAGAGCGGGTCCCTGACGTCCCCGTCATACGTCGAGATCACCTGCCACAACTCGAGAAAATCCAGGAGGTTTTGCCCTCCTGGCGAGATGAGGCACATTTCCGCTGAAGCTTCTCGAGGCTAATCACATCTAACCACTGGAACTTCCAAAGGGTCCTTCACACCCTTGCTGCAACTCAAGAAGTTCCCCGACATAGACATACCGTCTCCACTCGAGAGGAAGCACGACGGTCCCGCACACATCCAGGAGAGCCCCGTGTCGGCCTCCTAGCTCGAGAGGAGGGATCCTTTCCCTGTTTCTTACGGAAAGAATTCCCGGCGTTCCCGTCGCATCTCAAGAGGAGGCGCTCTCCACAGGAAAGGCGAGAGGAACTCCAGGGTCGTGCCACCATTCCAAGAGTACCCAAGATGTGTCAGTCCATTCCAGAGGAACCTGTTTTTCCTCCACTGCCTTGACGTTCAAGCCGAGGATCGACTCCCACCACGTGAGCACGTGGGACAGCCCTGTGGGAAAGCCTCGTGGGAAAGACTCGAGGGAAAACCATAGAATCTTTATTCACGCGCCGGAATGCGTGACACTGCTGCTACCGCTCTGGAGGAAAGCGCAAGTGCATGCCCGCATTCGAGACGAGGACTGACTCCCCTGGGGAGACTCCAGAAGTACCCCAAGATCCATGTCAGCACTGGAGAGGAATCCTCAGGTTCCGGCCCCGACTCCACACAAGGACTTAGGCCCCGGCATCGACGGGAGAGGAATACCGAGAGGCCCCCGAGGAACTCGCATGGGGACTGGCCTTTCCTGAGGACACCAGAGCGGGTCCCTGAGGGCCCCGTCGTAAGTCGAGAGCACCTGGTGCAACTCGAGAAAATCCAGGAGGTTTTGCCCTCCACGCGAGATGAGGGCCATTTCCGCTGAGGCATCTCGAGGCTAATCACATCTAACCACTGGAACTTCCAAACGGTCCTTCACACCCTTGCTGCAACTCAAGAAGCTCCCGACATACCTGTCTCCACTCGAAAGGAAGCACGAGGGTCCCGCACACATCCAGGGGAGCCCCGTTTCCGCCTCCTAGCTCGAGATGAGGGATCCTTTCCCTGTTTCGTAGGGAAAGAATTCCCGGCATTCCCGTCGCATTTCAAGGGGAGGCACTCTCCACAGGAAAGGCGAGAGCAACTCCAGGGTCGTGCCACCATTCCAAGAGTCCCCCAGATGTGTCAGTCAATTCCAGAGGAACCTGTTTTCCCTACACTGCCTCGACGTTCAAGCCGAGGATCGACTCCCACCACGTGTGCACGTGGGAATGCCCTGTGGGAAAGCCTCGTGGGAAAGCCTCTTGGGAAGGCCTCGAGGGAAAGCCATAGATCCCTTGATCCACGCGGCGGAATGCGTGACACTGCTGCTACCGCTTTGGAGGAAAGCGCAAGTGCATGCCCGCATTTGAGGCGAGGACTGACTCCCCTGGGGAGACTCCAGAATTACCCCAAGATCCATGTCAGCACTGGAGAGGAATCCTCAGGTTCCGGCCCCGACTCCACACAAGGTCTTAGCCCCGGCATAGACGGGAGAGGAATCCCGAGAGGCCCCCGTGGAACTCGCATGGGGACTGGCCTTTCCTGAGGCCACCAGAGCGGGTCCCCGAGGTCCCCGTCGTGAGTCGAGAGCACCTGCCCCAACTCGAGAAAATCCAGGAGGTTTTGCCCCCAGGAGAGATGAGTCCCATTTCTGCTGAGGCTTCTCTAGGCTAATCACATCTAACCACTGGAACTTCCAAAGGGTCCTTCACACCCTTGCTGCAACTCAGGAAGTTCCACGACATAGACATACCGTCTCCACTCGAGAGGATGCACGAGGGTACCGAACACATCCAGGGGAGACCCGTTTCCGCCTCCTAGCTCGAGATGAGGGATCCTTTCCCTGTTTCGTTGGGAAATAATTCCCGGCGTTCCCGTCGCATCTCAAGAGGAGGCGCTCTCCACAGGAAAGGCGAGAGGAACTCCAGGGTCGTGCCACCATTCCAAGAGTCCCCCAGATGTGTCAATCCATTGCAGAGGAACCTGTTTTCCCTGCACTGCCTTGACGTTCAAGCCGAGGATCGACTCCCACCACGTGAGTACGTGGGACAGCCATGTGGGAAAGCCTCGTGGGAAAACCTCGTGGGAAAGACTCGAGGGAAAACCATAGATCCTTTGACCACGCGGCGGAATGCGTGACACTGCTGCTACCGCTCTGGAGGAAAGCGCAAGTGCATGCCGGCATTCGAAATGAGGGCTTTTCCCCTGGAGAGACTCCAGAAGTACCCCAAGATCCATGTCAGCACTGGAGAGGAATCCTCAGGTTCCGGCCCCGATTCCACACAAGGTCTTAGGCCCCGGCATCGACGGGAGAGGAATCCCGAGAGGCCCCCGAGGAACTCGCATGGGGACTTGCCTTTCCTGAGGCCACCAGAGCGGGTCCCTGAGGTCCCCGTCGTAAGTCGAGAGCACCTGCCGCAACTGGAGAAAATCCAGGAGATTTTGCCCTCCAGGCGAGATGAGGCCCATTTCCGCTGAGGCTTCTCCAGGCTAATCACATCTAACCACTGGAACTTCCAAAGGTCCTTCACACCCTTGCTGCAATTCAAGAAGTTCCCCGACATACCCATCTCCACACGAGAGGAAGCACGAGGGTCCCGCACACATCCAGGGGAGCCTCGTTTCCGCCTCCTAGCTCGAGATGAGGGATCCTTTCCCTGTTTCGTAGGGAAAGAATTCCCGGCGTTCCCGTCGCATCTCAAGAGGAGGCGCTCTCCACAGGAAAGGCGAGAGGAACTCCAGGGTCGTGCCACCATTCCAAGAGTCCCCCATATGTGTCAGTCCATTGCAGAGGAACCTGTTTTCCCTGCACTGCCTTGACGTTCAAGCCGAGGATCGACTCCCACAACGTGAGCACGGGGGACAGCCCTGTGGGAAAGCCTCGTGGGAAAGCCTCGTGGGAAAGGCTCGAGGGAAAACCATAGAATTTTTATTCACGCGGCGGAATGCGAGACACTGCTGCTACCGCTCTGGACGAAAGCCAAGTGCTTGCCCGCTTTCGAGACGAGGACTGACTCCCCTGGGGAGACTCCAGAAGTACCCCAAGATCCATGTCAGCACTGGAGAGGAATCCTCAGGTTCCGGCCCCGACTCCACATAAGGTCTTATGCCCTGGCATCGACGGGAGAGGAATCCCGAGAGGCCCCCCAGGAACTCGCATGGGGACTGGCCTTTCCTGAGGCCACCAGAGGGGGCCCCTGAGGTCCCTGTTGTAAGTCGAGAGCACCTGCCGCAACTCGAGAAAATCCAGGAGGTTTTGCCCTCCAGGCGAGATGAGGCCCATTTCCACTGAGGCTTCTCTAGGCTAATCACATCTAACCACTGGAACTTCCAAAGGGTCCTTCACACCCTTGCTGCAACTCAAGAAGTTCCCCGACATACCCGTCTCCACTCGAGAGGAAGCACGAGGGTCCCGCACACATCAAGGGAAGCCCCGTTTCCTCCTCCTAGTTCGAGATGAGGGATCCTTTCCCCTGTTTCGTAGGGAAAGAATTCCCGGCATTCCCGTCGGATCTCAAGAGGAGGCGATCTGCACAGGAAAGGCGAGAGGAACTCCAGGGTCGTGCCACCATTCCAAGAGTCCCCCAGATGTGTCAGTCCATTCCAGAGGATCCTGTTTTCCCTGCTCTGCTTTGACGTTCAAGCCGAGGATCGACTCCCACCACGTGTGCACGTGGGACAGCCCTGTGGGAAAGCCTCGTGGGAAAGCCTCGTGAGAAGGCCTCGAGGGAAAGCCATAGATCCCTTGATCCACGAGGCGGAAAGCGTGACACTGCTGCTACCGCTCTGGAGGAAGGCGCAAGTGCATGCCCGCATTCGAGACGAGGACTGACTCCCCTGGGGAGACTCCAGAAGTACCCCAAGATCCATGTCAGCACTGGAGAGGAATCCTCAGGTTCCGGACCCGACTCCACACAAGGTCTTAGGCCCCGGCATCGACGGGAGAGGAATTCCGAGAGGCCCCCGAGGAACTCGCATGGGGACTGGCCTTTCCTGAGGCCACCAGAGCGGGTCCCTGACGTCCCCGTCATACGTCGAGATCACCTGCCACAACTCGAGAAAATCCAGGAGGTTTTGCCCTCCTGGCGAGATGAGGCACATTTCCGCTGAAGCTTCTCGAGGCTAATCACATCTAACCACTGGAACTTCCAAAGGGTCCTTCACACCCTTGCTGCAACTCAAGAAGTTCCCCGACATAGACATACCGTCTCCACTCGAGAGGAAGCACGACGGTCCCGCACACATCCAGGAGAGCCCCGTGTCGGCCTCCTAGCTCGAGAGGAGGGATCCTTTCCCTGTTTCTTACGGAAAGAATTCCCGGCGTTCCCGTCGCATCTCAAGAGGAGGCGCTCTCCACAGGAAAGGCGAGAGGAACTCCAGGGTCGTGCCACCATTCCAAGAGTACCCCAGATGTGTCAGTCCATTCCAGAGGAACCTGTTTTCCCTCCACTGCCTTGACGTTCAAGCCGAGGATCGACTCCCACCACGTGAGCACGTGGGACACCCCTGTGGGAAAGCCTCGTGGGAAAGACTCGAGGGAAAACCATAGAATCTTTATTCACGCGCCGGAATGCGTGACACTGCTGCTACCGCTCTGGAGGAAAGCGCAAGTGCATGCCCGCATTCGAGACGAGGACTGACTCCCCTGGGGAGACTCCAGAAGTACCCCAAGATCCATGTCAGCACTGGAGAGGAATCCTCAGGTTCCGGCCCCGACTCCACACAAGGTCTTAGGCCCCGGCATCGACGGGAGAGGAATCCCGAGAGGCCCCCGAGGAACTCGCATGGGGACTGGCCTTTCCTGAGGCCACCAGAGCGGGTCGCTGAGGTCCCCGTCGTAAGTCGAGAGCACCTGCCGCACCTGGAGAAAATCCAGGAGGTTTTGCCCTCCAGGCGAGATGAGGCCCATTTCCGCTGAGGCTTCTCGAGGCTAATCACATCTAACCACTGGAACTTCCAAAGGGTCCTTCACACCCTTGCTGCAACTCAAGAAGTTCCCCGACATACCCGTCTCCACACGGGAGGAAGCAGGAGGGTCCCGCACACATCCAGGGGAGCCCCGTTTCCGCCTCCTAGCTCGAGATGAGGGATCCTTTCACTGTTTCGTAGGGAAAGAATTCCCGGCGTTCCCGTCGCATCTCAAGAGGAGGCGCTCTCCACAGGAAAGGCGAGAGGAAGTCCAGGGTCATGCCACCATTCCAAGAGTCCCCCAGATGTGTCAGTCCATACCAGAGGAACCTGTTTTCCCTGCACTGCCTTGACGTTCAAGCCGAGGATCGACTCCCACCACGTGTGCACGTGGGACAGCCCTGTGGGAGGGCCTCGTGGGAAAGCCTCGTGGGAAGGCCTCGAGGGAAAGCCATAGATCCCTTGATCCACGCGGTGGAATGCGTGACACTGCTGCTACCGCTTTGGAGGAAAGCGCAATTGCATGCCCGCATTCGAGGCGAGGACTGACTCCCCTGGGGAGACTCCAGAAGTACCCCAAGATCCATGTCCGCACTGGAGAGGAATCCTCAGGTTCCGGCCCCGACTCCACACAAGGTCTTAGGCCCCGGCATAGACGGGAGAGGAATCCCGAGAGGCCCCCGTGGAACTCGCATGGGGACTGGCCTTTCCTGAGGCCACCAGAGCGGGTCCCCGAGGTCCCCGTCGTGAGTCGAGAGCACCTGCCACAACTCGAGAAAATCCAGGAGGTTTTGCCCCCAGGCGAGATGAGGCCCATTTCTGCTGAGGCTTCTCTAGGCTAATCACATCTAACCACTGGAACTTCCAAAGGGTCCTTCACACCCTTGCTGCAACTCAGGAAGTTCCACGACATAGACATACCGTCTCCACCCGAGAGGATGCACGAGGGTCCCGCACACATCCAGGGGAGCCCCGTTTCTGCCTCCTAGCTCGAGATGAGGGATCCTTTCCCTGTTTCGTTGGGAAATAATTCCCGGCGTTCCCGTCACATCTCAAGAGGAGGCGCTCTCCACAGGAAAGTCGAGAGGAACTCCAGGGTCGTGCCAACATTCCAAGAGTCCCCCAGATGTGTCAATCCATTGCAGAGGAACCTGTTTTCCCTGCACTGCCTTGACGTCAAGCCGAGGATCGACTCCCACCACGTGAGCACGTGGGACAGCCATGTGGGAAAGCCTCGTGGGAAAGCTTCGTGGGAAAGACTCGAGGGAAAACCATAGATCCTTTGATCCACGCGGCGGAATGCGTGACACTGCTGCTACCGCTCTGGAGGAAAGCGCAAGTGCATGCCCGCATTCGAAATGAGGGCTTTTCCCCTGGGGAGACTCCAGAAGTACCCCAAGATCCATGTCAGCACTGGAGAGGAATCCTCAGGTTCCGGCCTCGATTCCACAGAAGGTCTTAGGCCCCGGCATCGACGGGAGAGGAATCCCGAGAGGCCCCCGAGGAACTCGCATGGGGACTGGCCTTTCCTGAGGCCACCAGAGCGGGTCCCTGAGGTCCCCGTCGTAAGTCGAGAGCAACTGCCGCAACTGGAGAAAATCCAGGAGATTTTGCCCTCCAGGCGAGATGAGGCCCATTTCCGCTGAGGCTTCTCCAGGCTAATCACATCTAACCACTGGAACTTCCAAAGGGTCCTTCACACCCTTGCTGCAATTCAAGAAGTTCCCCGACATACCCGTCTCCACACGAGAGGAAGCACGAGGGTCCCGCACACATCCAGGGGAGCCTCGTTTCCGCCTCCTAGCTCGAGATGAGGGATCCTTTCCCTGTTTCGTAGGGAAAGAATTCCCGGCGTTCCCGTCGCATCTCAAGAGGAGGCGCTCTCCACAGGAAAGGCGAGAGGAAGTCCAGGGTCGTGCCACCACTCCAAGAGTCCCCCATATGTGTCAGTCCATTGCAGAGGAACCTGTTTTCCCTGCACTGCCTTGACGTTCAAGCCGAGGATCGACTCCCACAACGTGAGCACGGGGGACAGCCCTGTGGGAAAGCCTCGTGGGAAAGCCTCGTGGGAAAGGCTCGAGGGAAAACCATAGAATTTTTATTCACGCGGCGGAATGCGAGACACTGCTGCTACCGCTCTGGACGAAAGCCAAGTGCTTGCCCGCTTTCGAGACGAGGACTGACTCCCCTGGGGAGACTCCAGAAGTACCCCAAGATCCATGTCAGCACTGGAGAGGAATCCTCAGGTTCCAGCCCCGACTCCACATAAGGTCTAATGCCCCGGCATCGACGGGAGAGGAATCCCGAGAGGCCCCCCAGGAACTCGCATGGGGACTGGCCTTTCCTGAGGCCACCAGAGGGGGCCCCTGAGGTCCCTGTTGTAAGTCGAGAGCACCTGCCGCAACTCGAGAAAATCCAGGAGGTTTTGCCCTCCAGGCGAGATGAGGCCCATTTCCACTGAGGCTTCTCTAGGCTAATCACGTCTAACCACTGGAACTTCCAAAGGGTCCTTCACAAGCTTGCTGCAACTCAAGAAGTTCCCCGACATACCCGTCTCCACTCGACTGGAAGCACGAGGGTCCCGCACACATCCAGGGGAGCCCCGTTTCCTCCTCCTAGTTCGAGATGAGGGATCCTTTCCCTGTTTCGTAGGGAAAGAATTCCCGGCGTTCCCGTCGCACCTCAAGAGGAGGCGCTCTCCACAGGAAAGGCGAGAGGAACTCCAGGGTCGTGCCACCATTCCAAGAGTCCCCCAGATGTGTCAGTCCATTCCAGAGGATCCTGTTTTCCCTGCACTGCTTTGACGTTCAAGCCGAGGATCGACTCCCACCACGTGAGCACGTGGGACAGCCCTGTGGGAAAGCCTCGTGGGAAAGACTCGAGGGAAAACCATAGAATTTTATTCACGCGCCGGAATGCGTGACACTGCTGCTACCGCTCTGGTCGTAGGCCAAGTGCATGCCCGCATTCGAGACGAGGACTGACTCCCCTGGGGAGACTCCAGAAGTACCCCAAGATACATGTCAGCAGTGGAGAGGAATCCTCAGGTTCCGGCCCCGACTCCACACAAGGTCTTAGCCCCGGCATAGACGGGAGAGGAATCCCGAGAGGCCCCCGTGGAACTCGCATGGGGACTGGCCTTTCCTGAGGCCACCAGAGCGGGTCCCCGAGGTCCCCGTCGTGAGTCGAGAGCACCTGCCCCAACTCGAGAAAATCCAGGAGGTTTTGCCCCCAGGAGAGATGAGGCCCATTTCTGCTGAGGCTTCTCTAGGCTAATCACATCTAACCACTGGAACTTCCAAAGGGTCCTTCACACCCTTGCTGCAACTCAGGAAGTTCCACCACATAGACATACCGTCTCCACTCGAGAGGATGCACGAGGGTACCGAACACATCCAGGGGAGACCCGTTTCCGCCTCCTAGCTCGAGATGAGGGATCCTTTCCCTGTTTCGTTGGGAAATAATTCCCGGCGTTCCCGTCGCATCTCAAGAGGAGGCGCTCTCCACAGGAAAGGCGAGAGGAACTCCAGGGTCGTGCCACCATTCCAAGAGTCCCCCAGATGTGTCAATCCATTGCAGAGGAACCTGTTTTCCCTGCACTGCCTTGACGTTCAAGCCGAGGATCGACTCCCACCACGTGAGTACGTGGGACAGCCATGTGGGAAAACCTCGTGGGAAAACCTCGTGGGAAAGACTCGAGGGAAAACCATAGATCCTTTGACCACGCGGCGGAATGCGTGACACTGCTGCTACCGCTCTGGAGGAAAGCGCAAGTGCATGCCCGCATTCGAAATGAGGGCTTTTCCCCTGGGGAGATTCCAGAAGTACCCCAAGATCCATGTCAGCACTGGAGAGGAATCCTCAGGTTCCGGCCCCGATTCCACACAAGGTCTTAGGCCCCGGCATCGACGGGAGAGGAATCCCGAGAGGCCCCCGAGGAACTCGCATGGGGACTGGCCTTTCCTGAGGCCACCAGAACGGGTCCCTGAGGTCCCCGTCGTAAGTCGAGAGCACCTGCCGCAACTGGAGAAAATCCAGGAGATTTTGCCCTCCAGGAGAGATGAGGCCCATTTCCGCTGAGGCTTCTCCAGGCTAATCACATCTAACCACTGGAACTTCCAAAGGTCCTTCACACCCTTGCTGCAATTCAAGAAGTTCCCCGACATACCCATCTCCACACGAGAGGAAGCACGAGGGTCCCGCACACATCCAGGGGAGCCTCGTTTCCGCCTCCTAGCTCGAGATGAGGGATCCTTTCCCTGTTTCGTAGGGAACGAATTCCCGGCGTTCCCGTCGCATCTCAAGAGGAGGCGCTCTCCACAGGAAAGGCGAGAGGAAGTCCAGGGTCGTGCCACCATTCCAAGAGTCCCCCATATGTGTCAGTCCATTGCAGAGGAACCTGTTTTCCCTGCACTGCCTTGACGTTCAAGCCGAGGATCGACTCCCACAACGTGAGCACGGGGGACAGCCCTGTGGGAAAGCCTCGTGGGAAAGCCTCGTGGGAAAGGCTCGAGGGAAAACCATAGAATTTTTATTCACGCGGTGGAATGCGAGACACTGCTGCTACCGCTCTGGACGAAAGCCAAGTGCTTGCCCGCTTTCGAGACGAGGACTGACTCCCCTGGGGAGACTCCAGAAGTACCCCAAGATCCATGTCAGCACTGGAGAGGAATCCTCAGGTTCCGGCCCCGACTCCACATAAGGTCTTATGCCCTGGCATCGACGGGAGAGGAATCCCGAGAGGCCCCCCAGGAACTCGCATGGGGACTGGCCTTTCCTGAGGCCACCAGAGGGGGCCCCTGAGGTCCCTGTTGTAAGTCGAGAGCACCTGCCACAACTCGAGAAAATCCAGGAGGTTTTGCCCTCCAGGCGAGATGAGGCCCATTTCCACTGAGGCTTCTCTAGGCTAATCACATCTAACCACTGGAACTTCCAAAGGGTCCTTCACACCCTTGCTGCAACTCAAGAAGTTCCCCGACATACCCGTCTCCACTCGAGAGGAAGCACGAGGGTCCCGCACACATCCAGGGGAGCCCCGTTTCCTCCTCCTAGTTCGAGATGAGGGATCCTTTCCCCTGTTTCGTAGGGAAAGAATTCCCGGCATTCCCGTCGGATCTCAAGAGGAGGCGATCTGCACAGGAAAGGCGAGAGGAACTCCAGGGTCGTGCCACCATTCCAAGAGTCCCCCAGATGTGTCAGTCCATTCCAGAGGATCCTGTTTTCCCTGCTCTGCTTTGACTTTCAAGCCGAGGATCGACTCCCACCACGTGTGCACGTGGGACAGCCCTGTGGGAAAGCCTCGTGGGAAAGCCTCGTGAGAAGGCCTCGAGGGAAAGCCATAGATCCCTTGATCCACGAGGCGGAAAGCGTGACACTGCTGCTACCGCTCTGGAGGAAGGCGCAAGTGCATGCCCGCATTCGAGACGAGGACTGACTCCCCTGGGGAGACTCCAGAAGTACCCCAAGATCCATGTCAGCACTGGAGAGGAATCCTCAGGTTCCGGCCCCGACTCCACACAAGGTCTTAGGCCCCGGCATCGACGGGAGAGGAATTCCGAGAGGCCCCCGAGGAACTCGCATGGGGACTGGCCTTTCCTGAGGCCACCAGAGCGGGTCGCTGAGGTCCCCGTCGTAAGTCGAGAGCACCTGCCGCACCTGGAGAAAATCCAGGAGGTTTTGCCCTCCAGGCGAGATGAGGCCCATTTCCGCTGAGGCTTCTCGAGGCTCATCACATCTAACCACTGGAACTTCCAAAGGGTCCTTCACACCCTTGCTGCAACTCAAGAAGTTCCCCGACATACCCGTATCCACTCGAGATGAAGCACGAGGGTCCCGCACACATCCAGGGGAGCCCCGTTTCCGCCTCCTAGCTCGAGATGAGGGATCCTTTCCCTGTTTCGTAGGGAAAGAATTCCCGGCGTTCCCGTCGCATCTCAAGAGGAGGCGCTCTCCACAGGAAAGGCGAGAGGAACTCCAGGGTCCTGCCACCATTCCAAGAGTCCCCCAGATGTGTCAGTCCATTCCAGAGGAACCTGTTTTCCCTGCACTGCCTTGAAGTTCGAGCCGAGGATCGACTCCCACCACGTGTGCACTTGGGACAGCCCTGTGGGAAAGCCTCGTGGGAAAGCCTCGTGGGAAAGACTCGAGGGAAAACCATAGATCCTTTGATCCACGCGGCGGACTGAGTGACACTGCTGCTACCGCTCTGGAGGAAAGCAAAGTGCATGCCCGCATTGGAGTTGAGGACTGACTCCCCTGGAGAGACTCCAGAAGTACCCCAAGATCCATGTCAGCACTGGAGAGGAATCCTCAGGTTCCGGCCCCGACTCCACACAAGGACTTAGGCCCCGTCATCGACGGGAGAGGAATACCGAGAGGCCCCCGAGGAACTCGCATGGGGACTGGCCTTTCCTGAGGCCACCAGAGCGGGTCCCTGAGGGCCCCGTCGTAAGTCGAGAGCACCTGGTGCAACTCGAGAAAATCCAGGAGGTTTTGCCCTCCACGCGAGATGAGGCCCATTTCCGCTGAGGCATCTCGAGGCTAATCACATCTAACCACTGGAACTTCCAAACGGTCCTTCACACCCTTGCTGCAACTCAAGAAGCTCCCGACATACCTGTCTCCACTCGAAAGGAAGCACGAGGGTCCCGCACACATCCAGGGGAGCCCCGTTTCCGCCTCCTAGCTCGAGATGAGGGATCCTTTCCCTGTTTCGTAGGGAAAGAATTCCCGGCATTCCCGTCGCATTTCAAGGGGAGGCACTCTCCACAGGAAAGGCGAGAGCAACTCCAGGGTCGTGCCACCATTCCAAGAGTCCCCCAGATGTGTCAGTCAATTCCAGAGGAACCTGTTTTCCCTACACTGCCTCGACGTTCAAGCCGAGGATCGACTCCCACCACGTGTGCACGTGGGAAAGCCCTGTGGGAAAGCCTCGTGGGAAAGCCTCGTGGGAAAGGCTCGAGGGAAAACCATAGAATTTTTATTCACGCGGCGGAATGCGAGACACTGCTGCTACCGCTCTGGACGAAAGCCAAGTGCTTGCCCGCTTTCGAGACGAGGACTGACTCCCCTGGGGAGACTCCAGAAGTACCCCAAGATCCATGTCAGCACTGGAGAGGAATCCTCAGGTTCCGGCCCCGACTCCACATAAGGTCTTATGCCCTGGCATCGACGGGAGAGGAATCCCGAGAGGCCCCCCAGGAACTCGCATGGGGACTGGCCTTTCCTGAGGCCACCAGAGGGGGCCCCTGAGGTCCCTGTTGTAAGTCGAGAGCACCTGCCGCAACTCGAGAAAATCCAGGAGGTTTTGCCCTCCAGGCGAGATGAGGCCCATTTCCACTGAGGCTTCTCTAGGCTAATCACATCTAACCACTGGAACTTCCAAAGGGTCCTTCACAAGCTTGCTGCAACTCAAGAAGTTCCCCGACATACCCGTCTCCACTCGAGAGGAAGCACGAGGGTCCCGCACACATCCAGGGGAGCCCCGTTTCCTCCTCCTAGTTCGAGATGAGGGATCCTTTCCCCTGTTTCGTAGGGAAAGAATTCCCGGCATTCCCGTCGGATCTCAAGAGGAGGCGATCTGCACAGGAAAGGCGAGAGGAACTCCAGGGTCGTGCCACCATTCCAAGAGTCCCCCAGATGTGTCAGTCCATTCCAGAGGATCCTGTTTTCCCTGCTCTGCTTTGACGTTCAAGCCGAGGATCGACTCCCACCACGTGTGCACGTGGGACAGCCCTGTGGGAAAGCCTCGTGGGAAAGCCTCGTGAGAAGGCCTCGAGGGAAAGCCATAGATCCCTTGATCCACGAGGCGGAAAGCGTGACACTGCTGCTACCGCTCTGGAGGAAGGCGCAAGTGCATGCCCGCATTCGAGACGAGGACTGACTCCCCTGGGGAGACTCCAGAAGTACCCCAAGATCCATGTCAGCACTGGAGAGGAATCCTCAGGTTCCGGACCCGACTCCACACAAGGTCTTAGGCCCCGGCATCGACGGGAGAGGAATTCCGAGAGGCCCCCGAGGAACTCGCATGGGGACTGGCCTTTCCTGAGGCCACCAGAGCGGGTCCCTGACGTCCCCGTCATACGTCGAGATCACCTGCCACAACTCGAGAAAATCCAGGAGGTTTTGCCCTCCTGGCGAGATGAGGCACATTTCCGCTGAAGCTTCTCGAGGCTAATCACATCTAACCACTGGAACTTCCAAAGGGTCCTTCACACCCTTGCTGCAACTCAAGAAGTTCCCCGACATAGACATACCGTCTCCACTCGAGAGGAAGCACGACGGTCCCGCACACATCCAGGAGAGCCCCGTGTCGGCCTCCTAGCTCGAGAGGAGGGATCCTTTCCCTGTTTCTTACGGAAAGAATTCCCGGCGTTCCCGTCGCATCTCAAGAGGAGGCGCTCTCCACAGGAAAGGCGAGAGGAACTCCAGGGTCGTGCCACCATTCCAAGAGTACCCAAGATGTGTCAGTCCATTCCAGAGGAACCTGTTTTTCCTCCACTGCCTTGACGTTCAAGCCGAGGATCGACTCCCACCACGTGAGCACGTGGGACAGCCCTGTGGGAAAGCCTCGTGGGAAAGACTCGAGGGAAAACCATAGAATCTTTATTCACGCGCCGGAATGCGTGACACTGCTGCTACCGCTCTGGAGGAAAGCGCAAGTGCATGCCCGCATTCGAGACGAGGACTGACTCCCCTGGGGAGACTCCAGAAGTACCCCAAGATCCATGTCAGCACTGGAGAGGAATCCTCAGGTTCCGGCCCCGACTCCACACAAGGACTTAGGCCCCGGCATCGACGGGAGAGGAATACCGAGAGGCCCCCGAGGAACTCGCATGGGGACTGGCCTTTCCTGAGGACACCAGAGCGGGTCCCTGAGGGCCCCGTCGTAAGTCGAGAGCACCTGGTGCAACTCGAGAAAATCCAGGAGGTTTTGCCCTCCACGCGAGATGAGGGCCATTTCCGCTGAGGCATCTCGAGGCTAATCACATCTAACCACTGGAACTTCCAAACGGTCCTTCACACCCTTGCTGCAACTCAAGAAGCTCCCGACATACCTGTCTCCACTCGAAAGGAAGCACGAGGGTCCCGCACACATCCAGGGGAGCCCCGTTTCCGCCTCCTAGCTCGAGATGAGGGATCCTTTCCCTGTTTCGTAGGGAAAGAATTCCCGGCATTCCCGTCGCATTTCAAGGGGAGGCACTCTCCACAGGAAAGGCGAGAGCAACTCCAGGGTCGTGCCACCATTCCAAGAGTCCCCCAGATGTGTCAGTCAATTCCAGAGGAACCTGTTTTCCCTACACTGCCTCGACGTTCAAGCCGAGGATCGACTCCCACCACGTGTGCACGTGGGAATGCCCTGTGGGAAAGCCTCGTGGGAAAGCCTCTTGGGAAGGCCTCGAGGGAAAGCCATAGATCCCTTGATCCACGCGGCGGAATGCGTGACACTGCTGCTACCGCTTTGGAGGAAAGCGCAAGTGCATGCCCGCATTTGAGGCGAGGACTGACTCCCCTGGGGAGACTCCAGAATTACCCCAAGATCCATGTCAGCACTGGAGAGGAATCCTCAGGTTCCGGCCCCGACTCCACACAAGGTCTTAGCCCCGGCATAGACGGGAGAGGAATCCCGAGAGGCCCCCGTGGAACTCGCATGGGGACTGGCCTTTCCTGAGGCCACCAGAGCGGGTCCCCGAGGTCCCCGTCGTGAGTCGAGAGCACCTGCCCCAACTCGAGAAAATCCAGGAGGTTTTGCCCCCAGGAGAGATGAGTCCCATTTCTGCTGAGGCTTCTCTAGGCTAATCACATCTAACCACTGGAACTTCCAAAGGGTCCTTCACACCCTTGCTGCAACTCAGGAAGTTCCACGACATAGACATACCGTCTCCACTCGAGAGGATGCACGAGGGTACCGAACACATCCAGGGGAGACCCGTTTCCGCCTCCTAGCTCGAGATGAGGGATCCTTTCCCTGTTTCGTTGGGAAATAATTCCCGGCGTTCCCGTCGCATCTCAAGAGGAGGCGCTCTCCACAGGAAAGGCGAGAGGAACTCCAGGGTCGTGCCACCATTCCAAGAGTCCCCCAGATGTGTCAATCCATTGCAGAGGAACCTGTTTTCCCTGCACTGCCTTGACGTTCAAGCCGAGGATCGACTCCCACCACGTGAGTACGTGGGACAGCCATGTGGGAAAGCCTCGTGGGAAAACCTCGTGGGAAAGACTCGAGGGAAAACCATAGATCCTTTGACCACGCGGCGGAATGCGTGACACTGCTGCTACCGCTCTGGAGGAAAGCGCAAGTGCATGCCGGCATTCGAAATGAGGGCTTTTCCCCTGGAGAGACTCCAGAAGTACCCCAAGATCCATGTCAGCACTGGAGAGGAATCCTCAGGTTCCGGCCCCGATTCCACACAAGGTCTTAGGCCCCGGCATCGACGGGAGAGGAATCCCGAGAGGCCCCCGAGGAACTCGCATGGGGACTGGCCTTTCCTGAGGCCACCAGAGCGGGTCCCTGAGGTCCCCGTCGTAAGTCGAGAGCACCTGCCGCAACTGGAGAAAATCCAGGAGATTTTGCCCTCCAGGCGAGATGAGGCCCATTTCCGCTGAGGCTTCTCCAGGCTAATCACATCTAACCACTGGAACTTCCAAAGGTCCTTCACACCCTTGCTGCAATTCAAGAAGTTCCCCGACATACCCATCTCCACACGAGAGGAAGCACGAGGGTCCCGCACACATCCAGGGGAGCCTCGTTTCCGCCTCCTAGCTCGAGATGAGGGATCCTTTCCCTGTTTCGTAGGGAACGAATTCCCGGCGTTCCCGTCGCATCTCAAGAGGAGGCGCTCTCCACAGGAAAGGCGAGAGGAACTCCAGGGTCGTGCCACCATTCCAAGAGTCCCCCATATGTGTCAGTCCATTGCAGAGGAACCTGTTTTCCCTGCACTGCCTTGACGTTCAAGCCGAGGATCGACTCCCACAACGTGAGCACGGGGGACAGCCCTGTGGGAAAGCCTCGTGGGAAAGCCTCGTGGGAAAGGCTCGAGGGAAAACCATAGAATTTTTATTCACGCGGCGGAATGCGAGACACTGCTGCTACCGCTCTGGACGAAAGCCAAGTGCTTGCCCGCTTTCGAGACGAGGACTGACTCCCCTGGGGAGACTCCAGAAGTACCCCAAGATCCATGTCAGCACTGGAGAGGAATCCTCAGGTTCCGGCCCCGACTCCACATAAGGTCTTATGCCCTGGCATTGACGGGAGAGGAATCCCGAGAGGCCCCCCAGGAACTCGCATGGGGACTGGCCTTTCCTGAGGCCACCAGAGGGGGCCCCTGAGGTCCCTGTTGTAAGTCGAGAGCACCTGCCGCAACTCGAGAAAATCCAGGAGGTTTTGCCCTCCAGGCGAGATGAGGCCCATTTCCACTGAGGCTTCTCTAGGCTAATCACATCTAACCACTGGAACTTCCAAAGGGTCCTTCACACCCTTGCTGCAACTCAAGAAGTTCCCCGACATACCCGTCTCCACTCGAGAGGAAGCACGAGGGTCCCGCACACATCCAGGGGAGCCCCGTTTCCTCCTCCTAGTTCGAGATGAGGGATCCTTTCCCCTGTTTCGTAGGGAAAGAATTCCCGGCATTCCCGTCGGATCTCAAGAGGAGGCGATCTGCACAGGAAAGGCGAGAGGAACTCCAGGGTCGTGCCACCATTCCAAGAGTCCCCCAGATGTGTCAGTCCATTCCAGAGGATCCTGTTTTCCCTGCTCTGCTTTGACGTTCAAGCCGAGGATCGACTCCCACCACGTGTGCACGTGGGACAGCCCTGTGGGAAAGCCTCGTGGGAAAGCCTCGTGAGAAGGCCTCGAGGGAAAGCCATAGATCCCTTGATCCACGAGGCGGAAAGCGTGACACTGCTGCTACCGCTCTGGAGGAAGGCGCAAGTGCATGCCCGCATTCGAGACGAGGACTGACTCCCCTGGGGAGACTCCAGAAGTACCCCAAGATCCATGTCAGCACTGGAGAGGAATCCTCAGGTTCCGGACCCGACTCCACACAAGGTCTTAGGCCCCGGCATCGACGGGAGAGGAATTCCGAGAGGCCCCCGAGGAACTCGCATGGGGACTGGCCTTTCCTGAGGCCACCAGAGCGGGTCCCTGACGTCCCCGTCATACGTCGAGATCACCTGCCACAACTCGAGAAAATCCAGGAGGTTTTGCCCTCCTGGCGAGATGAGGCACATTTCCGCTGAAGCTTCTCGAGGCTAATCACATCTAACCACTGGAACTTCCAAAGGGTCCTTCACACCCTTGCTGCAACTCAAGAAGTTCCCCGACATAGACATACCGTCTCCACTCGAGAGGAAGCACGACGGTCCCGCACACATCCAGGAGAGCCCCGTGTCGGCCTCCTAGCTCGAGAGGAGGGATCCTTTCCCTGTTTCTTACGGAAAGAATTCCCGGCGTTCCCGTCGCATCTCAAGAGGAGGCGCTCTCCACAGGAAAGGCGAGAGGAACTCCAGGGTCGTGCCACCATTCCAAGAGTACCCCAGATGTGTCAGTCCATTCCAGAGGAACCTGTTTTCCCTCCACTGCCTTGACGTTCAAGCCGAGGATCGACTCCCACCACGTGAGCACGTGGGACACCCCTGTGGGAAAGCCTCGTGGGAAAGACTCGAGGGAAAACCATAGAATCTTTATTCACGCGCCGGAATGCGTGACACTGCTGCTACCGCTCTGGAGGAAAGCGCAAGTGCATGCCCGCATTCGAGACGAGGACTGACTCCCCTGGGGAGACTCCAGAAGTACCCCAAGATCCATGTCAGCACTGGAGAGGAATCCTCAGGTTCCGGCCCCGACTCCACACAAGGTCTTAGGCCCCGGCATCGACGGGAGAGGAATCCCGAGAGGCCCCCGAGGAACTCGCATGGGGACTGGCCTTTCCTGAGGCCACCAGAGCGGGTCGCTGAGGTCCCCGTCGTAAGTCGAGAGCACCTGCCGCACCTGGAGAAAATCCAGGAGGTTTTGCCCTCCAGGCGAGATGAGGCCCATTTCCGCTGAGGCTTCTCGAGGCTAATCACATCTAACCACTGGAACTTCCAAAGGGTCCTTCACACCCTTGCTGCAACTCAAGAAGTTCCCCGACATACCCGTCTCCACACGGGAGGAAGCAGGAGGGTCCCGCACACATCCAGGGGAGCCCCGTTTCCGCCTCCTAGCTCGAGATGAGGGATCCTTTCACTGTTTCGTAGGGAAAGAATTCCCGGCGTTCCCGTCGCATCTCAAGAGGAGGCGCTCTCCACAGGAAAGGCGAGAGGAAGTCCAGGGTCATGCCACCATTCCAAGAGTCCCCCAGATGTGTCAGTCCATACCAGAGGAACCTGTTTTCCCTGCACTGCCTTGACGTTCAAGCCGAGGATCGACTCCCACCACGTGTGCACGTGGGACAGCCCTGTGGGAGGGCCTCGTGGGAAAGCCTCGTGGGAAGGCCTCGAGGGAAAGCCATAGATCCCTTGATCCACGCGGTGGAATGCGTGACACTGCTGCTACCGCTTTGGAGGAAAGCGCAATTGCATGCCCGCATTCGAGGCGAGGACTGACTCCCCTGGGGAGACTCCAGAAGTACCCCAAGATCCATGTCCGCACTGGAGAGGAATCCTCAGGTTCCGGCCCCGACTCCACACAAGGTCTTAGGCCCCGGCATAGACGGGAGAGGAATCCCGAGAGGCCCCCGTGGAACTCGCATGGGGACTGGCCTTTCCTGAGGCCACCAGAGCGGGTCCCCGAGGTCCCCGTCGTGAGTCGAGAGCACCTGCCACAACTCGAGAAAATCCAGGAGGTTTTGCCCCCAGGCGAGATGAGGCCCATTTCTGCTGAGGCTTCTCTAGGCTAATCACATCTAACCACTGGAACTTCCAAAGGGTCCTTCACACCCTTGCTGCAACTCAGGAAGTTCCACGACATAGACATACCGTCTCCACCCGAGAGGATGCACGAGGGTCCCGCACACATCCAGGGGAGCCCCGTTTCTGCCTCCTAGCTCGAGATGAGGGATCCTTTCCCTGTTTCGTTGGGAAATAATTCCCGGCGTTCCCGTCGCATCTCAAGAGGAGGCGCTCTCCACAGGAAAGTCGAGAGGAACTCCAGGGTCGTGCCACCATTCCAAGAGTCCCCCAGATGTGTCAATCCATTGCAGAGGAACCTGTTTTCCCTGCACTGCCTTGACGTCAAGCCGAGGATCGACTCCCACCACGTGAGCACGTGGGACAGCCATGTGGGAAAGCCTCGTGGGAAAGCCTCGTGGGAAAGACTCGAGGGAAAACCATAGATCCTTTGATCCACGCGGCAGAATGCGTGACACTGCTGCTACCGCTCTGGAGGAAAGCGCAAGTGCATGCCCGCATTCGAAATGAGGGCTTTTCCCCTGGGGAGACTCCAGAAGTACCCCAAGATCCATGTCAGCACTGGAGAGGAATCCTCAGGTTCCGGCCTCGATTCCACAGAAGGTCTTAGGCCCCGGCATCGACGGGAGAGGAATCCCGAGAGGCCCCCGAGGAACTCGCATGGGGACTGGCCTTTCCTGAGGCCACCAGAGCGGGTCCCTGAGGTCCCCGTCGTAAGTCGAGAGCAACTGCCGCAACTGGAGAAAATCCAGGAGATTTTGCCCTCCAGGCGAGATGAGGCCCATTTCCGCTGAGGCTTCTCCAGGCTAATCACATCTAACCACTGGAACTTCCAAAGGGTCCTTCACACCCTTGCTGCAATTCAAGAAGTTCCCCGACATACCCGTCTCCACACGAGAGGAAGCACGAGGGTCCCGCACACATCCAGGGGAGCCTCGTTTCCGCCTCCTAGCTCGAGATGAGGGATCCTTTCCCTGTTTCGTAGGGAAAGAATTCCCGGCGTTCCCGTCGCATCTCAAGAGGAGGCGCTCTCCACAGGAAAGGCGAGAGGAAGTCCAGGGTCGTGCCACCACTCCAAGAGTCCCCCATATGTGTCAGTCCATTGCAGAGGAACCTGTTTTCCCTGCACTGCCTTGACGTTCAAGCCGAGGATCGACTCCCACAACGTGAGCACGGGGGACAGCCCTGTGGGAAAGCCTCGTGGGAAAGCCTCGTGGGAAAGGCTCGAGGGAAAACCATAGAATTTTTATTCACGCGGCGGAATGCGAGACACTGCTGCTACCGCTCTGGACGAAAGCCAAGTGCTTGCCCGCTTTCGAGACGAGGACTGACTCCCCTGGGGAGACTCCAGAAGTACCCCAAGATCCATGTCAGCACTGGAGAGGAATCCTCAGGTTCCAGCCCCGACTCCACATAAGGTCTAATGCCCCGGCATCGACGGGAGAGGAATCCCGAGAGGCCCCCCAGGAACTCGCATGGGGACTGGCCTTTCCTGAGGCCACCAGAGGGGGCCCCTGAGGTCCCTGTTGTAAGTCGAGAGCACCTGCCGCAACTCGAGAAAATCCAGGAGGTTTTGCCCTCCAGGCGAGATGAGGCCCATTTCCACTGAGGCTTCTCTAGGCTAATCACGTCTAACCACTGGAACTTCCAAAGGGTCCTTCACAAGCTTGCTGCAACTCAAGAAGTTCCCCGACATACCCGTCTCCACTCGACTGGAAGCACGAGGGTCCCGCACACATCCAGGGGAGCCCCGTTTCCTCCTCCTAGTTCGAGATGAGGGATCCTTTCCCTGTTTCGTAGGGAAAGAATTCCCGGCGTTCCCGTCGCACCTCAAGAGGAGGCGCTCTCCACAGGAAAGGCGAGAGGAACTCCAGGGTCGTGCCACCATTCCAAGAGTCCCCCAGATGTGTCAGTCCATTCCAGAGGATCCTGTTTTCCCTGCACTGCTTTGACGTTCAAGCCGAGGATCGACTCCCACCACGTGAGCACGTGGGACAGCCCTGTGGGAAAGCCTCGTGGGAAAGACTCGAGGGAAAACCATAGAATTTTATTCACGCGCCGGAATGCGTGACACTGCTGCTACCGCTCTGGTCGTAGGCCAAGTGCATGCCCGCATTCGAGACGAGGACTGACTCCCCTGGGGAGACTCCAGAAGTACCCCAAGATACATGTCAGCAGTGGAGAGGAATCCTCAGGTTCCGGCCCCGACTCCACACAAGGTCTTAGCCCCGGCATAGACGGGAGAGGAATCCCGAGAGGCCCCCGTGGAACTCGCATGGGGACTGGCCTTTCCTGAGGCCACCAGAGCGGGTCCCCGAGGTCCCCGTCGTGAGTCGAGAGCACCTGCCCCAACTCGAGAAAATCCAGGAGGTTTTGCCCCCAGGAGAGATGAGGCCCATTTCTGCTGAGGCTTCTCTAGGCTAATCACATCTAACCACTGGAACTTCCAAAGGGTCCTTCACACCCTTGCTGCAACTCAGGAAGTTCCACCACATAGACATACCGTCTCCACTCGAGAGGATGCACGAGGGTACCGAACACATCCAGGGGAGACCCGTTTCCGCCTCCTAGCTCGAGATGAGGGATCCTTTCCCTGTTTCGTTGGGAAATAATTCCCGGCGTTCCCGTCGCATCTCAAGAGGAGGCGCTCTCCACAGGAAAGGCGAGAGGAACTCCAGGGTCGTGCCACCATTCCAAGAGTCCCCCAGATGTGTCAATCCATTGCAGAGGAACCTGTTTTCCCTGCACTGCCTTGACGTTGAAGCCGAGGATCGACTCCCACCACGTGAGTACGTGGGACAGCCATGTGGGAAAACCTCGTGGGAAAACCTCGTGGGAAAGACTCGAGGGAAAACCATAGATCCTTTGACCACGCGGCGGAATGCGTGACACTGCTGCTACCGCTCTGGAGGAAAGCGCAAGTGCATGCCCGCATTCGAAATGAGGGCTTTTCCCCTGGGGAGATTCCAGAAGTACCCCAAGATCCATGTCAGCACTGGAGAGGAATCCTCAGGTTCCGGCCCCGATTCCACACAAGGTCTTAGGCCCCGGAATCGACGGGAGAGGAATCCCGAGAGGCCCCCGAGGAACTCGCATGGGGACTGGCCTTTCCTGAGGCCACCAGAACGGGTCCCTGAGGTCCCCGTCGTAAGTCGAGAGCACCTGCCGCAACTGGAGAAAATCCAGGAGATTTTGCCCTCCAGGAGAGATGAGGCCCATTTCCGCTGAGGCTTCTCCAGGCTAATCACATCTAACCACTGGAACTTCCAAAGGTCCTTCACACCCTTGCTGCAATTCAAGAAGTTCCCCGACATACCCATCTCCACACGAGAGGAAGCACGAGGGTCCCGCACACATCCAGGGGAGCCTCGTTTCCGCCTCCTAGCTCGAGATGAGGGATCCTTTCCCTGTTTCGTAGGGAACGAATTCCCGGCGTTCCCGTCGCATCTCAAGAGGAGGCGCTCTCCACAGGAAAGGCGAGAGGAAGTCCAGGGTCGTGCCACCATTCCAAGAGTCCCCCATATGTGTCAGTCCATTGCAGAGGAACCTGTTTTCCCTGCACTGCCTTGACGTTCAAGCCGAGGATCGACTCCCACAACGTGAGCACGGGGGACAGCCCTGTGGGAAAGCCTCGTGGGAAAGCCTCGTGGGAAAGGCTCGAGGGAAAACCATAGAATTTTTATTCACGCGGTGGAATGCGAGACACTGCTGCTACCGCTCTGGACGAAAGCCAAGTGCTTGCCCGCTTTCGAGACGAGGACTGACTCCCCTGGGGAGACTCCAGAAGTACCCCAAGATCCATGTCAGCACTGGAGAGGAATCCTCAGGTTCCGGCCCCGACTCCACATAAGGTCTTATGCCCTGGCATCGACGGGAGAGGAATCCCGAGAGGCCCCCCAGGAACTCGCATGGGGACTGGCCTTTCCTGAGGCCACCAGAGGGGGCCCCTGAGGTCCCTGTTGTAAGTCGAGAGCACCTGCCGCAACTCGAGAAAATCCAGGAGGTTTTGCCCTCCAGGCGAGATGAGGCCCATTTCCACTGAGGCTTCTCTAGGCTAATCACATCTAACCACTGGAACTTCCAAAGGGTCCTTCACACCCTTGCTGCAACTCAAGAAGTTCCCCGACATACCCATCTCCACTCGAGAGGAAGCACGAGGGTCCCGCACACATCCAGGGGAGCCCCGTTTCCTCCTCCTAGTTCGAGATGAGGGATCCTTTCCCCTGTTTCGTAGGGAAAGAATTCTCGGCATTCCCGTCGGATCTCAAGAGGAGGCGATCTGCACAGGAAAGGCGAGAGGAACTCCAGGGTCGTGCCACCATTCCAAGAGTCCCCCAGATGTGTCAGTCCATTCCAGAGGATCCTGTTTTCCCTGCTCTGCTTTGACGTTCAAGCCGAGGATCGACTCCCACCACGTGTGCACGTGGGACAGCCCTGTGGGAAAGCCTCGTGGGAAAGCCTCGTGAGAAGGCCTCGAGGGAAAGCCATAGATCCCTTGATCCACGAGGCGGAAAGCGTGACACTGCTGCTACCGCTCTGGAGGAAGGCGCAAGTGCATGCCCGCATTCGAGACGAGGACTGACTCCCCTGGGGAGACTCCAGAAGTACCCCAAGATCCATGTCAGCACTGGAGAGGAATCCTCAGGTTCCGGCCCCGACTCCACACAAGGTCTTAGGCCCCGGCATCGACGGGAGAGGAATTCCGAGAGGCCCCCGAGGAACTCGCATGGGGACTGGCCTTTCCTGAGGCCACCAGAGCGGGTCGCTGAGGTCCCCGTCGTAAGTCGAGAGCACCTGCCGCACCTGGAGAAAATCCAGGAGGTTTTGCCCTCCAGGCGAGATGAGGCCCATTTCCGCTGAGGCTTCTCGAGGCTAATCACATCTAACCACTGGAACTTCCAAAGGGTCCTTCACACCCTTGCTGCAACTCAAGAAGTTCCCCGACATACCCGTCTCCACTCGAGAGGAAGCACGAGGGTCCCGCACACATCCAGGGGAGCCCCGTTTCCGCCTCCTAGCTCGAGATGAGGGATCCTTTCACTGTTTCGTAGGGAAAGAATTCCCGGCGTTCCCGTCGCATCTCAAGAGGAGGCGCTCTCCACAGGAAAGGCGAGAGGAAGTCCAGGGTCATGCCACCATTCCAAGAGTCCCCCAGATGTGTCAGTCCATACCAGAGGAACCTGTTTTCCCTGCACTGCCTTGACGTTCAAGCCGAGGATCGACTCCCACCACGTGTGCACGTGGGACAGCCCTGTGGGAGGGCCTCGTGGGAAAGCCTCGTGGGAAGGCCTCGAGGGAAAGCCATAGATCCCTTGATCCACGCGGTGGAATGGGTGACACTGCTGCTACCGCTTTAGAGGAAAGCGCAATTGCATGCCCGCATTCGAGGCGAGGACTGACTCCCCTGGGGAGACTCCAGAAGTACCCCAAGATCCATGTCCGCACTGGAGAGGAATCCTCAGGTTCCGGCCCCGACTCCACACAAGGTCTTAGGCCCCGGCAGAGACGGGAGAGGAATCCCGAGAGGCCCCCGTGGAACTCGCATGGGGACTGGCCTTTCCTGAGGCCACCAGAGCGGGTCCCCGAGGTCCCCGTCGTGAGTCGAGAGCACCTGCCACAACTCGAGAAAATCCAGGAGGTTTTGCCCCCAGGCGAGATGAGGCCCATTTCTGCTGAGGCTTCTCTAGGCTAATCACATCTAACCACTGGAACTTCCAAAGGGTCCTTCACACCCTTGCTGCAACTCAGGAAGTTCCACGACATAGACATACCGTCTCCACCCGAGAGGATGCACGAGGGTCCCGCACACATCCAGGGGAGCCCCGTTTCCGCCTCCTAGCTCGAGATGAGGGATCCTTTCCCTGTTTCGTTGGGAAATAATTCCCGGCGTTCCCGTCGCATCTCAAGAGGAGACGCTCTCCACAGGAAAGTCGAGAGGAACTCCAGGGTCGTGCCACCATTACAAGAGTCCCCCAGATGTGTCAATCCATTGCAGAGGAACCTGTTTTCCCTGCACTGCCTTGACGTTCAAGCCGAGGATCGACTCCCACCACGTGAGCACGTGGGACAGCCATGTGGGAAAGCCTCGTGGGAAAGCCTCGTGGGAAAGACTCGAGGGAAAACCATAGATCCTTTGATCCACGCGGCGGAATGCGTGACACTGCTGCTACCGCTCTGGAGGAAAGCGCAAGTGCATGCCCGCATTCGAAATGAGGGCTTTTCCCCTGGGGAGACTCCAGAAGTACCCCAAGATCCATGTCAGCACTGGAGAGGAATCCTCAGGTTCCGGCCTCGATTCCACAGAAGGTCTTAGGCCCCGGCATCGACGGGAGAGGAATCCCGAGAGGCCCCCGAGGAACTCGCATGGGGACTGGCCTTTCCTGAGGCCACCAGAGCGGGTCCCTGAGGTCCCCGTCCTAAGTCGAGAGCAACTGCCGCAACTGGAGAAAATCCAGGAGATTTTGCCCTCCAGGCGAGATGAGGCCCATTTCCGCTGAGGCTTCTCGAGGCTAATCACATGTAACCACTGGAACTTCCAAAGGGTCCTTCACACCCTTGCTGCAATTCAAGAAGTTCCCCGACATACCCGTCTCCACACGAGAGGAAGCACGAGGGTCCCGCACACATCCAGGGGAGCCTCGTTTCCGCCTCCTAGCTCGAGATGAGGGATCCTTTCCCTGTTTCGTAGGGAAAGAATTCCCGGCGTTCCCGTCGCATATCAAGAGGAGGCGCTCTCCACAGGAAAGGCGAGAGGAAGTCCAGGGTCGTGCCACCACTCCAAGAGTCCCCCATATGTGTCAGTCCATTGCAGAGGAACCTGTTTTCCCTGCACTGCCTTGACGTTCAAGCCGAGGATCGACTCCCACAACGTGAGCACGGGGGACAGCCCTGTGGGAAAGCCTCGTGGGAAAGCCTCGTGGGAAAGGCTCGAGGGAAAACCATAGAATTTTTATTCACGCGGCGGAATGCGAGACACTGCTGCTACCGCTCTGGACGAAAGCCAAGTGCTTGCCCGCTTTCGAGACGAGGACTGACTCCCCTGGGGAGACTCCAGAAGTACCCCAAGATCCATGTCAGCACTGGAGAGGAATCCTCAGGTTCCAGCCCCGACTCCACATAAGGTCTAATGCCCCGGCATCGACGGGAGAGGAATCCCGAGAGGCCCCCCAGGAACTCGCATGGGGACTGGCCTTTCCTGAGGCCACCAGAGGGGGCCCCTGAGGTCCCTGTTGTAAGTCGAGAGCACCTGCCGCAACTCGAGAAAATCCAGGAGGTTTTGCCCTCCAGGCGAGATGAGGCCCATTTCCACTGAGGCTTCTCTAGGCTAATCACGTCTAACCACTGGAACTTCCAAAGGGTCCTTCACAAGCTTGCTGCAACTCAAGAAGTTCCCCGACATACCCGTCTCCACTCGACTGGAAGCACGAGGGTCCCGCACACATCCAGGGGAGCCCCGATTCCTCCTCCTAGTTCGAGATGAGGGATCCTTTCCCTGTTTCGTAGGGAAAGAATTCCCGGCGTTCCCGTCGCACCTCAAGAGGAGGCGCTCTCCACAGGAAAGGCGAGAGGAACTCCAGGGTCGTGCCACCATTCCAAGAGTCCCCCAGATGTGTCAGTCCATTCCAGAGGATCCTGTTTTCCCTGCACTGCTTTGACGTTCAAGCCGAGGATCGACTCCCACCACGTGAGCACGTGGGACAGCCCTGTGGGAAAGCCTCGTGGGAAAGACTCGAGGGAAAACCATAGAATCTTTATTCACGCGCCGGAATGCGTGACACTGCTGCTACCGCTCTGGTCGTAGGCCAAGTGCATGCCCGCATTCGAGACGAGGACTGACTCCCCTGGGGAGACTCCAGAAGTACCCCAAGATACATGTCAGCAGTGGAGAGGAATCCTCAGGTTCCGGCCCCCTACTCCACACAAGGTCTTAGGCCCCGGCATCGACGGGAGAGGAATCCCGAGAGGCCCCCGAGGAACTCGCATGGGGACTGGCCTTTCCTAAGGCCACCAGAGCGGGTCCCTGAGGTCCCCATCATACGTCGAGAGCACCTGCCGCAACTCGAGAATATCCAGGGGGTTTTGCCCTCCAGGCGAGATGAGGCCCATTTCCGCTGAGGCTTCTCGAGGCTAATCACATGTAACCACTGGAACTTCCAAAGGGTCCTTCACACCCTTGCTGCAACTCAAGAAGTTCCCCGACATACCCGTCTCCACTCGAGAGGAAGCACGAGGGTCCCGGACACATCCAGGGGAGCCCCGTTTCCGCCTCCTAGCTCGAGATGAGGGATCCTTTCCCTGTTTCGTAGGGAAAGAATTCCCGGCGTTCCTGTCGCATATCAAGAGGAAGCGCTCTCCACAGGAAAGGCGAGAGGAACTCCAGGGTCGTGCCACCATTCCCAGAGTCCCCCAGATGTGTCAGTCCATTCCAGAGGAACCTGTTTTCCCTGCACTGCCTTGACGTTCAAGCCGAGGATCGACTCCCACCACGTGTGCACATAGGACAGCCCAGTGGGAAAGCCTCGTGGGAAAGCCTCGTAGGAAAGACTCGAGGGAAAACCATAGATCCTTTGATCAACGCGGCGGACTGCGTGACACTGCTGCTACCGCTCTGGAGGAAAGCGCAAGTGCATGCCCGCATTCGATACGAGGACTGACTCCCCTGGGGAGACTCCAGAAGTACCCCAAGATCCATGTCAGCACTGGAGAGGAATCCTCAGGTTCCGGCCCCCTACTCCACACAAGGTCTTAGGCCCCGGCATCGACGGGAGAGGAATCCCGAGAGGCCCCCGAGGAACTCGCATGGGGACTGGCCTTTCCTGAGGCCACCAGAGCGGGTCCCTGAGGTCCCCGTCGTAAGTCGAGAGCAACTGCCGCAACTGGAGAAAATCCAGGAGATTTTGCCCTCCAGGCGAGATGAGGCCCATTTCCGCTGAGGCTTCTCCAGGCTAATCACATCTAACCACTGGAACTTCCAAAGGGTCCTTCACACCCTTGCTGCAATTCAGGAAGTTCCCCGACATACCCGTCTCCACACGAGAGGAAGCACGAGGGTCCCGCACACATCCAGGGGAGCCTCGTTTCCGCCTCCTAGCTCGAGATGAGGGATCCTTTCCCTGTTTCGTAGGGAAAGAATTCCCGGCGTTCCCATCGCATCTCAAGAGGAGGCGCTCTCCACAGGAAAGGCGAGAGGAAGTCCAGGGTCGTGCCACCACTCCAAGAGTCCCCCATATGTGTCAGTCCATTGCAGAGGAACCTGTTTTCCCTGCACTGCCTTGACGTTCAAGCCGAGGATCGACTCCCACAACGTGAGCACGGGGGACAGCCCTGTGGGAAAGCCTCGTGGGAAAGCCTCGTGGGAAAGGCTCGAGGGAAAACCATAGAATTTTTATTCACGCGGCGGAATGCGAGACACTGCTGCTACCGCTCTGGACGAAAGCCAAGTGCTTGCCAGCTTTCGAGACGAGGACTGACTCCCCTGGGGAGACTCCAGAAGAACCCCAAGATCCATGTCAGCACTGGAGAGGAATCCTCAGGTTCCGGCCCCGACTCCACATAAGGTCTAATGCCCCGGCATCGACGGGAGAGGAATCCCGAGAGGCCCCCCAGGAACTCGCATGGGGACTGGCCTTTCCTGAGGCCACCAGAGGGGGCCCCTGAGGTCCCTGTTGTAAGTCGAGAGCACCTGCCGCAACTCGAGAAAATCCAGGAGGTTTTGCCCTCCAGGCGAGATGAGGCCCATTTCCACTGAGGCTTCTCTAGGCTAATCACATCTAACCACTGGAACTTCCAAAGGGTCCTTCACAAGCTTGCTGCAACTCAAGAAGTTCCCCGACATACCCGTCTCCACTCGAGAGGAAGCACGAGGGACCCGCACACATCCAGGGGAGCCCCGTTTCCTCCTCCTAGTTGAGATGAGGGATCCTTTCCCTGTTTCGTACGGAAAGAATTCCCGGCGTTCCCGTCGCACCTCAAGAGGAGGCGCTCTCCACAGGAAAGGCGAGAGGAACTCCAGGGTCGTGCCACCATTCCAAGAGTCCCCCAGATGTGTCAGTCCATTCCAGAGGATCCTGTTTTCCCTGCACTGCTTTGACGTTCAAGCCGAGGATCGAATCCCACCACGTGAGCACGTGGGACAGCCCTGTGGGAAAGCCTCGTGGGAAAGACTCGAGGGAAAACCATAGAATCTTTATTCACGCGCCGGAATGCGTGACACTGCTGCTACCGCTCTGGTCGAAAGCCAAGTGCATGCCCGCATTCGAGACGAGGACTGACTCCCCTGGGGAGACTCCAGAAGTACCCCAAGATACATGTCAGCAGTGGAGAGGAATCCTCAGGTTCCGGCCCCCTACTCCACACAAGGTCTTAGGCCCCGGCATCGACGGGAGAGGAATCCCGAGAGGCCCCCCAGGAACTCGCATGGGGACTGGCCTCTCCTGTGGCCACCAGAGCGGGTCCCTGAGGTCCCCGTCGTAAGTCGAGAGCACCTGCCGCAAATGGAGAAAATCCAGGGGGTTTTGCCCTCCAGGCGAGATGAGGCCCATTTCCGCTGAAGCTTCTCGAGGCTAATCACATCTAACCACTGGAACTTCCAAAGGGTCCTTCACACCCTTGCTGCAATTCAAGAAGTTCCCCGACATACCCGTCTCCACTCGAGAGGAAGCACGAGGGTCCCGCACACAATCAGGGGAGAACCGTTTCCGCCTCCTAGCTCGAGATGAGGGATCCTTTCCCTGTTTCGTAGGGAAAGAATTCCCGGCGTTCCCGTCGCATCTCAAGAGGAGGCGTTCTCCACAGGAAAGGCGAGAGGAACTCCAGGGTCGTGCCACCATTCCCAGAGTCCCCCAGATGTGTCAGTCCTTTGCAGAGGAACCTGTTTTCCCTGCACTGCCTTGACGTTCAAGCCGAGGATCGACTCCCACAACGTGAGCACGGGGGACAGCCCTGTGGGAAAGCCTCGTGGGAAAGCCTCGTGGGAAAGACTCGAGGGAAAACATAGAATCATTATTCACGCGGCAGAATGCGAGACACTGCTGCTACCGCTCTGGACGAAAGCCAAGTGCATGCCCGCATTCGAGACGAGGACTCACTCCCCTGGGGAGACTCCAGAAGTACCCCAAGATCCATGTCAGCACTGGAGAGGAATCCTCAGGTTCCGGCCCCGACTCCACACAAGGTCTTAGGCCCCGGCATCGACGGGAGAGGAATTCCGAGAGGCCCCCGAGGAACTCGCATGGGGACTGGCCTTTCCTGAGGCCACCAGAGCGGGTCCCTGACGTCCCCGTCATACGTCGAGAGCACCTGCCGCAACTCGAGAAAATCCAGGAGGTTTTGCCCTCCTCGCGAGATGAGGCCCATTTCCGCTGAAGCTTCTCGAGGCTTATCACATCTAACCACTGGAACTTCCAAAGGGTCCTTCACACCCTTGCTGCAACTCAAGAAGTTCCCCGACATAGACATACCCGGCTCCACTCGAGCGGCAGCACGAGGGTCCCGCACACATCCAGGGGAGCCCCGTTTCCGCCTCCTAGCTCGAGATGAGGGACCCTTTCACTGTTTCGTAGAGAAAGAATTCCCGGCATTCCCGTCGCATCTCAAGAGGAGGCGCTCTCCACAGGAAAGTCGAGAGGAACTCCAGGGTCGTGCCACCATTCCAAGACTCCCCCAGATGTGTCAGTCCATTCCAGAGGAACCTGTTTTCCCAGCACTGCCTTGACGTTCAAGCCGAGGATCGACTCACACCACGTGAGCACGTGGGATAGCCCTGTGGGAAAGCCTCGTGGGAAAGACTCGAGGGAAAACCATAGAATCTTTATTCACACGCCGGAATGCGTGACACTGCTGCTACCGCTCTGGACGAAAGCCAAGTGCATGCCCGCATTCGAGACGAGGACTGACTCCCCTGGGGAGACTCCAGAAGTACCCCTAGATCCATGTCAGCACTGGAGAGGAATCCTCAGGTTCCGGCCCCGACTCCACATAAGGTCTTAGGCCCCGGCAACGACGGGAGAGGAATCCCGAGAGGCCCCCGAGGAACTCTCATGGGGACTGGCCTTTCCTGAGGCCACCAGAGCGGGCCCCTGAGGTCCCCGTCGTAAGTCGAGAGCACCTGCCGCAACTCGAGAAAATCCAGGAGGTTTTGCCCTCTAGGCGAGATGATGCCCATTTCCGATGAGGCTTCTCGAGGCAAATCACATATAACCACTGGCACTTCCAAAGGGTCCTTCACACCCTTGCTGCAACTCAAGAAGTTCCCCGACATAGACATACCCGGCTCCACTCGAGCGGCAACACGAGGGTCCCGCACACATCCAAGGGAGCCCCGTTTCCGCCTCCTAGCTCGAGATGAGGGATCCTTTCCCTGTTTCGTTGGGAAATAATTCCCGGCGTTCCCGTCGCATCTCAAGAGGAGGCGCTCTCCACAGGAAAGGCGAGAGGAACTCCAGGGTCGTGCCACCATTCCAAGAGTCCCCCAGATGTGTCAATCCATTGCAGAGGAACCTGTTTTCCCTGCACGGCCTTGGCGTTCAAGCCGAGGATCGACTCCCACCACGTGAGTACGTGGGACAGCCATGTGGGAAAGCCTCGTGGGAAAACCTAGTGGGAAAGACTCGAGGGAAAACCATAGATCCTTTGACCACGCGGCGGAATGCGTGACACTGCTGCTACCGCTCTGGAGGAAAGCGCAAGTGCATGCCCGCATTCGAAATGAGGGCTTTTCCCCTGGGGAGACTCCAGAACTACCCCAAGATCCATGTCAGCACTGGAGAGGAATCCTCAGGTTCCGGCCCCGATTCCACACAAGGTCTTAGGCCCCGGCATCGACGGGAGAGGAATCCCGAGAGGCCCCCGAGGAACTCGCATGGGGACTGGCCTTTCCTGAGGCCACCAGAGCGGGTCCCTGAGGTCCCCGTCGTAAGTCGAGAGCACCTGCCGCAACTGGAGAAAATCCAGGAGATTTTGCCCTCCAGGCGAGATGAGGCCCATTTCCGCTGAGGGTTCTCCAGGCTAATCACATCTAACCACTGGAACTTCCAAAGGTCCTTCACACCCTTGCTGCAATTCAAGAAGTTCCCCGACATACCCGTCTCCACACGAGAGGAAGCACGAGGGTCCCGCACATATCCAGGGGAGCCTCGTTTCCGCCTCCTAGCTCGAGATGAGGGATCCTTTCCCTGTTTCGTAGGGAAAGAATTCCCGGCGTTCCCGTCACATCTCAAGAGGAGGCGTTCTCCACAGGAAAGGCGAGAGGAAGTCCAGGGTCGTGCCACCATTCCAAGAGTCCCCCATATGTGTCAGTCCATTGCAGAGGAACCTGTTTTCCCTGCACTGCCTTGACGTTCAAGCCGAGGATCGACTCCCACAACGTGAGCACGGGGGACAGCCCTGTGGGAAAGCCTCGTGGGAAAGCCTCGTGGGAAAGGCTCGAGGGAAAACCATAGAATTTTTATTCACACGGCGGAATGCGAGACACTGCTGCTACCGCTCTGGACGAAAGCCAAGTGCTTGCCCGCTTTCGAGACGAGGACTAACTCCCCTGGGGAGACTCCAGAAGTACCCCAAGATCCATGTCAGCACCGGAGAGGAATCCTCAGGTTCCCGCCCCGACTCCACATAAGGTCTTATGCCCCGGCATCGACGGGAGAGGAATCCCGAGAGGCCCCCCAGGAACTCGCATGGGGACTGGCCTTTCCTGAGGCCACCAGAGGGGGCCCCTGAGGTCCCTGTTGTAAGTCGAGAGCACCTGCCGCAACTCGAGAAAATCCAGGAGGTTTTGCCCTCCAGGCGAGATGAGGCCCATTTCCACTGAGGCTTCTCTAGGCTAATCACATCTAACCACTGGAACTTCCAAAGGGTCCTTCACAAGCTTGCTGCAACTCAAGAAGTTCCCCGACATACCCGTCTCCACTCGAGAGGAAGCACGAGGGTCCCGCACACATCCAGGGGAGCCCCGTTTCCTCCTCCTAGTTCGAGATAAGGGATCCTTTCCCTGTTTCGTAGGGAAAGAATTCCCGGCATTCCCGTCGGATCTCAAGAGGAGGCGCTCTCCACAGGAAATGCGAGAGGAACTCCAGGGTCGTGCCACCATTCCAAGAGTCCCCCAGATGTGTCAGTCCATTCCAGAGGATCCTGTTTTCCCTGCACTGCTTTGACGTTCAAGCCGAGGATCGACTCCCACCACGTGAGCACGTGGGACAGCCCTGTGGGAAAGCCTCGTGGGAAAGACTCGAGGGAAAACCATAGAATCTTTATTCACGCGCCGGAATGCGTGACACTGCTGCTACCGCTCTGGTCGTAGGCCAAGTGCATGCCCGCATTCGAGACGAGGACTGACTCCCCTGGGGAGACTCCAGAAGTACCCCAAGATACATGTCAGCAGTGGAGAGGAATCCTCAGGTTCCGGCCCCCTACTCCACACAAGGTCTTAGGCCCCGGCATCGACGGGAGAGGAATCCCGAGAGGCCCCCGAGGAACTCGCATGGGGACTGGCCTTTCCTAAGGCCACCAGAGCGGGTCCCTGAGGTCCCCATCATACGTCGAGAGCACCTGCCGCAACTCGAGAATATCCAGGGGGTTTTGCCCTCCAGGCGAGATGAGGCCCATTTCCGCTGAGGCTTCTCGAGGCTAATCACATGTAACCACTGGAACTTCCAAAGGGTCCTTCACACCCTTGCTGCAACTCAAGAAGTTCCCCGACATACCCGTCTCCACTCGAGAGGAAGCACGAGGGTCCCGGACACATCCAGGGGAGCCCCGTTTCCGCCTCCTAGCTCGAGATGAGGGATCCTTTCCCTGTTTCGTAGGGAAAGAATTCCCGGCGTTCCTGTCGCATATCAAGAGGAAGCGCTCTCCACAGGAAAGGCGAGAGGAACTCCAGGGTCGTGCCACCATTCCCAGAGTCCCCCAGATGTGTCAGTCCATTCCAGAGGAACCTGTTTTCCCTGCACTGCCTTGACGTTCAAGCCGAGGATCGACTCCCACCACGTGTGCACGTAGGACAGCCCAGTGGGAAAGCCTCGTGGGAAAGCCTCGTAGGAAAGACTCGAGGGAAAACCATAGATCCTTTGATCAACGCGGCGGACTGCGTGACACTGCTGCTACCGCTCTGGAGGAAAGAGCAAGTGCATGCCCGCATTCGATACGAGGACTGACTCCCCTGGGGAGACTCCAGAAGTACCCCAAGATCCATGTCAGCACTGGAGAGGAATCCTCAGGTTCCGGCCCCGATTCCACACAAGGTCTTAGGCCCCGGCATCGACGGGAGAGGAATCCCGAGAGGCCCCCGAGGAACTCGCATGGGGACTGGCCTTTCCTGAGGCCACCAGAGCGGGTCCCTGAGGTCCCCGTCGTAAGTCGAGAGCAACTGCCGCAACTGGAGAAAATCCAGGAGATTTTGCCCTCCAGGCGAGATGAGGCCCATTTCCGCTGAGGCTTCTCCAGGCTAATCACATCTAACCACTGGAACTTCCAAAGGGTCCTTCACACCCTTGCTGCAATTCAGGAAGTTCCCCGACATACCCGTCTCCACACGAGAGGAAGCACGAGGGTCCCGCACACATCCAGGGGAGCCTCGTTTCCGCCTCCTAGCTCGAGATGAGGGATCCTTTCCCTGTTTCGTAGGGAAAGAATTCCCGGCGTTCCCATCGCATCTCAAGAGGAGGCGCTCTCCACAGGAAAGGCGAGAGGAAGTCCAGGGTCGTGCCACCACTCCAAGAGTCCCCCATATGTGTCAGTCCATTGCAGAGGAACCTGTTTTCCCTGCACTGCCTTGACGTTCAAGCCGAGGATCGACTCCCACAACGTGAGCACGGGGGACAGCCCTGTGGGAAAGCCTCGTGGGAAAGCCTCGTGGGAAAGGCTCGAGGGAAAACCATAGAATTTTTATTCACGCGGCGGAATGCGAGACACTGCTGGTACCGCTCTGGACGAAAGCCAAGTGCTTGCCAGCTTTCGAGACGAGGACTGACTCCCCTGGGGAGACTCCAGAAGTACCCCAAGATCCATGTCAGCACTGGAGAGGAATCCTCAGGTTCCGGCCCCGACTCCACATAAGGTCTAATGCCCCGGCATCGACGGGAGAGGAATCCCGAGAGGCCCCCCAGGAACTCGCATGGGGACTGGCCTTTCCTGAGGCCACCAGAGGGGGCCCCTGAGGTCCCTGTTGTAAGTCGAGAGCACCTGCCGCAACTCGAGAAAATCCAGGAGGTTTTGCCCTCCAGGCGAGATGAGGCCCATTTCCACTGAGGCTTCTCTAGGCTAATCACATCTAACCACTGGAACTTCCAAAGGGTCCTTCACAAGCTTGCTGCAACTCAAGAAGTTCCCCGACATACCCGTCTCCACTCGAGAGGAAGCACGAGGGACCCGCACACATCCAGGGGAGCCCCGTTTCCTCCTCCTAGTTCGAGATGAGGGATCCTTTCCCTGTTTCGTACGGAAAGAATTCCCGGCGTTCCCGTCGCACCTCAAGAGGAGGCGCTCTCCACAGGAAAGGCGAGAGGAACTCCAGGGTCGTGCCACCATTCCAAGAGTCCCCCAGATGTCTCAGTCCATTCCAGAGGATCCTGTTTTCCCTGCACTGCTTTGACGTTCAAGCCGAGGATCGAATCCCACCACGTGAGCACGTGGGACAGCCCTGTGGGAAAGCCTCGTGGGAAAGACTCGAGGGAAAACCATAGAATCTTTATTCACGCGCCGGAATGCGTGACACTGCTGCTACCGCTCTGGTCGAAAGCCAAGTGCATGCCCGCATTCGAGACGAGGACTGACTCCCCTGGGGAGACTCCAGAAGTACCCCAAGATACATGTCAGCAGTGGAGAGGAATCCTCAGGTTCCGGCCCCCTACTCCACACAAGGTCTTAGGCCCCGGCATCGACGGGAGAGGAATCCCGAGAGGCCCCCCAGGAACTCGCATGGGGACTGGCCTCTCCTGTGGCCACCAGAGCGGGTCCCTGAGGTCCCCGTCGTAAGTCGAGAGCACCTGCCGCAAATGGAGAAAATCCAGGGGGTTTTGCCCTCCAGGCGAGATGAGGCCCATTTCCGCTGAAGCTTCTCGAGGCTAATCACATCTAACCACTGGAACTTCCAAAGGGTCCTTCACACCCTTGCTGCAATTCAAGAAGTTCCCCGACATACCCGTCTCCACTCGAGAGGAAGCACGAGGGTCCCGCACACAATCAGGGGAGAACCGTTTCCGCCTCCTAGCTCGAGATGAGGGATCCTTTCCCTGTTTCGTAGGGAAAGAATTCCCGGCGTTCCCGTCGCATCTCAAGAGGAGGCGTTCTCCACAGGAAAGGCGAGAGGAACTCCAGGGTCGTGCCACCATTCCCAGAGTCCCCCAGATGTGTCAGTCCTTTGCAGAGGAACCTGTTTTCCCTGCACTGCCTTGACGTTCAAGCCGAGGATCGACTCCCACAACGTGAGCACGGGGGACAGCCCTGTGGGAAAGCCTCGTGGGAAAGCCTCGTGGGAAAGACTCGAGGGAAAACATAGAATCATTATTCACGCGGCAGAATGCAAGACACTGCTGCTACCGCTCTGGACGAAAGCCAAGTGCATGCCCGCATTCGAGACGAGGACTCACTCCCCTGGGGAGACTCCAGAAGTACCCCAAGATCCATGTCAGCACTGGAGAGGAATCCTCAGGTTCCGGCCCCGACTCCACACAAGGTCTTAGGCCCCGGCATCGACGGGAGAGGAATTCCGAGAGGCCCCCGAGGAACTCGCATGGGGACTGGCCTTTCCTGAGGCCACCAGAGCGGGTCCCTGACGTCCCCGTCATACGTCGAGATCACCTGCCGCAACTCGAGAAAATCCAGGAGGTTTTGCCCTCCTGGCGAGATGAGGCACATTTCCGCTGAAGCTTCTCGAGGCTAATCACATCTAACCACTGGAACTTCCAAAGGGTCCTTCACACCCTTGCTGCAACTCAAGAAGTTCCCCGACATAGACATACCGTCTCCACTCGAGAGGAAGCACGAGGGTCCCGCACACATCCAGGAGAGCCCCGTGTCGGCCTCCTAGCTCGAGAGGAGGGATCCTTTCCCTGTTTCGTACGGAAAGAATTCCCGGCGTTCCCGTCGCATCTCAAGAGGAGGCGCTCTCCACAGGAAAGGCGAGAGGAACTCCAGGGTCGTGACACCATTCCAAGAGTACCCCAGATGTGTCAGTCCATTCCAGAGGAACCTGTTTTCCCTCCACTGCCTTGACGTTCAAGCCGAGGATCGACTCCCACCACGTGAGCACGTGGGACAGCCCTGTGGGAAAGCCTCGTGGGAAAGACTCGAGGGAAAACCATAGAATCTTTATTCACGCGCCGGAATGCGTGACACTGCTGCTACCGCTCTGGAGGAAAGCGCAAGTGCATGCCCGCATTCGAGACGAGGACTGACTCCCCTGGGGAGACTCCAGAAGTACCCCAAGATCCATGTCAGCACTGGAGAGGAATCCTCAGGTTCCGGCCCCGACTCCACACAAGGTCTTAGGCCCCGGCATCGACGGGAGAGGAATCCCGAGAGGCCCCCGAGGAACTCTCATGGGGACTGGCCTTTCCTGAGGCCACCAGAGCGGGCCCCTGAGGTCCCCGTCGTAAGTCGAGAGCACCTGCCGCAACTCGAGAAAATCCAGGAGGTTTTGCCCTCTAGGCGAGATGATGCCCATTTCCGATGAGGCTTCTCGAGGCAAATCACATATAACCACTGGCACTTCCAAAGGGTCCTTCACACCCTTGCTGCAACTCAAGAAGTTCCCCGACATAGACATACCCGGCTCCACTCGAGCGGCAACACGAGGGTCCCGCACACATCCAGGGGAGCCCCGTTTCCGCCTCCTAGCTCGAGATGAGGGATCCTTTCCCTGTTTCGTTGGGAAATAATTCCCGGCGTTCCCGTCGCATCTCAAGAGGAGGCGCTCTCCACAGGAAAGGCGAGAGGAACTCCAGGGTCGTGCCACCATTCCAAGAGTCCCCCAGATGTGTCAATCCATTGCAGAGGAACCTGTTTTCCCTGCACGGCCTTGGCGTTCAAGCCGAGGATCGACTCCCACCACGTGAGTACGTGGGACAGCCATGTGGGAAAGCCTCGTGGGAAAACCTAGTGGGAAAGACTCGAGGGAAAACCATAGATCCTTTGACCACGCGGCGGAATGCGTGACACTGCTGCTACCGCTCTGGAGGAAAGCGCAAGTGCATGCCCGCATTCGAAATGAGGGCTTTTCCCCTGGGGAGACTCCAGAACTACCCCAAGATCCATGTCAGCACTGGAGAGGAATCCTCAGGTTCCGGCCCCGATTCCACACAAGGTCTTAGGCCCCGGCATCGACGGGAGAGGAATCCCGAGAGGCCCCCGAGGAACTCGCATGGGGACTGGCCTTTCCTGAGGCCACCAGAGCGGGTCCCTGAGGTCCCCGTCGTAAGTCGAGAGCACCTGCCGCAACTGGAGAAAATCCAGGAGATTTTGCCCTCCAGGCGAGATGAGGCCCATTTCCGCTGAGGGTTCTCCAGGCTAATCACATCTAACCACTGGAACTTCCAAAGGTCCTTCACACCCTTGCTGCAATTCAAGAAGTTCCCCGACATACCCGTCTCCACACGAGAGGAAGCACGAGGGTCCCGCACATATCCAGGGGAGCCTCGTTTCCGCCTCCTAGCTCGAGATGAGGGATCCTTTCCCTGTTTCGTAGGGAAAGAATTCCCGGCGTTCCCGTCACATCTCAAGAGGAGGCGTTCTCCACAGGAAAGGCGAGAGGAAGTCCAGGGTCGTGCCACCATTCCAAGAGTCCCCCATATGTGTCAGTCCATTGCAGAGGAACCTGTTTTCCCTGCACTGCCTTGACGTTCAAGCCGAGGATCGACTCCCACAACGTGAGCACGGGGGACAGCCCTGTGGGAAAGCCTCGTGGGAAAGCCTCGTGGGAAAGGCTCGAGGGAAAACCATAGAATTTTTATTCACACGGCGGAATGCGAGACACTGCTGCTACCGCTCTGGACGAAAGCCAAGTGCTTGCCCGCTTTCGAGACGAGGACTAACTCCCCTGGGGAGACTCCAGAAGTACCCCAAGATCCATGTCAGCACCGGAGAGGAATCCTCAGGTTCCCGCCCCGACTCCACATAAGGTCTTATGCCCCGGCATCGACGGGAGAGGAATCCCGAGAGGCCCCCCAGGAACTCGCATGGGGACTGGCCTTTCCTGAGGCCACCAGAGGGGGCCCCTGAGGTCCCTGTTGTAAGTCGAGAGCACCTGCCGCAACTCGAGAAAATCCAGGAGGTTTTGCCCTCCAGGCGAGATGAGGCCCATTTCCACTGAGGCTTCTCTAGGCTAATCACATCTAACCACTGGAACTTCCAAAGGGTCCTTCACAAGCTTGCTGCAACTCAAGAAGTTCCCCGACATACCCGTCTCCACTCGAGAGGAAGCACGAGGGTCCCGCACACATCCAGGGGAGCCCCGTTTCCTCCTCCTAGTTCGAGATAAGGGATCCTTTCCCTGTTTCGTAGGGAAAGAATTCCCGGCATTCCCGTCGGATCTCAAGAGGAGGCGCTCTCCACAGGAAATGCGAGAGGAACTCCAGGGTCGTGCCACCATTCCAAGAGTCCCCCAGATGTGTCAGTCCATTCCAGAGGATCCTGTTTTCCCTGCACTGCTTTGACGTTCAAGCCGAGGATCGACTCCCACCACGTGTGCACGTGGGACAGCCCTGTGGGAAAGCCTCGTGGGAAAGCCTCGTGGGAAGGCCTCGAGGGAAAGCCATAGATCCCTTGATCCACGAGGCGGAAAGCGTGACACTGCTGCTACCGCTCTGGAGGAAGGCGCAAGTGCATGCCCGCATTCGAGACGAGGAGTGACTCCCCTGAGGAGACTCCAGAAGTACCCGAAGATCCATGTCAACACTGGAGAGGAATCCTCAGGTTCCGGACCCGACTCCACACAAGGTCTTAGGCCCCGGCATCGACGGGAGAGGAATTCCGAGAGGCCCCCGAGGAACTCGCATGGGGACTGGCCTTTCCTGAGGCCACCAGAGCGGGTCCCTGACGTCCCCGTCATACGTCGAGATCACCTGCCGCAACTCGAGAAAATCCAGGAGGTTTTGCCCTCCTGGCGAGATGAGGCCCATTTCCGCTGAAGCTTCTCGAGGCTAATCACATCTAACCACTGGAACTTCCAAAGGGTCCTTCACACCCTTGCTGCAATTCAAGAAGTTCCCCGACATACCCGTCTCCACTCGAGAGGAAGCACGAGGGTCCCGCACACAATCAGGGGAGAACCGTTTCCGCCTCCTAGCTCGAGATGAGGGATCCTTTCCCTGTTTCGTAGGGAAAGAATTCCCGGCGTTCCCGTCGCATCTCAAGAGGAGGCGTTCTCCACAGGAAAGGCGAGAGGAACTCCAGGGTCGTGCCACCATTCCCAGAGTCCCCCAGATGTGTCAGTCCTTTGCAGAGGAACCTGTTTTCCCTGCACTGCCTTGACGTTCAAGCCGAGGATCGACTCCCACAACGTGAGCACGGGGGACAGCCCTGTGGGAAAGCCTCGTGGGAAAGCCTCGTGGGAAAGACTCGAGGGAAAACATAGAATCATTATTCACGCGGCAGAATGCGAGACACTGCTGCTACCGCTCTGGACGAAAGCCAAGTGCATGCCCGCATTCGAGACGAGGACTCACTCCCCTGGGGAGACTCCAGAAGTACCCCAAGATCCATGTCAGCACTGGAGAGGGATCCTCAGGTTCCGGCCCCGACTCCACACAAGGTCTTAGGCCCCGGCATCGACGGGAGAGGAATTCCGAGAGGCCCCCGAGGAACTCGCATGGGGACTGGCCTTTCCTGAGGCCACCAGAGCGGGTCCCTGACGTCCCCGTCATACGTCGAGAGCACCTGCCGCAACTCGAGAAAATCCAGGAGGTTTTGCCCTCCTCGCGAGATGAGGCCCATTTCCGCTGAAGCTTCTCGAGGCTTATCACATCTAACCACTGGAACTTCCAAAGGGTCCTTCACACCCTTGCTGCAACTCAAGAAGTTCCCCGACATAGACATACCCGGCTCCACTCGAGCGGCAGCACGAGGGTCCCGCACACATCCAGGGGAGCCCCGTTTCCGCCTCCTAGCTCGAGATGAGGGACCCTTTCACTGTTTCGTAGAGAAAGAATTCCCGGCATTCCCGTCGCATCTCAAGAGGAGGCGCTCTCCACAGGAAAGTCGAGAGGAACTCCAGGGTCGTGCCACCATTCCAAGACTCCCCCAGATGTGTCAGTCCATTCCAGAGGAACCTGTTTTCCCAGCACTGCCTTGACGTTCAAGCCGAGGATCGACTCACACCACGTGAGCACGTGGGATAGCCCTGTGGGAAAGCCTCGTGGGAAAGACTCGAGGGAAAACCATAGAATCTTTATTCACACGCCGGAATGCGTGACACTGCTGCTACCGCTCTGGACGAAAGCCAAGTGCATGCCCGCATTCGAGACGAGGACTGACTCCCCTGGGGAGACTCCAGAAGTACCCCTAGATCCATGTCAGCACTGGAGAGGAATCCTCAGGTTCCGGCCCCGACTCCACATAAGGTCTTAGGCCCCGGCAACGACGGGAGAGGAATCCCGAGAGGCCCCCGAGGAACTCTCATGGGGACTGGCCTTTCCTGAGGCCACCAGAGCGGGCCCCTGAGGTCCCCGTCGTAAGTCGAGAGCACCTGCCGCAACTCGAGAAAATCCAGGAGGTTTTGCCCTCTAGGCGAGATGATGCCCATTTCCGATGAGGCTTCTCGAGGCAAATCACATATAACCACTGGCACTTCCAAAGGGTCCTTCACACCCTTGCTGCAACTCAAGAAGTTCCCCGACATAGACATACCCGGCTCCACTCGAGCGGCAACACGAGGGTCCCGCACACATCCAAGGGAGCCCCGTTTCCGCCTCCTAGCTCGAGATGAGGGATCCTTTCCCTGTTTCGTTGGGAAATAATTCCCGGCGTTCCCGTCGCATCTCAAGAGGAGGCGCTCTCCACAGGAAAGGCGAGAGGAACTCCAGGGTCGTGCCACCATTCCAAGAGTCCCCCAGATGTGTCAATCCATTGCAGAGGAACCTGTTTTCCCTGCACGGCCTTGGCGTTCAAGCCGAGGATCGACTCCCACCACGTGAGTACGTGGGACAGCCATGTGGGAAAGCCTCGTGGGAAAACCTAGTGGGAAAGACTCGAGGGAAAACCATAGATCCTTTGACCACGCGGCGGAATGCGTGACACTGCTGCTACCGCTCTGGAGGAAAGCGCAAGTGCATGCCCGCATTCGAAATGAGGGCTTTTCCCCTGGGGAGACTCCAGAACTACCCCAAGATCCATGTCAGCACTGGAGAGGAATCCTCAGGTTCCGGCCCCGATTCCACACAAGGTCTTAGGCCCCGGCATCGACGGGAGAGGAATCCCGAGAGGCCCCCGAGGAACTCGCATGGGGACTGGCCTTTCCTGAGGCCACCAGAGCGGGTCCCTGAGGTCCCCGTCGTAAGTCGAGAGCACCTGCCGCAACTGGAGAAAATCCAGGAGATTTTGCCCTCCAGGCGAGATGAGGCCCATTTCCGCTGAGGGTTCTCCAGGCTAATCACATCTAACCACTGGAACTTCCAAAGGTCCTTCACACCCTTGCTGCAATTCAAGAAGTTCCCCGACATACCCGTCTCCACACGAGAGGAAGCACGAGGGTCCCGCACATATCCAGGGGAGCCTCGTTTCCGCCTCCTAGCTCGAGATGAGGGATCCTTTCCCTGTTTCGTAGGGAAAGAATTCCCGGCGTTCCCGTCACATCTCAAGAGGAGGCGTTCTCCACAGGAAAGGCGAGAGGAAGTCCAGGGTCGTGCCACCATTCCAAGAGTCCCCCATATGTGTCAGTCCATTGCAGAGGAACCTGTTTTCCCTGCACTGCCTTGACGTTCAAGCCGAGGATCGACTCCCACAACGTGAGCACGGGGGACAGCCCTGTGGGAAAGCCTCGTGGGAAAGCCTCGTGGGAAAGGCTCGAGGGAAAACCATAGAATTTTTATTCACACGGCGGAATGCGAGACACTGCTGCTACCGCTCTGGACGAAAGCCAAGTGCTTGCCCGCTTTCGAGACGAGGACTAACTCCCCTGGGGAGACTCCAGAAGTACCCCAAGATCCATGTCAGCACCGGAGAGGAATCCTCAGGTTCCCGCCCCGACTCCACATAAGGTCTTATGCCCCGGCATCGACGGGAGAGGAATCCCGAGAGGCCCCCCAGGAACTCGCATGGGGACTGGCCTTTCCTGAGGCCACCAGAGGGGGCCCCTGAGGTCCCTGTTGTAAGTCGAGAGCACCTGCCGCAACTCGAGAAAATCCAGGAGGTTTTGCCCTCCAGGCGAGATGAGGCCCATTTCCACTGAGGCTTCTCTAGGCTAATCACATCTAACCACTGGAACTTCCAAAGGGTCCTTCACAAGCTTGCTGCAACTCAAGAAGTTCCCCGACATACCCGTCTCCACTCGAGAGGAAGCACGAGGGTCCCGCACACATCCAGGGGAGCCCCGTTTCCTCCTCCTAGTTCGAGATAAGGGATCCTTTCCCTGTTTCGTAGGGAAAGAATTCCCGGCATTCCCGTCGGATCTCAAGAGGAGGCGCTCTCCACAGGAAATGCGAGAGGAACTCCAGGGTCGTGCCACCATTCCAAGAGTCCCCCAGATGTGTCAGTCCATTCCAGAGGATCCTGTTTTCCCTGCACTGCTTTGACGTTCAAGCCGAGGATCGACTCCCACCACGTGAGCACGTGGGACAGCCCTGTGGGAAAGCCTCGTGGGAAAGACTCGAGGGAAAACCATAGAATCTTTATTCACGCGCCGGAATGCGTGACACTGCTGCTACCGCTCTGGTCGTAGGCCAAGTGCATGCCCGCATTCGAGACGAGGACTGACTCCCCTGGGGAGACTCCAGAAGTACCCCAAGATACATGTCAGCAGTGGAGAGGAATCCTCAGGTTCCGGCCCCCTACTCCACACAAGGTCTTAGGCCCCGGCATCGACGGGAGAGGAATCCCGAGAGGCCCCCGAGGAACTCGCATGGGGACTGGCCTTTCCTAAGGCCACCAGAGCGGGTCCCTGAGGTCCCCATCATACGTCGAGAGCACCTGCCGCAACTCGAGAATATCCAGGGGGTTTTGCCCTCCAGGCGAGATGAGGCCCATTTCCGCTGAGGCTTCTCGAGGCTAATCACATGTAACCACTGGAACTTCCAAAGGGTCCTTCACACCCTTGCTGCAACTCAAGAAGTTCCCCGACATACCCGTCTCCACTCGAGAGGAAGCACGAGGGTCCCGGACACATCCAGGGGAGCCCCGTTTCCGCCTCCTAGCTCGAGATGAGGGATCCTTTCCCTGTTTCGTAGGGAAAGAATTCCCGGCGTTCCTGTCGCATATCAAGAGGAAGCGCTCTCCACAGGAAAGGCGAGAGGAACTCCAGGGTCGTGCCACCATTCCCAGAGTCCCCCAGATGTGTCAGTCCATTCCAGAGGAACCTGTTTTCCCTGCACTGCCTTGACGTTCAAGCCGAGGATCGACTCCCACCACGTGTGCACGTAGGACAGCCCAGTGGGAAAGCCTCGTGGGAAAGCCTCGTAGGAAAGACTCGAGGGAAAACCATAGATCCGTTGATCAACGCGGCGGACTGCGTGACACTGCTGCTACCGCTCTGGAGGAAAGAGCAAGTGCATGCCCGCATTCGATACGAGGACTGACTCCCCTGGGGAGACTCCAGAAGTACCCCAAGATCCATGTCAGCACTGGAGAGGAATCCTCAGGTTCCGGCCCCGATTCCACACAAGGTCTTAGGCCCCGGCATCGACGGGAGAGGAATCCCGAGAGGCCCCCGAGGAACTCGCATGGGGACTGGCCTTTCCTGAGGCCACCAGAGCGGGTCCCTGAGGTCCCCGTCGTAAGTCGAGAGCAACTGCCGCAACTGGAGAAAATCCAGGAGATTTTGCCCTCCAGGCGAGATGAGGCCCATTTCCGCTGAGGCTTCTCCAGGCTAATCACATCTAACCACTGGAACTTCCAAAGGGTCCTTCACACCCTTGCTGCAATTCAGGAAGTTCCCCGACATACCCGTCTCCACACGAGAGGAAGCACGAGGGTCCCGCACACATCCAGGGGAGCCTCGTTTCCGCCTCCTAGCTCGAGATGAGGGATCCTTTCCCTGTTTCGTAGGGAAAGAATTCCCGGCGTTCCCATCGCATCTCAAGAGGAGGCGCTCTCCACAGGAAAGGCGAGAGGAAGTCCAGGGTCGTGCCACCACTCCAAGAGTCCCCCATATGTGTCAGTCCATTGCAGAGGAACCTGTTTTCCCTGCACTGCCTTGACGTTCAAGCCGAGGATCGACTCCCACAACGTGAGCACGGGGGACAGCCCTGTGGGAAAGCCTCGTGGGAAAGCCTCGTGGGAAAGGCTCGAGGGAAAACCATAGAATTTTTATTCACGCGGCGGAATGCGAGACACTGCTGGTACCGCTCTGGACGAAAGCCAAGTGCTTGCCAGCTTTCGAGACGAGGACTGACTCCCCTGGGGAGACTCCAGAAGTACCCCAAGATCCATGTCAGCACTGGAGAGGAATCCTCAGGTTCCGGCCCCGACTCCACATAAGGTCTAATGCCCCGGCATCGACGGGAGAGGAATCCCGAGAGGCCCCCCAGGAACTCGCATGGGGACTGGCCTTTCCTGAGGCCACCAGAGGGGGCCCCTGAGGTCCCTGTTGTAAGTCGAGAGCACCTGCCGCAACTCGAGAAAATCCAGGAGGTTTTGCCCTCCAGGCGAGATGAGGCCCATTTCCACTGAGGCTTCTCTAGGCTAATCACATCTAACCACTGGAACTTCCAAAGGGTCCTTCACAAGCTTGCTGCAACTCAAGAAGTTCCCCGACATACCCGTCTCCACTCGAGAGGAAGCACGAGGGACCCGCACACATCCAGGGGAGCCCCGTTTCCTCCTCCTAGTTCGAGATGAGGGATCCTTTCCCTGTTTCGTACGGAAAGAATTCCCGGCGTTCCCGTCGCACCTCAAGAGGAGGCGCTCTCCACAGGAAAGGCGAGAGGAACTCCAGGGTCGTGCCACCATTCCAAGAGTCCCCCAGATGTCTCAGTCCATTCCAGAGGATCCTGTTTTCCCTGCACTGCTTTGACGTTCAAGCCGAGGATCGAATCCCACCACGTGAGCACGTGGGACAGCCCTGTGGGAAAGCCTCGTGGGAAAGACTCGAGGGAAAACCATAGAATCTTTATTCACGCGCCGGAATGCGTGACACTGCTGCTACCGCTCTGGTCGAAAGCCAAGTGCATGCCCGCATTCGAGACGAGGACTGACTCCCCTGGGGAGACTCCAGAAGTACCCCAAGATACATGTCAGCAGTGGAGAGGAATCCTCAGGTTCCGGCCCCCTACTCCACACAAGGTCTTAGGCCCCGGCATCGACGGGAGAGGAATCCCGAGAGGCCCCCCAGGAACTCGCATGGGGACTGGCCTCTCCTGTGGCCACCAGAGCGGGTCCCTGAGGTCCCCGTCGTAAGTCGAGAGCACCTGCCGCAAATGGAGAAAATCCAGGGGGTTTTGCCCTCCAGGCGAGATGAGGCCCATTTCCGCTGAAGCTTCTCGAGGCTAATCACATCTAACCACTGGAACTTCCAAAGGGTCCTTCACACCCTTGCTGCAATTCAAGAAGTTCCCCGACATACCCGTCTCCACTCGAGAGGAAGCACGAGGGTCCCGCACACAATCAGGGGAGAACCGTTTCCGCCTCCTAGCTCGAGATGAGGGATCCTTTCCCTGTTTCGTAGGGAAAGAATTCCCGGCGTTCCCGTCGCATCTCAAGAGGAGGCGTTCTCCACAGGAAAGGCGAGAGGAACTCCAGGGTCGTGCCACCATTCCCAGAGTCCCCCAGATGTGTCAGTCCTTTGCAGAGGAACCTGTTTTCCCTGCACTGCCTTGACGTTCAAGCCGAGGATCGACTCCCACAACGTGAGCACGGGGGACAGCCCTGTGGGAAAGCCTCGTGGGAAAGCCTCGTGGGAAAGACTCGAGGGAAAACATAGAATCATTATTCACGCGGCAGAATGCAAGACACTGCTGCTACCGCTCTGGACGAAAGCCAAGTGCATGCCCGCATTCGAGACGAGGACTCACTCCCCTGGGGAGACTCCAGAAGTACCCCAAGATCCATGTCAGCACTGGAGAGGAATCCTCAGGTTCCGGCCCCGACTCCACACAAGGTCTTAGGCCCCGGCATCGACGGGAGAGGAATTCCGAGAGGCCCCCGAGGAACTCGCATGGGGACTGGCCTTTCCTGAGGCCACCAGAGCGGGTCCCTGACGTCCCCGTCATACGTCGAGATCACCTGCCGCAACTCGAGAAAATCCAGGAGGTTTTGCCCTCCTGGCGAGATGAGGCACATTTCCGCTGAAGCTTCTCGAGGCTAATCACATCTAACCACTGGAACTTCCAAAGGGTCCTTCACACCCTTGCTGCAACTCAAGAAGTTCCCCGACATAGACATACCGTCTCCACTCGAGAGGAAGCACGAGGGTCCCGCACACATCCAGGAGAGCCCCGTGTCGGCCTCCTAGCTCGAGAGGAGGGATCCTTTCCCTGTTTCGTACGGAAAGAATTCCCGGCGTTCCCGTCGCATCTCAAGAGGAGGCGCTCTCCACAGGAAAGGCGAGAGGAACTCCAGGGTCGTGACACCATTCCAAGAGTACCCCAGATGTGTCAGTCCATTCCAGAGGAACCTGTTTTCCCTCCACTGCCTTGACGTTCAAGCCGAGGATCGACTCCCACCACGTGAGCACGTGGGACAGCCCTGTGGGAAAGCCTCGTGGGAAAGACTCGAGGGAAAACCATAGAATCTTTATTCACGCGCCGGAATGCGTGACACTGCTGCTACCGCTCTGGAGGAAAGCGCAAGTGCATGCCCGCATTCGAGACGAGGACTGACTCCCCTGGGGAGACTCCAGAAGTACCCCAAGATCCATGTCAGCACTGGAGAGGAATCCTCAGGTTCCGGCCCCGACTCCACACAAGGTCTTAGGCCCCGGCATCGACGGGAGAGGAATCCCGAGAGGCCCCCGAGGAACTCTCATGGGGACTGGCCTTTCCTGAGGCCACCAGAGCGGGCCCCTGAGGTCCCCGTCGTAAGTCGAGAGCACCTGCCGCAACTCGAGAAAATCCAGGAGGTTTTGCCCTCTAGGCGAGATGATGCCCATTTCCGATGAGGCTTCTCGAGGCAAATCACATATAACCACTGGCACTTCCAAAGGGTCCTTCACACCCTTGCTGCAACTCAAGAAGTTCCCCGACATAGACATACCCGGCTCCACTCGAGCGGCAACACGAGGGTCCCGCACACATCCAGGGGAGCCCCGTTTCCGCCTCCTAGCTCGAGATGAGGGATCCTTTCCCTGTTTCGTTGGGAAATAATTCCCGGCGTTCCCGTCGCATCTCAAGAGGAGGCGCTCTCCACAGGAAAGGCGAGAGGAACTCCAGGGTCGTGCCACCATTCCAAGAGTCCCCCAGATGTGTCAATCCATTGCAGAGGAACCTGTTTTCCCTGCACGGCCTTGGCGTTCAAGCCGAGGATCGACTCCCACCACGTGAGTACGTGGGACAGCCATGTGGGAAAGCCTCGTGGGAAAACCTAGTGGGAAAGACTCGAGGGAAAACCATAGATCCTTTGACCACGCGGCGGAATGCGTGACACTGCTGCTACCGCTCTGGAGGAAAGCGCAAGTGCATGCCCGCATTCGAAATGAGGGCTTTTCCCCTGGGGAGACTCCAGAACTACCCCAAGATCCATGTCAGCACTGGAGAGGAATCCTCAGGTTCCGGCCCCGATTCCACACAAGGTCTTAGGCCCCGGCATCGACGGGAGAGGAATCCCGAGAGGCCCCCGAGGAACTCGCATGGGGACTGGCCTTTCCTGAGGCCACCAGAGCGGGTCCCTGAGGTCCCCGTCGTAAGTCGAGAGCACCTGCCGCAACTGGAGAAAATCCAGGAGATTTTGCCCTCCAGGCGAGATGAGGCCCATTTCCGCTGAGGGTTCTCCAGGCTAATCACATCTAACCACTGGAACTTCCAAAGGTCCTTCACACCCTTGCTGCAATTCAAGAAGTTCCCCGACATACCCGTCTCCACACGAGAGGAAGCACGAGGGTCCCGCACATATCCAGGGGAGCCTCGTTTCCGCCTCCTAGCTCGAGATGAGGGATCCTTTCCCTGTTTCGTAGGGAAAGAATTCCCGGCGTTCCCGTCACATCTCAAGAGGAGGCGTTCTCCACAGGAAAGGCGAGAGGAAGTCCAGGGTCGTGCCACCATTCCAAGAGTCCCCCATATGTGTCAGTCCATTGCAGAGGAACCTGTTTTCCCTGCACTGCCTTGACGTTCAAGCCGAGGATCGACTCCCACAACGTGAGCACGGGGGACAGCCCTGTGGGAAAGCCTCGTGGGAAAGCCTCGTGGGAAAGGCTCGAGGGAAAACCATAGAATTTTTATTCACACGGCGGAATGCGAGACACTGCTGCTACCGCTCTGGACGAAAGCCAAGTGCTTGCCCGCTTTCGAGACGAGGACTAACTCCCCTGGGGAGACTCCAGAAGTACCCCAAGATCCATGTCAGCACCGGAGAGGAATCCTCAGGTTCCCGCCCCGACTCCACATAAGGTCTTATGCCCCGGCATCGACGGGAGAGGAATCCCGAGAGGCCCCCCAGGAACTCGCATGGGGACTGGCCTTTCCTGAGGCCACCAGAGGGGGCCCCTGAGGTCCCTGTTGTAAGTCGAGAGCACCTGCCGCAACTCGAGAAAATCCAGGAGGTTTTGCCCTCCAGGCGAGATGAGGCCCATTTCCACTGAGGCTTCTCTAGGCTAATCACATCTAACCACTGGAACTTCCAAAGGGTCCTTCACAAGCTTGCTGCAACTCAAGAAGTTCCCCGACATACCCGTCTCCACTCGAGAGGAAGCACGAGGGTCCCGCACACATCCAGGGGAGCCCCGTTTCCTCCTCCTAGTTCGAGATAAGGGATCCTTTCCCTGTTTCGTAGGGAAAGAATTCCCGGCATTCCCGTCGGATCTCAAGAGGAGGCGCTCTCCACAGGAAATGCGAGAGGAACTCCAGGGTCGTGCCACCATTCCAAGAGTCCCCCAGATGTGTCAGTCCATTCCAGAGGATCCTGTTTTCCCTGCACTGCTTTGACGTTCAAGCCGAGGATCGACTCCCACCACGTGTGCACGTGGGACAGCCCTGTGGGAAAGCCTCGTGGGAAAGCCTCGTGGGAAGGCCTCGAGGGAAAGCCATAGATCCCTTGATCCACGAGGCGGAAAGCGTGACACTGCTGCTACCGCTCTGGAGGAAGGCGCAAGTGCATGCCCGCATTCGAGACGAGGAGTGACTCCCCTGAGGAGACTCCAGAAGTACCCGAAGATCCATGTCAACACTGGAGAGGAATCCTCAGGTTCCGGACCCGACTCCACACAAGGTCTTAGGCCCCGGCATCGACGGGAGAGGAATTCCGAGAGGCCCCCGAGGAACTCGCATGGGGACTGGCCTTTCCTGAGGCCACCAGAGCGGGTCCCTGACGTCCCCGTCATACGTCGAGATCACCTGCCGCAACTCGAGAAAATCCAGGAGGTTTTGCCCTCCTGGCGAGATGAGGCACATTTCCGCTGAAGCTTCTCGAGGCTAATCACATCTAACCACTGGAACTTCCAAAGGGTCCTTCACACCCTTGCTGCAACTCAAGAAGTTCCCCGACATAGACATACCGTCTCCACTCGAGAGGAAGCACGAGGGTCCCGCACACATCCAGGAGAGCCCCGTGTCGGCCTCCTAGCTCGAGAGGAGGGATCCTTTCCCTGTTTCGTACGGAAAGAATTCCCGGCGTTCCCGTCGCATCTCAAGAGGAGGCGCTCTCCACAGGAAAGGCGAGAGGAACTCCAGGGTCGTGACACCATTCCAAGAGTACCCCAGATGTGTCAGTCCATTCCAGAGGAACCTGTTTTCCCTCCACTGCCTTGACGTTCAAGCCGAGGATCGACTCCCACCACGTGAGCACGTGGGACAGCCCTGTGGGAAAGCCTCGTGGGAAAGACTCGAGGGAAAACCATAGAATCTTTATTCACGCGCCGGAATGCGTGACACTGCTGCTACCGCTCTGGAGGAAAGCGCAAGTGCATGCCCGCATTCGAGACGAGGACTGACTCCCCTGGGGAGACTCCAGAAGTACCCCAAGATCCATGTCAGCACTGGAGAGGAATCCTCAGGTTCCGGCCCCGACTCCACACAAGGTCTTAGGCCCCGGCATCGACGGGAGAGGAATCCCGAGAGGCCCCCGAGGAACTCGCATGGGGACTGGCCTTTCCTGAGGCCACCAGAGCGGGTCCCTGTCGTCCCCGTCGTAAGTCGAGAGCACCTGCCGCAACTCGAGAAACTCCAGGAGGTTTTGCCCTCCAGGCGAGATGAGGCCCATTTCCGCTGAGGCTTCTCGAGGCTAATCACATGTAACCACTGGAACTTCCAAAGGGTCCTTCACACCCTTGCTGCAACTCAAGAAGTTCCCCGACATACCCGTCTCCACTCGAGAGGAAGCAGGAGGGTCCCGCACACATCCAGGGGAGCCCCGTTTCCGCCTCCTAGCTCGAGATGAGGGATCCTTTCCCTGTTTCCTAGGGAAAGAATTCCCGGCGTTCCCGTCGCATATCAAGAGGAGGCGCTCTCCACAGGAATGCGAGAGGAACTCCAGGGTCGTGCCACCATTCCAAGAGTCCCCCAGATGTGTCAGTCCATTCCAGAGGAACCTGTTTTCCCTGCACTGCCTTGACGTTCAAGCCGAGGATCGACTCCCACCACCTGTGCACGTGGGACAGCCCTGTGGGAGGGCCTCGTGGGAAAGCCTCCTGGGAAGGCCTCGAGGGAAAGCCATAGATCCCTTGATCCACGCAGTGGAATGCGTGACACTGCTGCTACCGCTTTGGAGGAAAGCGCAAGTGCATGCCCGCATTCGAAATGAGGGCTTTTCCCCTGGGGAGACTCCAGAAGTACCCCAAGATCCATGTCAGCACTGGAGAGGAATCCTCAGGTTCCGGCCCCGATTCCACACAAGGTCTTAGGCCCCGGCATCGACGGGAGAGGAATCTCGAGAGGCCCCCGAGGAACTCGCATGGGGACTGGCCTTTCCTGAGGCCACCAGAGCGGGTCCCTGAGGTCCCGTCATACGTCGAGAGCACCTGCCGCAACTAGAGAAAATCCAGGAGGTTTTGCCCTCCTGGCGAGATGAGGCCCATTTCCGCTGAAGCTTCTCGAGGCTAATCACATGTAACCACTGGAACTTCCAAAGGGTCCTTCACACCCTTGCTGCAACTCAAGAACTTCCCCGACATACCCGTCTCCACTCGAGAGAAAGCACGAGGGTTCCGCACACATCCAGGGGAGCCCCGTTTCCGCCTCCTAGCTCGAGATGAGGGATCCTTTCCCTGTTTCGTAGGGAAAGAATTCCCGGCGTTCCCATCGCATCTCAAGAGGAGGCGCTCTCCACAGGAAAGGCGAGAGGAAGTCCAGGGTCCTGCCATCATTCCAAGAGTCCCCCGGATGTGTCAGTCCATTCCAGAGGAACCTGTTTTCCCTGCACTGCCTTGACGTTCCAGCCGAGGATCGACTACCACCACGTGTGCACGTGGGACAGCCCTGTGGGAAAGCCTCGTGGGAAAGCCTCGTGGGAAAGACTCGAGGGAAAAATATAGATCCTTTGATCCACGCGGCGGACTGAGTGAAACTGCTGCTACCCCTCTGGACGAAAGCCAAGTGCTTGCCCGCTTTCGAGACGAGGACTGACTCCCCTGGGGAGACTCCAGAAGTACCCCAAGATCCATGTCAGCACTGGAGAGGAATCCTCAGGTTCCGGCCCCGACTCCACATAAGGTCTAATGCCCCGGCATCGACGGGAGAGGAATCCCGAGAGGCCCCCCAGGAACTCGCATGGGGACTGGCCTTTCCTGAGGCCACCAGAGGGGGCCCCTGAGGTCCCTGTTGTAAGTCGAGAGCACCTGCCGCAACTCGAGAAAATCCAGGAGGTTTTGCCCTCCAGGCGAGTTGAGGCCCATTTCAACTGAGGCTTCTCTAGGCTAATCACATCTAACCACTGGAACTTCCAAAGGGTCCTTCACAAGCTTGCTGCAACTCAAGAAGTTCCCCGACATACCCGTCTCCACTCGAGAGGAAGCACGAGGGTCCCGCACACATCCAGGGGAGCCCCGTTTCCTCCTCCTAGTTCGAGATGAGGGATCCTTTCCCTGTTTCGTAGGGAAAGAATTCCCGGAGTTCCCGTCGCACCTCAAGAGGAGGCGCTCTCCACAGGAAAGGCGAGAGGAACTCCAGGGTCGTGCCACCATTCCAAGAGTCCCCCAGATGTGTCAGTCCATTCCAGAGGATCCTGTTTTCCCTGCACTGCTTTGACGTTCAAGCCGAGGATCGACTTCCACCACGTGAGCACGTGGGACAGCCCTGTGGGAAAGCCTCGTGGGAAAGACTCGAGGGAAAACCATAGAATCTGTATTCACGTGCCGGAATGCGTGACACTGCTGCTACCGCTCTGGTCGAAAGCCAAGTGCATGCCCGCATTCGAGACGAGGACTGACTCCCCTGGGGAGACTCCAGAAGTACCCCAAGATACATGTCAGCAGTGGAGAGGAATCCTCAGGTTCCGGCCCCCTACTCCACACAAGGTCTTAGGCCCCGGCATCGACGGGAGAGGAATCCCGAGAGGCCCCCGAGGAACTCGCATGGGGACTGGCCTCTCCTGCGGCCACCAGAGCGGGTCCCTGAGGTCCCCGTCTTAAGTCGAGAGCACCTGCCACAACTGGAGAAAATCCAGGAGATTATGCCCTCCAGGCGAGATGAGGCCCATTTCCTCTGAAGCTTCTCGAGGCTAATCACATCTAACCACTGGAACTTCCAAAGGGTCCTTCACACCCTTGCTGCAATTCAAGAAGTTCCCCGACATACCCGTCTCCACTCGAGAGAAAGCACGAGGGTCCCGCACACATCCAGGGGAAAACCGTTTCCGCCTCCTAGCTCGAGATGTGGGATCCTTTCCCTGTTTCGTAGGGAAAGAATTCCCGGCATTCCCGTCGCATCTCAAGAGGAGGTGTTCTCCACAGGAAAGGCGAGAGGAACTCCAGGGTCGTGCCACCATTCCAAGAGTCCCCCAGATGTGTCAGTCCTTTGCAGAGGAACCTGTTTTCCCTGCACTGCCTTGACGTTCAAGCCGAGGATCGACTCCCACAACGTGAGCACGGGGGACAGCCCTGTGGTAAAGCCTCGTGGGAAAGCCTCGTGGGAAGGACTCGAGGGAAAACATAGAATCTTTATTCACGCGGCAGAATGCGAGACACTGCTGCTACCGCTCTGGACGAAAGCCAAGTGCATACCCGCATTCGAGACGAGGACTGACTCCCCTGGGTAGACTCCAGAAGTCCCCCAAGATCCATGTCAGCACTGGAGAGGAATCCTCAGGTTCCGGCCCCGACTCCACACAAGGTCTTAGGCCCCGGCATCGACGGGAGAGGAATTCCGAGAGGCCCCCGAGGAAATCGCATGGGGACTGGCCTTTCCTGAGGCCACCAGAGCAGGTCCCTGACGTCCCCGTCATACGTCGAGAGCACCTGCCGCAACTCGAGAAAATCCAGGAGGTTTTGCCCTCCTCGCGAGATGAGGCCCATTTCCGCTGAAGCTTCTCGAGGCTTATCACATCTAACCACTGGAACTTCCAAAGGGTCCTTCACACCCTTGCTGCAACTCAAGAAGTTCCCCGACATAGACATACCCGGCTCCACTCGAGCGGCAGCACGAGGGTCCCGCACACATCCAGGGGAGCCCCGTTTCCGCCTCCTAGCTCGAGATGAGGGACCCTTTCACTGTTTCGTAGAGAAAGAATTCCCGGCATTCCCGTCGCATCTCAAGAGGAGGCGCTCTCCACAGGAAAGGCGAGAGGAACTCCAGGGTCCTGCCACCATTCCAAGAGTCCCCCAGATGTGTCAGTCCATTCCATAGGAACCTGTTTTCCCTGCACTGCCTTGACGTTCGAGCCGAGGATCGACTCCCATCACGTGTGCACTTGGGACAGCCCTGTGGGAAAGCCTCGTGGGAAAGCCTCGTGGGAAAGACTCGAGGGAAAACCATAGATCCTTTGATCCACGCGGCGGACTGAGTGACACTGCTGCTACCGCTCTGTAGGAAAGCAAAGTGCATGCCCGCATTGGAGTTGAGGACTGACTCCCCTGGAGAGACTCCAGAAGTACCCCAAGATCCATGTCAGCACTGGAGAGGAATCCTCAGGTTCCGGCCCCGACTCCACACAAGGACTTAGGCCCCGGCATCGACGGGAGAGGAATACCGAGAGGCCCCCGAGGAACTCGCATGGGGACTGGCCTTTCCTGAGGCCACCAGAGCGGGTCCCTGAGGGCCCCGTCGTAAGTCGAGAGCACCTGGTGCAACTCGAGAAAATCCAGGAGGTTTTGCCCTCCACGCGATATGAGGGCCATTTCCGCTGAGGCATCTCGAGGCTAATCACATCTAACCACTGGAACTTCCAAACGGTCCTTCACACCCTTGCTGCAACTCAAGAAGCTCCCGACATACCTGTCTCCACTCGAGAGGAAGCACGAGGGTCCCGCACACATCCAGGGGAGCCCCGTTTCCGCCTCCTAGCTCGAGATGAGGGATCCTTTCACTGTTTCGTAGGGAAAGAATTCCCGGCGTTCCCGTCGCATCTCAAGAGGAGGTGCTCTCCACAGGAAAGGCGAGAGGAACTCCAGGGTCGTGCCACCATTCCCAGAGTCCCCCAGATGTCCCAGTCCATTCCAGAGGAACCTGTTTTCCCTCCACTGCCTCGACTTTCACGCCTCAGATCGACTCACACCACGGTGGCACATGGGACAGCCCTGTGGGAAAGCCTCATGGGAAAGCCTTGTGGGAAAACCTCGAGGGAAAGCCACAGATCCCATGATCGACGCGACGAGAAGCCTGACAATGCTACTACTGCTCTGGAGGAAAGCGCACGTGCATGCCCCCATTCGAGACAAGGACTGACTCCCCTGGCGAGAATCCAGAAGTACCCCAAGAACCATGTCAGCACTGGAGAGGAATCCTCAGTTTCCGTGCCCAACTCCACACGGGGTCTTAGGCCCCGGCATCGACGGGAGAGGAATCCCAAGAGGTCCCCGAGAAGCTCGAATGGGGTCTGGCCATGCCTGATGCCACCAGAGCGGGTCCCTTAGGTCTCCGTCGTAACACTAGAGCACCTGCCGCAACTCGGGAAAATCCAGGAGGATCTCCCCTCCAGGCTAGATGAGGCCCATGTGCGCTGCGGCTTCTCGAGGCTAATCACACCTAACCTCTGGAACTTCCAAAAGGTCCTTCACATCCTTGCTGCAACTCAAGAAGTTACCCGACATACCCCTCTCCACTCTAGAGGAAGCACGAGGGTCCCGCCCATATCCAGTGGAGCGCCATTTCCGCCTCATAGCTCCATATGAGGGATCCTTTCGCTGCTTGGTCGGGAAAGAATTCTGGGCTTCCCTGGCGCATCTCAAGAGAAGGCTCTCTCCACAGGAAAGGCGAGAGGAACTCCAGGATAGTGCCACCATTCCCAGAGTCCCCCAGATATTTCAGTCCATTCCAGAGGAAACTGTTTTCCCTGCACTGCCTCGACTTTCACTCCACGGATCGACTCACACCACGGTGGCACGTGGGACAGCCCTGTTGGAAAGCCTCATGGGAAAGCCTCGTGCGAAATCCTCGAGGGAAAGCCACAGATACCATTATCGACGTGACGAAAAGCATGACACTTCTGCTACAGCTCGGGAGGAAAGCGCACGTGATGCCCCCTCTCGAGACCAGGACTAACTCCCCTGGGGAGACTCCAAAAGTACCCCAAGATCCATGTCAGCACTGGAGAGGAATCCTCAGTTTCCGGGCCCGATTCCACACAAGGTCTTCGTCCCGGGCATCGAAAAGAGAGGAATCACGAGAGGCCCCAGAGAAACTCGAATGGGGTCTGGCCAGGCCTGAGGCCACCAGAGCCAGTCCGTTAGGTCACCATCGTAAGACGAGAGCACCTTCCGCAAGTCGAGAAAATCCAAGAGGTTCTCCCCTCCAGGCTAGACGAGGCCCTTTTCCGCTGAGGCGTCTCGAGGCTAATCACATCTAACCTCTGGAACTTCCAAAGGGTCCTTCACACCCTTGCTGCAACTCAAGAAGTTCCCGGACATACCCGTCTCCACTCGAGAGGAAGCACGATGGTCCCACCCACATCCAGAGGAGCCCCGTTTCCGCCTCCTAGCTCGAGATGAGGGGATCCTTTCCCTGCTTGGTCGGAAAAGAATACCCAGTCTTCCTGTCGCATGTCAAGAGGAGGCGCTCCTCACAGAAAAGGCGAGAGGAACTCAACGGTCGTGCCACAATTCCCAGAGTCCCCCAGATGTCTCATTCCATTCCAGAGGAACCTGTTTTCCCTGCACTGCCTCGACTTTCACGCCCAGGATCCACTCCCACCACGGTGGCAGTTGGGATAGCACTGTGGAAAATCCTCCTGGGAAAGCCTCATGGGAAAGCCTCGAGGGAAAGCCACAGATCCCTTGATTCACGCGACGGGAAGCGTGACACTGCTGCTACCCCTCTGGAGGAAAGCGGACGTGCATGCTCCCATTCGAGACGAGAACTTATCCCCTGGGGAGACTCCAAAAGTACCCCAAGATCCATGTCAGCACTGGAGAGGAATCCTCAGGTTCCGGGCCCGACTCCACACCAGGTCTAAGGCCCCGGCATCGACGGGAGAGGAATCCCGAGAGGCCCCCGCGCAACTCGCATGGGGACTGGCCAGTCCTGAGGCCACCAGAGCGGGTCCCTCAATTCCCTGTCGTAAGTGGAGTGCACCTGTCACAACTCGAGAAAATCCAGGAGGCTTTGCCCTCCAGGCGAGATGAGGCCCATTTCCGCTAAGGCTTCTCGAGGCTAATCACGCCTAACTTATGGAACTTCAAAAAGGTCCTTCACACCCTTGTTGCAACTCAAGAATTTCCCCGACATACCCGTGTCCACTCTAGAGGAAGCACGAGGGTCCCGCCCACATCCAGAGGAGCACCGTTTCCGCTTCGCAGCTCGAGATGAGGGATATTGTCACTGCTCTGTCGGGAAAGAATTTTGGGCGTTCCTGTCGCATCTCAAGGGGAGGTGCTCTCCACAGGATAGGCGAGAGGAATTCCAGCCTCGTGCCACCATTCCAAGAGTCCCCAGATATCTCAGTCCATTCCAGAGGAACCTGTTTTCCCTGCACTGCCTGGACTTTGATTGCGAGGATCGACTGCCACCACGGTGGCACGTGGGACAGCCCTGTGGGAAAGCCTCGAGGGAAAGCCTGGAGGGAAAGTCACAGATCCCTTCATCCAGGCGATGGGAAGCATGACACTGCTGCTACAGTTCGGGAGGAAAGCGCACGTGCATGCCCCATTTGAGACGAGGACTTACTCCCCTGGCGAGACTCCAGAAGTACCCCAAGATCCATGTCAGCACTGGAGAGGAATCCTCAGGTTCCGGGCCCGACTCCAAACAAGGTCTTAGGCACCGACACCGAAGGGACAGGTTTCCTGAGAGGCCCGCGAGCAACTCGCACGGGGACTGGCCTTTCCTGAGGCCACCAGAGAGGGTCCCTGAGGTCCCTGTCCTAAGTCGAGAGCACCTGCCGCAACTCGAGAAAATCCAGGAGATTCTCCCCTCCAGGCGTGATGAGGCCCATTTCGGCTGAAACTTCTCGAGGCTAATCACATCTAGCGTCTGGAACTTCCAAAAGGCACTTCACACCCTTGCTGCAACTCACGAAGTTCCCCGACATACCCGTCTCCTCGCGAGAGGAAGCACGAGGGTCCCGACCACATCCAGAGGAGCCCCGTTTCCGCCTCGTAGCTCGAGATGAGGGATGCTTTCGCCGCTAGGTCGGGAAAGAATTCCTGGCGTTCCCGTCTCACCTCAGAGGAGGCGCTCTCCACCGGAAAGGCAAGAGGAACTCCAGCGTCGTGCCACCATTCCAAGAGTCCCCCAGATGTCTCAGTCCATTCTAGAGGAAACTGTTTTCCCTGCACTGCCTCGACTTTCACGCCGAGGATCGACACACACCACGGTGGTACGAGGGACATCCCTGTGGGAAAGCCTCGTGGGAAATCCTCGAGGGAAAGCCACAGATCCCTTGATCCAGGCAATGGGAAGCGTGACACTGCTGCTACAGTTCTGGAGGAAAGCAGACGTGCATGCCGCCATTTGAGACGAGGACTTACTCCCCTGGGGAGACTCCAGAAGTACCCCAAGATCCATGTCAGCACTGGAGAGGAATCCTCAGGTTCCGGCCTCGACTCCACACAAGGACTTAGGCCCCGGCATCGACGGGAGAGGAATCCCGAGAGGTCCCCGAGCAACTCGCATGGGGACTGGCCTTTCCTGAGGCCACCAGAGCGGGTCCCTGAGGTCCCCGTCGTAAGTCGAGAGCACCTGCCGCAACTCGAGAAAATCCAGGAGGTTTTGCTCTCCAGGCGAGATGAGGCCCATTTCCGTTGAGGCTTCTCGAGGCTAATCACACCTAACCTCTGGAACTTCCAAAAGGTCCTTCACACCCTTGCTGCAACTCAAGAAGTTCCCTGATATACCCGTCTCCACTCGAAAGGAAGCACGAGAATCCCAGGAAAATCCACAGGAGCGCCGTTTCCGCCTCGTAGCTCGAGATGAGGGATCCTTTCCCCGTTTGGTCAGAAAAGAATTCCCGGCGTTCTAGTCGCATCTCAAGAGGAGGCGCTCTCCATAGGAAAGGCGAGAGGAACTCCAGGGTCGTGCCACCATTCCCAGAGTCTGCCAGATGTCTCAGAAAATACCAGAGGAACCTGTTTTCCCTGCACTGACTCGACTTTCATGCCGAGGATAGACTCACACCACGGTGGCACCTGGGACAGCCCTGTGGGAAAGCCTCGTGGGAAAGCCTCGTGGAAAATCCTCGAGGGAAAGCCACAGACCCCATGACTCACTAGATGGGAAGCGTGACACTGCTGCTACAAATCGGGAGGAAAGCGCACGTGCATGCCCCCTCTCGAGACGACGACTCGCTCCCCTGGGGAGACTCCAAAAGTACCCCAAAATCCATGTCACCACTGGAGAGGAAACCTCAGGTTCTGGCTCCGACTCAACACAAGGTCTTAGGCCCCGGCATCGACGGGAGAGAAATCCCGAGAGGCCCCCGAACAAATCGAATGGGGCCTGGCCAGTCCTGAGGCCACCAGAGCGGGTCCTTAGGTCACCGTTGTAAGACCAGAACACCTGCCACAACTCCAGAAAATCCAGGAGGTTTTTCCCCTCAGGTTAGATGAGGACAATTTCAGCTGAGGCGTCTCGAGGCTAATCACATCGAACCTCTGGAACATCCAAAGGGTCCATAACACCCTGGCTGCAACTCAAGAAGTTCCCCGACATACCCTTATCCCCTCCAGAGGAAGCACGAGGGTCTCGCCCACATGCAGAGGAGCACCATATCCGCCTCGTAGCTCGAGATGAGGGATCCTTTCGCTGCTTTTTCGGGAAAGAATTCTGGGCATTCCCGTCCCATCTCATGAGGAGGCGCTCTCCACAGGAAAGGCGAGAGGAAATCCAGTGTCGGGCTACCATACCAAGGGTCCCCCAGATGTCTCAGTCCATTCCAGAAGAACCTGTTTTCCCTACACTGCCTCGACGTTCATGCTTAGGATCGCCTCCCACCATGGTGGCATGTGGGACAGCCCTGTGGGTAAGCCTCGTGGGAAAACCTCGAGGGAAAGCAACAGATCCCTTGATCCACTCGACAGGAAGCGTGACACTGCTGCTACCTCTCTGGAGGAAAGCGCACGTGCATGCCCGCATTCGAGACGAGGACTGACTCCCCTGGGGAGACTCCAGAATTACCCCAAGATCCATGTCAGCACTGGAGAGGAATCCTCAGGTTCTGGCCTCGACTCCACACAAGGTGTAAGGCCCCGGCATCGAAGGGAGAGGAATCCCGAGAGACCACCGAGCAAGTCGCATGGGGACTGGCCTTTCCTGAGGCCACCAGAGCGGGTCCCCGAGGTCCCCGTCGTAAGTCGAGAGCACCTGCCGCAACTCGAGAAAATCCAGGAGGTTTTGCCCTCCAGGCGAGATGAGGCCCATTTCCGCTGAGGCTTCTCGACGCTAATCACATCTAACCACTGGAACTTCCAAAGGGTCCTTCACACCCTTGCTGCAACTCAAGAAGCTCCCGACATACCTGTCTCCACTCGAGAGGAAGCACGAGGGTTCCGCACACATCCAGGGGAGCCCTGTTTCCGCCTCCTAGCTCGAGATGAGGGATCCTTTCCCTGTTTCGTAGGGAAAGAATTCCCGGCGTTCCCGTCGCATCTCAAGAGGAGGCGCTCTCCACAGGAAAGGCGAGAGGAACTCCAGGGTCGTGCCACCATTCCAAGAGTCCCCCAGATGTGTCAGTCCATTCCAGAGGAACCAGTTTTCCCTGCACTGCCTTGGCGTTCAAGCCGAGGATCGACTCCCACCACGTGTGCACGTGGGACAGCCCTGTGGGAAAGCCTCGTGGGAAAGCCTCGTGGGAAAGACTCGAGGGAAAAACATAGATCCTTTGATCCACGCGGCGGACTGCGTGACACTGCTGCTACCGCTCTGGAGGAAAGCGCAAGTGCATGACCGCATTCGAGACGAGGACTGACTCCCCTGGGGAGACTCCAGAAGTACCCCAAGATCCATGTCAGCACTGGAGAGGAATCCTCAGGTTCCGGCCCCGACTCCACACAAGGTCTTAGGCCCCGGCATCGACGGGAGAGGAATCCCGAGAGGCCCCCGAGGAACTCGCATGGGGACTGGCCTTTCCTGAGGCCACCAGAGCAGGCCCCTGAGGTACCCGTCGTACGTCCAGAGCACCTGCTGCAACTCGAGAAAATCCAGGAGGTTTTGCCTTCCAGGCGAGATGAGGCCCATTTCCGCTGAGGCCTCTCGAGGCTAATCACATCTAACCACTGGAACTTCCAAAGGGTTCTTCACACCCTTGCTGCAACTCAAGAAGTTCCCCGACATACCCGTCTCCACTCGAGAGGAAGCACGAGGGTCCCGCACACATCCAGGGGAGAACCGTTTCCGCCTCCTAGCTCGAGATGAGGGATCCTTTCCCTGTTTCCTAGGGAAAGAATTCCCGGCGTTCCCGTCGCATCTCAAGAGGAGGTGCTCTCCACAGGAAAGGCGAGAGGAACTCCAGGGTCGTGCCACCATTCCCAGAGTCCCCCAGATGTCCCAGTCCATTCCAGAGGAACCTGTTTTCCCTCCACTGCCTCGACTTTCACGCCTCAGATCGACTCACACCACGGTGGCACATGGGACAGCCCTGTGGGAAAGCCTCATGGGAAAGCCTTGTGGGAAAACCTCGAGGGAAAGCCACAGATCCCATGATCGACGCGACGAGAAGCCTGACAATGCTACTACTGCTCTGGAGGAAAGCGCACGTGCATGCCCCCATTCGAGACAAGGACTGACTCCCCTGGCGAGAATCCAGAAGTACCCCAAGAACCATGTCAGCACTGGAGAGGAATCCTCAGTTTCCGTGCCCAACTCCACACGGGGTCTTAGGCCCCGGCATCGACGGGAGAGGAATCCCAAGAGGTCCCCGAGAAGCTCGAATGGGGTCTGGCCATGCCTGATGCCACCAGAGCGGGTCCCTTAGGTCTCCGTCGTAACACTAGAGCACCTGCCGCAACTCGGGAAAATCCAGGAGGATCTCCCCTCCAGGCTAGATGAGGCCCATGTGCGCTGCGGCTTCTCGAGGCTAATCACACCTAACCTCTGGAACTTCCAAAAGGTCCTTCACATCCTTGCTGCAACTCAAGAAGTTACCCGACATACCCCTCTCCACTCTAGAGGAAGCACGAGGGTCCCGCCCATATCCAGTGGAGCGCCATTTCCGCCTCGTAACTCCATATGAGGGATCCTTTCGCTGCTTGGTCGGGAAAGAATTCTGGGCTTCCCTGGCGCATCTCAAGAGAAGGCTCTCTCCACAGGAAAGGCGAGAGGAACTCCAGGATAGTGCCACCATTCCCAGAGTCCCCCAGATATTTCAGTCCATTCCAGAGGAAACTGTTTTCCCTGCACTGCCTCGACTTTCACTCCACGGATCGACTCACACCACGGTGGCACGTGGGACAGCCCTGTTGGAAAGCCTCATGGGAAAGCCTCGTGCGAAATCCTCGAGGGAAAGCCACAGATACCATTATCGACGTGACGAAAAGCATGACACTTCTGCTACAGCTCGGGAGGAAAGCGCACGTGATGCCCCCTCTCGAGACCAGGACTAACTCCCCTGGGGAGACTCCAAAAGTACCCCAAGATCCATGTCAGCACTGGAGAGGAATCCTCAGTTTCCGGGCCCGATTCCACACAAGGTCTTCGTCCCGGGCATCGAAAAGAGAGGAATCACGAGAGGCCCCAGAGAAACTCGAATGGGGTCTGGCCAGGCCTGAGGCCACCAGAGCCAGTCCGTTAGGTCACCATCGTAAGACGAGAGCACCTTCCGCAAGTCGAGAAAATCCAAGAGGTTCTCCCCTCCAGGCTAGACGAGGCCCTTTTCCGCTGAGGCGTCTCGAGGCTAATCACATCTAACCTCTGGAACTTCCAAAGGGTCCTTCACACCCTTGCTGCAACTCAAGAAGTTCCCGGACATACCCGTCTCCACTCGAGAGGAAGCACGATGGTCCCACCCACATCCAGAGGAGCCCCGTTTCCGCCTCCTAGCTCGAGATGAGGGGATCCTTTCCCTGCTTGGTCGGAAAAGAATACCCAGTCTTCCTGTCGCATGTCAAGAGGAGGCGCTCCTCACAGAAAAGGCGAGAGGAACTCAACGGTCGTGCCACAATTCCCAGAGTCCCCCAGATGTCTCATTCCATTCCAGAGGAACCTGTTTTCCCTGCACTGCCTCGACTTTCACGCCCAGGATCCACTCCCACCACGGTGGCAGTTGGGATAGCACTGTGGAAAATCCTCCTGGGAAAGCCTCATGGGAAAGCCTCGAGGGAAAGCCACAGATCCCTTGATTCACGCGACGGGAAGCGTGACACTGCTGCTACCCCTCTGGAGGAAAGCGGACGTGCATGCTCCCATTCGAGACGAGAACTTATCCCCTGGGGAGACTCCAAAAGTACCCCAAGATCCATGTCAGCACTGGAGAGGAATCCTCAGGTTCCGGGCCCGACTCCACACCAGGTCTAAGGCCCCGGCATCGACGGGAGAGGAATCCCGAGAGGCCCCCGCGCAACTCGCATGGGGACTGGCCAGTCCTGAGGCCACCAGAGCGGGTCCCTCAATTCCCTGTCGTAAGTGGAGTGCACCTGTCACAACTCGAGAAAATCCAGGAGGCTTTGCCCTCCAGGCGAGATGAGGCCCATTTCCGCTAAGGCTTCTCGAGGCTAATCACGCCTAACTTATGGAACTTCAAAAAGGTCCTTCACACCCTTGTTGCAACTCAAGAATTTCCCCGACATACCCGTGTCCACTCTAGAGGAAGCACGAGGGTCCCGCCCACATCCAGAGGAGCACCGTTTCCGCTTCGCAGCTCGAGATGAGGGATATTGTCACTGCTCTGTCGGGAAAGAATTTTGGGCGTTCCTGTCGCATCTCAAGGGGAGGTGCTCTCCACAGGATAGGCGAGAGGAATTCCAGCCTCGTGCCACCATTCCAAGAGTCCCCAGATATCTCAGTCCATTCCAGAGGAACCTGTTTTCCCTGCACTGCCTGGACTTTGATTGCGAGGATCGACTGCCACCACGGTGGCACGTGGGACAGCCCTGTGGGAAAGCCTCGAGGGAAAGCCTGGAGGGAAAGTCACAGATCCCTTCATCCAGGCGATGGGAAGCGTGACACTGCTGCTACAGTTCGGGAGGAAAGCGCACGTGCATGCCCCATTTGAGACGAGGACTTACTCCCCTGGCGAGACTCCAGAAGTACCCCAAGATCCATGTCAGCACTGGAGAGGAATCCTCAGGTTCCGGGCCCGACTCCAAACAAGGTCTTAGGCACCGACACCGAAGGGACAGGTTTCCTGAGAGGCCCGCGAGCAACTCACACGGGGACTGGCCTTTCCTGAGGCCACCAGAGAGGGTCCCTGAGGTCCCTGTCCTAAGTCGAGAGCACCTGCCGCAACTCGAGAAAATCCAGGAGATTCTCCCCTCCAGGCGTGATGAGGCCCATTTCGGCTGAAACTTCTCGAGGCTAATCACATCTAGCGTCTGGAACTTCCAAAAGGCACTTCACACCCTTGCTGCAACTCACGAAGTTCCCCGACATACCCGTCTCCTCGCGAGAGGAAGCACGAGGGTCCCGACCACATCCAGAGGAGCCCCGTTTCCGCCTCGTAGCTCGAGATGAGGGATGCTTTCGCCGCTAGGTCGGGAAAGAATTCCTGGCGTTCCCGTCTCACCTCAGAGGAGGCGCTCTCCACCGGAAAGGCAAGAGGAACTCCAGCGTCGTGCCACCATTCCAAGAGTCCCCCAGATGTCTCAGTCCATTCTAGAGGAAACTGTTTTCCCTGCACTGCCTCGACTTTCACGCCGAGGATCGACACACACCACGGTGGTACGAGGGACATCCCTGTGGGAAAGCCTCGTGGGAAATCCTCGAGGGAAAGCCACAGATCCCTTGATCCAGGCAATGGGAAGCGTGACACTGCTGCTACAGTTCTGGAGGAAAGCAGACGTGCATGCCGCCATTTGAGACGAGGACTTACTCCCCTGGGGAGACTCCAGAAGTACCCCAAGATCCATGTCAGCACTGGAGAGGAATCCTCAGGTTCCGGCCTCGACTCCACACAAGGACTTAGGCCCCGGCATCGACGGGAGAGGAATCCCGAGAGGTCCCCGAGCAACTCGCATGGGGACTGGCCTTTCCTGAGGCCACCAGAGCGGGTCCCTGAGGTCCCCGTCGTAAGTCGAGAGCACCTGCCGCAACTCGAGAAAATCCAGGAGGTTTTGCTCTCCAGGCGAGATGAGGCCCATTTCCGTTGAGGCTTCTCGAGGCTAATCACACCTAACCTCTGGAACTTCCAAAAGGTCCTTCACACCCTTGCTGCAACTCAAGAAGTTCCCTGATATACCCGTCTCCACTCTAAAGGAAGCACGAGAATCCCAGGAAAATCCACAGGAGCGCCGTTTCCGCCTCGTAGCTCGAGATGAGGGATCCTTTCCCCGTTTGGTCAGAAAAGAATTCCCGGCGTTCTAGTCGCATCTCAAGAGGAGGCGCTCTCCATAGGAAAGGCGAGAGGAACTCCAGGGTCGTGCCACCATTCCCAGAGTCTGCCAGATGTCTCAGAAAATACCAGAGGAACCTGTTTTCCCTGCACTGACTCGACTTTCATGCCGAGGATAGACTCACACCACGGTGGCACCTGGGACAGCCCTGTGGGAAAGCCTCGTGGGAAAGCCTCGTGGAAAATCCTCGAGGGAAAGCCACAGACCCCATGACTCACTAGATGGGAAGCGTGACACTGCTGCTACAAATCGGGAGGAAAGCGCACGTGCATGCCCCCTCTCGAGACGACGACTCGCTCCCCTGGGGAGACTCCAAAAGTACCCCAAAATCCATGTCACCACTGGAGAGGAAACCTCAGGTTCTGGCTCCGACTCAACACAAGGTCTTAGGCCCCGGCATCGACGGGAGAGAAATCCCGAGAGGCCCCCGAACAAATCGAATGGGGCCTGGCCAGTCCTGAGGCCACCAGAGCGGGTCCTTAAGTCACCGTTGTAAGACCAGAACACCTGCCACAACTCCAGAAAATCCAGGAGGTTTTTCCCCTCAGGTTAGATGAGGACAATTTCAGCTGAGGCGTCTCGAGGCTAATCACATCGAACCTCTGGAACATCCAAAGGGTCCATAACACCCTGGCTGCAACTCAAGAAGTTCCCCGACATACCCTTATCCCCTCCAGAGGAAGCACGAGGGTCTCGCCCACATGCAGAGGAGCACCATATCCGCCTGGTAGCTCGAGATGAGGGATCCTTTCGCTGCTTTTTCGGGAAAGAATTCTGGGCATTCCCGTCCCATCTCATGAGGAGGCGCTCTCCACAGGAAAGGCGAGAGGAAATCCAGTGTCGGGCTACCATACCAAGGGTCCCCCAGATGTCTCAGTCCATTCCAGAAGAACCTGTTTTCCCTACACTGCCTCGACGTTCATGCTTAGGATCGCCTCCCACCATGGTGGCACGTGGGACAGCCCTGTGGGTAAGCCTCGTGGGAAAACCTCGAGGGAAAGCAACAGATCCCTTGATCCACTCGACAGGAAGCGTGACACTGCTGCTACCTCTCTGGAGGAAAGCGCACGTGCATGCCCGCATTCGAGACGAGGACTGACTCCCCTGGGGAGACTCCAGAATTACCCCAAGATCCATGTCAGCACTGGAGAGGAATCCTCAGGTTCTGGCCTCGACTCCACACAAGGTGTAAGGCCCCGGCATCGAAGGGAGAGGAATCCCGAGAGACCACCGAGCAAGTCGCATGGGGACTGGCCTTTCCTGAGGCCACCAGAGCGGGTCCCCGAGGTCCCCGTCGTAAGTCGAGAGCACCTGCCGCAACTCGAGAAAATCCAGGAGGTTTTGCCCTCCAGGCGAGATGAGGCCCATTTCCGCTGAGGCTTCTCGACGCTAATCACATCTAACCACTGGAACTTCCAAAGGGTCCTTCACACCCTTGCTGCAACTCAAGAAGCTCCCGACATACCTGTCTCCACTCGAGAGGAAGCACGAGGGTCCCGCACACATCCAGGGGAGCCCTGTTTCCGCCTCCTAGCTCGAGATGAGGGATCCTTTCCCTGTTTCGTAGGGAAAGAATTCCCGGCGTTCCCGTCGCATCTCAAGAGGAGGCGCTCTCCACAGGAAAGGCGAGAGGAACTCCAGGGTCGTGCCACCATTCCAAGAGTCCCCCAGATGTGTCAGTCCATTCCAGAGGAACCAGTTTTCCCTGCACTGCCTTGGCGTTCAAGCCGAGGATCGACTCCCACCACGTGTGCACGTGGGACAGCCCTGTGGGAAAGCCTCGTGGGAAAGCCTCGTGGGAAAAACTCGAGGGAAAAACATAGATCCTTTGATCCACGCGGCGGACTGCGTGACACTGCTGCTACCGCTCTGGAGGAAAGCGCAAGTGCATGACCGCATTCGAGACGAGGACTGACTCCCCTGGGGAGACTCCAGAAGTACCCCAAGATCCATGTCAGCACTGGAGAGGAATCCTCAGGTTCCGGCCCCGACTCCACACAAGGTCTTATGCCCCGGCATCGACGGGAGAGGAATCCCGAGAGGCCCCCGAGGAACTCGCATGGGGACTGGCCTTTCCTGAGGCCACCAGAGCAGGCCCCTGAGGTACCCGTCGTACGTCCAGAGCACCTGCTGCAACTCGAGAAAATCCAGGAGGTTTTGCCTTCCAGGCGAGATGAGGCCCATTTCCGCTGAGGCCTCTCGAGGCTAATCACATCTAACCACTGGAACTTCCAAAGGGTTCTTCACACCCTTGCTGCAACTCAAGAAGTTCCCCGACATACCCGTCTCCACTCGAGAGGAAGCACGAGGGTCCCGCACACATCCAGGGGAGAACCGTTTCCGCCTCCTAGCTCGAGATGAGGGATCCTTTCCCTGTTTCCTAGGGAAAGAATTCCCGGCGTTCCCGTCGCATCTCAAGAGGAGGTGCTCTCCACAGGAAAGGCGAGAGGAACTCCAGGGTCGTGCCACCATTCCCAGAGTCCCCCAGATGTCCCAGTCCATTCCAGAGGAACCTGTTTTCCCTCCACTGCCTCGACTTTCACGCCTCAGATCGACTCACACCACGGTGGCACATGGGACAGCCCTGTGGGAAAGCCTCATGGGAAAGCCTTGTGGGAAAACCTCGAGGGAAAGCCACAGATCCCATGATCGACGCGACGAGAAGCCTAACAATGCTACTACTGCTCTGGAGGAAAGCGCACGTGCATGCCCCCATTCGAGACAAGGACTGACTCCCCTGGCGAGAATCCAGAAGTACCCCAAGAACCATGTCAGCACTGGAGAGGAATCCTCAGTTTCCGTGCCCAACTCCACACGGGGTCTTAGGCCCCGGCATCGACGGGAGAGGAATCCCAAGAGGTCCCCGAGAAGCTCGAATGGGGTCTGGCCATGCCTGAGGCCACCAGAGCGGGTCCCTTAGGTCTCCGTCGTAACACTAGAGCACCTGCCGCAACTCGGGAAAATCCAGGAGGATCTCCCCTCCAGGCTAGATGAGGCCCATGTGCGCTGCGGCTTCTCGAGGCTAATCACACCTAACCTCTGGAACTTCCAAAAGGTCCTTCACATCCTTGCTGCAACTCAAGAAGTTACCCGACATACCCCTCTCCACTCTAGAGGAAGCACGAGGGTCCCGCCCATATCCAGTGGAGCGCCATTTCCGCCTCGTAGCTCCATATGAGGGATCCTTTCGCTGCTTGGTCGGGAAAGAATTCTGGGCTTCCCTGGCGCATCTCAAGAGAAGGCTCTCTCCACAGGAAAGGCGAGAGGAACTCCAGGATAGTGCCACCATTCCCAGAGTCCCCCAGATATTTCAGTCCATTCCAGAGGAAACTGTTTTCCCTGCACTGCCTCGACTTTCACTCCACGGATCGACTCACACCACGGTGGCACGTGGGACAGCCCTGTTGGAAAGCCTCATGGGAAAGCCTCGTGCGAAATCCTCGAGGGAAAGCCACAGATACCATTATCGACGTGACGAAAAGCATGACACTTCTGCTACAGCTCGGGAGGAAAGCGCACGTGATGCCCCCTCTCGAGACCAGGACTAACTCCCCTGGGGAGACTCCAAAAGTACCCCAAGATCCATGTCAGCACTGGAGAGGAATCCTCAGTTTCCGGGCCCGATTCCACACAAGGTCTTCGTCCCGGGCATCGAAAAGAGAGGAATCCCGAGAGGCCCCAGAGAAACTCGAATGGGGTCTGGCCAGGCCTGAGGCCACCAGAGCCAGTCCGTTAGGTCACCATCGTAAGACGAGAGCACCTTCCGCAAGTCGAGAAAATCCAAGAGGTTCTCCCCTCCAGGCTAGACGAGGCCCTTTTCCGCTGAGGCGTCTCGAGGCTAATCACATCTAACCTCTGGAACTTCCAAAGGGTCCTTCACACCCTTGCTGCAACTCAAGAAGTTCCCGGACATACCCGTCTCCACTCGAGAGGAAGCACGATGGTCCCACCCACATCCAGAGGAGCCCCGTTTCCGCCTCCTAGCTCGAGATGAGGGGATCCTTTCCCTGCTTGGTCGGAAAAGAATACCCAGTCTTCCTGTCGCATGTCAAGAGGAGGCGCTCCTCACAGAAAAGGCGAGAGGAACTCAACGGTCGTGCCACAATTCCCAGAGTCCCCCAGATGTCTCATTCCATTCCAGAGGAACCTGTTTTCCCTGCACTGCCTCGACTTTCACGCCCAGGATCCACTCCCACCACGGTGGCAGTTGGGATAGCACTGTGGAAAATCCTCCTGGGAAAGCCTCATGGGAAAGCCTCGAGGGAAAGCCACAGATCCCTTGATTCACGCGACGGGAAGCGTGACACTGCTGCTACCCCTCTGGAGGAAAGCGGACGTGCATGCTCCCATTCGAGACGAGAACTTATCCCCTGGGGAGACTCCAAAAGTACCCCAAGATCCATGTCAGCACTGGAGAGGAATCCTCAGGTTCCGGGCCCGACTCCACACCAGGTCTAAGGCCCCGGCATCGACGGGAGAGGAATCCCGAGAGGCCCCCGCGCAACTCGCATGGGGACTGGCCAGTCCTGAGGCCACCAGAGCGGGTCCCTCAATTCCCTGTCGTAAGTGGAGTGCACCTGTCACAACTCGAGAAAATCCAGGAGGCTTTGCCCTCCAGGCGAGATGAGGCCCATTTCCGCTAAGGCTTCTCGAGGCTAATCACGCCTAACTTATGGAACTTCAAAAAGGTCCTTCACACCCTTGTTGCAACTCAAGAATTTCCCCGACATACCCGTGTCCACTCTAGAGGAAGCACGAGGGTCCCGCCCACATCCAGAGGAGCACCGTTTCCGCTTCGCAGCTCGAGATGAGGGATATTGTCACTGCTCTGTCGGGAAAGAATTTTGGGCGTTCCTGTCGCATCTCAAGGGGAGGTGCTCTCCACAGGATAGGCGAGAGGAATTCCAGCCTCGTGCCACCATTCCAAGAGTCCCCAGATATCTCAGTCCATTCCAGAGGAACCTGTTTTCCCTGCACTGCCTGGACTTTGATTGCGAGGATCGACTGCCACCACGGTGGCACGTGGGACAGCCCTGTGGGAAAGCCTCGAGGGAAAGCCTGGAGGGAAAGTCACAGATCCCTTCATCCAGGCGATGGGAAGCGTGACACTGCTGCTACAGTTCGGGAGGAAAGCGCACGTGCATGCCCCATTTGAGACGAGGACTTACTCCCCTGGCGAGACTCCAGAAGTACCCCAAGATCCATGTCAGCACTGGAGAGGAATCCTCAGGTTCCGGGCCCGACTCCAAACAAGGTCTTAGGCACCGACACCGAAGGGACAGGTTTCCTGAGAGGCCCGCGAGCAACTCGCACGGGGACTGGCCTTTCCTGAGGCCACCAGAGAGGGTCCCTGAGGTCCCTGTCCTAAGTCGAGAGCACCTGCCGCAACTCGAGAAAATCCAGGAGATTCTCCCCTCCAGGCGTGATGAGGCCCATTTCGGCTGAAACTTCTCGAGGCTAATCACATCTAGCGTCTGGAACTTCCAAAAGGCACTTCACACCCTTGCTGCAACTCACGAAGTTCCCCGACATACCCGTCTCCTCGCGAGAGGAAGCACGAGGGTCCCGACCACATCCAGAGGAGCCCCGTTTCCGCCTCGTAGCTCGAGATGAGGGATGCTTTCGCCGCTAGGTCGGGAAAGAATTCCTGGCATTCCCATCTCACCTCAGAGGAGGCGCTCTCCACCGGAAAGGCAAGAGGAACTCCAGCGTCGTGCCACCATTCCAAGAGTCCCCCAGATGTCTCAGTCCATTCTAGAGGAAACTGTTTTCCCTGCACTGCCTCGACTTTCACGCCGAGGATCGACACACACCACGGTGGTACGTGGGACATCCCTGTGGGAGAGCCTCGTGGGAAATCCTCGAGGGAAAGCCACAGATCCCTTGATCCAGGCAATGGGAAGCGTGACACTGCTGCTACAGTTCTGGAGGAAAGCAGACGTGCATGCCGCCATTTGAGACGAGGACTTACTCCCCTGGGGAGACTCCAGAAGTACCCCAAGATCCATGTCAGCACTGGAGAGGAATCCTCAGGTTCCGGCCTCGACTCCACACAAGGACTTAGGCCCCGGCATCGACGGGAGAGGAATCCCGAGAGGTCCCCGAGCAACTCGCATGGGGACTGGCCTTTCCTGAGGCCACCAGAGCGGGTCCCTGAGGTCCCCGTCGTAAGTCGAGAGCACCTGCCGCAACTCGAGAAAATCCAGGAGGTTTTGCTCTCCAGGCGAGATGAGGCCCATTTCCGCTGAGGCTTCTCGAGGCTAATCACACCTAACCTCTGGAACTTCCAAAAGGTCCTTCACACCCTTGCTGCAACTCAAGAAGTTCCCTGATATACCCGTCTCCACTCGAAAGGAAGCACGAGAATCCCAGGAAAATCCACAGGAGCGCCGTTTCCGCCTCGTAGCTCGAGATGAGGGATCCTTTCCCCGTTTGGTCAGAAAAGAATTCCCGGCGTTCTAGTCGCATCTCAAGAGGAGGCGCTCTCCATAGGAAAGGCGAGAGGAACTCCAGGGTCGTGCCACCATTCCCAGAGTCTGCCAGATGTCTCAGTAAATACCAGAGGAACCTGTTTTCCCTGCACTGACTCGACTTTCATGCCGAGGATCGACTCACACCACGGTGGCACCTGGGACAGCCCTGTGGGAAAGCCTCGTGGGAAAGCCTCGTGGAAAATCCTCGAGGGAAAGCCACAGACCCCATGACTCACTAGATGGGAAGCGTGACACTGCTGCTACAAATCGGGAGGAAATCGCACGTGCATGCCCCATCTAGAGACGAGGACTCGCTCCCCTGGGGAGACTCCAAAAGTACCCCAAAATCCATGTCACCACTAGAGAGGAAACCTCAGGTTCTGGCTCCGACTCAACACAAGGTCTTAGGCCCCGGCATCGACGGGAGAGGAATCCCGAGGGGCCCCCGAGGAACTCGCATGGGGACTGGCCTTTCCTGAGGCCACCAGAGCGGGTCCCTGAGGTCCCCGTCGTAAGTCGAGAGCACCTGCCGCAACTCGAGAAAATCCAGGAGGTTTTGCCCTGCAGGGGAAATGAGGACCATTTCCGCTGAGGCTTCTCGAGGCTAATCACATCTAAACACTGGAACTTCCAAAGGGTCCTTCACACCCTTGCTGCAACTCAAGAAGTTCCCCGACATACCCGACTCCACTCGAGAGGAAGCACGAGGGTCCCGCACACATCCAGGGGAGCCCCGTTTCCGCCTCCTAGCTCGAGATGAGGGATCCTTTCCCTGTTTCGTAGGGAAAGAATTCCCGGCGTTCCCGTTGCCTCTCAAGAGGAGGCGCTCTCCACAGGAAAGGCGAGAGAAACTCCAGGGTCGTGCCACCATTCCAAGAGTCCCCCAGATGTGTCAGTCCATTCCAGAGGAACCTGTTTTCACTGCACTGCCTTGACGTTCAAGCCGAGGATCGGCTCCCACCACGTGTGCACGTGGGACAGCCCTGCGGGAAAGCCTCGTGGGAAAGCTTCGTGGGAAAGACTCCAGGGAAAAATATAGATCCTTTGATCCACGCGGTGGACTGCGTGACACTGCTGCTACCGCTCTGGAGGAAAGCGCAAGTGCATGCCCGCATTCGAGACGAGGACTGACTCCCCTGGGGAGACTCCAGAAGCACCCCAAGATCCATGTCAGCACTGGAGAGGAATCCTCAGGTTCCGGCCCCGACTCCACACAAGGTCTTAGGCCCCGGCATCGGCGGGAGAGGAATCCCGAGAGGCCCCCGAGGAACTCGCATGGAGACTGGCCTTTCCTGAGGCCACAGAGCGGGTCCCTGAGGTCCCCGTCATAAGTCGAGAGCATCTGCTGCAACTCGAGAAAATCCAGGAGGTTTTGCCCTCCAGGCGAGATGAGGCCCATTTCCACTGAGGCCTCTCGAGGCTAATCACATCTAACCACTGGAACTTCCAAAGCGTTCTTCACACCCTTGCTGCAACTCAAGAAGTTCCCCGACATACCCGTCTCCACTCGAGAGGAAGCACGAGGGTCCCCCACACATCCAGGGGAGAACCGTTTCCACCTCCTAGCTCGAGATGAGGGATCCTTTCCCTGTTTCCTAGGGAAAGAATTCCCGGCGTTCCCGTCGCATCTTAAGAGGAGGCGCTCTCCACAGGAAAGGCGAGAGGAACTCCAGGGTCGTGCCACCATTCCCAGAGTCCCCCAGATGTCCCAGTCCATTCCAGAGGAACCTGTTTTCCCTCCACTGCCTCGACTTTCACGCCTCAGATCGACTCACACCACGGTGGCACATGGGACAGCCCTGTGGGAAAGCCTCATGGGAAAGCCTTGTGGGAAAACCTCGAGGGAAAGCCACAGATCCCATGAACGACGCGACGGGAAGCGTGACAATGCTGCTACTGCTCTGGAGGAAAGCGCACGTGCATGCCCCCATTCGAGACAAGGACTGACTCCCCTGGCGAGAATCCAGAAGTACCCCAAGAACCATGTCAGCACTGGAGAGGAATCCTCAGTTTCCGTGCCCAACTCCACACGGGGTCTTAGGCCCCGGCATCGACGGGAGAGGAATCCCAAGAGGTCCCCGAGAAGCTCGAATGGGGTCTGGCCAGGCCTGAGGCCACCAGAGCGGGTCCCTTAGGTCTCCGTCGTAACACTAGAGCACCTGCCGCAACTCGGGAAAATCCAGGAGGATCTCCCCTCCAGGCTAGATGAGGCCCATGTGCGCTGCGGCTTCTCGAGGCTAATCACAGCTAACCTCTGGAACTTCCAAAAGGTCCTTCACATCCTTGCTGCAACTCAAGAAGTTACCCGACATACCCCTCTCCACTCTAGAGGAAGCTCGAGGGTCCCGCCCATATCCAGTGGAGCGCCATTTCCGCCTCGTAGCTCCATATGAGGGATCCTTTCGCTGCTTGGTCGGGAAAGAATTCTGGGCTTTCCTGTCGCATCTCAAGAGAAGGCTCTCTCCACAGGAAAGGCGAGAGGAACTCCAGGATAGTGCCACCATTCCCAGAGTCCCCCAGATATTTCAGTCCATTCCAGAGGAAACTGTTTTCCCTGCACTGCCTCGACTTTCACTCCACGGATCGACTCACACCACGGTGGCACGTGGGACAGCCCTGTTGGAAAGCCTCATGGGAAAGCCTCGTGCGAAATCCTCGAGGGAAAGCCACAGATCCCATTATCGACGTGACGAAAAGCGTGACACTTCTGCTACAGCTCGGGAGGAAAGCGCACGTGATGCCCCCTCTCGAGACCAGGACTAACTCCCCTGGGGAGACTCCAAAAGTACCCCAAGATCCATGTCAGCACTGGAGAGGAATCCTCAGTTTCCGGGCCCGATTCCACACAAGGTCTTAGTCCCGGGCATCGAAAAGAGAGGAATCCCGAGAGGCCCCAGAGAAACTCGAATGGGGTCTGGCCAGGCCTGAGGCCACCAGAGCCAGTCCGTTAGGTCACCATCGTAAGACGAGAGCACCTTCCGCAAGTCGAGAAAATCCAAGAGGTTCTCCCCTCCAGGCTAGATGAGGCCCTTTTCCGCTGAGGCGTCTCGAGGCTAATCACATCTAACCTCTGGAACTTCCAAAGGGTCCTTCACACCCTTGCTGCAACTCAAGAAGTTCCCGGACATACCCGTCTCCACTCGAGAGGAAGCACGATGGTCCCACCCACATCCAGAGGAGCCCCGTTTCCGCCTCCTAGCTCGAGATGAGGGGATCCTTTCCCTGCTTGGTCGGAAAAGAATACCCAGTCTTCCTGTTGCATGTCAAGAGGAGGCGCTCCTCACAGAAAAGGCGAGAGGAACTCAACGGTCGTGCCACAATTCCCAGAGTCCCCCAGATGTCTCATTCCATTCCAGAGGAACCTGTTTTCCCTGCACTGCCTCGACTTTCACGCCCAGGATCCACTCCCACCACGGTGGCAGTTGGGATAGCACTGTGGAAAATCCTCCTGGAAAGCCTCATGGGAAAGCCTCGAGGGAAAGCCACAGATCCCTTGATTCACGCGACGGGAAGCGTGACACTGCTGCTACCCCTCTGGAGGAAAGCGGACGTGCATGCTCCCATTCGAGACGAGAACTTATCCCCTGGGGAGACTCCAAAAGTACCCCAAGATCCATGTCAGCACTGGAGAGGAATCCTCAGGTTCCGGGCCCGAATCCACACCAGGTCTAAGGCCCCGGCATCGACGGGAGAGGAATCCCGAGAGGCCCCCGCGCAACTCGCATGGGGACTGGCCAGTCCTGAGGCCACCAGAGCGGGTCCCTCAATTCCCTGTCGTAAGTGGAGTGCACCTGTCACAACTCGAGAAAATCCAGGAGGCTTTGCCCTCCAGGCGAGATGAGGCCCATTTCCGCTAAGGCTTCTCGAGGCTAATCACGCCTAACTTATGGAACTTCAAAAAGGTCCTTCACACCCTTGTTGCAACTCAAGAATTTCCCCGACATACCCGTGTCCACTCTAGAGGAAGCACGAGGGTCCCGCCCACATCCAGAGGAGCACCGTTTCCGCTTCGCAGCTCGAGATGAGGGATATTGTCACTGCTCTGTCGGGAAAGAATTTTGGGCGTTCCTGTCGCATCTCAAGGGGAGGTGCTCTCCACAGGATAGGCGAGAGGAATTCCAGCCTCGTGCCACCATTCCAAGAGTCCCCAGATATCTCAGTCCATTCCAGAGGAACCTGTTTTCCCTGCACTGCCTGGACTTTGATTGCGAGGATCGACTGCCACCATGGTGGCACGTGGGACAGCCCTGTGGGAAAGCCTCGAGGGAAAGCCTGGAGGGAAAGTCACAGATCCCTTCATCCAGGCGATGGGAAGCACGACACTGCTGCTACAGTTCGGGAGGAAAGCGCACGTGCATGCCCCATTTGAGACGAGGACTTACTCCCCTGGCGAGACTCCAGAAGTACCCCAAGATCCATGTCAGCACTGGAGAGGAATCCTCAGGTTCCGGGCCCGACTCCAAACAAGGTCTTAGGCACCGACACCGAAGGGACAGGTTTCCTGAGAGGCCCGCGAGCAACTCGCACGGGGACTGGCCTTTCCTGAGGCCACCAGAGAGGGTCCCTGAGGTCCCTGTCCTAAGTCGAGAGCACCTGCCGCAACTCGAGAAAATCCAGGAGATTCTCCCCTCCAGGCGTGATGAGGCCCATTTCGGCTGAAACTTCTCGAGGCTAATCACATCTAGCGTCTGGAACTTCCAAAAGGCACTTCACACCCTTGCTGCAACTCACGAAGTTCCCCGACATACCCGTCTCCTCGCGAGAGGAAGCACGAGGGTCCCGACCACATCCAGAGGAGCCCCGTTTCCGCCTCGTAGCTCGAGATGAGGGATGCTTTCGCCGCTAGGTCGGGAAAGAATTCCTGGCGTTCCCGTCTCACCTCAAAGGAGGCGCTCTCCACCGGAAAGGCAAGAGGAACTCCAGCGTCGTGCCACCATTCCAAGAGTCCCCCAGATGTCTCAGTCCATTCTAGAGGAAACTGTTTTCCCTGCACTGCCTCGACTTTCACGCCGAGGATCGACACACACCACGGTGGTACGTGGGACATCCCTGTGGGAAAGCCTCGTGGGAAATCCTCGAGGGAAAGCCACAGATCCCTTGATCCAGGCAATGGGAAGCGTGACACTGCTGCTACAGTTCTGGAGGAAAGCAGACGTGCATGCCGCCATTTGAGACAAGGACTTACTCCCCTGGGGAGACTCCAGAAGTACCCCAAGATCCATGTCAGCACTGGAGAGGAATCCTCAGGTTCCGGCCTCGACTCCACACAAGGTCTTAGGCCCCGGCATCGACGGGAGAGGAATCCCGAGAGGTCCCCGAGCAACTCGCATGGGGACTGGCCTTTCCTGAGGCCACCAGAGCGGGTCCCTGAGGTCCCCGTCGTAAGTCGAGAGCACCTGCCGCAACTCGAGAAAATCCAGGAGGTTTTGCTCTCCAGGCGAGATGAGGCCCATTTCCGCTGAGGTTTCTCGAGGCTAATCACACCTAACCTCTGGAACTTCCAAAAGGTCCTTCACACCCTTGCTGCAACTCAAGAAGTTCCCTGATATACCCGTCTCCACTCGAAAGGAAGCACGAGAATCCCAGGAAAATCCACAAGAGCGCCGTTTCCGCCTCGTAGCTCGAGATGAGGGATCCTTTCCCCGTTTGGTCAGAAAAGAATTCCCGGCGTTCTAGTCGCATCTCAAGAGGAGGCGCTCTCCATAGGAAAGGCGAGAGGAACTCCAGGGTCGTGCCACCATTCCCAGAGTCTGCCAGATGTCTCAGTAAATACCAGAGGAACCTGTTTTCCCTGCACTGACTCGACTTTCATGCCGAGGATCGACTCACACCACGGTGGCACCTGGGACAGCCCTGTGGGAAAGCCTCGTGTGAAAGCCCCGTGGAAAATCCTCGAGGGAAAGCCACAGACCCCATGACTCACTAGATGGGAAGCGTGACACTGCTGCTACAAATCGGCAGGAAAGCGCACGTGCATGCCCCATCTAGAGACGAGGACTCGCTCCCCTGGGGAGACTCCAAAAGTACCCCAAAATCCATGTCACCACTAGAGAGGAAACCTCAGGTTCTGGCTCCGACTCAACACAAGGTCTTAGGCCCCGGCATCGACGGGAGAGGAATCCCGAGGGGCCCCCGAGGAACTCGCATGGGGACTGGCCTTTCCTGAGGCCACCAGAGCGGGTCCCTGAGGTCCCCGTCGTAAGTCGAGAGCACCTGCCGCAACTCGAGAAAATCCAGGAGGTTTTGCCCTGCAGGGGAGATGAGGCCCATTTCCGCTGAGGCTTCTCGAGGCTAATCACATCTAACCACTGGAACTTCCAAAGGGTCCTTCACACCCTTGCTGCAACTCAAGAAGTTCCCCGACATACCCGACTCCACTCGAGAGGAAGCACGAGGGTCCCGCACACATCCAGGGGAGCCCCGTTTCCGCCTCCTAGCTCGAGATGAGGGATCCTTTCCCTGTTTCGTAGGGAAAGAATTCCCGGCGTTCCCGTTGCCTCTCAAGAGGAGGCGCTCTCCACAGGAAAGGCGAGAGGAACTCCAGGGTCGTGCCACCATTCCAAGAGTCCCCCAGATGTGTCAGTCCATTCCAGAGGAACCTGTTTTCACTGCACTGCCTTGACGTTCAAGCCGAGGATCGGCTCCCACCACGTGTGCACGTGGGACAGCCCTGCGGGAAAGCCTCGTGGGAAAGCTTCGTGGGAAAGACTCCAGGGAAAAATATAGATCCTTTGATCCACGCGGTGGACTGCGTGACACTGCTGCTACCGCTCTGGAGGAAAGCGCAAGTGCATGCCCGCATTCGAGACGAGGACTGACTCCCCTGGGGAGACTCCAGAAGCACCACAAGATCCATGTCAGCACTGGAGAGGAATCCTCAGGTTCCGGCTCCGACTCCACACAAGGTCTTAGGCCCCGGCATCGGCGGGAGAGGAATCCCGAGAGGCCCCCGAGGAACTCGCATGGGGACTGGCCTTTCCTGAGGCCACAGAGCGGGTCCCTGAGGTCCCCGTCATAAGTCGAGAGCATCTGCTGCAACTCGAGAAAATCCAGGAGGTTTTGCCCTCCAGGCGAGATGAGGCCCATTTCCGCTGAGGCCTCTCGAGGCTAATCGCATCTAACCACTGGAACTTCCAAAGTGTTCTTCACACCCTTGCTGCAACTCAAGAAGTTCCCCGACATACCCGTCTCCACTCGAGAGGAAGCACGAGGGTCCCCCACACATCCAGGGGAGAACCGTTTCCACCTCCTAGCTCGAGATGAGGGATCCTTTCCCTGTTTCCTAGGGAAAGAATTCCCGGCGTTCCCGTCGCATCTTAAGAGGAGGCGCTCTCCACAGGAAAGGCGAGAGGAACTCCAGGGTCGTGCCACCATTCCCAGAGTCCCCCAGATGTCCCAGTCCATTCCAGAGGAACCTGTTTTCCCTCCACTGCCTCGACTTTCACGCCTCAGATCGACTCACACCACGGTGGCACATGGGACAGCCCTGTGGGAAAGCCTCATGGGAAAGCCTTGTGGGAAAACCTCGAGGGAAAGCCACAGATCCCATGAACGACGCGACGGGAAGCGTGACAATGCTGCTACTGCTCTGGAGGAAAGCGCACGTGCATGCCCCCATTCGAGACAAGGACTGACTCCCCTGGCGAGAATCCAGAAGTACCCCAAGAACCATGTCAGCACTGGAGAGGAATCCTCAGTTTCCGTGCCCAACTCCACACGGGGTCTTAGGCCCCTGCATCGACGGGAGAGGAATCCCAAGAGGTCCCCGAGAAGCTCGAATGGGGTCTGGCCAGGCCTGAGGCCACCAGAGCGGGTCCCTTAGGTCTCCGTCGTAACACTAGAGCACCTGCCGCAACTCGGGAAAATCCAGGAGGATCTCCCCTCCAGGCCAGATGAGGCCCATGTGCGCTGCGGCTTCTCGAGGCTAATCACACCTAACCTCTGGAACTTCCAAAAGGTCCTTCACATCCTTGCTGCAACTCAAGAAGTTACCCGACATACCCCTCTCCACTCTAGAGGAAGCTCGAGGGTCCCGCCCATATCCAGTGGAGCGCCATTTCCGCCTCGTAGCTCCATATGAGGGATCCTTTCGCTGCTTGGTCGGGAAAGAATTCTGGGCTTTCCTGTCGCATCTCAAGAGAAGGCTCTCTCCACAGGAAAGGCGAGAGGAACTCCAGGATAGTGCCACCATTCCCAGAGTCCCCCAGATATTTCAGTCCATTCCAGAGGAAACTGTTTTCCCTGCACTGCCTCGACTTTCACTCCACGGATCGACTCACACAACGGTGGCACGTGGGACAGCCCTGTTGGAAAGCCTCATGGGAAAGCCTCGTGCGAAATCCTCGAGGGAAAGCCACAGATCCCATTATCGACGTGACGAAAAGCGTGACACTTCTGCTACAGCTCGGGAGGAAAGCGCACGTGATGCCCCCTCTCGAGACCAGGACTAACTCCCCTGGGGAGACTCCAAAAGTACCCCAAGATCCATGTCAGCACTGGAGAGGAATCCTCAGTTTCCGGGCCCGATTCCACACAAGGTCTTAGTCCCGGGCATCGAAAAGAGAGGAATCCCGAGAGTTCCCAGAGAAACTCGAATGGGGTCTGGCCAGGCCTGAGGCCACCAGAGCCAGTCCGTTAGGTCACCATCGTAAGACGAGAGCACCTTCCGCAAGTCGAGAAAATCCAAGAGGTTCTCCCCTCCAGGCTAGATGAGGCCCTTTTCCGCTGAGGCGTCTCGAGGCTAATCACATCTAACCTCTGGAACTTCCAAAGGGTCCTTCACACCCTTGCTGCAACTCAAGAAGTTCCCGGACATACCCGTCTCCACTCGAGAGGAAGCACGATGGTCCCACCCACATCCAGAGGAGCCCCGTTTCCGCCTCCTAGCTCGAGATGAGGGGATCCTTTCCCTGCTTGGTCGGAAAAGAATACCCAGTCTTCCTGTTGCATGTCAAGAGGAGGCGCTCCTCACAGAAAAGGCGAGAGGAACTCAACGGTCGTGCCACAATTCCCAGAGTCCCCCAGATGTCTCATTCCATTCCAGAGGAACCTGTTTTCCCTGCACTGCCTCGACTTTCACGCCCAGGATCCACTCCCACCACGGTGGCAGTTGGGATAGCACTGTGGAAAATCCTCCTGGGAAAGCCTCATGGGAAAGCCTCGAGGGAAAGCCACAGATCCCTTGATTCACGCGACGGGAAGCGTGACACTGCTGCTACCCCTCTGGAGGAAAGCGGACGTGCATGCTCCCATTCGAGACGAGAACTTATCCCCTGGGGAGACTCCAAAAGTACCCCAAGATCCATGTCAGCACTGGAGAGGAATCCTCAGGTTCCGGCCCCGACTCCACACCAGGTCTAAGGCCCCGGCATCGACGGGAGAGGAATCCCGAGAGGCCCCCGCGCAACTCGCATGGGGACTGGCCAGTCCTGAGGCCACCAGAGCGGGTCCCTCAATTCCCTGTCGTAAGTGGAGTGCACCTGTCACAACTCGAGAAAATCCAGGAGGCTTTGCCCTCCAGGCGAGATGAGGCCCATTTCCGCTAAGGCTTCTCGAGGCTAATCACGCCTAACTTATGGAACTTCAAAAAGGTCCTTCACACCCTTGTTGCAACTCAAGAATTTCCCCGACATACCCGTGTCCACTCTAGAGGAAGCACGAGGGTCCCGCCCACATCCAGAGGAGCACCGTTTCCGCTTCGCAGCTCGAGATGAGGGATATTGTCACTGCTCTGTCGGGAAAGAATTTTGGGCGTTCCTGTCGCATCTCAAGGGGAGGTGCTCTCCACAGGATAGGCGAGAGGAATTCCAGCCTCGTGCCACCATTCCAAGAGTCCCCAGATATCTCAGTCCATTCCAGAGGAACCTGTTTTCTCTGCACTGCCTGGACTTTGATTGCGAGGATCGACTGCCACCACGGTGGCACGTGGGACAGCCCTGTGGGAAAGCCTCGAGGGAAAGCCTGGAGGGAAAGTCACAGATCCCTTCATCCAGGCGATGGGAAGCATGACACTGCTGCTACAGTTCGGGAGGAAAGCGCACGTGCATGCCCCATTTGAGACGAGGACTTACTCCCCTGGCGAGACTCCAGAAGTACCCCAAGATCCATGTCAGCACTGGAGAGGAATCCTCAGGTTCCGGGCCCGACTCCAAACAAGGTCTTAGGCACCGACACCGAAGGGACAGGTTTCCTGAGAGGCCCGCGAGCAACTCGCACGGGGACTGGCCTTTCCTGAGGCCACCAGAGAGGGTCCCTGAGGTCCCTGTCCTAAGTCGAGAGCACCTGCCGCAACTCGAGAAAATCCAGGAGATTCTCCCCTCCAGGCGTGATGAGGCCCATTTCGGCTGAAACTTCTCGAGGCTAATCACATCTAGCGTCTGGAACTTCCAAAAGGCACTTCACACCCTTGCTGCAACTCACGAAGTTCCCCGACATACCCGTCTCCTCGCGAGAGGAAGCACGAGGGTCCCGACCACATCCAGAGGAGCCCCGTTTCCGCCTCGTAGCTCGAGATGAGGGATGCTTTCGCCGCTAGGTCGGGAAAGAATTCCTGGCGTTCCCGTCTCACCTCAGAGGAGGCGCTCTCCACCGGAAAGGCAAGAGGAACTCCAGCGTCGTGCCACCATTCCAAGAGTCCCCCAGATGTCTCAGTCCATTCTAGAGGAAACTGTTTTCCCTGCACTGCCTCGACTTTCACGCCGAGGATCGACACACACCACGGTGGTACGAGGGACATCCCTGTGGGAAAGCCTCGTGGGAAATCCTCGAGGGAAAGCCACAGATCCCTTGATCCACTCGACAGGAAGCGTGACACTGCTGCTACAGTTCTGGAGGAAAGCAGACGTGCATGCCGCCATTTGAGACGAGGACTTACTCCCCTGGGGAGACTCCAGAAGTACCCCAAGATCCATGTCAGCACTGGAGAGGAATCCTCAGGTTCCGGCCTCGACTCCACACAAGGTCTTAGGCCCCGGCATCGACGGGAGAGGAATCCCGAGAGGTCCCCGAGCAACTCGCATGGGGCTGGCCTTTCCTGAGGCCACCAGAGCGGGTCCCTGAGGTCCCCGTCGTAAGTCGAGAGCACCTGCCGCAACTCGAGAAAATCCAGGAGGTTTTGCTCTCCAGGCGAGATGAGGCCCATTTCCGATGAGGCTTCTCGAGGCTAATCACACCTAACCTCTGGAACTTCCAAAAGGTCCTTCACACCCTTGCTGCAACTCAAGAAGTTCCCTGATATACCCGTCTCCACTCGAAAGGAAGCACGAGAATCCCAGGAAAATCCACAGGAGCGCCGTTTCCGCCTCGTAGCTCGAGATGAGGGAACCTTTCCCCGTTTGGTCAGAAAAGAATTCCCGGCGTTCTAGTCGCATCTCAAGAGGAGGCGCTCTCCATAGGAAAGGCGAGAGGAACTCCAGGGTCGTGCCACCATTCCCAGAGTCTGCCAGATGTCTCAGTAAATACCAGAGGAACCTGTTTTCCCTGCACTGACTCGACTTTCATACCGAGGATCGACTCACACCACGGTGGCACCTGGGACAGCCCTGTGGGAAAGCCTCGTGGGAAAGCCTCGTGGAAAATCCTCGAGGGAAAGCCACAGACCCCATGACTCACTAGATGGGAAGCGTGACACTGCTGCTACAAATCGGGAGGAAAGCGCACGTGCATGCCCCCTCTCGAGACGACGACTCGCTCCCCTGGGGAGACTCCAAAAGTACCCCAAAATCCATGTCACCACTGGAGAGGAAACCTCAGGTTCTGGCTCCGACTCAACACAAGGTCTTAGGCCCCGGCATCGACGGGAGAGAAATCCCGAGAGGCCCCCGAACAAATCGAATGGGGCCTGGCCAGTCCTGAGGCCACCAGAGCGGGTCCTTAGGTCACCCTTGTAAGACCAGAACACCTGCCACAACTCCAGAAAATCCAGTAGGTTTTTCCCCTCAGGTTAGATGAGGAAAATTTCAGCTGAGGCGTCTCGAGGCTAATCACATCGAACCTCTGGAACATCCAAAGGGTCCATAACACCCTGGCTGCAACTCAAGAAGTTCCCCGACATACCCTTATCCCCTCCAGAGGAAGCACGATGGTCTCGCCCACATCCAGAGGAGCACCGTATCCGCCTCGTAGCTCGAGATGAGGATCCTTTCGCTGCTTTTTCGGGAGAGAATTCTGGGCATTCCCGTCCCATCTCATGAGGCGGCGCTCTCCACAGGAAAGGCGAGAGGAACTCCAGTGTCGGGCTACCATACCAAGGGTCCCCCAGATGTCTCAGTCCATTCCAGAAGAACCTGTTTTCCCTACACTGCCTCGACTTTCATGCTGAGGATCGCCTCCCACCATGGTGGCACGTGGGACAGCCCTGTGGGTAAGCCTCGTGGGAAAACCTCGAGGGAAAGCAACAGATCCCTTGATCCACTCGACAGGAAGCGTGACACTGCTGCTACCTCTCAGGAGGAAAGCGCACGTGCATGCCCGCATTCGAGACGAGGACTGACTCCCCTGGGGAGACTCCAGAATTACCCCAAGATCCATGTCAGCACTGGAGAGGAATCCTCAGGTTCTGGCCCCGACTCCACACAAGGTCTTAGGCCCCGGCATCGACGGGAGAGGAATCCCGAGAGGCCCCCGAGGAACTCGCATGGGGACTGGCCTTTCTTGAGGAAACCAGAGCAGGTCCCTGAGGTCCCCGTCGTAAGTCGAGAGCACCGGCCACAACTCGAGAAAATCCAGGAGCTTTTGCCCTCCAGGCGAGATGAGGCCCAATTCCGCTGAGGCTTCTCGAGGCTCATCACATCTAACCACTGGAACTTCCAAAGGGTCCTTCACACCCTTGCTGCAACTCAAGAAGTTCCCCGACATACCCGTCTCCACTCGAGAGGAAGCACGAGGGTCCCGCACCCATCCAGGGGAGCCCCGTTTCCGCCTCCTAGCTCGAGAGGAGGGAACCTTTCCCTATTTCGTAGGGAAAGAATTCTCGGCGTTCCGTCGCATCTCAAGAGGAGGCGCTCTCCACAGGAAAGGCGAGAGGAAGTCCACGGTCGTGCCACCATTCCAAGAGTCCCCCAGATGTGTCAGTCCATTCCAGAGGAACCTGTTTTCCCTGCACTGCCTCGACGTTCAAGCCGAGGATCGACTCCCACCACGTGTGCACGTGGGACAGCCCTGTGGGAAAGCCTCGTGGGAAAGCCTCGTGGGAAAGACTCGAGGGAAAACCATAGATCCTTTGATCCACGCGGCGGACTGCGTGGCACTGCTTCTACCGCTCTGGAGTAAAGCGCAAGTGCACGCCCGCATTCGAGACGAGGACTGACTCCCCTGGGGAGACTCCAGAATTACCCCAAGATCCATGTCAGCACTGGAGAGGAATCCTCAGGTTCCGGCCCCAACTCCACACAAGGTCGTAGGCCCCGGCATCGACGGGAGAGGAATCCCGAGAGGCCCCCGAGGAACTCGCATGGGGACTGGCCTTTCCTGAGGCCACCAGAGCGGGTCCCCGAGGTCCCAGTCGTAAGTCGAGAGCACCTGCCGCCACTCGAGAATATCCAGGAGGTTTTGCCCTCCAGGCGAGATGAGGCCCATTTCCGCTGAGGCTTCTCGAGGCTAATCACATCTAACCACTGAAACTTCCAAAGGGTCCTTCACACCCTTGCTGCAACTCAAGAAGTTCCCCGACATACCCGTCTCCACTCGAGAGGAAGCACGAGGGTCCCGCACACATCCAGGGGAGCCCCGTTTCCCCCTCCTAGCTCGAGAGGAGGGATCCTTTCCCTGTTTCGTAGGGAAAGAATTCCCGGCGTTCCCGTCGCATCTCAAGAGGAGGCGCTCTCCACAGGAAAGGCGAGAGGAAGTCCAGGGTCGTGCCACCATTCCAAGAGTCGCCCAGATGTGTCAGTCCATTCCAGAAGAACCTGTTTTCCCTGCACTGCCTTGACGTTCAAGCCAAGGATCGACTCCCACCACGTGTGCAAGTGGCACAGCCCTGTGGGAAAGCCTCGTGGGAAAGCCTCGTGGGAAAGACTCGAGGGAAAACCATAGATCCTTTGATCCACGCGGCGGACTGCGTGACACTGCTGATACCGCTCTGGAGGAAAGCGCAAGTGAATGCCCGCATTCGAGACGAGGACTGACTCCCCTGAGGACACTCCAGAAGTACCCCAAGATCCATGTCAGCACTGGGGAGGAATCCTCAGGTTCCGGCCCCAACTCCACACCAGGTCGTAGGCCCCGGCATCGACGGGAGAGGAATCCCGAGAGGCCCCCGAGGAACTCGCATGGGGACTGGCCTTTCCTGAGGCCACCAGAGCGGGTCCCCGAGGTCCCAGTCGTAAGTCGAGAGCACCTGCCGCCACTCGAGAATATCCAGGAGGTTTTGCCCTCCAGGCGAGATGAGGCCCATTTCCGCTGAGGCTTCTCGAGGCTAATCACATCTAACCACTGAAACTTCCAAAGGGTCCTTCACACCCTTGCTGCAACTCAAGAAGTTCCCCGACATACCCGTCTCCACTCGAGAGGAAGCACGAGGGTCCCGCACACATCCAGGGGAGCCCCGTTTCCCCCTCCTAGCTCGAGAGGAGGGATCCTTTCCCTGTTTCGTAGGGAAAGAATTCCCGGCGTTCCCGTCGCATCTCAAGAGGAGGCGCTCTCCACAGGAAAGGCGAGAGGAAGTCCAGGGTCGTGCCACCATTCCAAGAGTCGCCCAGATGTGTCAGTCCATTCCAGAAGAACCTGTTTTCACTGCACTGCCTTGACGTTCAAGCCAAGGATCGACTCCCACCACGTGTGCAAGTGGCACAGCCCTGTGGGAAAGCCTCGTGGGAAAGCCTCGTGGGAAAGACTCGAGGGAAAACCATAGATCCTTTGATCCACGCGGCGGACTGCGTGACACTGCTGATACCGCTCTGGAGGAAAGCGCAAGTGAATGCCCGCATTCGAGACGAGGACTGACTCCCCTGAGGACACTCCAGAAGTACCCCAAGATCCATGTCAGCACTGGGGAGGAATCCTCAGGTTCCGGCCCCAACTCCACACAAGGTCGTAGGCCCCGGCATCGACGGGAGAGGAATCCCGGAGGCCCACGAGGAACTCGCATGGGGACTGGCCTTTCCTGAGGCCACCAGAGTGGGTCCCCGAGGTCCCCGTCGTAAGTCGAGAGCATCTGCCGCAACTCGGGAATATCCAGGAGGTTTTGCCCTCCAGGCGAGATGAGGCCCATTTCCGCTGAGGCTTCTCGAGGCTCATCACATCTAACCACTGGAACTTCCAAAGGGTCCTTCACACCCTTGCTGCAACTCAAGAAGTTCCTCGACATACCCGTCTCCACTCGAGAGGAAGCACGAGGGTCCCGCACACATCCAGGGGAGCCCCGTTTCCGCCTCCTAGCTCGAGAGGAGGGAACCTTACCCTGTTTCGTAGGGAAAAAATTCTCGGCGTTCCGTCGCATCTCAAGATGAGGCGCTCTCCACAGGAAAGGCGAGAGGAAGTCCAGTGTCGTGCCACCATTCCAAGAGTCCCCCAGAAGTGTCAGTCCATTCCAGAGGAACCTGTTTTCCCTGCACTGCATTGACGTTCAAGCTGTGGATCGACTCCCACCACGTGTGCACGTGGGACAGCCCTGTGGGAAAGCCTCGTGGGAAAGCCTCGTGGGAAAGCCTCGTGGGAAAGACTGGAGGGAAAACCATAGATCCTTTGATCCACGCGGCGGACTGCGTGACACTGCTGATACCGCTCTGGAGCAAAGCGCAAGTGCATGCCCGCATTCGAGACGAGGCCTGACTCCCCTGGGGAGACTCCAGAAGTACCCCAAGATCCATGTAAGCACTGGAAAGGAATCCTCAGGTTCCGGCCCCGACTCCACACAAGGTCTTAGGCCTTGGCATCGACGGGAGAGCAATCCCGAGAGGCCCCAGAGGAACTCGCATGGGGACTGGCCTTTCCTGAGGCCACCAGAGCGGGTCCCCGAGGTCCCAGTCGTAAGTCGAGAGCATCTGCCGCAACTCGAGAATATCCAGGAGGTTTGCCCTCCAGGCGAGATGAGGCCCATTTCCGCTGAGGCTTCTCGAGGCTCATCACATCTAACCACTGGAACTTCCAAAGGATCCTTCACTCCCTTGCTGCAACTCAAGAAGTTCCCCGACATACCCGTCTCCACTCGAGAGGAAGCACGAGGGTCCCGCACACATCCAGGGGAGCCCCGTTTCCCCCTCCTAGCTCGAGAGGAGGGATCCTTTCCCTGTTTCCTAGGGAAAGAATTCCCGGCGTTCCCGTCGCATCTCAAGAGGAGGCGCTCTCCACAGGAAAGGCGAGAGGAACTCCAGGGTCGTGCCACCATTCCAAGAGTCCCCCAGAAGTGTCAGTCCATTCCAGAGGAACCTGTTTCCCTTCACTGCCTTGACTTTCAAGCCGAGGATCGACTCCCATCACGTGTGCACGTGGGACAGACCTGTGGGAAAGCCTCGTGGGGAAGCCTCGTGGGAAAGATTCGAGGGAAAACCATAGATCCTTTGATCCACGCGGCGGACTGCGTGGCACTGCTTCTACCGCTCTGGAGGAAAGCGCAAGTGCATGCCCGCATTCGAGACGAGGACTGACTCCCCTGGGGAGACTCCAGAAGACCCCAAGATCCATGTCAGCACTGGAGAGGAATCCTCAGGTTCCGGCCCCAACTCCACACAAGGTCGTAGGCCACGGCATCGACGGGAGAGGAATCCCGAGAGGCCCCCGAGGAACTAGCATGGGGACTGGCCTTTCCTGAGGCCACCAGAGCGGGTCCCCGAGGTCCCAGTCGTAAGTCGAGAGCACCTGCCGCCACTCGAGAATATCCAGGAGGTTTTGCCCTCCAGGCGAGATGAGGCCCATTTCCGCTGAGGCTTCTCGAGGCTAATCACATCTAACCACTGAAACTTCCAAAGGGTCCTTCACACCCTTGCTGCAACTCAAGAAGTTCCCTGACATACCCGTCTCCACTCGAGAGGAAGCACGAGGGTCCCGCACACATCCAGGGGAGCCCCGTTTCCCCCTCCTAGCTCGAGAGGAGGGATCCTTTCCCTGTTTCGTAGGGAAAGCATTCCCGGCGTTCCCGTCGCATCTCAAGAGGAGGCGCTCTCCACAGGAAAGGCGAGAGGAAGTCCAGGGTCGTGCCACCATTCCAAGAGTCCCCCAGATGTGTCAGTCCATTCCAGAAGAACCTGTTTTCCCTGCACTGCCTTGACGTTCAAGCCGAGGATCGACTCCCACCACGTGTGCACGTGGGACAGCCCTGTGGGAAAGCCTCGTGGGAAAGCCTCGTGGGAAAACTCGAGGGAAAACCATAGATCCTTTGATCCACGCGGCGGACTGCGTGACACTGCTGATACCGCTCTGGAGGAAAGCGCAAGTGCATGCCCGCATTCGAGACGAGGACTGACTCCCCTGGGGAGACTCCAGAAGTACCCCAAGATCCATGTCAGCACTGGAAAGGAATCCTCAGGTTCCGGCCCCGACTCCACACAAGGTCTTAGGCCCTGGCATCGACGGGAGAGCAATCCCGAGAGGCCCCCGAGGAACTCGCATGGGGACTGGCCTTTCCTGAGGCCACCAGAGCGGGTCCCCGAGGTCCCAGTCGTAAGTCGAGAGCACCTGCCGCAACTCGAGAATATCCAGGAGGTTTTGCCCTCCAGGCGAGATGAGGCCCATTTCCGCTGAGGCTTCTCGAGGCTCATCACATCTAACCACTGAAACTTCCAAAGGGTCCTTCACACCCTTGCTGCAACTCAAGAAGTTCCCCGACATACCCGTCTCCACTCGAGAGGAAGCACGAGGGTCCCGCACACATCCAGGGGAGCCCCGTTTCCCCCTCCTAGCTCGAGAGGAGGGATCCTTTCCCTGTTTCGTAGGGAAAGAATTCCCGGCGTTCCCGTCGCATCTCAAGAGGAGGCGCTCTCCACAGGAAAGGCGAGAGGAAGTCCAGGGTCGTGCCACCATTCCAAGAGTCCCCCAGATGTGTCAGTCCATTCCAGAAGAACCTGTTTTCCCTGCACTGCCTTGACGCTCAAGCAAAGGATCGACTCCCACCACGTGTGCACGTGGCACAGCCCTGTGGGAAAGCCTCGTGGGAAAGCCTCGTGGGAAAGACTCGAGGGAAAACCATAGATCCTTTGATCCACGCGGCGGACTGCGTGACACTGCTTCTACCGCGCTGGAGGAAAGAGCAAGTGCATGCCCGCATTCGAGACGAGGACTGACTCCCCTGAGGACACTCCAGAAGTACCCCAAGATCCATGTCAGCACTGGAGAGGAATCCTCAGGTTCCGGCCCCAACTCCACACAAGGTCTTAGGCCCCGGCATCGACGGGAGAGGAATCCCGGAGGCCCCCGAGGAACTCGTATGGGGACTGGCCTTTCCTGAGGCCACCAGAGCGGGTCCCCGAGGTCCCCGTCGTAAGTCGAGAGCACCTGCCGCAACTCGAGAATATCCAGGAGGTTTTGCCCTCCAGGTGAGATGAGGCCCATTTCCGCTGAGGCTTCTCGAGGCTCATCACATCTAACCACTGGAACTTCCAAAGGGTCCTTCACACCCTTGCTGCAACTCAAGAAGTTCCCCGACATACCCGTCTGCACTCGAGAGGAAGCACGAGGGTCCCGCACACATCCAGGGGAGCCCCGTTTCCCCCTCCTAGCTCGAGAGGAGGGATCCTTTCCCTGTTTCGTAGGGAAAGCATTCCCGGCGTTCCCGTCGCATCTCAAGAGGAGGCGCTCTCCACAGGAAAGGCGAGAGGAAGTCCAGGGTCGTGCCACCATTCCAAGAGTCCCCCAGATGTGTCAGTCCATTCCAGAAGAACCTGTTTTCCCTGCACTGCCTTGACGTTCAAGCCAATGATCGACTCCCACCACGTGTGCAATGGCACAGCCCTGTGGGAAAGCCTCGTGGGAAAGCCTCGTGGGAAAGACTCGAGGGAAAACCATAGATCCTTTGATCCACGCGGCGGACTGCGTGACACTGCTGATACCGCTCTGGAGGAAAGCGCAAGTGCATGCCCGCATTCTAGACGAGGACTGACTCCCCTGAGGACACTCCAGAAGTACCCCAAGATCCATGTCAGCACTGGGGAGGAATCCTCAGGTTCCGGCCCCAACTCCACACAAGGTCGTAGGCCCCGGCATCGACGGGAGAGGAATCCCGGAGGCCCACGAGGAACTCGCATGGGGACTGGCCTTTCCTGAGGCCACCAGAGCGGGTCCCCGAGGTCCCCGTCGTAAGTCGAGAGCATCTGCCGCAACTCGAGAATAACCAGGAGGTTTTGCCCTCCAGGCGAGATGAGGCCCATTTCCGCTGAGGCTTCTCGAGGCTCATCACATCTAACCACTGGAACTTCCAAAGGGTCCTTCACACCCTTGCTGCAACTCAAGAAGTTCCTCGACATACCCGTCTCCACTCGAGAGGAAGCACGAGGGTCCCGCACACATCCAGGGGAGCCCCGTTTCCGCCTCCTAGCTCGAGAGGAGGGAACCTTTCCCTGTTTCGTAGGGAAAAAATTCTCGGCGTTCCGTCGCATCTCAAGATGAGGCGCTCTCCACAGGAAAGGCGAGAGGAAGTCCAGGGTCGTGCCACCATTCCAAGAGTCCCCCAGAAGTGTCAGTCCATTCCAGAGGAACCTGTTTTCCCTGCACTGCATTGACGTTCAAGCCGTGGATCGACTCCCACCACGTGTGCACGTGGGACAGCCCTGTGGGAAAGCCTCGTGGGAAAGCCTCGTGGGAAAGACTCGAGGGAAAACCATAGATCCTTTGATCCACGCGGCGGACTGCGTGACACTGCTGATACCGCTCTGGAGGAAAGCGCAAGTGCATGCCCGCATTCGAGACGAGGACTGACTCCCCTGGGGAGACTCCAGAAGTACCCCAAGATCCATGTCAGCACTGGAAAAGAATCCTCAGGTTCCGGCCCCGACTCCACACAAGGTCTTAGGCCCTGGCATCGACGGGAGAGCAATCCCGAGAGGCCCCCGAGGAACTCGCATGGGGACTGGCCTTTCCTGAGGCCACCAGAGCGGGTCCCCGAGGTCCCAGTCGTAAGTCGAGAGCACCTGCCGCAACTCGAGAATATCCAGGAGGTTTTGCCCTCCAGGCGAGATGAGGCCCATTTCCGCTGAGGCTTCTCGAGGCTCATCACATCTAACCACTGAAACTTCCAAAGGGTCCTTCACACCCTTGCTGCAACTCAAGAAGTTCCCCGACATACCCGTCTCCACTCGAGAGGAAGCACGAGGGTCCCGCACACATCCAGGGGAGCCCCGTTTCCCCCTCCTAGCTCGAGAGGAGGGATCCTTTCCCTGTTTCGTAGGGAAAGAATTCCCGGCGTTCCCGTCGCATTTCAAGAGGAGGCGCTCTCCACAGGAAAGGCGAGAGGAAGTCCAGGGTCGTGCCACCATTCCAAGAGTCGCCCAGATGTGTCAGTCCATTCCAGAAGAACCTGTTTTCCCTGCACTGCCTTGACGTTCAAGCCAAGGATCGACTTCCACCACGTGTGCACGTGGCACAGCCCTGTGGGAAAGCCTCGTGGGAAAGCCTCGTGGGAAAGACTCGAGGGAAAACCATAGATCCTTTGATCCACGCGGCGGACTGCGTGACACTGCTTCTACCGCGCTGGAGGAAAGTGCAAGTGCATGCCCGCATTCGAGACGAGGACTGACTCCCCTGAGGACACTCCAGAAATACCCCAAGATCCATGTCAGCACTGGAGAGGAATCCTCAGGTTCCGGCCCCAACTCCACACAAGGTCGTAGGCCCCGGCATCGACGGGAGAGGAATCCCGAGAGGCCCCCGAGGAACTAGCATGGGGACTGGCCTTTCCTGAGGCCACCAGAGCGGGTCCCCGAGGTCCCAGTCGTAAGTCGAGAGCACCTGCCGCCACTCGAGAATATCCAGGAGGTTTTCCCTCCAGGCGAGATGAGGCCCATTTCTGCTGAGGCTTCTCGAGGCTAATCACATCTAACCACTGAAACTTCCAAAGGGTCCTTCACAACCTTGCTGCAACTCAAGAAGTTCCCCGACATACCCGTCTCCACTCGAGAGGAAGCACGAGGGTCCCGCACACATCCAGGGGAGCCCCGTTTCCCCCTCCTAGCTCGAGAGGAGGGATCCTTTCCCTGTTTCGTAGGGAAAGCATTCCCGGCGTTCCCGTCGCATCTCAAGAGGAGGCGCTCTCCACAGGAAAGGCGAGAGGAAGTCCAGGGTCGTGCCACCATTCCAAGAGTCCCCCAGATGTGTCAGTCCATTCCAGAAGAACCTGTTTTCCCTGCACTGCCTTGACGTTCAAGCCGAGGATCGACTCCCACCACGTGTGCACGTGGGACAGCCCTGTGGGAAAGCCTCGTGGGAAAGCCTCGTGGGAAAGACTCGAGGGAAAACCATAGATCCTTTGATCCACGCGGCGGACTGCGTGACACTGCTGATACCGCTCTGGAGGAAAGCGCAAGTGCATGCCCGCATTCGAGACGAGGACTGACTCCCCTGGGGAGACTCCAGAAGTACCCCAAGATCCATGTCAGCACTGGAAAGGAATCCTCAGGTTCCGGCCCCGACTCCACACAAGGTCTTAGGCCCTGGCATCGACGGGAGAGCAATCCCGAGAGGCCCCCGAGGAACTCGCATGGGGACTGGCCTTTCCTGAGGCCACCAGAGCGGGTCCCCGAGGTCCCAGTCGTAAGTCGAGAGCACCTGCCGCAACTCGAGAATATCCAGGAGGTTTTGCCCTCCAGGCGAGATGAGGCCCATTTCCGCTGAGGCTTCTCGAGGCTCATCACATCTAACCACTGAAACTTCCAAAGGGTCCTTCACACCCTTGCTGCAACTCAAGAAGTTCCCTGACATACCCGTCTCCACTCGAGAGGAAGCACGAGGGTCCCGCACACATCCAGGGGAGCCCCGTTTCCCCCTCCTAGCTCGAGAGGAGGGATCCTTTCCCTGTTTCGTAGGGAAAGAATTCCCGGCGTTCCCGTCGCATCTCAAGAGGAGGCGCTCTCCACAGGAAAGACGAGAGGAAGTCCAGGGTCGTGCCACCATTCCAAGAGTCCCCCAGATGTGTCAGTCCATTCCAGAAGAAACTGTTTTCCCTGCACTGCCTTGACGTTCAAGCAAAGGATCGACTCCCACCACGTGTGCACGTGGCACAGCCCTGTGGTAAAGCCTCGTGGGAAAGCCTCGTGGGAAAGACTCGAGGGAAAACCATAGATCCTTTGATCCTCGCGGCGGACTGCGTGACACTGCTTCTACCGCGCTGGAGGAAAGCGCAAGTGCATGCCCGCATTCGAGACGAGGACTGACTCCCCTGAGGACACTCCAGAAGTACCCCAAGATCCATGTCAGCACTGGAGAGGAATCCTCAGGTTCCGGCCCCAACTCCACACAAGGTCGTAGGCCCCGGCATCGACGGGAGAGGAATCCCGAGAGGCCCCCGAGGAACTCGCATGGGGACTGGCCTTTCCTGAGGCCACCAGAGCGGGTCTCCGAGGTCCCCGTCGTAAGTCAAGAGCATCTGCCGCAACTCGAGAATATCCCGGAGGTTTTGCCCTCCAGGCGAGATGAGGCCCATTTCCGCTGAGGCTTCTCGAGGCTCATCACATCTAACCACTGGAACTTCCAAAGGGTCCTTCACACCCTTGCTGCAACTCAAGAAGTTCCTCGACATACCCGTCTCCACTCGAGAGGAAGCACGAGGGTCCCGCACACATCCAGGGGAGCCCCGTTTCCGCCTCCTAGCTCGAGAGGAGGGAACCTTTCCCTGTTTCGTAGGGAAAAAATTCTCGGCGTTCCGTCGCATCTCAAGATGAGGCGCTCTCCACAGGAAAGGCGAGAGGAAGTCCAGGGACGTGCCACCATTCCAAGAGTCCCCCAGAAGTGTCAGTCCATTCCAGAGGAACCTGTTTTCCCTGCACTGCCTTGACGTTCAAGCCGAGGATCGACTCCCACCACGTGTGCACGTGGGACAGCCCTGTGGGAAAGCCTCGTGGGAAAACCTCGTGGGAAAGACTCGAGGGAAAGCCATAGATCCTTTGATCCACGCGGCGGACTGCGTGACACTGCTTCTACCGCTCTGGAGGGAAGCGCAAGTGCATGCCCGCATTCGAGACGAGGACTGACTCCCCTGGGGAGACTCCAGAAGTACCCCAAGATCCATGTCAGCACTGGAGAGGAATCCTCAGGTTCCGGCCCCGACTCCACACAAGTTGTTAGGCCCGGGCATCGACGGGAGAGGAATCCCGAGAGGCCCCCGAGAAACTCGCATGGGGACTGGCCTTTCCTGAGGCCACCAGAGCGGGTCCCTGAGGTCTCTGTCGTAAGTCGAGAGCACCTGCCGCATCTCGAGAAAATCCAGGAGGTTTTGCCCTCCAGGCGAGATGAGGCCCATTTCCGCTGAGGCTTCTCGAGGCAAATCACATGTAACCACTGGAACTTCCAAAGGGTCCATAACACCCTGGCTGCAACTCAAGAAGTTACCCGACATACCCGTTTCCACTTGAGAGGAAGCACGAGGGTCCCGCACACATCCAGGGGAGCCCCGTTTCCACCTCCTAGCTCAAGATGAGGGATCCTTTCCCTGTTTCGTAGGGAAAGAATTCCCGGCTTTCCCGTCGCATCTCAAGAGGAGGCGCTCTCCACAGGAAAGGCGAGAGGAACTCCAGGGTCGTTCCACCATTCCACGAGACCCCAGATGTGTCAGTCCATTCCAGAGGAACCTGTTTTCCCTGCACTGCCTCGACGTTCAAGCCGAGGATCGACTCCCACCACGTGTGCACGTGGGACAGCCCTGTGGGAAAGCCTCGTGGGAAAGCCTCGAGGGAAAGCCATAGATCCCTTGATCCACGCGGCGGACTGCGTGACACTGCTGCTACCGCTCTGGAGGAAAGGGCAAGTGCATGCCCGCATTTGAGACGAGGACTGACTCCCCTGAGGACACTCCAGAAATACCCAAAGATCCATGTCAGCACTGGAGAGGAATCCTCAGTTTCCGGCCCCGACTCCACACAAGGTCTTAGGCCCCGGCATCGACGGGAGAGGAATCCCGAGAGGCCCCCGAGGAACTCGCATGGGGACTGGCCTTTCTTGAGGAAACCAGAGCAGGTCCCTGAGGTCCCCGTCGTAAGTCGAGAGCACCGGCCACAACTCGAGAAAATCCAGGAGCTTTTGCCCTCCAGGCGAGATGATGCCCATTTCCACTGAGGCTTCTCGAGGCTCATCACATCTAACCACTGGAACTTCCAAAGGGTCCTTCACACCCTTGCTGCAACTCAAGAAGTTCCCCGACATACCCGTCTCCACTCGAGAGGAAGCACGAGGGTCCCGCACCCATCCAGGGGGGCCCCGTTTCCGCCTCCTAGCTCGAGAGGAGGGAACCTTTCCCTATTTCGTAGGGAAAGAATTCCCGGCGTTCCGTCGCACCTCAAGAGGATGCGCTCTCCACAGGAAAGGCGAGAGGAAGTCCAGGGTCGTGCCACCATTCCAAGAGTCCCCCAGAAGTGTCAGTCCATTCCAGAGGAACCTGTTTCCCTGCACTGCCTTGACGTTCAAGCCGAGGATCGACTCCCACCACGTGTGCACGTGGGACAGACCTGTGGGAAAGCCTCGTGGGAAAGCCTCGTGGGAAAGACTCGAGGGAAAACCATAGATCCTTTGATCCACGCGGTGGACTGCGTGACACTGCTGATACCGCTCTGGAGGAAAGCGCAAGTGCATGCCCGCATTCGAGACGAGGACTGACTCCCCTGGGGAGACTCCAGAAGTACCCCAAGATCCATGTCAGCACTGGAAAGGAATCCTCAGGTTCCGGCCCCGACTCCACACAAGGTCTTAGGCCCTGGCATCGACGGGAGAGCAATCCCGAGAGGCCCCCGAGGAACTCGCATGGGGACGGGCCTTTCCTGAGGCCACCAGAGCGGGTCCCCGAGGTCCCAGTCGTAAGTCGAGAGCACCTGCCGCAACTCGAGAATATCCAGGAGGTTTTGCCCTCCAGGCGAGATGAGGTCCATTTCCGCTGAGGCTTCTCGAGGCTCATCACATCTAACCACTGAAACTTCCAAAGGGTCCTTCACACCCTTGCTGCAACTCAAGAAGTTCCCCGACATACCCGTCTCCACTCGAGAGGAAGCACGAGGGTCCCGCACACATCCAGGGGAGCCCCGTTTCCCCCTCCTAGCTCGAGAGGAGGGATCCTTTCCCTGTTTCGTAGGGAAAGAATTCCCCGCGTTCCCGTCGCATCTCAAGAGAAGGCGCTCTCCACAGGAAAGACGAGAGGAAGTCCAGGGTCGTGCCACCATTCCAAGAGTCCCCCAGATGTGTCAGTCCATTCCAGAAGAACCTGTTTTCCCTGCACTGCCTTGACGTTCAAGCAAAGGATCGACTCCCACCACGTGTGCACGTGGCACAGCCCTGTGGGAAAGCCTCGTGGGAAAGCCTCGTGGGAAAGACTCGAGGGAAAACCATAGATCCTTTGATCCACGCGGCAGACTGCGTGACACTGCTTCTACCGCGCTGGAGGAAAGCGCAAGTGCATGCCCGCATTCGAGACGAGGAGTGACTCCCCTGAGGACTCTCCAGAAGTACCCCAAGATCCATGTCAGCACTGGAGAGGAATCCTCAGGTTCCGGCCCCAACTCCACACAAGGTCGTAGGCCCCGGCATCGACGGGAGAGGAATCCCGAGAGGCCCCCGAGGAACTCGCATGGGGACTGGCCTTTCCTGAGGCCACCAGAGCGGGTCTCCGAGGTCCCCGTCGTAAGTCAAGAGCATCTGCCGCAACTCGAGAATATCCCAGAGGTTTTGCCCTCCAGGCGAGATGAGGCCCATTTCCGCTGAGGCTTCTCGAGGCTCATCACATCTAACCACTGGAACTTCCAAAGGGTCCTTCACACCCTTGCTGCAACTCAAGAAGTTCCTCGACATACCCGTCTCCACTCGAGAGGAAGCACGAGGGTCCCGCACACATCCAGGGGAGCCCCGTTTCCGCCTCCTAGCTCGAGAGGAGGGAACCTTTCCCTGTTTCGTAGGGAAAAAATTCTCGGCGTTCCGTCGCATCTCAAGATGAGGCGCTCTCCACAGGAAAGGCGAGAGGAACTCCAGGGACGTGCCACCATTCCAAGAGTCCCCCAGAAGTGTCAGTCCATTCCAGAGGAACCTGTTTTCCCTGCACTGCCTCGACGTTCAAGCCGAGGATCGACTCCCACCACGTGTGCACGTGGGACAGCCCTGTGGGAAAGCCTCGTGGGAAAGCCTCGAGGGAAAGCCATAGATCCCTTGATAAACGCGGCGGACTGCGTGACACTGCTGCTACCGCTCTGGAGGAAAGGGCAAGTGCATGCCCGCATTTGAGACGAGGACTGACTCCCCTGGGGAGACTCCAGAAATACCCAAAGATCCATGTCAGCACTGGAGAGGAATCCTCAGTTTCCGGCCCCGACTCCACACAAGGTCTTAGGCCCCGGCATCGACGGGAGAGGAATCCCGAGAGGCCCCCGAGGAACTCGCATGGGGACTGGCCTTTCTTGAGGAAACCAGAGCAGGTCCCTGAGGTCCCCGTCGTAAGTCGAGAGCACCGGCCGCAACTCGAGAAAATCCAGGAGCTTTTGCCCTCCAGGCGAGATGATGCCCATTTCCACTGAGGCTTCTCGAGGCTCATCACATCTAACCACTGGAACTTCCAAAGGGTCCTTCACACCCTTGCTGCAACTCAAGAAGTTCCCCGACATACCCGTCTCCACTCGAGAGGAAGCACGAGGGTCCCGCACCCATCCAGGGGGGCCCCGTTTCCGCCTCCTAGCTCGAGAGGAGGGAACCTTTCCCTATTTCGTAGGGAAAGAATTCTCGGCGTTCCGTCGCATCTCAAGAGGATGCGCTCTCCACAGGAAAGGCGAGAGGAAGTCCACGGTCGTGCCACCATTCCAAGAGTCCCCCAGAAGTGTCAGTCCATTCCAGAGGAACCTGTTTCCCTGCACTGCCTTGACGTTCAAGCCGAGGATCGACTCCCACCACGTGTGCACGTGGGACAGACCTGTGGGAAAGCCTCGTGGGAAAGCCTCGTGGGAAAGACTCGAGGGAAAACCATAGATCCTTTGATCCACGCGGCGGACTGCGTGGCACTGCTTCTACCGCTCTGGAGGAAAGCGCAAGTGCATGCCCGCATTCGAGACGAGGACTGACTCCCCTGGGGAGACTCCAGAAGTACCCCAAATCCATGTCAGCACTGGAGAGGAAACCTCAGGTTCCGGCCCCAACTCCACACAAGGTCGTAGGCCCCGGCATCGACGGGAGAGGTATCCCGAGAGGCCCCCGAGGAACTCGCATGGGGACTGGCCTTTCCTGTGGCCACCAGAGCGGGTCCCCCAGGTCCCAGTCGTAAGTCGAGAGCACCTGCCGCCACTCGAGAATATCCAGGAGGTTTTGCCCTCCAGGCGAGATGAGGCCCATTTCCGCTGAGGCTTGTCGAGGCTAATCACATCTAACCACTGAAACTTCCAAAGGGTTCTTCACACCCTTGCTGCAACTCAAGAAGTTCCCCGACATACCCGTCTCCACTCGAGAGGAAGCACGAGGGTCCCGCACACATCCAGGGGAGCCCCGTTTCCGCCTCCTAGCTCGAGAGGAGGGAACCTTTCCCTGTTTGGTAGGGAAAAAATTCTCGGCGTTCCGTCGCATCTCAAGATGAGGCGCTCCCCACAGGAAAGGCGAGAGGAAGTCCAGGGTCCTGCCACCATTCCAAGAGTCCCCCAGAAGTGTCAGTCCATTCCAGAAGAACCTGTTTTCCCTGCACTGCCTTGACGTTCAAGCCAAGGATTGACTCCCACCACGTGTGCAAGTGGCACAGCCCTGTGGGAAAGCCTCGTGGGACAGACTCGAGGGAAAACCATAGATCCTTTGATCCACGCGGCAGACTGCGTGACACTGCTGATACCGCTCTGGAGGAAAGCGCAAGTGCATGCCCGCATTCGAGACGAGGACTGACTCCCCTGGGGAGACTCCAGAAGTACCCCAAGATCCATGTCAGCACTGGAGAGGAATCCTCAGTTTCCGGCCCCGACTCCACACAAGGTCTTAGGCCCCGGCATCGACGGGAGAGGAATCCCGAGAGGCCCCCGAGGAACTCGCATGGGGACTGGCCTTTCTTGAGGAAACCAGAGCAGGTCCCTGAGGTCCCCGTCGTAAGTCGAGAGCACCGGCCGCAACTCGAGAAAATCCAGGAGCTTTAGCCCTCCAGGCGAGATGAGGCCCATTTCCGCTGAGGCTTCTCGAGGCTCATCACATCTAACCACTGGAACTTCCAAAGGGTCCTTCACACCCTTGCTGCAACTCAAGAAGTTCCCCGACATACCCGTCTCCACTCGAGAGGAAGCACGAGGGTCCCGCACCCATCCAGGGGAGCCCCTTTTCCGCCTCCTAGCTCGAGAGGAGGGAACCTTTCCCTATTTCGTAGGGAAAGAATTCTCGGCGTTCCGTCGCATCTCAAGAGGATGCGCTCTCCACAGGAAAGGCGAGAGGAAGTCCAGGGTCGTGCCACCATTCCAAGAGTCCCCCAGAAGTGTCAGTCCATTCCAGAGGAACCTGTTTCCCTGCACTGCCTTGACATTCAAGCCGAGGATCGACTCCCACCACGTGTGCACGTGGGACAGACCTGTGGGAAAGCCTCGTGGGAAAGCCTCGTGGGAAAGACTCGAGGGAAAACCATAGATCCTTTGATCCACGCGGCGGACTGCGTGACACTGCTGCTACCGCTCTGGAGGAAAGCGCAAGTGCATGCCCGCATTCGAGACGAGGACTGACTCCTCTGGGGAGACTCCAGAACTACCCCAAGATCCATGTCAGCACTGGAGAGGAATCCTCAGGTTCCGGCCCCGACTCCAGAAAAGGTCTTAGGCCCCGGCATGGACGGGGGAGGAATCCCGAGAGGCCCCCGAGGAACTCGCATGGGGACTGGCCTTTCCTGAGGCCACCAGAGCGGGTCCCCGAGGTCCCAGTCGTAAGTCGAGAGCACCTGCCGCAACTCGAGAATATCCAGGAGGTTTTGCCCTCCAGGTGAGATGAGGCCCATTTCCGCTGAGGCTTCTCGAGGCTCATCACATCTAACCACTGGAACTTCCAAAGGGTCCTTCACACCCTTGTTGCAACTCAAGAAGTTCCCCGACATACCCGTCTCCACTCGAGAGGAAGCACGAGGGTCCCGCACACATCCAGGGGAGCCCCGTTTCCCCCTCCTAGCTCGAGAGGAGGGATCCTTTCCCTGTTTCGTAGGGAAAGAATTCCCGGCGTTCCCGTCGCATCTCAAGAGGAGGCGCTCTCCTCAGGAAAGGCGAGAGGAAGTCCACGGTCGTGCCACCATTCCAAGAGTCCCCCAGATGTGTCAGTCCATTCCAGAGGAACCTGTTTTCCCTGCACTGCCTTGACGTTCAAGCCGAGGATCGACTCCCACCACGTGTGCACCTGGGACAGCCCTGTGGGAAAGCCTCGTGGGAAAGCCTCGTGGGAAAGACTCGAGGGAAAACCATAGATCCTTTGATCCACGCGGCGGACTGCGTGGCACTGCTTCTACCGCTCTGGAGGAAAGCGCAAGTGCATGCCCGCATTCGAGACGAGGACTGACTCCCCTGGGGAGACTCCAGAAGTACCCCAAATCCATGTCAGCACTGGAGAGGAAACCTCAGGTTCCGGCCCCAACTCCACACAAGGTCGTAGGCCCCGGCATCGACGGGAGAGGTATCCCGAGAGGCCCCCGAGGAACTCGCATGGGGACTGGCCTTTCCTGTGGCCACCAGAGCGGGTCCCCCAGGTCCCAGTCGTAAGTCGAGAGCACCTGCCGCCACTCGAGAATATCCAGGAGGTTTTGCCCTCCAGGCGAGATGAGGCCCATTTCCGCTGAGGCTTGTCGAGGCTAATCACATCTAACCACTGAAACTTCCAAAGGGTTCTTCACACCCTTGCTGCAACTCAAGAAGTTCCCCGACATACCCGTCTCCACTCGAGAGGAAGCACGAGGGTCCCGCACACATCCAGGGGAGCCCCGTTTCCGCCTCCTAGCTCGAGAGGAGGGAACCTTTCCCTGTTTGGTAGGGAAAAAATTCTCGGCGTTCCGTGGCATCTCAAGATGAGGCGCTCCCCACAGGAAAGGCGAGAGGAAGTCCAGGGTCCTGCCACCATTCCAAGAGTCCCCCAGAAGTGTCAGTCCATTCCAGAAGAACCTGTTTTCCCTGCACTGCCTTGACGTTCAAGCCAAGGATCGACTCCCACCACGTGTGCAAGTGGCACAGCCCTGTGGGAAAGCCTCGTGGGAAAGACTCGAGGGAAAACCATAGATCCTTTGATCCACGCGGCGGACTGCGTGACACTGCTGATACCGCTCTGGAGGAAAGCGCAAGTGCATGCCCGCATTCGAGACGAGGACTGACTCCCCTGGGGAGACTCCAGAAGTACCCCAAGATCCATGTCAGCACTGGAGAGGAATCCTCAGTTTCCGGCCCCGACTCCACACAAGGTCTTAGGCCCCGGCATCGACGGGAGAGGAATCCCGAGAGGCCCCCGAGGAACTCGCATGGGGACTGGCCTTTCTTGAGGAAACCAGAGCAGGTCCCTGAGGTCCCCGTCGTAAGTCGAGAGCACCGGCCGCAACTCGAGCAAATCCAGGAGCTTTTGCCCTCCAGGCGAGATGAGGCCCATTTCCGCTGAGGCTTTTCGAGGCTCATCACATCTAACCACTGGAACTTCCAAAGGGTCCTTCACACCCTTGCTGCAACTCAAGAAGTTCCCCGACATACCCGTCTCCACTCGAGAGGAAGCACGAGGGTCCCGCACACATCCAGGGGAGCCCCTTTTCCGCCTCCTAGCTCGAGAGGATGGAACCTTTCCCTATTTCGTAGGGAAAGAATTCTCGGCGTTCCGTCGCATCTCAAGAGGATGCGCTCTCCACAGGAAAGGCGAGAGGAAGTCCAGGGTCGTGCCACCATTCCAAGAGTCCCCCAGAAGTGTCAGTCCATTCCAGAGGAACCTGTTTCCCTGCACTGCCTTGACGTTCAAGCCAATGATCGACTCCCACCACGTGTGCACGTGGGACAGACCTGTGGGAAAGCCTCGTGGGAAAGCCTCGTGGGAAAGACTCGAGGGAAAACCATAGATCCTTTGATCCACGCGGCGGACTGCGTGACACTGCTGCTACCGCTCTGGAGGAAAGCGCAAGTGCATGCCCGCATTCGAGACGAGGACTGACTCCTCTGGGGAGACTCCAGAACTACCCCAAGATCCATGTCAGCACTGGAGAGGAATCCTCAGGTTCCGGCCCCGACTCCACACAAGGTCTTAGGCCCCGGCATGGACGGGGGAGGAATCCCGAGAGGCCCCCGAGGAACTCGCATGGGGACTGGCCTTTCCTGAGGCCACCAGAGCGGGTCCCCGAGGTCCCAGTCGTAAGTCGAGAGCACCTGCCGCAACTCGAGAATATCCAGGAGGTTTTGCCCTCCAGGTGAGATGAGGCCCATTTCCGCTGAGGCTTCTCGAGGCTCATCACATCTAACCACTGGAACTTCCAAAGGGTCCTTCACACCCTTGTTGCAACTCAAGAAGTTCCCCGACATACCCGTCTCCACTCGAGAGGAAGCACGAGGGTCCCGCACACATCCAGGGGAGCCCCGTTTCCCCCTCCTAGCTCAAGAGGAGGGATCCTTTCCCTGTTTCGTAGGGAAAGAATTCCCGGCGTTCCCGTCGCATCTCAAGAGGAGGCGCTCTCCTCAGGAAAGGCGAGAGGAAGTCCACGGTCGTGCCACCATTCCAAGAGTCCCCCAGATGTGTCAGTCCATTCCAGAGGAACCTGTTTTCCCTGCACTGCCTTGACGTTCAAGCCGAGGATCGACTCCCACCACGTGTGCACCTGGGACAGCCCTGTGGGAAAGCCTCGTGGGAAAGCCTCGTGGGAAAGACTCGAGGGAAAACCATAGATCCATTGATCCACGCGGCGGACTGCGTGGCACTGCTTCTACCGCTCTGGAGGAAAGCGCAAGTGCATGCCCGCATTCGAGACGAGGACTGACTGCCCTGGGGAGACTCCAGAAGTACCCCAAGATCCATGTCAGCACTGGAGAGGAAACCTCAGGTTCCGGTCCCAACTCCACACAAGGTCGTAGGCCCCGGCATCGACGGGAGAGGTATCCCGAGAGGCCCCCGAGGAACTCGCATGGGGACTGGCCTTTCCTGTGGCCACCAGAGCGGGTCCCCCAGGTCCCAGTCGTAAGTCGAGAGCACCTGCCGCCACTCGAGAATATCCAGGAGGTTTTGCCCTCCAGGCGAGATGAGGCCCATTTCCGCTGAGGCTTATCGAGGCTAATCACATCTAACCACTGAAACTTCCAAAGGGTTCTTCACACCCTTGCTGCAACTCAAGAAGTTCCCCGACATACCCGTCTCCACTCGAGAGGAAGCACGAGGGTCCCGCACACATCCAGGGGAGCCCCGTTTCCGCCTCCTAGCTCGAGAGGAGGGAACCTTTCCCTGTTTGGTAGGGAAAAAATTCTCGGCGTTCCGTCGCATCTCAAGATGAGGCGCTCCCCACAGGAAAGGCGAGAGGAAGTCCAGGGTCCTGCCACCATTCCAAGAGTCCCCCAGAAGTGTCAGTCCATTCCAGAAGAACCTGTTTTCCCTGCACTGCCTTGACGTTCAACCAAGGATCGACTCCCACCACGTGTGCAAGTGGCACAGCCCTGTGGGAAAGCCTCGTGGGAAAGACTCGAGGGAAAACCATAGATCCTTTGATCCACGCGGCGGACTGCGTGACACTGCTGATACCGCTCTGGAGGAAAGCGCAAGTGCATGCCCGCATTCGAGACGAGGACTGACTCCCCTGGGGAGACTCCAGAAGTACCCCAAGATCCATGTCAGCACTGGAGAGGAATCCTCAGTTTCCGGCCCCGACTCCACACAAGGTCTTAGGCCCCGGCATCGAAGGGAGAGGAATCCCGAGAGGCCCCCGAGGAACTCGCATGGGGACTGGCCTTTCTTGAGGAAACCAGAGCAGGTCCCTGAGGTCCCCGTCGTAAGTCGAGAGCACCGGCCGCAACTCGAGAAAATCCAGGAGCTTTTGCCCTCCAGGCGAGATGAGGCCCATTTCCGCTGAGGCTTCTCGAGGCTCATCACATCTAACCACTGGAACTTCCAAAGGGTCCTTCACACCCTTGCTGCAACTCAAGAAGTTCCCCGACATACCCGTCTCCACTCGAGAGGAAGCACGAGGGTCCCGCACACATCCAGGGGAGCCCCTTTTCCGCCTCCTAGCTCGAGAGGAGGGAACCTTTCCCTATTTCGTAGGGAAAGAATTCTCGGCGTTCCGTCGCATCTCAAGAGGATGCGCTCTCCACAGGAAAGGCGAGAGGAAGTCCAGGGTCGTGCCACCATTCCAAGAGTCCCCCAGAAGTGTCAGTCCATTCCAGAGGAACCTGTTTCCCTGCACTGCCTTGACGTTCAAGCCGAGGATCGACTCCCACCACGTGTGCACGTGGGACAGACCTGTGGGAAAGCCTCGTGGGAAAGCCTCGTGGGAAAGACTCGAGGGAAAACCATAGATCCTTTGATCCACGCGGCGGACTGCGTGACACTGCTGCTACCGCTCTGGAGGAAAGCGCAAGTGCATGCCCGCATTCGAGACGAGGACTGACTCCTCTGGGGAGACTCCAGAACTACCCCAAGATCCATGTCAGCACTGGAGAGGAATCCTCAGGTTCCGGCCCCGACTCCACACAAGGTCTTAGGCCCCGGCATGGACGGGGGAGGAATCCCGAGAGGCCCCCGAGGAACTCGCATGGGGACTGGCCTTTCCTGAGGCCACCAGAGCGGGTCCCCGAGGTCCCAGTCGTAAGTCGAGAGCACCTGCCGCAACTCGAGAATATCCAGGAGGTTTTGCCCTCCAGGCGAGATGAGGCCCATTTCCGCTGAGGCTTGTCGAGGCTAATCACATCTAACCACTGAAACTTCCAAAGGGTTCTTCACACCCTTGCTGCAACTCAAGAAGTTCCCCGACATACCCGTCTCCACTCGAGAGGAAGCACGAGGGTCCCGCACACATCCAGGGGAGCCCCGTTTCCGCCTCCTAGCTCGAGAGGAGGGAACCTTTCCCTGTTTGGTAGGGAAAAAATTCTCGGCGTTCCTTCGCATCTCAAGATGAGGCGCTCCCCACAGGAAAGGCGAGAGGAATTCCAGGGTCCTGCCACCATTCCAAGAGTCCCCCAGAAGTGTCAGTCCATTCCAGAAGAACCTGTTTTCCCTGCACTGCCTTGACGTTCAAGCCAAGGATCGACTCCCACCACGTGTGCAAGTGGCACAGCCCTGTGGGAAAGCCTCGTGGGAAAGACTCGAGGGAAAACCATAGATCTTTGATCCACGCGGCGGAATGCGTGACACTGCTGATACAGCTCTGGAGTAAAGCCCAAGTGCATGCCCGCAATCGAGACGAGGACTGACTCCCCTGGGGAGACTCCAGAAGTACCCCAATATCCATGTCAGCACTGGAAAGGAATCCTCAGGTTCCGGCCCCGACTCCACACAAGGTCTTAGGCCCTGGCATCGACGGGAGAGCAATCCTGAGAGGCCCCCGAGGAACTCGCATGGGGACTGGCCTTTCCTGAGGCCACCAGAGCGGGTCCCCGAGGTCCCAGTCGTAAGTCGAGAGCACCTGCCGCAACTGGAGAATATCCAGGAGGTTTTGCCCTCCAGGCGAGATGAGGCCCATTTCCGCTGAGGCTTCTCGCGGCTCATCACATCTAACCACTGAAACTTCCAAAGGGTCCTTCACACCCTTGCTGCAACTCAAGAAGTTCCCCGACATACCCGTCTCCTCTCGAGAGGAAGCACGAGGGTCCCGCACACATCCAGGGGAGCCCCGTTTCCCCCTCCTAGCTCGAGAGGAGGGATCCTTTCCCTGTTTCGTAGGGAAAGAATTCCCGGCGTTCCCGTAGCATCTCAAGAGGAGGCGCTCTCCACAGGAAAGGCGAGAGGAAGTCCAGGGTCGTGCCATCATTCCAAGAGTCCCCCAGATGTGTCAGTCCATTCCAGAAGAACCTGTTTTCCCAGCACTGCCTTGACGTTCAAGCAAAGGATCGACTCCCTTCACGTGTGCACGTGGCACAGCCCTGTGGGAAAGCCTCGTGGGAAAGCCTCGTGGGAAAGACTCGAGGGAAAACCATAGATCATTTGATCCACGCGGCGGACTGCGTGACACTGCTTCTACCGCGCTGAAAGGAAAGCGCAAGTGCATGCCCGCATTCGAGACGAGGACTGACTCCCCTGAGGACACTCCAGAAGTACCCCAAGATCCATGTCAGCACTGGAGAGGAATCCTCAGGTTCCGGCCCCAACTCCACACAAGGTCGTAGGCCCCGGCATCGACGGGAGAGGAATCCCGAGAGGCCCCCGAGGAACTCGCATGGGGACTGGCCTTTCCTGAGGCCACCAGAGCGGGTCTCCGAGGTCCCCGTCGTAAGTCAAGAGCATCTGCCGCAACTCGAGAATATCCAGGAGGTTTTGCCCTCCAGGCGAGATGAGGCTCATTTCCGCTGAGGCTTCTCGAGGCTCATCACATCTAACCACTGGAACTTCCAAAGGGTCCTTCACACCCTTGCTGCAACTCAAGAAGTTCCCCGACATACCCGTCTCCACTCGAGAGGAAGCACGAGGGTCCCGCACACATCCAGGGGAGCCCCGTTTCCCCCTCCTAGCTCGAGAGGAGGGATCCTTTCCCTGTTTCGTAGGGAAAGAATTCCCGGCGTTCCCGTCGCATCTCAAGAGGAGGCGCTCTCCTCAGGAAAGGCGAGAGGAAGTCCAGGGTCGTGCCACCATTCCAAGAGTCCCCCAGATGTGTCAGTCCATTCCAGAGGAACCTGTTTTCCCTGCACTGCCTTGACGTTCAAGCCGAGGATCGACTCCCACCACGTGTGCACCTGGGACAGCCCTGTGGGAAAGCCTCGTGGGAAAGCCTCGTGGGAAAGACTCGAGGGAAAACCATAGATCCTTTGATCCACGCGGCGGACTGCGTGGCACTGCTTCTACCGCTCTGGAGGAAAGCGCAAGTGCATGCCCGCATTCGAGACGAGGACTGACTCCCCTGGGGAGACTCCAGAAGTACCCCAAATCCATGTCAGCACTGGAGAGGAAACCTCAGGTTCCGGCCCCAACTCCACACAAGGTCGCAGGCCCCGGCATCGACGGGAGAGGTATCCCGAGAGGCCCCCGAGGAACTCGCATGGAGACTGGCCTTTCCTGTGGCCACCAGAGCGGGTCCCCCAGGTCCCCGTCGTAAGTCGAGAGCAACTGCCGCAACTGGAGAAAATCCAGGAGATTTTGCCCTCCAGGCGAGATGAGGCCCATTTCCGCTGAGGCTTCTCCAGGCTAATCACATCTAACCACTGGAACTTCCAAAGGGTCCTTCACACCCTTGCTGCAACTCAAGAAGTTCCTCGACATACCCGTCTCCACTCGAGAGGAAGCACGAGGGTCCCGCACACATCCAGGGGAGCCCCGTTTCCGCCTCCTAGCTCGAGAGGAGGGAACCTTTCCCTGTTTGGTAGGGAAAAAATTCTCGGCGTTCCGTCGCATCTCAAGATGAGGCGCTCCCCACAGGAAAGGCGAGAGGAATTCCAGGGTCCTGCCACCATTCCAAGAGTCCCCCAGAAGTGTCAGTCCATTCCAGAAGAACCTGTTTTCCCTGCACTGCCTTGACGTTCAAGCCAAGGATCGACTCCCACCACGTGTGCAAGTGGCACAGCCCTGTGGGAAAGCCTCGTGGGAAAGACTCGAGGGAAAACCATAGATCTTTGATCCACGCGGCGGACTGCGTGACACTGCTGATACAGCTCTGGAGTAAAGCCCAAGTGCATGCCCGCAATCGAGACGAGGACTGACTCCCCTGGGGAGACTCCAGAAGTACCCCAAGATCCATGTCAGCACTGGAAAGGAATCCTCAGGTTCCGGCCCCGACTCCACACAAGGTCTTAGGCCCTGGCATCGACGGGAGAGCAATCCTGAGAGGCCCCCGAGGAACTCGCATGGGGACTGGCCTTTCCTGAGGCCACCAGAGCGAGTCCCCGAGGTCCCAGTCGTAAGTCGAGAGCACCTGCCGCAACTGGAGAATATCCAGGAGGTTTTGCCCTCCAGGCGAGATGAGGCCCATTTCCGCTGAGGCTTCTCGCGGCTCATCACATCTAACCACTGAAACTTCCAAAGGGTCCTTCACACCCTTGCTGCAACTCAAGAAGTTCCCCGACATACCCGTCTCCTCTCGAGAGGAAGCACGAGGGTCCCGCACACATCCAGGGGAGCCCCGTTTCCCCCTCCTAGCTCGAGAGGAGGGATCCTTTCCCTGTTTCGTAGGGAAAGAATTCCCGGCGTTCCCGTAGCATCTCAAGAGGAGGCGCTCTCCACAGGAAAGGCGAGAGGAAGTCCAGGGTCGTGCCACCATTCCAAGAGTCCCCCAGATGTGTCAGTCCATTCCAGAAGAACCTGTTTTCCCTGCACTGCCTTGACGTTCAAGCCAAGGATCGACTCCCACCACGTGTGCACGTGGCACAGCCCTGTGGGAAAGCCTCGTGGGAAAGCCTCGTGGGAAAGACTCGAGGGAAAACCATAGATCCTTTGATCCACGCGGCGGACTGCGTGACACTGCTTCTACCGCTCTGGAGGAAAGCGCAAGTTCATGCCCGCATTCGAGACGAGGACTGACTCCCCTGAGGACACTCCAGAAGTACCCCAAGATCCATGTCAGCACTGGAGAGGAATCCTCAGGTTCCGGCCCCAACTCCACACAAGGTCGTAGGCCCCGGCATCGACGGGAGAGGAATCCCGAGAGGCCCCCGAGGAACTCGCATGGGGACTGGCCTTACCTGAGGCCACCAGAGCGGGTCCCCGAGGTCCCCGTCGTAAGTCGAGAGCATCTGCCGCAACTCGAGAATATTCAGGAGGTTTTGCCCTCCAGGCGAGATGAGGCCCATTTCCGCTGAGGCTTCTCGAGGCTCATCACATCTAACCACTGGAACTTCCAAAGGGTCCTTCACACCCTTGCTGCAACTCAAGAAGTTCCTCGACATACCCGTCTCCACTCGAGAGGAAGCACGAGGGTCCCGCACACATCCAGGGGAGCCCCGTTTCCGCCTCCTAGCTCGAGAGGAGGGAACCTTTCCCTGTTTCGTAGGGAAAAAATTCTCGGCGTTCCGTCGCATCTCAAGATGAGGCGCTCTCCACAGGAAAGGCGAGAGGAAGTCCAGGGTCGTGCCACCATTCCAAGAGTCCCCCAGATGTGTCAGTCCATTCCAGAGGAACCTGTTTTCCCTGCACTGCCTTGACGTTCAAGCCGAGGATCGACTCCAACCACTTGTGCACCTGGGACAGCCCTGTGGGAAAGCCTCGTGGGAAAGCCTCGTGGGAAAGACTCGAGGGAAAACCATAGATCCTTTGATCCACGCGGCGGACTGCGTGACACTGCTTCTACCGCGCTGGAGGAAAGCGCAAGTGCATGCCCGCATTCGAGACGAGGACTGACTCCCCTGAGGACACTCCAGAAGTACCCCAAGATCCATGTCAGCACTGGAGAGGAATCCTCAGGTTCCGGCCCCAACTCCACACAAGGTCGTAGGCCCCGGCATCGACGGGAGAGAAATCCCGAGAGGCCCCCGAGGAACTCGCATGGGGACTGGCCTTTCCTGAGGCCACCAGAGCGGGTCCCCGAGGTCTCCGTCGTAAGTCGAGAGCACCTGCCGCATCTCGAGAAAATCCAGGAGGTTTTGCCCTCCAGGCGAGATGAGGCCCATTTCCGCTGAGGCTTCTCGAGGCAAATCACATGTAACCACTGGAACTTCCAAAGGGTCCTTCACACCCTTGCTGCAACTCAAGAAGTTCGCCGACATACCCGTCTCCACTCGAGAGGAAGCACGAGGGTCCCGCACACATCCAGGGGAGCCCCGTTTCCCCCTCCTAGCTCGAGAGGAGGGATCCTTTCCCTGTTTCGTAGGGAAAGAATTCCCGGCGTTCCCGTCGCATCTCAAGAGGAGGCGCTCTCCACAGGAAAGGCGAGAGGAACTCCAGGGTCGTGCCACCATTCCACGAGTCCCCCAGATGTGTCAGTCCATTCCAGAGGAACCTGTTTTCCCTGAACTGCCTCGACGTTCAAGCCGAGGATCGACTCCCACCCCGTGTGCACGTGGGACAGCCCTGTGGGAAAGCCTCGTGGGAAAGCCTCGAGGGAAAGACATAGATCCCTTGATCCACGTGGCGGACTGCGTGACACTGCTGCTACCGCTCTGGAGGAAAGGGCAAGTGCATGCCCGCATTTGAGACGAGTACTGACTCCCCTGGGGAGACTCCAGAAATACCCAAAGATCCATGTCAGCACTGGAGAGGAATCCTCAGTTTCCGGCCCCGACTCCACACAAGGTCTTAGGCCCCGGCATCGACGGGAGAGGAATCCCGAGAGGCCCCCGAGGAACTCGCATGGGGACTGGCCTTTCCTGAGGCCACCAGAGCGGGTCCCCGAGGTCCCAGTCGTAAGTCGAGAGCACCTGCCGCAACTCGAGAATATCCAGGAGGTTTTGCCCTCCAGGCGAGATGAGGCCCATTTCCGCTGAGGCTTCTCGAGGCTAATCACATCTAACCACTGGAACTTCCAAAGGGTCCTTCACACCCTTGCTGCAACTCAAGAAGTTCCCCGACATACCCGACTCCACTCGAGAGGAAGCACGAGGGTCCCGCACACATCCAGGGGAGCCCCGTTTCCGCCTCCTAGCTCGAGATGAGGGATCCTTTCCGTGTTTCGTAGGGAAAGAATTCCCGGCGTTCCCGTCGCATCTCAAGAGGAGGCGCTCTCCACAGGAAAGGCGAGAGGAAGTCCACGGTCGTGCCACCATTCCAAGAGTCCCTCAGATGTGTCAGTCCATTCCAGAGGAACCTGTTTTCCCTGCACTGACTTGACGTTCAACCCGAGGATCGACTCCCACCACGTGTGCACGTGGGACAGCCCTGTGGGAAAGCCTCGTGGGAAAGCCTCGTGGGAAAGACTCGAGGGAAAACCACAGATCCTTTGTTCCACGCGGCGGACGGCGTGACACTGCTGCTACCGCTCTGGAGGAAACTGCAAGTGCATGCCCGCATTCGAGACGAGGACTGACTCCCCTGGGGAGACTCCAGAACTACCCCAAGATCCATGTCAGCACTGGAGAGGAATCCTCAGGTTCCGGCCCCGACTCCACACAAGGTCTTAGGCCCCGGCATCGACGGGAGAGGAATCCCGAGAGGCCCCCGAGGAACTCGCATGGGGACTGGCCTTTCCTGAGGCCACCAGAGCGGGTCCCCGAGGTCCCCATCGTAAGTCGAGATCACCTGCCGCAAGTCAAAAAAATCCAGGAGGTTTTGCCCTCCAGGCGAGATGAGGCCCATTTCCGCTGAGGCTTCTCGAGGCTCATCACATCTAACCACTGGAACTTCCAAAGGGTCCTTCACACCCTTGCTGCAACTCAAGAAGTTCCCTGACATACCCGTCTCCACTCGAGAGGAAGCACGAGGGTCCCGCACACATCCAGGGGAGCCCCGTTTCCGCCTCCTAGCTTGAGATGAGTGATCCTTTCCCTGTTTCGTACGGAAAGAATTCCCGGCGTTCCCGTCGCATCTCAAGAGGAGGCGCTCTCCACAGAAAAGGCGAGAGGAAGTCCAGGGTCGTGCCACCATTCCAAGAGTCCCCCAGATGTGTCAGTCCATTCCAGAGGAACCTGTTTTCCCTGCACTGCCTTGACGTTCAATCCGAGGATCGACTCCCACCACGTGTGCATGTGGGACAGCCCTGTGGGAAAGCCTCGTGGGAAAGCCTCGTGGGAAAGACTCGAGGGAAAACCATAGATCCTTTGATCCACGCGGCGGACTGCGTGACACTGCTGCTACCGCTCTGGAGGAAAGCGCAAGTGCCTGCCCGCATTCGAGACGAGGACTGACTCCCCTGGGGAGACTCCAGAAGTACCCCAAGATCCATGTAAGCACTGGAGAGGAATCCTCAGGTTCCGGCCCCGACTCCACTCAAGGTCTTAGGCCCCGGCATCGACGGTCAGGAATCCCGAGAGGCCCCCGAGGAACTCGCATGGGGACTGGCCTTTCCTGAGCCCACCATAGCGGGTCCCTGAGGTCCCCTTCGTAAGTCGAGAGCACCTGCCAAAACTCGAGAAAATCCAGGAGATTCTCCCCTCCAGGCGTGATAAGGCCCATTTCGGCTGGGATTTCTCGAGGCTAATTACATCTAGCGTCTGGAACTTCCAAAAGGCATTTCACACCCTTGCTGCAACTCACGAAGTTCCCCGACATACCCGTCTCCCCTCGAGAGGAATGCACGAGGGTCCCGCCCACATCCAGAGGAGCCCCGTTTCCGCCTCGGAGCTCGAGATGAGGGATGCTTTCGCTGGTTGTCAGGAAAGAATTCTGGGCGTTCCCGTCGCATCTCATGAGGATGCGCTCTCCACAGGAATGGCGAGAGGAACTCCTGGGTCTTGCCACCATTCCCAGAGTCCACCAGATGTCTCAGTCCATTCCAGAGGAACTTGTTTTCCATGAACTGCCTCGACTTTCACGCCGGGATCGACTCCCACCACGGTGGCAGGTGGAACAGCCCTGTGGGAAAGCCACGTGGGAAAGGCACGTGGGAAAGCCTGTATGGAAAGCCTCGAGGGAAAGCCACAAATCCCTTGATCCATGCGACGGGACGCGTGACACTGCTGCTACCGCCCTGGAGGAAAGCGCACGTGCATGCCTCGATTCGAGACGAGGACTTACTCCCCTGGTGGAGACTCCAGAAATAGCCCAAGATCCATGTCAGCACTGGAGAGGAATCCTCAGGTTCCGGCCACGCCTCCACACAAGGTCTTAGGCCCCAGCATCCAAGGGAGAGGAATCCCGAGAGGCCCGCGAGCAACTAGCATGGCGACTGGCCTTTCCTGAGGCCACAGAAGCAGGTTCCTAAGGTCCCCGTCATAAGTCGAGAGCACCTGCCGCAACTCGAGAAAATCCAGGATGTTTTGCCCTCCAGGCATTATGAGGCCCATTTCCGCTGTGGCTTCTCAAGGCTATTCACATCTAAGCTCTGGAACTTCCAAAAGGTCCTTCACACCCTTGCTGCCACTCAAGAAGTACCCCGACATCCCCGTCTGCACTCAGGAGGAAGCACGAATGTCCCACCCACATCCAGAGGGGCCCCGTTTCCATCTCGTAGCTCGAGATGAGGGATCGTTGCCTGCTTGGTCGGAAAAGAATTCCCGGCCGTCCCGTCACATTTCAAGAGGAGGCACTCTCCACAGGAAAGGCGAGAGGATCTCCAGCGTCGTGCCAGCATTCGAAGAGTCCCCCATATGTTTCAGTCCATTCCAGAGGAACCTGGTTTTCCTGCACTGCCTCGACTTTCACGCCAAGGATTGACTCCCACCACGGTGGCACGTGGGACAGCCCAGTGGGAAAGCCTCGTGGGAAAGCCTCGAGGGAAAGCCACAGATCCCTTGATCCAAGCGACGGGAAGCGTGGCATTGCTGCTACCGCTTTTGGGAAAGCGCACGTGCATGCCCCCATAGGAGACGAGGACTTGCTCCCTTGGGGAGACTTCAGACGTACCCCAAGATCCATGTTAGCACTGGAGAGGAATCCTCAGGTTCCGGCCCCGAATCCACACAAGGCCTTAGGCCCCGTCATCGAAGGTAGATGAATCCCGAGAGGCCCCCGAGCAACTCGCAGGGCGTCTGGCCTTTCCTGAGGCCACCAGAGCGGGCCCTTGAGGTCGCCGTCATAAGTCAAGAGCACTTGCCGAAACTCGAGAAAATCCAGGAGGTTTTGCCCTCCAGGCCAGATGAGGCCCATTTCCGCTGAGGCTTCTCGAAGCTAATCACGCCTAACTTATGGAACTTCAAAAAGGTCCTTCACACCCTTGTTGCAACTCAAGAAGTTCCCCGACATACCCGTCTCCACTCTAGAGGAAGCACGAGGGTCCCGACCACATCCAGAGGAGCACCGTTTCCGCCTCGCAGCTCGAGATGAGGGATATGGTCACTGCTCTGTCGGGAAAGAATTTTGGGCGTTCCTGTCGCATCTCAAGGGGAGGTGCTCTCCACAGGATGGGCGAGAGGAATTCCAGCCTCGTGCCACCATTCCAAGAGTCGCCAGATATCTCAGTCCATTCCAGAGGAACCTGTTTTCCCTGCACTGCCTGGACTTTGATTGCGAGGATCGACTGCCACCACGGTGGCACGTGGTACAACCCTGTGGGAAAGCCTCGAGGGAAAGCCTGGAGGGAAAGTCACAGATCCCTTCATCCAGGCGATGGGAAGCGTGACACTGCTGCTACAGTTCGGGAGGAAAGCGCACGTGAATGCCCCATTTGAGACGAGGACTTACTCCCCTGGCGAGACTCCAGAAGTACCCCAAGATCCATGTCAGAATTGGAGAGGAATCCTCAGGTTCCGGGCCCAACTCCAAACAAGGTCTTAGGCACCGACACAGAAGGGACAGGTTTCCTGAGAGGCCCACGAGCAACTGCAACGGGGACTGGCCTTTACTGAGGCCACCAGAGCGGGTCCCAGAGGTCCCCCTCGTAAGTCGAGAGCACCTGCCGCAACTCGAGAAAATCCAGGAGGTTTTGCTCTCCAGGCGAGATGAGGCCCATTTCCGCTGAGGCTTCTCGAGGCTAATCACATCTAACCACTGGAACTTCCAAAGGGTCCTTCACACCCTTGCTGCAACTCAAGAAGCTCCCCGACATACCCGTCTCCACCCGAGAGGAAGCACGAGGGTCCCGCACACATCCAGGGGAGCAACGTTTCCGCCTCCTAGCTCGAGATGAGGAATCCGTTCCCTGTTTCATAGGGAAAGATTTCCCGGCGTTCCCGTCGCATCTCAAGAGGAGGCGCTCTCCACAGGAAAGGCGAGAGGAAGTCCAGGGTCGTGCCACCATTCCAAGAGTCCCCCAGATGTGTCACTCCATTCCAGAGGAACCTGTTTTCACTGCACTGCCTTGACGTTCAAGCCGAGGATCGACTCCCACCACGTGTGCACGTGGGACAGCCCTGTGGGAAAGCCTCGTGGGAAAGCCTCGTGGGAAAGACTCGAGGGAAAACCATAGATCCTTTGATCCACGCGGCGGACGGCGTGACACTGCTGCTACCGCTCTGGAGGAAAGCGCAAGTGCATGCCCGCATTCGAGACGAGGACTGACTCCCCCGGGGAGACTCCAGAAGTACCCCAAGATCCATGTCAGCACTGGAGAGGAATCCGCAGGTTCCGGCCCCGAATCCACACAAGGTCTTAGGCCACGACATCGACGGGACAGGAATCCCGAGATGCCCCCAAGGAACTCGCATGGGGACTGGCCTTTCCTGAGGCCACCAGAGCGGGTCCCCGAGGTCCCCGTCGAGAGCACCTGCCGCAACTCGAGAAAATCCAGGAGGTTTTGCCCTCCAGGCGAGATGACGCCCATTTCCGCTGAGGCTTCTCGAGGCTCATCACATCTAACCACTGGAACTTCCAAAGGGTCCTTCACACCCTTGCTGCAACTCAAGAAGTTCGCCAAGATACCCGTCTCCACTCGAGAGGAAGCACGAGGGTCCCGCACACATCCAGGGGAGCCCGGTTTCCGCCTCCTAGCTCGAGAGGAGGGATCCTTTCCCTGTTTCCTACGGAAAGAATTCCCGGCGTTCCCGTCGCATCTCAAGAGGAGGCGCTCTCCACAGGAAAGGCGAGAGGAACTCCAGGGTCGTGTCACCATTCCAAGAGTCCCCCAGATGTGTCAGTCCATTCCAGAGGAACCTGTTTTCCCTGCACTGCCTTGACGTTCAAGCCGAGGATCGACTCCCACCACGTGTGCACGTGGGACAGCCCTGTGGGAAAGCCTCGTGGGAAAGCCTCGTGGGAAAGACTCGAGGGAAAACCATAGATCCTTTGATCCACGCGGCGGACGGCGTGACACTGCTGCTACCGCTCTGGAGGAAAGCGCAAGTGCATGCCCGCATTCGAGACGAGGATTGACTCCCCTGGGGAGACTCCAGAAGTACCCCAAGATCCATGTCAGCACTGGAGAGGAATCCTCAGGTTCCGGCTTCGACTCCACACAAGGTCTTAGGCCCCGGCATCGACGGGAGAGGAATCCCGAGAGGCCCCCGAGGAACTCGCAAGGGGACTGGCCTTTCCTGAGGCCACCAGAGCGTGTCCCCGAGGTCCCCGTTGTAAGTCGAGAGCACCTGCCGCAACTCGAGAAAATCCAGGAGGTTTTGCCCTCCAGGCGAGATGAGGCCCATTTGGGCTGAGGCTTCTCGAGGCTCATCACATCTAACCACTGGAACTTGCAAAGGGTCCTTCACACCCTTGCTGCAACTCAAGAAGTTCCCCGACATACCCGTCTCCACTCGGGAGGAAGCACGAGGGTCCCGCACACATCCAGGGGAGCCCCGTTTCCGCCTCCTAGCTCGAGAGGAGGGATCCTTTCCCTGTTTCGTAGGGAAAGAATTCCCGGCGTTCCCGGCGAATCTCAAGAGGAGGCGCTCTCCACAGGAAAGGCGAGAGGAAGTCCAGGGTCGTGCCACCATTCCAAGAGTCCCCCAGATGTGTCAGTCCATTCCAGAAGAACCTGTTTTCCCTGCACTGCCTTGACGTTCAAGCCAAGGATCGATTCCCACCACGTGTGCACGTGGGACAGCCCTGTGGGAAAGCCTCGTGGGAAAGCCTCGTGGGAAAGACTCGAGGGAAAACCATAGATCTTTTGATCCACGCGGCGGACTGCGTGACACTGCTGCTACCGCTCTGGAGGAAAGCGCAAGTGCATGCCCGCATTCAAGACGAGGACTGACTCCCCTGGGGAGACTCCAGAAGTACCCAAAGATCCATGTCAGCACTGGAGAGGAATCCTCAGGTTCCGGCCCCGACTCCACACAAGGTCTTAGGCCCCGGCATCGACGGGAGAGGAATCCCGAGAGGCCCCCCAGGAACTCGCATGGGGACTGGCCTTTCCTGAGGCCACCAGAGCGGGTCCCCGAGGTCCCCGTCGTAAGTCGAGAGCACCTGCCGCAACTCGAGAAAATCCAGGAGGTTTTGCCCTCCAGGCGAGATGAGGCCCATTTCCACTGAGCCTCCTCGAGGCTCATCACATCTAACCACTGGAACTTCCAAAGGGTCCTTCACACCCTTGCTGCAACTCAAGAAGTTCCCCGACATACCAGTCTCCACTCGAGAGGAAGCACGAGGGTCCCGCACACATCCAGGGGAGCCCCGTTTCCGCCTCCTAGCTCGAGATGAGGGATCCTTTCCCTGTTTCGTACGGAAAGAATTCCCGGCGATCCCGTCGCATCTCAAGAGGAGGCGCTCTCCACAGAAAAGGCGAGAGGAAGTCCAGGGTCGTGCCACCATTCCAAGAGTCCCCCAGATGTGTCAGTCCATTCCAGAGGAACATGTTTTCCCTGCACTGCCTTGACGTTCAAGCCGAGGATCGACTCCCACCACGTGTGCACGTGGGACAGCCCTGTGGGAAAGCATCGTGGGAAAGACTCGAGGGAAAACCATAGATCCTTTGATCCACGCGGCGGACTGCGTGACACTGCTGCTACCGCTCTGGAGGAAAGCGCAAGTGCATGCCCGCATTCGAGACGAGGACTGACTCCCCTGGGGAGACTCCAGAAGTACCCCAAGATCCATGTCAGCACTGGAGAGGAATCCTCAGGTTCTGGCCCCGACTCCACAAGAGGTCTAAGTCCCCGGCATCGACGGGAGAGGAATCCCGAGAGGCCCCCGAGGAACTCGCATGGGGACTGGCCTTTCCTGAGGCCACCAGAGCGGGTCTCTGAGGTCCCCGTCATAAGTCGAGAGCACCTGCCGCAACTCGAGAAAATCCAGGAGGTTTTGCCCTCCAGGCGAGATGAGGCCCATTTCCGCTGAGGCTTCTCGAGGCTAATGACATCTAACCACTGGAACTTCCAAAGGGTCCTTCACACCCTTGCTGCAACTCAAGAATTTCCCCGACATACCCGTGTCCACTGGAGAGGAAGCACGAGGGTCCCGCACACATCCATGGGAGCCCCGTTTCCGCCTCCTAGCTTGAGATGAGTGATCCTTTCCGTGTTTCGTAGGGAAGGAATTCCCGGCATTCCCGTCGCAGATCAAGAGGAGGCGCTCTCCACAGGAAAGGCGAGAGGAACTCCAGGGTCGTGCCACCATTCCAAGAGTCCCCCAGATGTGTCAGTCCATTCCAGAGGAACCTGTTATCCCTGCACTGCCTTGACGTTCAAGCCGAGGATCGACTCCCACCACGTGTGCACGTGGGACAGCCCTGTGGGAAAGCCTCGTTGGAAAGCCTAGCCTGGTGGGAAAGACTCGAGGGAAAACCATAGATCCCTTGATCCACACGGTGGACTGCGTGACACTGCTGCTACCGCTCTGGAGGAAAGCGCAAGTGCATGCCCGCATTCGAGACGAGGACTGACTCCCCTGGGGAGACTCCAGACGTACCCCAAGATGCATGTCAGCACTGGAGAGGAATCCTCTGGTTCCAGCCCCGACTCCACACAAGGTCTTAGGCGCCGGCATCGACGGCAGAGGACTCCCGAGAGGCCCCCGAGGAACTCGCATGGGGACTGGCCTTTTCTGAGGCCACCAGAGAGGGTCCCTGAGGTCCCCGTCGTAAGTCGAGAGCACCTGCGGCAACTCGAGAAAATCCAGGAGGTTTTGCCCTCCAGGCGAGATGAGGCCCATTTCCACTGAGGCTTCTCGAGGCTAATCACATCTAACCACTGGAACTTCCAAAGGGTCCTTCACACCCTTGCTGCAACTCACGAAGTTCCCCGACATACCCGTCTCCTCGTGAGAGGAATCACGAGGGTCCCGACCACATCCAGAGGAGCCCCGTTTCCGCCTCCTAGCTCGAGATGAGGGATGCTTTCCCTGTTTCCTAGGGAAAGAATTCCCGGCGTTCCTGTCGCATCTCAAGAGGAGGCGCTCTACACAGGAAGGGCGAGAGGAACTCCAGGGTCGTGCCACCATTCCAAGAGTCCCCCGTATGTGTCAGTCCATTCCAGAGGAACGTATTTTCCCTGCACTGCCTCGACGTTCATGCCGAGGTTCGACACCCACCACGGTGGCACGAGGGACAGCCCTGTGTGAAAGCCTCGTGGGAAAGCCTCGAGGGAAAGACATAGATCCCTTGATCCACACGGCGGACTGCGAGACACTGCTGCTACCACTCTGGAGGAAAGCGCAAGTGCATGCCCGCATTCGAGACGAGGACTGACTCCCCTGGGGAGACTGCAGAAGTACCCCAAGATCCATGTCAGCACTGGAGAGGAATCTTCAGGTTCCGGCCCCTACTCCACACAAGGTCTTAGGTCCCGGCATCGACAGGAGAGGAATTCCGAGAGGCCCCCGAGGAACTCGCATGGGGACTGGCCTTTCCTGAGGCCACCAGAGCGGGTCCCTGACATCCCGTCATACGTCGAGAGCACCTGCCGCAACTCGAGAAAATCCAGGAGGTTTTGCCCTCCTGGCGAGATGAGGCCCATTCCCGCTGAAGCTTCTCGAGGCTAATCACATCTAACCACTGGAACTTCCAAAGGGTCCTTCACACCCTTGCTGCAACTCAAGAACTTCCCCGACATACCCGTCTCCACTCGAGAGGAAGCACGAGGGTTCCGCACACATCCAGTGGAACCCCGTTTCCGCCTCCTAGCTCGAGATGAGGGATCCTTTCCCTGTTTCGTAGGAAAGAATTCCCGGCGTTCCCGTCGCATCTCAAGAGGAGGCGCTCTCCACAGGAAAGGCGAGAGGAAGTCCAGGGTCCTGCCATCATTCCAAGAGTCCCCCAGATGTCCCAGTCCATTCCAGAGGAACCTGTTTTCCCTGCACTGCCTTGACGTTCAAGCCGAGGATCGACTACCACCACGTGTGCACGTGGGACAGCCCTGTGGGAAAGCCTCGTGGGAAAGCCTCGTGGGAAAGACTCGAGGGAAAAATATAGATCCTTTGATCCACGCGGCGGACTGAGTGAAACTGCTGCTACTGCTCTGGAGGAAAGCGCAAGTGCATGCCCGCATTCGAGACGAGGACTGACTCCCCTGGGGAGACTCCAGAAGTACCCCAAGATCCATGTCAGCACTGGAGAGGAATCCTCAGGTTCCGGCCCCGACTCCACACAATGTCTTAGGCCCCGGCATGGACAGGAGAGGAATCCCGAGAGGCCCCCGAGGAACTCGTATGGGGACTGGCCTTTCCTGAGGCCACCAGAGCGGGTCCCTGAGTTCCCCGTCTAAAGTCGAGAGCACCTGCCGAAACTCGAGAAAATCCAGGAGTTTTTGCCCTCCAAGCGAAATGAGGCCCATTTCCGCTGAGGCTTCTTGAGGCTAATCACATCTAACCACTGGAACTTCCAAAGGGTCCTTCATACCCTTGCTGCAACTCAAGAAGTTCCCCGACATACCCGTCTCCACTCGAGAGGAGTCACGAGGGTCCCGCACACTTCCAGGGGAGCCCCGTTTCCGCCTCCTAGCTCGAGAGGAGAGATCCTTTCCCTGTTTCGTACGGAAAGAATTCCCGGCGTTCCCGTCACATCTCAAGAGGAGGCGCTCTCCACAGGAAAGGCGAGAGGAACTTCAGGGTCCTGCCACCATTCCACGAGTCCCCCGATGTTTCAGGCCTTTCCAGAGGAACCTGTCTTCCCTGCACTGCCTTGACGTTCAAGCCGAGGATCTAATCCCACCACGTTTGCATGTGGGATAGCCCTGTGGGAAAGCCTCGTGGGAAAGCCTCGTGGGAAAGACTCGAGGGAAAGCCATAGATCCTTTGATCCACGCGGCGGACTGCGTGACACTGCTGCTACCGCTCTGGAGGAAAGCGCAAGTGAATGCCCACATTCGAGACGAGGACTGACTCCCCTGGGGAGACTGCAGAAGTTCCCCAAGATCCATGTCAGCACTGGAGAGGAATCCTCAGGTTCCGGCCCCTACTCCACACAAGGTCTTAGGCCCTGGCATCGACGGGAGAGGAATCCCAAGAGGCCCCCGAGGAACTCCCATGGGGACTGGCCTTTCCTGAGGCCACCAGAGCGGGTCCCTGAGGTCCCCGTCGTAAGTCGAGAGTACCTGCCACAACTCGAGAAAATCCAGGAGGTTTTGCCCTCCAGGCGAGATGAGGCCCATTTCCGCTAAGGCTTCTCAGGGCTAATCACATGTAACCACTGGCATTTCCAAAGGGTCTTTCACACCCTTGCTGCAACTCTAGAAGTTCCCGGACATACCCGTCTCCACTCGAGAGGAAGCACGAGGGTCCCGCACACATCCAGGGGAGCCCCGATTCCGCCTCCTAGCTCGAGATGAGGGATCCTTTCCCTGTTTCGTAGGGAAAGAATTCCCGGCGTTCCCGTCGCATCTCAAGAGGAGGCGCTCTCCTCAGGAAAGGCGAGAGGAACTCCAGGGTCCTGCCACCTTTCCAAGAGTCCCCCAGATGTGTCAGTCCATTCCAGAGGAACCTGTTTTCCCTGCACTGCCTTGACGTTCAAGCCGAGGATCGACTCCCACCACCTGTGCACGTGGGACAGCCCTGTGGGAAAGCCTCGTGGGAAAGATTCGAGGGAAAACCTTAGATCCTTTGATGCACGCACCAGACTGTGTGACAGTGCTGCTTCCGCTATGGAGGAAAGCGCAAGTGCATGCCCGCATTCGAGACGAGGACTGCCTCCCCTGGGGAGAATCCAGATGTACCCCAAGATCCATGTCAGCACTGTAGAGGAATCCTCAGGTTCCGGCCCCGACTCCACACAAGGTCTTAGGCCCCGGCATCGACGGGAGAGGAATCCCGAGAGGCCCCCGAGGAACTCGCATGGGGACTGGCCTTTCCTGAGGACACCAGAGCGGGTCCCTGAGGTCCCCGTCGTAAGTCGAGAGCACCTGCCGCATCTCGAGAAAATCCAGGAGGTTTTGCCCTCCAGGCGAGATGAGGCCCATTTCCGCTGAGGCTTCTCGAGGCTAATCACATCTAACCACTGGAACTTCCAAAGGGTCCTTCACACCCTTGCTGCAACTCAAGAAGCTCCCCGACATACCCGTCTCCACTCAGGAGGAAGCACGAGGGTCCCGCACACATCCAGGGGAGGCCCGTTTCCGCCTCCCAGTTCGAGATGAGGGATCCTTTCCCTGTTTCGTAGGGAAAGAATTCCCGGCGTTCCCGTCGCATCTCAAGAGGAGGCGCTCTCCACAGGAAAGGCGAGAGGAACTCGAGGGTCGTGCCACCATTCCAAGAGTCCCCCAGATGTGTAGGTCCATTCCAGAGGAACATATTTTCCCTGCACTGCCTCGAAGTTCATGCCGAGGATCGACTCCCACCACGGTGGCACTTGGGACAGCCCTGTGGGAAAGCCTCGTGGGAAAGCCTCGAGAGAAAACCATAGATCCCTTGATCCACGCGGCGGAATGCGTCACACTGCTGCTACCGCTCTGGAGGAAAGCACAAGTGCATGCCCGCAATCGAGACGAGGGCTGACTACCCTGGGGAGACTCCAGGGGTACCCCAAGATCCATGTCAGCACTGGAGAGGAATCCTCAGGTTCCGGCCCCGACTCCACACAAGGTCTTAGGCCCTGGCATCGACGGGAGAGGAATCCCGAGAGGCCCCCGAGGAACTCGCATGGGGACTGGCCTTTCCTGAGGCCACCAGAGCGGGTCCCTGAGGTCCCCGTCGTAAGTCGAGAGCACCTGCCGCAACTCGAGAAAATCCAGGAGGTTTTGCCCTCCAGGCGAGATGAGGCCCATTTCCGCTGAGGCTTCTCGAGGCTAATCATATCTAACCACTGGCACTTCCAAAGGGTCCTTCACACCCTTGCTGCAACTCAAGAAGTTCCCCGACATACCCGTCTCCACTCGAGAGGAAGCACGAGGGTCCCGCACACATCCTGGGGAGCCCCGTTTCCGCCTCCTAGCTCGAGATGAGGGATGCTTTCGCTGCTTGTCAGGAAAGAATTCTGGGTGTTCCCGTCGCATCTCAAGAGGATGTGCTCTCCACAGGAATGGCGAGAGGAACTCCTGGGTCTTGCCACCATTCCCAGAGTCCACCAGATGTCTCAGTCCATTCCAGAGGAACTTGTTTTCCATGAAATGCCTCGACTTTCACGCCGGGATCGACTCCCACCACGGTGGCAGGTGGAACAGCCCTGTGGGAAAGCCTCGTGGGAAAGGCACGTGGGAAAGCCTCGTGGGAAAGCCTCGAGGGAATGCCACAGATCCCTTGATCCATGCGACGGGACGCGTGTCACTGCTGCTACCGCCCTGGAGGAAAGCGCACGTGCATGCCTCGATTCGAGACGAGGACTTACTCCCCTGGGGGAGACTCCAGAAGTAGCCCAAGATCCATGTCAGCACTGGAGAGGAATCCTCAGGTTCCGGCCACGCCTCCACACAAGGTCTTAGGCCCCAGCATCCAAGGGAGAGGAATCCCGAGAGGCCCGCGAGCAACTAGCATGGCGACTGGCCTTTCCTGAGGCCACAGAAGCAGGTTCCTAAGGTCCCCGTCATAAGTCGAGAGCACCTGCCGCAACTCGAGAAAATCCAGGAGGTTTTGCCCTCCAGGCGATATGAGGCCCATTTCCGCTGAGGCTTCTCAAGGCTATTCACATCTAAGCTCTGGAACTTCCAAAAGGTCCTTCACACCCTTGCTGCAACTCAAGAAGTACCCCGACATCCCCGTCTCCACTCAGGAGGAAGCACGAATGTCCCACCCACATCCAGAGGGGCCCCGTTTCCGTCTCGTAGCTCGAGATGAGGGATCGTTTCCCTGCTTGGTCGGAAAAGAATTCCCGGCCGTCCCATCACTTTTCAAGAGGAGGCAATCTCCACAGGAAAGGCGAGAGGAATCTCCAGCGTCGTGCCACCATTCCAAGAGTCCCCCATATGTTTCAGTCTATTACAGAGGAACCTGTTTTTCCTGCACTGCCTCGACTTTCACGCGAAGGATTGACTCCCACCACGGTGGCACGTGGGACAGCCCAGTGGGAAAGCCTCGTGGGAAAGCCTCGAGGGAAAGCCACAGATCCCTTGATCCAAGCTACGGGAAGCGTGACATTGCTGCTACCGCTTTGGAGGAAAGCGCACGTGCATGCCCTCATAGGAGACGAGGACTTGCTCCCCTGGGGAGACTCCAAAAGTACCCCAAGATCCATGTTAGCACTGGAGAGGAATCCTCAGGTTCCGGCCCCGAATCCACACCAGGTCTAAGGCCCCGGCATCGACGGGAGAGGAATCCCGAGAGGCCCCCGCGCAACTCGCATGGGGACTGGCCAGTCCTGAGGCCACCAGAGCGGGTCCCTCAATTCCCTGTCGTAAGTGGAGTGCACCTGTCACAACTCGAGAAAATCCAGGAGGCTTTGCCCTCCAGGCGAAATGAGGCCCATTTCCGCTAAGGCTTCTCGAGGCTAATCACGCCTAACTTATGGAACTTCAAAAAGGTCCTTCACACCCTTGTTGCAACTCAAGAATTTCCCCGACATACCCGTGTCCACTCTAGAGGAAGCACGAGGGTCCCGCCCACATCCAGAGGAGCACCGTTTCCGCTTCGCAGCTCGAGATGAGGGATATTGTCACTGCTCTGTCGGGAAAGAATTTTGGGCGTTCCTGTCGCATCTCAAGGGGAGGTGCTCTCCACAGGATAGGCGAGAGGAATTCCAGCCTCGTGCCACCATTCCAAGAGTCCCCAGATATCTCAGTCCATTCCAGAGGAACCTGTTTTCCCTGCACTGCCTGGACTTTGATTGCGAGGATCGACTGCCACCACGGTGGCACGTGGGACAGCCCTGTGGGAAAGCCTCGAGGGAAAGCCTGGAGGGAAAGTCACAGATCCCTTCATCCAGGCGATGGGAAGCGTGACACTGCTGCTACAGTTCGGGAGGAAAGCGCACGTGCATGCCCCATTTGAGACGAGGACTTACTCCCATGGCAAGACTCCAGAAGTACCCCAAGATCCATGTCAGCACTGGAGAGGAATCCTCAGGTTCCGGGCCCGACTCCAAACAAGGTCTTAGGCACCGACACCGAAGGGACAGGTTTCCTGAGAGGCCCGCGAGCAACTCGCACGGGGACTGGCCTTTCCTGAGGCCACCAGAGAGGGTCCCTGAGGTCCCTGTCCTAAGTCGAGAGCACCTGCCGCAACTCGAGAAAATCCAGGAGATTCTCCCCTCCAGGCGTGATGAGGCCCATTTCGGCTGAAACTTCTCGAGGCTGATCACATCTAGCGTCTGGAACTTCCAAAAGGCACTTCACACCCTTGCTGCAACTCACGAAGTTCCCCGACATAGCCGTCTCCTCGCGAGAGGAAGCACGAGGGTCCCGACCACATCCAGAGGAGCCCCGTTTCCGCCTCGTAGCTCGAGATGAGGGATGCTTTCGCCGCTAGGTCGGGAAAGAATTCCTGGCGTTCCCGTCTCACCTCAGAGGAGGCGCTCTCCACCGGAAAGGCAAGAGGAACTCCAGCGTCGTGCCACCATTCCAAGAGTCCCCCAGATGTCTCAGTCCATTCTAGAGGAAACTGTTTTCCCTGCACTGCCTCGACTTTCACGCCGAGGATCGACACACACCACGGTGGTACGAGGGACATCCCTGTGGGAAAGCCTCGTGGGAAATCCTCGAGGGAAAGCCACAGATCCCTTGATCCAGGCAATGGGAAGCGTGACACTGCTGCTACAGTTCTGGAGGAAAGCAGACGTGCATGCCGCCATTTGAGACGAGGACTTACTCCCCTGGGGAGACTCCAGAAGTACCCCAAGATCCATGTCAGCACTGGAGAGGAATCCTCAGGTTCCGGCCTCGACTCCACACAAGGACTTAGGCCCCGGCATCGACGGGAGAGGAATCCCGAGAGGTCCCCGAGCAACTCGCATGGGGACTGGCCTTTCCTGAGGCCACCAGAGCGGGTCCCTGAGGTCCCCGTCGTAAGTCGAGAGCACCTGCCGCAACTCGAGAAAATCCAGGAGGTTTTGCCCTGCAGGGGAGATGAGGCCCATTTCCGCTGAGGCGTCTCGAGGCTAATCACATCTAACCACTGGAACTTCCAAAGGGTCCTTAACACCCTTGCTGCAACTCAAGAAGTTCCCCGACATACCCGACCCCACTCGAGAGGAAGCACGAGGGTCCCGCACACATCCAGGGGATCCCCGTTTCCGCCTCCTAGCTCGAGATGAGGGATCCTTTCCCTGTTTCGAAGGGATAGAATTCCCGGCGTTCCCGTTGCCTCTCAAGAGGAGGCGCTCTCCACAGGAAAGGCGAGAGGAACTCCAGGGTCGTGCCACAATTCCAAGAGTCCCCCAGATGTGTCAGTCCATTCCAGAGGAACCTGTTTTCCCTGCACTGCCTTGACGTTCAAGCCGAGGATCGACTCCCACCACGTGTGCACGTGGGACAGCCCTGTGGGAAAGCCTCGTGGGAAAGCTTCGTGGGAAAGACTCCAGGGAAAAATATAGATCCTTTGATCCACCCGGTGGACTGCGTGACACTGCTGCTACCGCTCTGGAGGAAAGCGCAAGTGCATGCCCGCATTCGAGACGAGGACTGACTCCCCTGGGGAGACTCCAGAAGCACCCCAAGATCCATGTCAGCACTGGAGAGGAATCCTCAGGTTCCGGCCCCGACTCCACACAAGGTCTTAGGCCCCGGCATCGGCGGGAGAGGAATCCCGAGAGGCCCCCGAGGAACTCGCATGGGGACTGGACTTTCCTGAGGCCACAGAGCGGGTCCCTGAGGTCCCCGTCATAAGTCGAGAGCATCTGCTGCAACTCGAGAAAATCCAGGAGGTTTTGCCCTCCAGGCGAGATGAGGCCCATTTCCGCTGAGGCTTCTCAAGGCTAATCACATCTAACCACTGGAACTTCCAAAGGGTCCTTCACACCCTTGCTGCAACTCAAGAAGCTCCCGACATACCTGTCTCCACTCGAGAGGAAGCACGAGGGTCCCGCACACATCCAGGGGAGCCCCGTTTCCGCCTCCTAGCTCGAGATGAGGGATCCTTTCCCTGTTTCATAGGGAAAGAATTCCCGGCGTTCCCGTCGCATCTCAAGAGGAGGCGCTCTCCACAGGAAAGGCGAGAGGAACTCCAGGGTCGTGCCACCATTCCAAGACTCCCCCAGATGTGTCAGTCCATTCCAGAGGAACCTGTTTTCCCTGCACTGCCTTGACGTTCAAGCCGAGGATCGACTCCCGCCACGTGTGCACGTGGGACAGCCCTGTGGGAAAGCCTCGTGGGAAAGCCTCGTGGGAAAGACTCGAGGGAAAACCATAGATCCTTTGATCCACGCGGCGGACTGCGTGACACTGCTGCTACCGCTCTGGAGGAAAGCGCAAGTGCATGCCCGCATTCGAGACGAGGACTGACGCCCCTGGGGAGACTCCAGAAGTACCCCAAGATCCATGTCAGCACTGGAGAGGAATCCTCAGGTTCCGGCCCCGACTTCACACAAGGTCTTAGGCCCCGGCATCGACGGGAGAGGAATCCCGAGAGGCCCCCGAGGAACTCGCATGGGGACTGGCCTTTCCTGAGGCCACCAGAGCGGGCCCCTGAGGTACCCGTCGTAAGTCCAGAGCACCTGCTTCAACTCGAGAAAATCCAGGAGGTTTTGCCTTCCAGGCGAGATGAGGCCCATTTCCGCTGAGGCCTCTCGAGGCTAATCACATCTAACCACTGGAACTTCCAAAGGGTTCTTCACACCCTTGTTGCAACTCAAGAAGTTCCCCGACATACCCGTCTCCACTCGAGGGGAAGCACGAGGGTCCCGCACACATCCAGGGGAGAACCGTTTCCGCCTCCTAGCTCGAGATGAGGGATCCTTTCCCTGTTTCCTAGGGAAAGAATTCCCGGCGTTCCCGTCGCATCTTAACAGGAGGCGCTCTCCACAGGAAAGGCGAGAGGAACTCCAGGGTCGTGCCACCATTCCCAGAGTCCCCCAGATGTCCCAGTCCATTCCAGAGGAACCTGTTTTCCCTGCACTGCCTCGACTTTCACGCCTCAGATCGACTCACACCACGGTGGCACATGGGACAGCCCTGTGGGAAAGCCTCATGGGAAAGCCTTGTGGGAAAACCTCGAGGGAAAGCCACAGATCCCATGAACGACGCGACGGGAAGCCTGACAATGCTGCTACTGCTCTGGAGGAAAGCGCACGTGCATGCCCCCATTCGAGACAAGGACTGACTCCCCTGGCGAGAATCCAGAAGTACCCCAAGAACCATGTCAGCACTGGAGAGGAATCCTCAGTTTCCGTTCCCAACTCCACACGGGGTCTTAGGCCCCTGCATCGACGGGAGAGGAATCACAAGAGGTCCCCGAGAAGTTCGAATGGGGTCTGGCCAGGCCTGAGGCCACCAGAGCGGGTCCCTTAGGTCTCCGTCGTAACACTAGAGCACCTGCCGCAACTCGGGAAAATCCAGGAGGATCTCCCCTCCAGGCTAGATGAGGCCCATGTGCGCTGCGGCTTCTCGAGGCTAATCACACCTAACCTCTGGAACTTCCAAAAGGTCCTTCACATCCTTGCTGCAACTCAAGAAGTTACCCAACATACCCCTCTCCACTCTAGAGGAAGCACGAGGGTCCCGCCCATATCCAGTGGAGCGCCATTTCCGCCTCGTAGCTCCATATGAGGGATCCTTTCGCTGCTTGGTTGGGAAAGAATTCTGAGCTTCCCTGTCGCATCTCAAGAGAAGGCTCTCTCCACAGGAAAGGCGAGAGGAACTCCAGGATAGTGCCACCATTCCCAGAGTCCCCCAGATATTTCAGTCCATTCCAGAGGAAACTGTTTTCCCTGCACTGCCTCGACTTTCACTCCACGGATCGACTCACACCATGGTGGCACGTGGGACAGCCCTGTTGGAAAGCCTCATGGGAAAGCCTCGTGCGAAATCCTCGAGGGAAAGCCACAGATCCCATTATCGACGTGACGAAAAGCGTGACACTTCTGCTACAGCTCGGGAGGAAAGCGCACGTGATGCCCCCTCTCGAGACCAGGACTAACTCCCCTGGGGAGACTCCAAAAGTACCCCAAGATCCATGTCAGCACTGGAGAGGAATCCTCAGTTTCCGGGCCCGATTCCACACAAGGTCTTCGTCCTGGGCATCGAAAAGAGAGGAATCCCGAGAGGCCCCGGAGAAACTCGAATGGGGTCTGGCCAGGCCTGAGGCCACCAGAGCCAGTCCGTTAGGTCACCATCGTAAGACGAGAGCACCTTCCGCAAGTCGAGAAAATCCAAGAGGTTCTCCCCTCCAGGCTAGACGAGGCCCTTTTCCGCTGAGGCGTCTCGAGGCTAATCACATCTAACCTCTGGAACTTCCAAAGGGTCCTTCACACCCTTGCTGCAACTCAAGAAGTTCCCCGACATACCCGTCTCCACTCGAGAGGAAGCACGAGGGTCCCGACCACATCCAGAGGAGCCCCGTTTCCGCCTCGTAGCTCGAGATGAGGGATGCTTTCGCCGCTAGGTCGGGAAAGAATTCCTGGCGTTCCCGTCTCACCTCAGAGGAGGCGCTCTCCACCGGAAAGGCAAGAGGAACTCCAGCGTCGTGCCACCATTCCAAGAGTCCCCCAGATGTCTCAGTCCATTCTAGAGGAAACTGTTTTCCCTGCACTGCCTCGACTTTCACGCCGAGGATCGACACACACCACGGTGGTACGTGGGACATCCCTGTGGGAAAGCCTCGTGGGAAATCCTCGAGGGAAAGCCACAGATCCCTTGATCCAGGCAATGGGAAGCGTGACACTGCTGCTACAGTTCTGGAGGAAAGCAGACGTGCATGCCGCCATTTGAGACGAGGACTTACTCCCCTGGGGAGACTCCAGAAGTACCCCAAGATCCATGTCAGCACTGGAGAGGAATCCTCAGGTTCCGGCCTCGACTCCACACAAGGTCTTAGGCCCCGGCATCGACGGGAGAGGAATCCCGAGAGGTCCCCGAGCAACTCGCATGGGGACTGGCCTTTCCTGAGGCCACCAGAGCGGGTCCCTGAGGTCCCCGTCGTAAGTCGAGAGCACCTGCCGCAACTCGAGAAAATCCAGGAGGTTTTGCTCTCCAGGCGAGATGAGGCCCATTTCCGCTGAGGCTTCTCGAGGCTAATCACACCTAACCTCTGGAACTTCCAAAAGGTCCTTCACACCCTTGCTGCAACTCAAGAAGTTCCCTGATATACCCGTCTCCACTCGAAAGGAAGCACGAGAATCCCAGGAAAATCCACAGGAGCGCCGTTTCCGCCTCGTAGCTCGAGATGAGGGATCCTTTCCCCGTTTGGTCAGAAAAGAATTCCCGGAGTTCTAGTCGCATCTCAAGAGGAGGCGCTCTCCATAGGAAAGGCGAGAGGAACTCCAGGGTCGTGCCACCATTCCCAGAGTCTGCCAGATGTCTCAGTAAATACCAGAGGAACCTGTTTTCCCTGCACTGACTCGACTTTCATGCCGAGGATCGACTCACACCACGGTGGCACCTGGGACAGCCCTGTGGGAAAGCCTCGTGGGAAAGCCTCGTGGAAAATCCTCGAGGGAAAGCCACAGACCCCATGACTCACTAGATGGGAAGCGTGACACTGCTGCTACAAATCGGGAGGAAAGCGCACATGCATGCCCCCTCTCGAGACGAGGACTCGCTCCCCTGGGGAGACTCCAAAAGTACCCCAAAATCCATGTCACCACTGGAGAGGAAACCTCAGGTTCTGGCTCCGACTCAACACAAGGTATTAGGCCCCGGCATCGACGGGAGAGAAATCCCGAGAGGCGCCCGAACAAATCGAATGGGGCCTGGCCAGTCCTGAGGCCACCAGAGCGGGTCCTTAGGTCTCCATTGTAAGACCAGAACACCTGCCACAACTCCAGAAAATCCAGGAGGTTTTTCCCCTCAGGTTAGATGAGGACATTTTCAGCTGAGGCGTCTTGAGGCTAATCACATCGAACCTCTGGAACATCCAAAGGGTCCATAACACCCTGGCTGCAACTCAAGAAGTTCCCCGACATACCCTTATACCCTCCAGAGGAAGCACGAGGGTCTCGCCCACATCCAGAGGAGAACCGTATCCGCCTCGTAGCTCAAGATGAGGGATCATTTCGCTGCTTTTTCTGGAAAGAATTCTGGGCATTCCCGTCCCATCTCATGAGGAGGCGCTCTCCACAGGAAAGGCGAGAGGAACTCCAGTGTCGGGCTACCATACCAAGGGTCCCCCAGATGTCTCAGTCCATTCCAGAAGAACCTGTTTTCCCTACACTGCCTCGACTTTCATGCTGAGGATCTCTTCCCACCATGGTGGCACGTGGGACAGCCCTGTGGGTAAGCCTCGTGGGAAAACCTCGAGGGAAAGCAACAGATCCCTTGATCCACTCGACAGGAAGCGTGACACTGCTGCTACCTCTCTGGAGGAAAGCGCACGTGCATGCCCGCATTCGAGACGAGGACTGACTCCCCTGGGGAGACTCCAGAATTACCCCAAGATCCATGTCAGCACTGGAGAGGAATCCTCAGGTTCTGGCCCCGACTCCACACAAGGTCTAAGGCCCCGGCATCGAAGGGAGAGGAATCCCGAGAGGCCCCCGAGCAAGTCGCATGGGGACTGGCCTTTCCTGAGGCCACCAGAGTGGGTCCCCGAGGTCCCCGTCGTAAGTCGAGAGCACCTGCCGCAACTCGAGAAAATCCAGGAGGTTTTGCCCTGCAGGGGAGATGAGGCCCATTTCCGCTGAGGCTTCTCGAGGCTAATCACATCTAACCACTGGAACTTCCAAAGGGTCCTTCACACCCTTGCTGCAACTCAAGAAGTTCCCCGACATACCCGACTCCACTCGAGAGGAAGCACGAGGGTCCCGCACACATCCAGGGGAGCCCCGTTTCCGCCTCCTAGCTCGAGATGAGGGATCCTTTCCCTGTTTCGTAGGGAAAGAATTCCCGGCGTTCCCGTTGCCTCTCAAGAGGAGGCGCTCTCCACAGGAAAGGCGAGAGGAAGTCCAGGGTCGTGCCACCATTCCAAGAGTCCCCCAGATGTGTCAGTCCATTCCAGAGAAACCTGTTTTCCCTGCACTTCCTTGACGTTCAAGCCGAGGATCGACTCCCACCACGTGTGCACGTGGGACAGCCCTGTGGGAAAGACTCGTGGGAAAGCTTCGTGGGAAAGTCTCCAGGGAAAAATATAGATCCTTTGATCCACGCGGTGGACTGCGTGACACTGCTGCTACCGCTCTGGAGGAAAGCGCAAGTGCATGCCCGCATTCGAGACGAGGTCTGACTCCCCTGGGGAGACTCCAGAAGCACCCCAAGATCCATGTCAGCACTGGAGAGGAATCCTCAGGTTCCGGCCCCGACTCCACACAAGGTCTTAGGCCCCGGCATCGGCGGGAGAGGAATCCCGAGAGGCCCCCGAGGAACTCGCATGGGGACTGGCCTTTCCTGAGGCCACAGAGCGGGTCCCTGAGGTCCCCGGCATAAGTCGAGAGCATCTGCTGCAACTCGAGAAAATCCAGGAGGTTTTGCCCTCCAGGCGAGATGAGGCCCATTTCCACTGAGGCTTCTCGAGGCTAATCACATCTAACCACTGGAACTTCCAAAGGGTCCTTCACACCCTTGCTGCAACTCAAGAAGTTCCCGACATACCTTTCTCCACTCGAGAGGAAGCACGAGGGTCCCGCACACATCCAGGGGAGCGCCGTTTCCGCCTCCTAGCTCGAGATGAGGGATCCTTTCCCTGTTTCGTAGGGAAAGAATTCCCGGCGTTCCCGTCGCATCTCAAGAGGAGGCGCTCTCCACAGGAAAGTCGAGAGGAACTCCAGGGTCGTGCCACCATTCCAAGAGTCCCCCAGATGTGTCAGTCCATTCCAGAGGAACCTGTTTTCCCTGCACTGCCTTGACGTTCAAGCCGAGGATCGACTCCCACCACGTGTGCACGTGGGACAGCCCTGTGGGAAAGACTCGTGGGAAAGCCTCGTGGGAAAGACTCGAGGGAAAACCATAGATCCTTTGATCCACGCGGCGGACTGCGTGACACTGCTGCTACCGCTCTGGAGGAAAGCGCAAGTGCATGCCCGCATTCGAGACGAGGTCTGACTCCCCTGGGGAGACTCCAGAAGTACCCCAAGATCCATGTCAGCACTGGAGAGGAATCCTCAGGTTCCGGCCCCGACTTCACACAAGGTCTTAGGCCCCGGCATCGACGGGAGAGGAATCCCGAGAGGCCCCCGAGGAACTCGCATGGGGACTGGCCTTTCCTGAGGCCACCAGAGCGGGCCCCTGAGGTACCCGTCGTAAGTCCAGAGCACCTGCTGCAACTCGAGAAAATCCAGGAGGTTTTGCCTTCCAGGCGAGATGAGGCCCATTCCCGCTGAGGCCTCTCGAGGCTAATCACATCTAACCACTGGAACTTCCAAAGGGTTCTTCACACCCTTGTTGAAACTCAAGAAGTTCCCCGACATACCCGTCTCCACTCGAGAGGAAGCACGAGGGTCCCGCACACATCCAGGGGAGAACCGTTTCCGCCTCCTAGCTCGAGATGAGGGATCCTTTCCCTGTTTCCTAGGGAAAGAATTCCCGGCGTTCCCGTCGCATCTCAAGAGGAGGCGCTCTCCACAGGAAAGGCGAGAGGAACTCCAGGGTCGTGCCACCATTCCCAGAGTCCCCCAGATGTCCCAGTCCATTCCAGAGGAACCTGTTTTCCCTCCACTGCCTCGACTTTCACGCCTCAGATCGACTCACACCACGGTGGCACATGGGACAGCCCTGTGGGAAAGCCTCATGGGAAAGCCTTGTGGGAAAACCTCGAGGGAAAGCCACAGATCCCATGAACGACGCGACGGGAAGCCTGACAATGCTGCTACTGCTCTGGAGGAAAGCGCACGTGCATGCCCCCATTCGAGACAAGGACTGACTCCCCTGGGGAGAGTCCAGAAGTACCCCAAGAACCATGTCAGCACTGGAGAGGAATCCTCAGTTTCCGTGCCCAACTCCACACGGGGTCTTAGGCCCCGGCATCGACGGGAGAGGAATTCCAAGAGGTCCCCGAGAAGCTCCAATGGGGTCTGGCCAGGCCTGAGGCCACCAGAGCGGGTCCCTTAGGTCTCCGTCGTAACACTAGAGCACCTGCCGCAACTCGGGAAAATCCAGGAGGATCTCCCCTCCAGGCTAGATGAGGCCCATGTGCGCTGCGGCTTCTCGAGGCTAATCACATCTAACCTCTGGAACTTCCAAAAGGTCCTTCACATCCTTGCTGCAACTCAAGAAGTTACCCGACATACCCCTCTCCACTCTAGAGGAAGCACGAGGGTCCCGCCCATATCCAGTGGAGCGCCATTTCCGCCTCGTAGCTCCATATGAGGGATCCTTTCGCTGCTTGGTCGGGAAAGAATTCTGGGCTTTCCTGTCGCATCTCAAGAGAAGGCTCTCTCCACAGGAAAGGCGAGAGGAACTCCAGGATAGTGCCACCATTCCCAGAGTCCCCCAGATATTTCAGTCCATTCCAGAGGAAACTGTTTTCCCTGCACTGCCTCGACTTTCACTCCACGGATCGACTCACACCACGGTGGCACGTGGGACAGCCCTGTTGGAAAGCCTCATGGGAAAGCCTCGTGCGAAATCCTCGAGGGAAAGCCACAGATCCCATTATCGACGTGACGAAAAGCGTGACACTTCTGCTACAGCTCGGGAGGAAAGCGCACGTGATGCCCCCTCTCGAGACCAGGACTAACTCCCCTGGGGAGACTCCAAAAGTACCCCAAGATCCATGTCAGCACTGGAGAGGAATCCTCAGTTTCCGGGCCCGATTCCACACAAGGTCTTCGTCCTGGGCATCGAAAAGAGAGGAATCCCGAGAGGCCCCGGAGAAACTCGAATGGGGTCTGGCCAGGCCTGAGGCCACCAGAGCCAGTCCGTTAGGTCACCATCGTAAGACGAGAGCACCTTCCGCAAGGCGAGAAAATCCAAGAGGTTCTCCCCTCCAGGCTAGATGAGGCCCTTTTCCGCTGAGGCGTCTCGAGGCTAATCACATCTAACTTCTGGACCTTCCAAAGGGTCCTTCACACCCTTGCTGCAACTCAAGAAGTTCCCGGACATTCCCGTCTCCACTCGAGAGGAAGCACGATGGTCCCACCCACATCCAGAGGAGCCCCGTTTCCGCCTCCTAGCTCGAGATGAGGGGATCCTTTCCCTGCTTGGTCGGAAAAGAATACCCAGTCTTCCTGTTGCATGTCAAGAGGAGACGCTCCTCACAGAAAAGGCGAGAGGAACTCAACGGTCGTGCCACAATTCCCAGAGTCCCCCAGATGTCTCATTCCATTCCAGAGGAACCTGTTTTCCCTGCACTGCCTCGACTTTCACGCCCAGGATCCACTCCCACCACGGTGGCAGTTGGGATAGCACTGTGGAAAATCCTCCTGGGAAAGCCTCATGGGAAAGCCTCGAGGGAAAGCCACAGATCCCTTGATTCACGCGACGGGAAGCGTGACACTGCTGCTACCCCTCTGGAGGAAAGCGGACGTGCATGCTCCCATTCGAGACGAGAACTTATCCCCTGGGGAGACTCCAAAAGTACCCCAAGATCCATGTCAGCACTGGAGAGGAATCCTCAGGTTCCGGCCCCGACTCCACACCAGGTCTAAGGCCCCGGCATCGACGGGAGAGGAATCCCGAGAGGCCCCTGCGCAACTCGCATGGGGACTGGCCAGTCCTGAGGCCACCAGAGCGGGTCCCTCAATTCCCTGTCGTAAGTGGAGTGCACCTGTCACAACTCGAGAAAATCCAGGAGGCTTTGCCCTCCAGGCGAGATGAGGCCCATTTCCGCTAAGGCTTCTCGAGGCTAATCACGCCTAACTTATGGAACTTCAAAAAGGTCCTTCACACCCTTGTTGCAACTCAAGAATTTCCCCGACATACCCGTGTCCACTCTAGAGGAAGCACGAGGGTCCCGCCCACATCCAGAGGAGCACCGTTTCCGCTTCGCAGCTCGAGATGAGGGATATTGTCACTGCTCTGTCGGGAAAGAATTTTGGGCGTTCCTGTCGCATCTCAAGGGGAGGTGCTCTCCACAGGATAGGCGAGAGGAATTCCAGCCTCGTGCCACCATTCCAAGAGTCCCCAGATATCTCAGTCCATTCCAGAGGAACCTGTTTTCCCTGCACTGCCTGGACTTTGATTGCGAGGATCGACTGCCACCACGGTGGCACGTGGGACAGCCCTGTGGGAAAGCCTCGAGGGAAAGCCTGGAGGGAAAGTCACAGATCCCTTCATCCAGGCGATGGGAAGCGTGACACTGCTGCTACAGTTCGGGAGGAAAGCGCACGTGCATGCCCCATTTGAGACGAGGACTTACTCCCCTGGCGAGACTCCAGAAGTACCCCAAGATCCATGTCAGCACTGGAGAGGAATCCTCAGGTTCCGGGCCCGACTCCAAACAAGGTCTTAGGCACCGACACCGAAGGGACAGGTTTCCTGAGAGGCCCGCGAGCAACTCGCACGGGGACTGGCCTTTCCTGAGGCCACCAGAGAGGGTCCCTGAGGTCCCTGTCCTAAGTCGAGAGCACCTGCCGCAACTCGAGAAAATCCAGGAGATTCTCCCCTCCAGGCGTGATGAGGCCCATTTCGGCTGAAACTTCTCGAGGCTAATCACATCTAGCGTCTGGAACTTCCAAAAGGCACTTCACACCCTTGCTGCAACTCACGAAGTTCCCCGACATACCCGTCTCCTCGCGAGAGGAAGCACGAGGGTCCCGACCACATCCAGAGGAGCCCCGTTTCCGCCTCGTAGCTCGAGATGAGGGATGCTTTCGCCGCTAGGTCGGGAAAGAATTCCTGGCGTTCCCGTCTCACCTCAGAGGAGGCGCTCTCCACCGGAAAGGCAAGAGGAACTCCAGCGTCGTGCCACCATTCCAAGAGTCCCCCAGATGTCTCAGTCCATTCTAGAGGAAACTGTTTTCCCTGCACTGCCTCGACTTTCACGCCGAGGATCGACACACACCACGGTGGTACGTGGGACATCCCTGTGGGAAAGCCTCGTGGGAAATCCTCGAGGGAAAGCCACAGATCCCTTGATCCAGGCAATGGGAAGCGTGACACTGCTGCTACAGTTCTGGAGGAAAGCAGACGTGCATGCCGCCATTTGAGACGAGGACTTACTCCCCTGGCGAGACTCCAGAAGTACCCCAAGATCCATGTCAGCACTGGAGAGGAATCCTCAGGTTCCGGGCCCGACTCCAAACAAGGTCTTAGGCACCGACACCGAAGGGACAGGTTTCCTGAGAGGCCCGCGAGCAACTCGCACGGGGACTGGCCTTTCCTGAGGCCACCAGAGAGGGTCCCTGAGGTCCCTGTCCTAAGTCGAGAGCACCTGCCGCAACTCGAGAAAATCCAGGAGATTCTCCCCTCCAGGCGTGATGAGGCCCATTTCGGCTGAAACTTCTCGAGGCTAATCACATCTAGCGTCTGGAACTTCCAAAAGGGACTTCACACCCTTGCTGCAACTCACGAAGTTCCCCGACATACCCGTCTCCTCGCGAGAGGAAGCACGAGGGTCCCGACCACATCCAGAGGAGCCCCGTTTCCGCCTCGTAGCTCGAGATGAGGGATGCTTTCGCCGCTAGGTCGGGAAAGAATTCCTGGCGTTCCCGTCTCACCTCAGAGGAGGCGCTCTCCACCGGAAAGGCAAGAGGAACTCCAGCGTCGTGCCACCATTCCAAGAGTCCCCCAGATGTCTCAGTCCATTCTAGAGGAAACTGTTTTCCCTGCACTGCCTCGACTTTCACGCCGAGGATCGACACACACCACGGTGGTACGTGGGACATCCCTGTGGGAAAGCCTCGTGGGAAATCCTCGAGGGAAAGCCACAGATCCCTTGATCCAGGCAATGGGAAGCGTGACACTGCTGCTACAGTTCTGGAGGAAAGCAGACGTGCATGCCGCCATTTGAGACGAGGACTTACTCCCCTGGGGAGACTCCAGAAGTACCCCAAGATCCATGTCAGCACTGGAGAGGAATCCTCAGGTTCCGGCCTCGACTCCACACAAGGTCTTAGGCCCCGGCATCGACGGGAGAGGAATCCCGAGAGGTCCCCGAGCAACTCGCATGGGGACTGGCCTTTCCTGAGGCCACCAGAGCGGGTCCCTGAGGTCCCCGTCGTAAGTCGAGAGCACCTGCCGCAACTCGAGAAAATCCAGGAGGTTTTGCTCTCCAGGCGAGATGAGGCCCATTTCCGCTGAGGCTTCTCGAGGCTAATCACACCTAACCTTTGGAACTTCCAAAAGGTCCTTCACACCCTTGCTGCAACTCAAGAAGTTCCCTGATATACCCGTCTCCACTCGAAAGGAAGCACGAGAATCCCAGGAAAATCCACAGGAGCGCCGTTTCCGCCTCGTAGCTCGAGATGAGGGATCCTTTCCCCGTTTGGTCAGAAAAGAATTCCCGGAGTTCTAGTCGCATCTCAAGAGGAGGCGCTCTCCATAGGAAAGGCGAGAGGAACTCCAGGGTCGTGCCACCATTCCCAGAGTCTGCCAGATGTCTCAGTAAATACCAGAGGAACCTGTTTTCCCTGCACTGACTCGACTTTCATGCCGAGGATCGACTCACACCACGGTGGCACCTGGGACAGCCCTGTGGGAAAGCCTCGTGGGAAAGCCTCGTGGAAAATCCTCGAGGGAAAGCCACAGACCCCATGACTCACTAGATGGGAAGCGTGACACTGCTGCTACAAATCGGGAGGAAAGCGCACATGCATGCCCCCTCTCGAGACGAGGACTCGCTCCCCTGGGGAGACTCCAAAAGTACCCCAAAATCCATGTCACCACTGGAGAGGAAACCTCAGGTTCTGGCTCCGACTCAACACAAGGTATTAGGCCCCGGCATCGACGGGAGAGAAATCCCGAGAGGCGCCCGAACAAATCGAATGGGGCCTGGCCAGTCCTGAGGCCACCAGAGCGGGTCCTTAGGTCTCCATTGTAAGACCAGAACACCTGCCACAACTCCAGAAAATCCAGGAGGTTTTTCCCCTCAGGTTAGATGAGGACATTTTCAGCTGAGGCGTCTTGAGGCTAATCACATCGAACCTCTGGAACATCCAAAGGGTCCATAACACCCTGGCTGCAACTCAAGAAGTTCCCCGACATACCCTTATACCCTCCAGAGGAAGCACGAGGGTCTCGCCCACATCCAGAGGAGAACCGTATCCGCCTCGTAGCTCAAGATGAGGGATCATTTCGCTGCTTTTTCTGGAAAGAATTCTGGGCATTCCCGTCCCATCTCATGAGGAGGCGCTCTCCACAGGAAAGGCGAGAGGAACTCCAGTGTCGGGCTACCATACCAAGGGTCCCCCAGATGTCTCAGTCCATTCCAGAAGAACCTGTTTTCCCTACACTGCCTCGACTTTCATGCTGAGGATCTCTTCCCACCATGGTGGCACGTGGGACAGCCCTGTGGGTAAGCCTCGTGGGAAAACCTCGAGGGAAAGCAACAGATCCCTTGATCCACTCGACAGGAAGCGTGACACTGCTGCTACCTCTCTGGAGGAAAGCGCACGTGCATGCCCGCATTCGAGACGAGGACTGACTCCCCTGGGGAGACTCCAGAATTACCCCAAGATCCATGTCAGCACTGGAGAGGAATCCTCAGGTTCTGGCCCCGACTCCACACAAGGTCTAAGGCCCCGGCATCGAAGGGAGAGGAATCCCGAGAGGCCCCCGAGCAAGTCGCATGGGGACTGGCCTTTCCTGAGGCCACCAGAGTGGGTCCCCGAGGTCCCCGTCGTAAGTCGAGAGCACCTGCCGCAACTCGAGAAAATCCAGGAGGTTTTGCCCTGCAGGGGAGATGAGGCCCATTTCCGCTGAGGCTTCTCGAGGCTAATCACATCTAACCACTGGAACTTCCAAAGGGTCCTTCACACCCTTGCTGCAACTCAAGAAGTTCCCCGACATACCCGACTCCACTCGAGAGGAAGCACGAGGGTCCCGCACACATCCAGGGGAGCCCCGTTTCCGCCTCCTAGCTCGAGATGAGGGATCCTTTCCCTGTTTCGTAGGGAAAGAATTCCCGGCGTTCCCGTTGCCTCTCAAGAGGAGGCGCTCTCCACAGGAAAGGCGAGAGGAAGTCCAGGGTCGTGCCACCATTCCAAGAGTCCCCCAGAAGTGTCAGTCCATTCCAGAGAAACCTGTTTTCCCTGCACTTCCTTGACGTTCAAGCCGAGGATCGACTCCCACCACGTGTGCACGTGGGACAGCCCTGTGGGAAAGACTCGTGGGAAAGCTTCGTGGGAAAGTCTCCAGGGAAAAATATAGATCCTTTGATCCACGCGGTGGACTGCGTGACACTGCTGCTACCGCTCTGGAGGAAAGCGCAAGTGCATGCCCGCATTCGAGACGAGGTCTGACTCCCCTGGGGAGACTCCAGAAGCACCCCAAGATCCATGTCAGCACTGGAGAGGAATCCTCAGGTTCCGGCCCCGACTCCACACAAGGTCTTAGGCCCCGGCATCGGCGGGAGAGGAATCCCGAGAGGCCCCCGAGGAACTCGCATGGGGACTGGCCTTTCCTGAGGCCACAGAGCGGGTCCCTGAGGTCCCCGGCATAAGTCGAGAGCATCTGCTGCAACTCGAGAAAATCCAGGAGGTTTTGCCCTCCAGGCGAGATGAGGCCCATTTCCACTGAGGCTTCTCGAGGCTAATCACATCTAACCACTGGAACTTCCAAAGGGTCCTTCACACCCTTGCTGCAACTCAAGAAGTTCCCGACATACCTTTCTCCACTCGAGAGGAAGCACGAGGGTCCCGCACACATCCAGGGGAGCGCCGTTTCCGCCTCCTAGCTCGAGATGAGGGATCCTTTCCCTGTTTCGTAGGGAAAGAATTCCCGGCGTTCCCGTCGCATCTCAAGAGGAGGCGCTCTCCACAGGAAAGTCGAGAGGAACTCCAGGGTCGTGCCACCATTCCAAGAGTCCCCCAGATGTGTCAGTCCATTCCAGAGGAACCTGTTTTCCTTGCACTGCCTTGACGTTCAAGCCGAGGATCGACTCCCACCACGTGTGCACGTGGGACAGCCCTGTGGGAAAGCCTCGTGGGAAAGCCTCGTGGGAAAGACTCGAGGGAAAACCATAGATCCTTTGATCCACGCGGCGGACTGCGTGACACTGCTGCTACCGCTCTGGAGGAAAGCACAAGTGCATGCCCGCATTCGAGACGAGGTCTGACTCCCCTGGGGAGACTCCAGAAGTACCCCAAGATCCATGTCAGCACTGGAGAGGAATCCTCAGGTTCCGGCCCCGACTTCACACAAGGTCTTAGGCCCCGGCATCGACGGGAGAGGAATCCCGAGAGGCCCCCGAGGAACTCGCATGGGGACTGGCCTTTCCTGAGGCCACCAGAGCGGGCCCCTGAGGTACCCGTCGTAAGTCCAGAGCACCTGCTGCAACTCGAGAAAATCCAGGAGGTTTTGCCTTCCAGGCGAGATGAGGCCCATTCCCGCTGAGGCCTCTCGAGGCTAATCACATCTAACCACTGGAACTTCCAAAGGGTTCTTCACACCCTTGTTGCAACTCAAGAAGTTCCCCGACATACCCGTCTCCACTCGAGAGGAAGCACGAGGGTCCCGCACACATCCAGGGGAGAACCGTTTCCGCCTCCTAGCTCGAGATGAGGGATCCTTTCCCTGTTTCCTAGGGAAAGAATTCCCGGCGTTCCCGTCGCATCTCAAGAGGAGGCGCTCTCCACAGGAAAGGCGAGAGGAACTCCAGGGTCGTGCCACCATTCCCAGAGTCCCCCAGATGTCCCAGTCCATTCCAGAGGAACCTGTTTTCCCTCCACTGCCTCGACTTTCACGCCTCAGATCGACTCACACCACGGTGGCACATGGGACAGCCCTGTGGGAAAGCCTCATGGGAAAGCCTTGTGGGAAAACCTCGAGGGAAAGCCACAGATCCCATGAACGACGCGACGGGAAGCCTGACAATGCTGCTACTGCTCTGGAGGAAAGCGCACGTGCATGCCCCCATTCGAGACAAGGACTGACTCCCCTGGGGAGAGTCCAGAAGTACCCCAAGAACCATGTCAGCACTGGAGAGGAATCCTCAGTTTCCGTGCCCAACTCCACACGGGGTCTTAGGCCCCGGCATCGACGGGAAAGGAATCCCAAGAGGTCCCCGAGAAGCTCCAATGGGGTCTGGCCAGGCCTGAGGCCACCAGAGCGGGTCCCTTAGGTCTCCGTCGTAACACTAGAGCACCTGCCGCAACTCGGGAAAATCCAGGAGGATCTCCCCTCCAGGCTAGATGAGGCCCATGTGCGCTGCGGCTTCTCGAGGCTAATCACACCTAACCTCTGGAACTTCCAAAAGGTCCTTCACATCCTTGCTGCAACTCAAGAAGTTACCCGACATACCCCTCTCCACTCTAGAGGAAGCACGAGGGTCCCGCCCATATCCAGTGGAGCGCCATTTCCGCCTCGTAGCTCCATATGAGGGATCCTTTCGCTGCTTGGTCGGGAAAGAATTCTGGGCTTTCCTGTCGCATCTCAAGAGAAGGCTCTCTCCACAGGAAAGGCGAGAGGAACTCCAGGATAGTGCCACCATTCCCAGAGTCCCCCAGATATTTCAGTCCATTCCAGAGGAAACTGTTTTCCCTGCACTGCCTCGACTTTCACTCCACGGATCGACTCACACCACGGTGGCACGTGGGACAGCCCTGTTGGAAAGCCTCATGGGAAAGCCTCGTGCGAAATCCTCGAGGGAAAGCCACAGATCCCATTATCGACGTGACGAAAAGCGTGACACTTCTGCTACAGCTCGGGAGGAAAGCGCACGTGATGCCCCCTCTCGAGACCAGGACTAACTCCCCTGGGGAGACTCCAAAAGTACCCCAAGATCCATGTCAGCACTGGAGAGGAATCCTCAGTTTCCGGGCCCGATTCCACACAAGGTCTTCGTCCTGGGCATCGAAAAGAGAGGAATCCCGAGAGGCCCCGGAGAAACTCGAATGGGGTCTGGCCAGGCCTGAGGCCACCAGAGCCAGTCCGTTAGGTCACCATCGTAAGACGAGAGCACCTTCCGCAAGTCGAGAAAATCCAAGAGGTTCTCCCCTCCAGGCTAGATGAGGCCCTTTTCCGCTGAGGCGTCTCGAGGCTAATCACATCTAACTTCTGGACCTTCCAAAGGGTCCTTCACACCCTTGCTGCAACTCAAGAAGTTCCCGGACATTCCCGTCTCCACTCGAGAGGAAGCACGATGGTCCCACCCACATCCAGAGGAGCCCCGTTTCCGCCTCCTAGCTCGAGATGAGGGGATCCTTTCCCTGCTTGGTCGGAAAAGAATACCCAGTCTTCCTGTTGCATGTCAAGAGGAGACGCTCCTCACAGAAAAGGCGAGAGGAACTCAACGGTCGTGCCACAATTCCCAGAGTCCCCCAGATGTCTCATTCCATTCCAGAGGAACCTGTTTTCCCTGCACTGCCTCGACTTTCACGCCCAGGATCCACTCCCACCACGGTGGCAGTTGGGATAGCACTGTGGAAAATCCTCCTGGGAAAGCCTCATGGGAAAGCCTCGAGGGAAAGCCACAGATCCCTTGATTCACGCGACGGGAAGCGTGACACTGCTGCTACCCCTCTGGAGGAAAGCGGACGTGCATGCTCCCATTCGAGACGAGAACTTATCCCCTGGGGAGACTCCAAAAGTACCCCAAGATCCATGTCAGCACTGGAGAGGAATCCTCAGGTTCCGGCCCCGACTCCACACCAGGTCTAAGGCCCCGGCATCGACGGGAGAGGAATCCCGAGAGGCCCCTGCGCAACTCGCATGGGGACTGGCCAGTCCTGAGGCCACCAGAGCGGGTCCCTCAATTCCCTGTCGTAAGTGGAGTGCACCTGTCACAACTCGAGAAAATCCAGGAGGCTTTGCCCTCCAGGCGAGATGAGGCCCATTTCCGCTAAGGCTTCTCGAGGCTAATCACGCCTAACTTATGGAACTTCAAAAAGGTCCTTCACACCCTTGTTGCAACTCAAGAATTTCCCCGACATACCCGTGTCCACTCTAGAGGAAGCACGAGGGTCCCGCCCACATCCAGAGGAGCACCGTTTCCGCTTCGCAGCTCGAGATGAGGGATATTGTCACTGCTCTGTCGGGAAAGAATTTTGGGCGTTCCTGTCGCATCTCAAGGGGAGGTGCTCTCCACAGGATAGGCGAGAGGAATTCCAGCCTCGTGCCACCATTCCAAGAGTCCCCAGATATCTCAGTCCATTCCAGAGGAACCTGTTTTCCCTGCACTGCCTGGACTTTGATTGCGAGGATCGACTGCCACCACGGTGGCACGTGGGACAGCCCTGTGGGAAAGCCTCGAGGGAAAGCCTGGAGGGAAAGTCACAGATCCCTTCATCCAGGCGATGGGAAGCGTGACACTGCTGCTACAGTTCGGGAGGAAAGCGCACGTGCATGCCCCATTTGAGACGAGGACTTACTCCCCTGGCGAGACTCCAGAAGTACCCCAAGATCCATGTCAGCACTGGAGAGGAATCCTCAGGTTCCGGGCCCGACTCCAAACAAGGTCTTAGGCACCGACACCGAAGGGACAGGTTTCCTGAGAGGCCCGCGAGCAACTCGCACGGGGACTGGCCTTTCCTGAGGCCACCAGAGAGGGTCCCTGAGGTCCCTGTCCTAAGTCGAGAGCACCTGCCGCAACTCGAGAAAATCCAGGAGATTCTCCCCTCCAGGCGTGATGAGGCCCATTTCGGCTGAAACTTCTCGAGGCTAATCACATCTAGCGTCTGGAACTTCCAAAAGGCACTTCACACCCTTGCTGCAACTCACGAAGTTCCCCGACATAGCCGTCTCCTCGCGAGAGGAAGCACGAGGGTCCCGACCACATCCAGAGGAGCCCCGTTTCCGCCTCGTAGCTCGAGATGAGGGATGCTTTCGCCGCTAGGTCGGGAAAGAATTCCTGGCGTTCCCGTCTCACCTCAGAGGAGGCGCTCTCCACCGGAAAGGCAAGAGGAACTCCAGCGTCGTGCCACCATTCCAAGAGTCCCCCAGATGTCTCAGTCCATTCTAGAGGAAACTGTTTTCCCTGCACTGCCTCGACTTTCACGCCGAGGATCGACACACACCACGGTGGTACGAGGGACATCCCTGTGGGAAAGCCTCGTGGGAAATCCTCGAGGGAAAGCCACAGATCCCTTGATCCAGGCAATGGGAAGCGTGACACTGCTGCTACAGTTCTGGAGGAAAGCGCAAGTGCATGCCGCCATTTGAGACGAGGACTTACTCCACTGGGGAGACTCCAGAAGTACCACAAGATCCATGTCAGCACTGGAGAGGAATCCTCAGGTTCCGGCCCCGACTCCACACAAGGTCTTAGGCCCCGGCATCGACGGGAGAGGAATCCCGAGAGGCCCCCGTGGAACTCGCATGGGGACTGGCCTTTCCTGAGGCCACCAGAGCGGGTCCCCGAGGTCCCAGTCGTAAGTCGAGAGCACCTGCCGCAACTCGAGAAAATCCAGGAGTTTTTGCCCTCCACGCGAGATTAGGCCCATTTCCGCTGAGGCTTCTCGAGGCTCATCACATCTAACCACTGGAACTTCCAAAGGGTCCTTCACACACTTGCTGCAACTCAAGAAGGTCCCCGACATACCCGTCTCCACTCGAGAGGAAGCACGAGGGTCCTGCAAACATCCAGGGGAGCCCCGTTTCCGCCTCCTAGCTCGAGATGAGGGATCCTTTCCCTGTTTCGTAGGGAAAGAATTCCCGGCGTTCCCATCGCACCTCAAGAGGAGGCGCTCTCCACAGGAAAGGCGAGAGGAACTCCAGGGTCGTGCGACCATTCCAAGAGTCCCCCAGATGTGTCAGTCCATTCCAGAGGAACCTGTTTTCCCTGCACTGCCTTGACGTTCAAGCCGAGGATGGACTCCCACCACGTGTGCACGTGGGACAGCCCTGTGGGAAAGCCTCGTGGGAAAGCCTCGAGGGAAAGCCATAGATCCCTTGATCCACGCGGCGGACTGCGTGACACTGCTTCTAACGCTCTGGAGGAAAGCGCAAGTGCATGCCCGCATTTGAGACGAGGACTGACTCCCCTGGGGAGACTCCAGAAATACCCAAAGATCCATGTCAGCACTGGAGAGGAATCCTCAGTTTCCGGCCCCGACTCCACACAAGGTCTTAGGCCCCGGCATCGACGGGAGAGGAATCCCGAGAGGCCCCCGAGGAACTCGCATGGGGACTGGCTTTTCCTGAGGCCACCAGAGCGGGTCCCTGAGGTCCCCGTCGTAAGTCGAAAGCACCTGCCTCAACTCGAGAAAATCCAGGAGCTTTTGCCCTCCAGGCGAGATGAAGCCCTTTTCCGCAGAGGTTTCTCGAGGCTAATCACATGTAACCACTGGAACTTCCAAAGGGTCCTTCACACCCTTGCTGCAACTCAAGAAGTTCCCCGACATACCCGTTTCCATTTTAGAGGAAGCCCGAGGGTCCCGCACACATCCAGGGGAGCCCCGTTTCCACCTCCTAGCTCGAGATGAGGGATCCTTTCCCTGTTTCGTAGGGAAAGAATTCCCGGCTTTCCCGTCGCATCTCAAGAGGAGGCGCTCTCCACAGGAAAGGCGAGAGGAACTCCAGGGTCGTGCCACCATTCCACGAGTCCCCCAGATGTGTCAGTCCATTCCAGAGGAACCTGTTTTCCCTGCACTGCCTCGACGTTCAAGCCGAGGATCGACTCCCACCACGTGTGCACGTGGGACAGCCCTGTGGGAAAGCCTCGTGGGAAAGCCTCGAGGGAAAGCCATAGATCCCTTGATCCACGCGGCGGACTTCGTGACACTGCTGCTACCGCTCTGGAGGAAAGGGCAAGTGCATGCCCGCATTTGAGACGAGGACTGACTCCCCTGGGGAGACTCCAGAAATACCCAAAGATCCATGTCAGCACTGGAGAGGAATCCTCAGTTTCCGGCCCCGACTCCACACAAGGTCTTAGGCCCCGGCATCGACGGGAGAGGAATCCCGAGAGGCCCCAGAGGAACTCGCATGGGGACTGGCCTTTCTTGAGGAAACCAGAGCAGGTCCCTGAGGTCCCCGTCGTAAGTCGAGAGCACCGGCCGCAACTCGAGAAAATCCAGGAGCTTTTGCCCTCCAGGCGAGATGAGGCCCATTTCCGCTGAGGCTTCTCGAGGCTCATCACATCTAACCACTGGAACTTCCAAAGGGTCCTTCACACCCTTGCTGCAACTCAAGAAGTTCCCCGACATACCCGTCTCCACTCGAGAGGAAGCACGAGGGTCCCGCACCCATCCAGGGGAGCCCCGATTCCGCCTCCTAGCTCGAGAGGAGGGAACCTTTCCCTATTTCGTAGGGAAAGAATTCTCGGCGTTCCGTCGCAACTCAAGAGGATGCGCTCTCCACAGGAAAGGCGAGAGGAAGTCCAGGGTCGTGCCACCATTCCAAGAGTCCCCCAGAAGTGTCAGTCCATTCCAGAGGAACCTGTTTCCCTGCACTGCCTTGACGTTCAAGCCGAGGATCGACTCCCACCACGTGTGCACGTGGGACAGACCTGTGGGAAAGCCTCGTGGGAAAGCCTCGTGGGAAAGACTCGAGGGAAAACCATAGATCCTTTGATCCACGCTGCGGACTGCGTGACACTGCTGCTACCGCTCTGGAGGAAAGCGCAAGTGCATGCCGGCATTCGAGACGAGGACTGACTCCCCTGGGGAGACTCCAGAACTACCCCAAATCCATGTCAGCACTGGAGAGGAATCCTCAGGTTCCGGCCCCGACTCCACACAAGGTCTTAGGCCCCGGCATCGACGGGGGAGGAATCCCGAGAGGCCCCCGAGGAACTCGCATGGGGACTGGCCTTTCCTGAGGCCACCAGAGCGGGTCCCCGAGGTCCCAGTCGTAAGTCGAGAGCACCTGCCGCAACTCGAGAATATCCAGGAGGTTTTGCCCTCCAGGTGAGATGAGGCCCATTTCCGCTGAGGCTTCTCGAGGCTCATCACATCTAACCACTGGAACTTCCAAAGGGTCCTTCACACCCTTGCTGCAACTCAAGAAGTTCCCCGACATACCCGTCTCCACTCGAGAGGAAGCACGAGGGTCCCGCACACATCCAGGGGAGCGCCGTTTCCCCCTCCTAGCTCGAGTGGAGGGATCCTTTCCCTGTTTCGTAGGGAAAGAATACCCGGTGTTCCCGTCGCATCTCAAGAGGAGGCGCTCTCCTCAGGAAAGGCGAGAGGAAGTCCACGGTCCTGCCACCATTCCAAGAGTCCCCCAGATCTGTCAGTCCATTCCAGAGGAACCTGTTTTCCCTGCACTGCCTTGACGTTCAAGCCGAGGATCGACTCCCACCACGTGTGCACCTGGGACAGCCCTGTGGGAAAGCCTCGTGGGAAAGCCTCGTGGGAGGACTCCAGGGAAAACCATAGATCCTTTGATCCACGCTGCGGACTGCGTGGCACTGCTTCTACCGCTCTGGAGGAAAGCGCAAGTGCATGCCCGCATTGGAGACGAGGACTGACTCCCCTGGGGAGACTCCAGAAGTACCCCAAGATCCATGTCAGCACTGGAGAGGAATCCTCAGGTTCCGGCCCCAACTCCACACAAGGTCGTAGGCCCCGGCATCGACGGGAGAGCAATCCCGAGAGGCCCCCGAGGAACTCGCATGGGGACTGGCCTTTCCTGAGGCCACCAGAGCGGGTCCCCGAGGTCCCAGTCGTAAGTCGAGAGCACCTGCCGCCACTCGAGAATATCCAGGAGGTTTTGCCCTCCAGGCGAGATGAGGCCCATTTCCGCTGAGGCTTCTCGAGGCTAATCACATCTGACCACTGAAACTTCCAAAGGGTCCTTCACACCCTTGCTGCAACTCAAGAAGTTCCCCGACATACCCGTCTCCACTCGAGAGGAAGCACGAGGGTCCCGCACACATCCAGGGGAGCCCCGTTTCCCCCTCCTAGCTCGAGAGGAGGGATCCTTTCCCTGTTTCGTAGGGAAAGAATTCCCGGAGTTCCCGTCACATCTCAAGAGGAGGCGCTCTCCACAGGAAAGGCGAGAGGAAGTCCAGGGTCGTGCCACCATTAAAAGAGTCCCCCAGATGTGTCAGTCCATTCCAGAAGAACCTGTTTTCCCTGCACTGCCTTGACGTTCAAGCCAAGGATCGACCCCCACCACGTGTGCAAGTGGCACAGCCCTGTGGGAAAGCCTCGTGGGAAAGCCTCGTGGGAAAGACTCGAGGGAAAACCATAGATCCTTTGATCCACGTGGAGAACTGCGTGACACTGCTTCTACCGCTCTGGAGGAAAGCGCAAGTGCATGCCTGCATTCGAGACGAAGACTGACTCCCCTGAGGACACTCCAGAAGTACCCCAAGATCCATGTCAGCACTGGGGAGGAATCCTCAGGTTCCGGCCCCAACTCCACACAAGGTCGCAGGCCCCGGCATCGACGGGAGAGGAATCCCGGAGGCCCACGAGAAACTCGCATGGGGACTGGCCTTTCCTGAGGCCACCAGAGCGGGTCCCCGAGGTCCCCGTCGTAAGTCGAGAGCACCTGCCGCAACTCGAGAATATCCAGGAGGTTTTGCCCTCCAGGCGAGATGAGGCCCATTTCCGCTGAGGCTTCTCGAGGCTCATCACATCTAACCACTGGAACTTCCAAAGGGTCCTTCACATCCTTGCTGCAATTCAAGAAGTTCCCCAACATACCCGTCTCCACTCGAGAGGAAGCACGAGGGTCCCTCACACATCCAGGGGAGCCCCGTTTCCCCCTCCTAGCTCGAGAGGAGGGATCCTTTCCCTGTTTCGTAGGGAAAGAATTCCCGGCGTTCCCGTCGCATCTCAAGAGGAGGCGCTCTCCTCAGGAAAGGCGAGAGGAAGTCCACGGTCGTGCCACCATTCCAAGAGTCCCCCAGATGTGTCAGTCCATTCCAGAGGAACCTGTTTTCCCTGCACTGCCTTGACGTTCAAGCCGAGGATTGACTACCACCACGTGTGCACCTGGGACAGCCCTGTGGGAAAGCCTCGTGGGAAAGCCTCGTGGGAAAGACTCGAGGGAAAACCATAGATCCTTTGATCCACGCGGCGGACTGCGTGGCACTGCTTCTACCGCTCTGGAGGAAAGCGCAAGTGCATGCCCGCATTAGAGACGAGGACTGACTCCCCTGGGGAGACTCCAGAAGTACCCCAAGATCCATGTGAGCACTGGAGAGGAATCCTCATGTTCCGGCCCCAACTCCACACAAGGTCGTAGGCCCCGGCATCGACGGGAGAGGAATCCCGAGAGGCCCCCGAGGAACTCGCATGGGGACTGGCCTTTCCTGAGGCCCCCAGAGCGGGTCCCCGAGGTCCCCGTCATAAATCGAGATCGCCTACCGCAACTCGAGAAAATCCAGGAGGTTTTGCCCTCCAGGAGAAATGAGGCCCATTTCCGCTGAGGCTTCTCTAGGCTCATCACATCTAACCACTGGAACTTCCAAAGGGTCCTTCACACCCTTGCTGCAACTCAAGAAGTTCCCCGACATACCCGTCTCCACTCGAGAGGAAGCACGAGGGTCCCGCACACATCCAGGGGAGCCCCGTTTCCCCCTCCTAGCTCGAGAGGAGGGATCCTTTCCCTGTTTCTTAGGGGAAGAATTCCCGGCGTTCCCATCGCATCTCAAGAGGAGGCGCTCTCCACAGGAAAGGCGAGAGGAAGTCCAGGGTCGTGCCACCATTCCAAGAGTCCCCCAGATGTGTCAGTCCATTCCAGAAGAACCTGTTTTCCCTGCACTGCCGTGACGTTCAAGCCAAGGATCGACTCCCACCACGTGTGCACGTGGCACAGCCCTGTGGGAAAGCCTCGTGGGAAAGCCTCGTGGGAAAGACTCGAGGGAAAACCATAGATCCTTTGATCCACGCGGCGGACTGCGTGACACTGCTTCTACCGCTCTGGAGGAAAGCGCAAGTGCATGCCTGCATTCGAGACGAGGACTGACTCCCCTGAGGACACTCCAGAAGTACCCCAAGATCCATGTCAGCACTGGAGAGGAATCCTCAGGTTCCGGCCCCAACTCCACACAAGATCGTAGGCCCCGGCATCGACGGGAGAGGAATCCCGGAGGCCCCCGAGGAACTCGCATGGGGACTGGCCTTTCCTGAGGCCACCAGAGCGGGTCCCCGAGGTCCCCGTCGTAAGTCGAGAGCATCTGCCGCAACTCGAGAATATTCAGGAGGTTTTGCCCTCCAGGCGAGATGAGGCCCATTTCCGCTGAGGCTTCTCGAGGCTCATCACATCTAACCACTGGAACTTCCAAAGGGTCCTTCACACCCTTGCTGCAACTCAAGAAGTTCCTCGACATACCCGTCTCCACTCTAGAGGAAGCACGAGGGTCCCGCACACATCCAGGGGAGCCCCGTTTCCGCCTCCTAGCTCGAGAGGAGGGAACCTTTCCCTGTTTCGTAGGGAAAAAATTCTCGGCGTTCCGTCGCATCTCAAGATGAGGCGCTCTCCACAGGAAAGGCGAGAGGAAGTCCAGGGACGTGCCACCATTCCAAGAGTCCCCCAGAAGTGTCAGTCCATTCCAGAGGAACCTGTTTTCCCTGCACTGCCTTGACGTTCAAGCCGAGGATCGACTCCCACCCCGTGTGCACGTGGGACAGCCCTGTGGGAAAGCCTCGTGGGAAAGCCTCGTGGGAAAGACTCGAGGGAAAGCCATAGATCCTTTGATCCACGCGGCGGACTGCGTGACACTGCTGCTACCGCTCCGGAGGAAAGCGCAAGTGCATGCCCGCATTAGAGACGAGGACTGACTCCCCTGGGGAGACTCCAGAACTACCCCAAGATCCATGTCAGCACTGGAGAGGAATCCTCAGGTTCCGGCCCCGACTCCACACAAGGTCTTAGGCCCCGGCATGGACGGGGGAGGAATCCCGAGAGGCCCCCGAGGAACTCGCATGGGGACTGGCCTTTCCTGAGGCCACCAGAGCGGGTCCCCGAGGTCCCCAGCATAAATCGAGATCGCCTGCCGCAACTCGAGAAAATCCAGGAGGTTTTGCCCTCCAGGAGAAATGAGGCCCATTTCCGCTGAGGCTTCTCGAGGCTCATCACATCTAACCACTGGAACTTCCAAAGGGTCCTTCACACCCTTGCTGCAACTCAAGAAGTTCCCCGACATACCCGTCTCCACTCGAGAGGAAGCACGAGGGTCCCGCACACATCCAGGGGAGCCCCGTTTCCCCCTCCTAGCTCAAGAGGAGTGATCCTTTCCCTGTTTCTTAGGGGACGAATTCCCGGCGTTCCCATCGCATCTCAAGAGGAGGCGCTCTCCACAGGAAAGGCGAGAGGAACTCCAGGGTCGTGCCACCATTCCAAGAGTCCCCCAGATGTGTCAGTCCATTCCAGAAGAACCTGTTTTCCCTGCACTGCCGTGACGTTCAAGCCAAGGATCGACTCCCACCACGTGTGCACGTGGCACAGCCCTGTGGGAAAGCCTCGTGGGAAAGCCTCGTGGGAAAGACTCGAGGGAAAACCATAGATCCTTTGATCCACGCGGCGGACTGCGTGACACTGCTTCTACCGCTCTGGAGGAAAGCGCAAGTGCATGCCTGCATTCGAGACGAGGACTGACTCCCCTGAGGACACTCCAGAAGTACCCCAAGATCCATGTCAGCACTGGAGAGGAATCCTCAGGTTCCGGCCCCAACTCCACACAAGGTCGTAGGCCCCGGCATCGACGGGAGAGGAATCCCGGAGGCCCCCGAGGAACTCGCATGGGGACTGGCCTTTCCTGAGGCCACCAGAGCGGGTCCCCGAGGTCCCCGTCGTAAGTCGAGAGCATCTGCCGCAACTCGAGAATATTCAGGAGGTTTTGCCCTCCAGGCGAGGTGAGGCCCATTTCCGCTGAGGCTTCTGGAGGCTCGTCACATCTAACCACTGGAACTTCCAAAGGGTCCTTCACACCCTTGCTGCAACTCAAGAAGTTCCTCGACATACCCGTCTCCACTCTAGAGGAAGCACGAGGGTCCCGCACACATCCAGGGGAGCCCCGTTTCCGCCTCCTAGCTCGAGAGGAGGGAACCTTTCCCTGTTTCGTAGGGAAAAAATTCTCGGCGTTCAGTCGCATCTCAAGATGAGGCGCTCTCCACAGGAAAGGCGAGAGGAAGTCCAGGGAGGTGCCACCATTCCAAGAGTCCCCCAGAAGTGTCAGTCCATTCCAGAGGAACCTGTTTTCCCTGCACTGCCTTGACGTTCAAGCCGAGGATCGACTCCCAACCCGTGTGCACGTGGGACAGCCCTGTGGGAAAGCCTCGTGGGAAAGCCTCGTGGGAAAGACTCGAGGGAAAGCCATAGATCCGTTGATCCACGCGGCGGACTGCGTGACACTGCTGCTACCGCTCTGGAGGAAAGCGCAAGTGCATGCCCGCATTCGAGACGAGGACTGACTCCCCTGGGGAGACTCCAGAACTACCCCAAGATCCATGTCAGCACTGGAGAGGAATCCTCAGGTTCCGGCCCCGACTCCACACAAGGTCTTAGGCCCCGGCATGGACGGGGGAGGAATCCCGAAAGGCCCCCGAGGAACTCGCATGGGGACTGGCCTTTCCTGAGGCCACCAGAGCGGGTCCCCGAGGTCCCCGTCGTAAGTCGAGAGCACCTGCCGCAACTCGAGAATATCCAGGAGGTTTTGCCCTCCAGGCGAGATGAGGCCCATTTCCGCTGAGGCTTCTCGAGGCTCATCACATCTAACCACTGGAACTTCCAAAGGGTCCTTCACACCCTTGCTGCAACTCAAGAAGTTCCTCGACATACCCGTCTCCACTCGAGAGGAAGCACGAGGGTCCCGCACACATCCAGGGGAGCCCCGTTTCCGCCTCCTAGCTCGAGAGGAGGGAACCTTTCCCTGTTTCGTAGGGAAAAAATTCTCGGCGTTCCGTCGCATCTCAAGATGAGGCGCTCTCCACAGGAAAGGCGAGAGGAAGTCCAGGGTCGTGCCACCATTCCAAGAGTCCCCCAGATGTGTCAGTCCATTCCAGAGGAACCTGTTTTCCCTGCACTGCCTTGACGTTCAAGCCGTGGATCGACTCCCACCATGTGTGCACGTGGGACAGCCCTGTGGGAAAGCCTCGTGGGAAAGCATCGTGGGAAAGACTCGAGGGAAAACCATAGATCCTTTGATCCACGCGGCGGACTGCGTGACACTGCTGATACCGCTCTGGAGGAAAGCGAAAGTGCATACCCGCATTCGAGACGAGGACTGACTCCCCTGGGGAGACTCCAGAAGTACCCCAAGATCCATGTCAGCACTGGAAAGGAATTCTAAGGTTCCGGCCCCGACTCCACACAAAGTCTTAGGCCCCGGGATCGACGGGAGAGCACCCCGAGAGGCCCCCGAGGAAATTGCATGGGGACTGGCCTTCCCTGAGGCCACCAGAGCGGGTCCCCGAGGTCCCAGTCGTAAGTCGAGAGCACCTGCCGCAACTCGAGAATATCCAGGAGGTTTTGCCCTCCAGGCGAGATGAGGCCCATTTCCGCTGAGGCTTCTCGAGGCTAATCACATCTAACCACTGGAACTTCCAAAGGGTCCTTCACACCCTTGCTGCAACTCAAGAAGTTCCCCGACATACCTGTTTCCACTCGAGAGGAAACACGAGGGTGCCGCACACATCCAGGGGAGCCCCGTTTCCCCCTCCTAGCTCGAGTGGAGGGATCCTTTCCCTGTTTCGTAGGGAAAGAATTTCCGGCGTTCCCGTCGCATCTCAAGAGGAGGCGCTCTCCACAGGAAAGGCGAGAGGAACTCCAGGGTCGTGACACCATTCCAAGAGTCCCCCAGATGTGTCAGTCCATTCCAGAGGAACCTGTTTCCCTGCACTGCCTTGACTTTCAAGCCGAGGATCGACTCCCATCACGTGTGCACGTGGGACAGACCTGTGGGAAAGCCTCGTGGGAAAGCCTCGTGGGAAAGATTCGAGGGACAACCATAGATCCTTTGATCCACGCGGCGGACCGCGTGGCACTGCTTCTACCGCTCTGGAGGAAAGCGCAAGTGCATGCCCGCATTCGAGACGAGGACTGACTCCCCTGGGGAGACTCCAGAAGTACCCCAAGATCCATGTCAGCACTGGAGAGGAATCCTCAGGTTCCGACCCCAACTCCACACAAGGTCGTAGGCCAAGGCATCGACTGGAGAGGAATCCCGAGAGGCCCCCGAGGAACTCGCATGGGGACTGGCCTTTCCTGAGGCCACCAGAGCGGGTCCCCGAGGTCCCAGTCGTAAGTCGAGAGCACCTGCCGCCACTCGAGAATATCCAGGAGGTTTTGCCCTCCAGGCGAGATGAGGCCCATTTCCGCTGAGGCTTCTCGAGGCTAATCACATCTAACCACTGGAACTTCCAAAGGGTCCTTCACACCCTTGCTGCAACTCAAGAATTTCCCCGACATACCCGTCTCCACTCGAGAGGAAGCACGAGGGTCCCGCACACATCCAGGGGAGCCCCATTTCCCCCTCCTAGCTCGAGAGGAGGGATCCTTTCCCTGTTTCGTAGGGAAAGAATTCCCGGCGTTCCCGTCGCATCTCAAGAGGAGGCGCTCTCCACAGGAAAGGCGAAAGGAAGTCCAGGGTCGTGCCACCATTCCAAGAGTCCCCCAGATGTGTCAGTCCATTCCAGAAGAACCTGTTTCCCTGCACTGCCTTGACGTTCAAGCCGAGGATCGACTCCCACCACGTGTGCACGTGGGACAGCCCTGTGGGAAAGCCTCGTGGGAAAGCCTCGTGGGAAAGACTCGAGGGAAAACCATAGATCCTTTGATCCACGCGCCGGACTGCGTGACACTGCTGATACCGCTCTGGAGGAAAGCGCAAGTGCATGCCCGCATTCGAGACGAGGACTGACTCCCCTGGGGAGACTCCAGAAATACCCCAAGATCCATGTCAGCACTGGAAAGGAATCCTCAGTTTCCGGCCCCGACTGCACACAAGGTCTTAGGCCCTGGCATCGACGGGAGAGCAATCCCGAGAGGCCCCCGAGGAACTCGCATGGGGACTGGCCTTTCCTGAGGCCACCAGAGCGGGTCCCCGAGGTCCCAGTCATAAGTCGAGAGCACCTGCCGCAACTCGAGAATATCCAGGAGGTTTTGCCCTCCAGGTGAGATGAGGCCCATTTCCGCTGAGGCTTCTCAAGGCTCATCACATCTAACCACTGGAACTTCCAAAGGGTCCTTCACATCCTTGCTGCAATTCAAGAAGTTCCCCAACATACCCGTCTCCACTCGAGAGGAAGCACGAGGGTCCCTCACACATCCAGGGGAGCCCCGTTTCCCCCTCCTAGCTTGAGAGGAGGGATCCTTTCCCTGTTTCGTAGGGAAAGAATTCCCGGCGTTCCCGTCGCATCTCAAGAGGAGGCGCTCTCCTCAGGAAAGGCGAGAGGAAGTCCACGGTCGTGCCACCATTCCAAGAGTCCCCCAGATGTGTCAGTCCATTCCAGAGGAACCTGTTTTCCCTGCACTGCCTTGACGTTCAAGCCGAGGATCGACTACCACCACGTGTGCACCTGGGACAGCCCTGTGGGAAAGCCTCGTGGGAAAGCCTCGTGGGAAAGACTCGAGGGAAAACCATAGATCCTTTGATCCACGCGGCGGACTGCGTGGCACTGCTTCTACCGCTCTGGAGGAAAGCGCAAGTGCATGCCCGCATTAGAGACGAGGACTGACTCCCCTGGGGAGACTCCAGAAGTACCCCAAGATCCATGTGAGCACTGGAGAGGAATCCTCATGTTCCGGCCCCAACTCCACACAAGGTCGTAGGCCCCGGCATCGACGGGAGAGGAATCCCGAGAGGCCCCCGAGGAACTCGCATGGGGACTGGCCTTTCCTGAGGCCCCCAGAGCGGGTCCCCGAGGTCCCCGTCATAAATCGAGATCGCCTACCGCAACTCGAGAAAATCCAGGAGGTTTTGCCCTCCAGGAGAAATGAGGCCCATTTCCGCTGAGGCTTCTCTAGGCTCATCACATCTAACCACTGGAACTTCCAAAGGGTCCTTCACACCCTTGCTGCAACTCAAGAAGTTCCCCGACATACCCGTCTCCACTCGAGAGGAAGCACGAGGGTCCCGCACACATCCAGGGGAGCCCCGTTTCCCCCTCCTAGCTCGAGAGGAGGGATCCTTTCCCTGTTTCTTAGGGGAAGAATTCCCGGCGTTCCCATCGCATCTCAAGAGGAGGCGCTCTCCACAGGAAAGGCGAGAGGAAGTCCAGGGTCGTGCCACCATTCCAAGAGTCCCCCAGATGTGTCAGTCCATTCCAGAAGAACCTGTTTTCCCTGCACTGCCGTGACGTTCAAGCCAAGGATCGACTCCCACCACGTGTGCACGTGGCACAGCCCTGTGGGAAAGCCTCGTGGGAAAGCCTCGTGGGAAAGACTCGAGGGAAAACCATAGATCCTTTGATCCACGCGGCGGACTGCGTGACACTGCTTCTACCGCTCTGGAGGAAAGCGCAAGTGCATGCCTGCATTCGAGACGAGGACTGACTCCCCTGAGGACACTCCAGAAGTACCCCAAGATCCATGTCAGCACTGGAGAGGAATCCTCAGGTTCCGGCCCCAACTCCACACAAGATCGTAGGCCCCGGCATCGACGGGAGAGGAATCCCGGAGGCCCCCGAGGAACTCGCATGGGGACTGGCCTTTCCTGAGGCCACCAGAGCGGGTCCCCGAGGTCCCCGTCGTAAGTCGAGAGCATCTGCCGCAACTCGAGAATATTCAGGAGGTTTTGCCCTCCAGGCGAGATGAGGCCCATTTCCGCTGAGGCTTCTCGAGGCTCATCACATCTAACCACTGGAACTTCCAAAGGGTCCTTCACACCCTTGCTGCAACTCAAGAAGTTCCTCGACATACCCGTCTCCACTCTAGAGGAAGCACGAGGGTCCCGCACACATCCAGGGGAGCCCCGTTTCCGCCTCCTAGCTCGAGAGGAGGGAACCTTTCCCTGTTTCGTAGGGAAAAAATTCTCGGCGTTCCGTCGCATCTCAAGATGAGGCGCTCTCCACAGGAAAGGCGAGAGGAAGTCCAGGGACGTGCCACCATTCCAAGAGTCCCCCAGAAGTGTCAGTCCATTCCAGAGGAACCTGTTTTCCCTGCACTGCCTTGACGTTCAAGCCGAGGATCGACTCCCACCCCGTGTGCACGTGGGACAGCCCTGTGGGAAAGCCTCGTGGGAAAGCCTCGTGGGAAAGACTCGAGGGAAAGCCATAGATCCTTTGATCCACGCGGCGGACTGCGTGACACTGCTGCTACCGCTCCGGAGGAAAGCGCAAGTGCATGCCCGCATTAGAGACGAGGACTGACTCCCCTGGGGAGACTCCAGAACTACCCCAAGATCCATGTCAGCACTGGAGAGGAATCCTCAGGTTCCGGCCCCGACTCCACACAAGGTCTTAGGCCCCGGCATGGACGGGGGAGGAATCCCGAGAGGCCCCCGAGGAACTCGCATGGGGACTGGCCTTTCCTGAGGCCACCAGAGCGGGTCCCCGAGGTCCCCAGCATAAATCGAGATCGCCTGCCGCAACTCGAGAAAATCCAGGAGGTTTTGCCCTCCAGGAGAAATGAGGCCCATTTCCGCTGAGGCTTCTCGAGGCTCATCACAGCTAACCACTGGAACTTCCAAAGGGTCCTTCACACCCTTGCTGCAACTCAAGAAGTTCCCCGACATACCCGTCTCCACTCGAGAGGAAGCACGAGGGTCCCGCACACATCCAGGGGAGCCCCGTTTCCCCCTCCTAGCTCAAGAGGAGTGATCCTTTCCCTGTTTCTTAGGGGACGAATTCCCGGCGTTCCCATCGCATCTCAAGAGGAGGCGCTCTCCACAGGAAAGGCGAGAGGAACTCCAGGGTCGTGCCACCATTCCAAGAGTCCCCCAGATGTGTCAGTCCATTCCAGAAGAACCTGTTTTCCCTGCACTGCCGTGACGATCGAGCCAAGGATCGACTCCCACCACGTGTGCACGTGGCACAGCCCTGTGGGAAAGCCTCGTGGGAAAGCCTCGTGGGAAAGACTCGAGGGAAAACCATAGATCCTTTGATCCACGCGGCGGACTGCGTGACACTGCTTCTACCGCTCTGGAGGAAAGCGCAAGTGCATGCCTGCATTCGAGACGAGGACTGACTCCCCTGAGGACACTCCAGAAGTACCCCAAGATCCATGTCAGCACTGGAGAGGAATCCTCAGGTTCCGGCCCCAACTCCACACAAGGTCGTAGGCCCCGGCATCGACGGGAGAGGAATCCCGGAGGCCCCCGAGGAACTCGCATGGGGACTGGCCTTTCCTGAGGCCACCAGAGCGGGTCCCCGAGGTCCCCGTCGTAAGTCGAGAGCATCTGCCGCAACTCGAGAATATTCAGGAGGTTTTGCCCTCCAGGCGAGGTGAGGCCCATTTCCGCTGAGGCTTCTGGAGGCTCGTCACATCTAACCACTGGAACTTCCAAAGGGTCCTTCACACCCTTGCTGCAACTCAAGAAGTTCCTCGACATACCCGTCTCCACTCTAGAGGAAGCACGAGGGTCCCGCACACATCCAGGGGAGCCCCGTTTCCGCCTCCTAGCTCGAGAGGAGGGAACCTTTCCCTGTTTCGTAGGGAAAAAATTCTCGGCGTTCAGTCGCATCTCAAGATGAGGCGCTCTCCACAGGAAAGGCGAGAGGAAGTCCAGGGAGGTGCCACCATTCCAAGAGTCCCCCAGAAGTGTCAGTCCATTCCAGAGGAACCTGTTTTCCCTGCACTGCCTTGACGTTCAAGCCGAGGATCGACTCCCAACCCGTGTGCACGTGGGACAGCCCTGTGGGAAAGCCTCGTGGGAAAGCCTCGTGGGAAAGACTCGAGGGAAAGCCATAGATCCGTTGATCCACGCGGCGGACTGCGTGACACTGCTGCTACCGCTCTGGAGGAAAGCGCAAGTGCATGCCCGCATTCGAGACGAGGACTGACTCCCCTGGGGAGACTCCAGAAGTACCCCAAGATCCATGTCAGCACTGGAGAGGAATCCTCAGGTTCCGGCCCCGACTCCACACAAGGTCTTAGGCCCCGGCATGGACGGGGGAGGAATCCCGAAAGGCCCCCGAGGAACTCGCATGGGGACTGGCCTTTCCTGAGGCCACCAGAGCGGGTCCCCGAGGTCCCAGTCTTAAGTCGAGAGCACCTGCCGCAACTCGAGAATATCCAGGAGGTTTTGCCCTCCAGGTGAGATGAGGCCCATTTCCACTGAGGCTTCTCGAGGCTCATCACATCTAACCACTGGAACTTCCAAAGGGTCCTTCACACCCTTGCTGCAACTCAAGAAGTTCCCCGACATACCCGTCTCCACTCGAGAGGAAGCACGAGGGTCCCGCACACATCCAGGGGAGCCCCGTTTCGCCCTCCTAGCTCGAGAGGAGGGATCCTTTCCCTGTTTCGTAGGGAAAGAATTCCCGGCGTTCCCGTCGCATCTCAAGAGGAGGCGCTCTCCTCAGGAAAGGCGAGAGGAAGTCCACGGTCGTGCCACAATTCCAAGAGTCCCCCAGATGTGTCAGTCCATTCCAGAGGACCCTGTTTTCCCTGCACTGCCTTGACGTTCAAGCCGAGGATCGACTCCCACCACGTGTGCACCTGGGACAGCCCTGTGGGAAAGCCTCGTGGGAAAGCCTCGTGGGAAAGACTCGAGGGAAAACCATAGATCCTTTGATCCACGCGGCGGACTGCGTGGCACTGCTTCTACCGCTCTGGAGTAAAGCGCAAGTGCATGCCCGCATTCGAGACGAGGACTGATTCCCCTGGGGAGACTCCAGAAGTACCCCAAGATCCATGTCAGCACTGGAGAGGAAACCTCAGGTTCCGGCCCCAACTCCACACAAGGTCGTAGGCCCCGGCATCGACCGGAGAGGAATCCCGAGAGGCCCCCGAGGAACTCGCATGGGGACTGGCCTTTCCTGAGGCCACCAGAGCGGGTCCCCGAGGTCCCAGTCGTAAGTCGAGAGCACCTGCCGCCACTCGAGAATATCCAGGAGGTTTTGCCCTCCAGGCGAGATGAGGCCCATTTCCGCTGAGGCTTCTCGAGGCTCATCACATCTAACCACTGAAACTTCCAAAGGGTCCTTCACACCCTTGCTGCAACTCAAGAAGTTCCCCGACATACCCGTCTCCACTCGAGAGGAAGCACGAGGGTCCCGCACACATCCAGGGGAGCCCCGTTTCCCCCTCCTAGCTCGAGAGGAGGGATCCTTTCCCTGTTTCGTACGGAAAGAATTCCCGGCGTTCCCGTCGCATCTCAAGAGGAGGCGCTCTCCACAGGAAAGGCGAGAGGAAGTCCAGGGTCGTGCCAAAATTCCAAGAGTCCCCCAGATGTGTCAGTCCATTCCAGAAGAACCTGTTTTCCCTGCACTGCCTTGACGTTCAAGCCAAGGATCGACTCCCACCACGTGTGCAAGTGGCACAGCCCTGTGGGAAAGCCTCGTGGGAAAGCCTCGTGGGAAAGACTCGAGGGAAAACCATAGATCCTTTGATCCACGCGGCAGAATGCGTGACACTGCTGATACCGCTCTGGAGGAAAGCGCAAGTGCATGCCCGCATTCGAGACGAGGACTGACTCCCCTGGGGAGACTCCAGAAGTACCCCAAGATCCATGTCAGAACTGGGGAGGAATCCTCAGGTTCCGGCCCCAACTCCACACAAGGTCGTAGGCCAAGGCATCGACTGGAGAGGAATCCCGAGAGGCCCCCGAGGAACTCGCATGGGGACTGGCCTTTCCTGAGGCCACCATTGCGGGTCCCCGAGGTCCCAGTCGTAAGTCGAGAGCACCTGCCGCCACTCGAGAATATCCAGGAGGTTTTGCCCTCCAGGCGAGATGAGGCCCATTTCCGCTGAGGCTTCTCGAGGCTAATCACATCTAACCACTGGAACTTCCAAAGGGTCCTTCACACCCTTGCTGCAACTCAAGAATTTCCCCGACATACCCGTCTCCACTCGAGAGGAAGCACGAGGGTCCCGCACACATCCAGGGGAGCCCCATTTCCCCCTCCTAGCTCGAGAGGAGGGATCCTTTCCCTGTTTCGTAGGGAAAGAATTCCCGGCGTTCCCGTCGCATCTCAAGAGGAGGCGCTCTCCACAGGAAAGGCGAAAGGAAGTCCAGGGTCGTGCCACCATTCCAAGAGTCCCCCAGATGTGTCAGTCCATTCCAGAAGAACCTGTTTTCCCTGCACTGCCTTGACGTTCAAGCCGAGGATCGACTCCCACCACGTGTGCACGTGGGACAGCCCTGTGGGAAAGCCTCGTGGGAAAGCCTCGTGGGAAAGACTCGAGGGAAAACCATAGATCCTTTGATCCACGCGCCGGACTGCGTGACACTGCTGATACCGCTCTGGAGGAAAGCGCAAGTGCATGCCCGCATTCGAGACGAGGACTGACTCCCCTGGGGAGACTCCAGAAATACCCCAAGATCCATGTCAGCACTGGAAAGGAATCCTCAGTTTCCGGCCCCGACTGCACACAAGGTCTTAGGCCCTGGCATCGACGGGAGAGCAATCCCGAGAGGCCCCCGAGGAACTCGCATGGGGACTGGCCTTTCCTGAGGCCACCAGAGCGGGTCCCCGAGGTCCCAGTCATAAGTCGAGAGCACCTGCCGCAACTCGAGAATATCCAGGAGGTTTTGCCCTCCAGGTGAGATGAGGCCCATTTCCGCTGAGGCTTCTCGAGGCTCATCACATCTAACCACTGGAACTTCCAAAGGGTCCTTCACATCCTTGCTGCAACTCAAGAAGTTCCCCGACATACCCGTCTCCACTCGAGAGGAAGCACGAGGGTCCCGCACACATCCAGGGGAGCCCCGTTTCCCCCTCCTAGCTCGAGAGGAGGGATCCTTTCCCTGTTTCGTAGGGAAAGAATTCCCGGCGTTCCCGTCGCATCTCAAGAGGAGGCGCTCTCCTCAGGAAAGGCGAGAGGAAGTCCACGGTCGTGCCACCATTCCAAGAGTCCCCCAGATGTGTCAGTCCATTCCAGAGGAACCTGTTTTCCCTGCACTGACTTGACGTTCAAGCCGAGGATCGACTCCCACCACGTGTGCACGTGGGACAGCCCTGTGGGAAAGCCTCGTGGGAAAGCCTCGTGGGAAAGACTCGAGGGAAAACCATAGATCCTTTGATCCACGCGGCGGACTGCGTGGCACTGCTTCTACCGCTCTGGAGGAAAGCGCAAGTGCATGCCCGCATTCGAGACCAGGACTGACTCCCCTGGGGAGACTCCAGAAGTACCCCAAGATCCATGTCAGCACTGGAGAGGAATCCTCATGTTCCGGCCCCAACTCCACACAAGGTCGTAGGCCCCGGCATCGACGGGAGAGGAATCCCGAGAGGCCCCCGAGGAACTCGCATGGGGACTGGCCTTTCCTGAGGCCCCCAGAGCGGGTCCCCGAGGTCCCCGTCATAAATCGAGATCGCCTACCGCAACTCGAGAAAATCCAGGAGGTTTTGCCCTCCAGGAGAAATGAGGCCCATTTCCGCTGAGGCTTCTCGAGGCTCATCACATCTAACCACTGGAACTTCCAAAGGGTCCTTCACACCCTTGCTGCAACTCAAGAAGTTCCCCGACATACCCGTCTCCACTCGAGAGGAAGCACGAGGGTCCCGCACACATCCAGGGGAGCCCCGTTTCCCCCTCCTAGCTCGAGAGGAGGGATCCTTTCCCTGTTTCTTAGGGGAAGAATTCCCGGCGTTCCCATCGCATCTCAAGAGGAGGCGCTCTCCACAGGAAAGGCGAGAGGAACTCCAGGGTCGTGCCACCATTCCAAGAGTCCCCCAGATGTGTCAGTCCATTCCAGAAGAACCTGTTTTCCCTGCACTGCCGTGACGTTCAAGCCAAGGATCGACTCCCACCACGTGTGCACGTGGCACAGCCCTGTGGGAAAGCCTCGTGGGAAAGCCTCGTGGGAAAGACTCGAGGGAAAACCATAGATCCTTTGATCCACGCGGCGGACTGCGTGACACTGCTTCTACCGCTCTGGAGGAAAGCGCAAGTGCATGCCTGCATTCGAGACGAGGACTGACTCCCCTGAGGACACTCCAGAAGTACCCCAAGATCCATGTCAGCACTGGAGAGGAATCTTCAGGTTCCGGCCCCAACTCCACACAAGGTCGTAGGCCCCGGCATCGACGGGAGAGGAATCCCGGAGGCCCCCGAGGAACTCGCATGGGGACTGGCCTTTCCTGAGGCCACCAGAGCGGGTCCCCGAGGTCCCCGTCGTAAGTCGAGAGCATCTGCCGCAACTCGAGAATATTCAGGAGGTTTTGCCCTCCAGGCGAGATGAGGCCCATTTCCGCTGAGGCTTCTCGAGGCTCATCACATCTAACCACTGGAACTTCCAAAGGGTCCTTCACACCCTTGCTGCAACTCCAGAAGTTCCTCGACATACCCGTCTCCACTCTAGAGGAAGCACGAGGGTCCCGCACACATCCAGGGGAGCCCCGTTTCCGCCTCCTAGCTCGAGAGGAGGGAACCTTTCCCTGTTGCGTAGGGAAAAAATTCTCGGCGTTCCGTCGCATCTCAAGATGAGGCGCTCTCCACAGGAAAGGCGAGAGGAAGTCCAGGGACGTGCCACCATTCCAAGAGTCCCCCAGAAGTGTCAGTCCATTCCAGAGGAACCTGTTTTCCCTGCACTGCCTTGACGTTCAAGCCGAGGATCGACTCCCACCCCGTGTGCACGTGGGACAGCCCTGTGGGAAAGCCTCGTGGGAAAGCCTCATGGGAAAGACTCGAGGGAAAGCCATAGATCCTTTGATCCACGCGGCGGACTGCGTGACACTGCTGCTACCGCTCCGGAGGAAAGCGCAAGTGCATGCCCGCATTAGAGACGAGGACTGACTCCCCTGGGGAGACTCCAGAACTACCCCAAGATCCATGTCAGCACTGGAGAGGAATCCTCAGGTTCCGGCCCCGACTCCACACAAGGTCTTAGGCCCCGGCATGGACGGGGGAGGAATCCCGAGAGGCCCCCAAGGAACTCGCATGGGGACTGGCCTTTCCTGAGGCCACCAGAGCGGGTCCCCGAGGTCCCCATCATAAATCGAGATCGCCTGCCGCAACTCGAGAAAATCCAGGAGGTTTTGCCCTCCAGGCGAGATGAGACCCATTTCCGCTGAGGCTTCTCGAGGCTCATCACATCTAACCACTGGAACTTCCAAAGGGTCCTTCACACCCTTGCTGCAACTCAAGAAGTTCCCCGACATACCCGTCTCCACTCGAGAGGAAGCACGAGGGTCCCGCACACATCCAGGGGAGCCCCGTTTCCCCCTCCTAGCTCAAGAGGAGTGATCCTTTCCCTGTTTCTTAGGGGACGAATTCCCGGCGTTCCCATCGCATCTCAAGAGGAGGCGCTCTCCACAGGAAAGGCGAGAGGAACTCCAGGGTCGTGCCACCATTCCAAGAGTCCCCCAGATGTGTCAGTCCATTCCAGAAGAACCTGTTTTCCCTGCACTGCCGTGACGTTCAAGCCAAGGATCGACTCCCACCACGTGTGCACGTGGCACAGCCCTGTGGGAAAGCCTCGTGGGAAAGCCTCGTGGGAAAGACTCGAGGGAAAACCATAGATCCTTTGATCCACGCGGCGGACTGGGTGACACTGCTTCTACCGCTCTGGAGGAAAGCGCAAGTGCATGCCTGCATTCGAGACGAGGACTGACTCCCCTGAGGACACTCCAGAAGTACCCCAAGATCCATGTCAGCACTGGAGAGGAATCCTCAGGTTCCGGCCCCAACTCCACACAAGGTCGTAGGCCCCGGCATCGACGGGAGAGGAATCCCGGAGGCCCCCGAGGAACTCGCATGGGGACTGGCCTTTCCTGAGGCCACCAGAGCGGGTCCCCGAGGTCCCCGTCGTAAGTCGAGAGCATCTGCCGCAACTCGAGAATATTCAGGAGGTTTTGCCCTCCAGGCGAGGTGAGGCCCATTTCCGCTGAGGCTTCTGGAGGCTCGTCACATCTAACCACTGGAACTTCCAAAGGGTCCTTCACACCCTTGCTGCAACTCAAGAAGTTCCTCGACATACCCGTCTCCACTCTAGAGGAAGCACGAGGGTCCCGCACACATCCAGGGGAGCCCCGTTTCCGCCTCCTAGCTCGAGAGGAGGGAACCTTTCCCTGTTTCGTAGGGAAAAAATTCTCGGCGTTCCGTCGCATCTCAAGATGAGGCGCTCTCCACAGGAAAGGCGAGAGGAAGTCCAGGGAGGTGCCACCATTCCAAGAGTCCCCCAGAAGTGTCAGTCCATTCCAGAGGAACCTGTTTTCCCTGCACTGCCTTGACGTTCAAGCCGAGGATCGACTCCCAACCCGTGTGCACGTGGGACAGCCCTGTGGGAAAGCCTCGTGGGAAAGCCTCGTGGGAAAGACTCGAGGGAAAGCCATAGATCCTTTGATCCACGCAGCGGACTGCGTGACACTGCTGCTACCGCTCTGGAGGAAAGCGCAAGTGCATGCCCGCATTCGAGACGAGGACTGACTCCCCTGGGGAGACTCCAGAACTACCCCAAGATCCATGTCAGCACTGGAGAGGAATCCTCAGGTTCCGGCCCCGACTCCACACAAGGTCTTAGGCCCCGGCATGGACGGGGGAGGAATCCCGAAAGGCCCCCGAGGAACTCGCATGGGGACTGGCCTTTCCTGAGGCCACCAGAGCGGGTCCCCGAGGTCCCAGTCTTAAGTCGAGAGCACCTGCCGCAACTCGAGAATATCCAGGAGGTTTTGCCCTCCAGGTGAGATGAGGCCCATTTCCACTGAGGCTTCTCGAGGCTCATCACATCTAACCACTGGAACTTCCAAAGGGTCCTTCACACCCTTGCTGCAACTCAAGAAGTTCCCCGACATACCCGTCTCCACTCGAGAGGAAGCACGAGGGTCCCGCACACATCCAGGGGAGCCCCGTTTCCCCCTCCTAGCTCGAGAGGAGGGATCCTTTCCCTGTTTCGTAGGGAAAGAATTCCCGGCGTTCCCGTCGCATCTCAAGAGGAGGCGCTCTCCTCAGGAAAGGCGAGAGGAAGTCCACGGTCGTGCCACCATTCCAAGAGTCCCCCAGATGTGTCAGTCCATTCCAGAGGACCCTGTTTTCCCTGCACTGCCTTGACGTTCAAGCCGAGGATCGACTCCCACCACGTGTGCACCTGGGACAGCCCTGTGGGAAAGCCTCGTGGGAAAGCCTCGTGGGAAAGACTCGAGGGAAAACCATAGATCCTTTGATTCACGCGGCGGACTGCGTGGCACTGCTTCTACCGCTCTGGAGTAAAGCGCAAGTGCATGCCCGCATTCGAGACGAGGACTGATTCCCCTGGGGAGACTCCAGAAGTACCCCAAGATCCATGTCAGCACTGGAGAGGAAACCTCAGGTTCCGGCCCCAACTCCACACAAGGTCGTAGGCCCCGGCATCGACCGGAGAGAAATCCCGAGAGGCCCCCGAGGAACTCGCATGGGGACTGGCCTTTCCTGAGGCCACCAGAGCGGGTCCCCGAGGTCCCAGTCGTAAGTCGAGAGCACCTGCCGCCACTCGAGAATATCCAGGAGGTTTTGCCCTCCAGGCGAGATGAGGCCCATTTCCGCTGAGGCTTCTCGAGGCTCATCACATCTAACCACTGAAACTTCCAAAGGGTCCTTCACACCCTTGCTGCAACTCAAGAAGTTCCCCGACATACCCGTCTCCACTCGAGAGGAAGCACGAGGGTCCCGCACACATCCAGGGGAGCCCCGTTTCCCCCTCCTAGCTCGAGAGGAGGGATCCTTTCCCTGTTTCGTACGGAAAGAATTCCCGGCGTTCCCGTCGCATCTCAAGAGGAGGCGCTCTCCACAGGAAAGGCGAGAGGAAGTCCAGGGTCGTGCCAAAATTCCAAGAGTCCCCCAGATGTGTCAGTCCATTCCAGAAGAACCTGTTTTCCCTGCACTGCCTTGACGTTCAAGCCAAGGATCGACTCCCACCACGTGTGCAAGTGGCACAGCCCTGTGGGAAAGCCTCGTGGGAAAGCCTCGTGGGAAAGACTCGAGGGAAAACCATAGATCCTTTGATCCACGCGGCAGAATGCGTGACACTGCTGATACCGCTCTGGAGGAAAGCGCAAGTGCATGCCCGCATTCGAGACGAGGACTGACTCCCCTGGGGAGACTCCAGAAGTACCCCAAGATCCATGTCAGAACTGGGGAGGAATCCTCAGGTTCCGGCCCCAACTCCACACAAGGTCTTAGGCCCTGGCATCGACGGTAGAGCAATCCCGAGAGGCCCCCGAGGAACTCGCATGGGGACTGGCCTTTCCTGAGGCCACCAGAGCGGGTCCCCGAGGTCCCAGTCGTAAGTCGAGAGCACCTGCCGCAACTCGAGAATATCCAGGAGGTTTTGCCCTCCAGGCGAGATGAGGCCCATTTCCGCTGAGGCTTCTCGAGGCTAATCACATCTAACCACTGGAACTTCCAAAGGGTCCTTCACACCCTTGCTGCAACTCAAGAAGTTCCCCGACATACCGGTCTCCACTCGAGAGGAAGCACGAGGGTCCCGCACACATCCAGGGGAGCCCCGTTTCCCCCTCCTAGCTCGAGAGGAGGGATCCTTTCCCTGTTTCGTAGGGAAAGAATTCCCGGCGTTCCCGTCGCATCTCAAGAGGAGGCGCTCTCCACAGGAAAGGCGAGAGGAACTCCAGGGTCGTGCCACCATTCCAAGAGTCCCCCAGATGTGTCAGTCCATTCCAGAGGAACCTGTTTTCCCTGCACTGCCTTGACGTTCAAGCCGAGGATCGACTCCCACCACTTGTGCACGTGGGACAGCCCTGTGGGAAAGCCTCGTGGGAAAGCCTCGTGGGAAAGACTCGAGGGAAAACCACAGATCCTTTGATCCACGCGGCGGACGGCGTGACACTGCTGCTACCGCTCTGGAGGAAAGCGCAAGTGCATGCCCGCATTCGAGACGAGGACTGACTCCCCTGGGGAGACTCCAGAAGTCCCCCAAGATCCATGTCAGCACTCGAGAGGAATCCTCAGGTTTCGGCCCCGACTCCACACAAGGTCTTAGGCCCCGCCATCGACGGGAGAGGAATCCCGAGAGGCCCCCGAGGAACTCGCATGGGGACTGGCCTTTCCTGAGGCCACCAGAGCGGGTCCCCGAGGTCCCCATCGTAAGTCGAGATCACCTGCCGCAAGTCAAAAAAATCCAGGAGGTTTTGCCCTCCAGGCGAGATGAGGCCCATTTCCGCTGAGGCTTCTCGAGGCTCATCATATCTAACCACTGGAACTTCCAAAGGGTCCTTCACACCCTTGCTGCAACTCAAGAAGTTCCCCGACGTACCCGTCTCCACACGAGAGGAAGCATGAGGGTCCCGCACACATCCAGGGGAGCCCCGTTTCCGCCTCCTAGCTCGAGAGGAGGGATCCTTTCCCTGTTTCGTATGGAAAGAATTCCCGGCGTTCCCGTCGCATCTCAAGAGGACGCGCTCTCCACAGGAAAGGCGGGAGGAAGTCCAGGGTCGTGCCACCAATCCAAGAGTCCCCGAGATGTGTCAGTCCATTCCAGAGGAACCTGTTTTCCCTGCACTGACTTGACGTTCAAGCCGAGGATCGACTCCCACGACGTGTGCACGTGGGACAGCCCTGTGGGAAAGCCTCGTGGGAAAGCCTCGTGGGAAAGACTCGAGGGAAAACCATAGATCCTTTGATCCACGCGGCGGACTGCGTGACACTGCTGCTACCGCTCTGGAGGAAAGCGCAAGTGCATGCCCGCATTCGAGACGAGGACTGACTCCCCTGGGGAGACTCCAGAAGTACCCCAAGATCCATGTCAGCACTGGAGAGGAATCCTCAGGTTCCGGCCCCGACTCCACTCAAGGTCTTAGGCCCCGGCATCGACGGGACAGGAATCCCGAGAGGCCCCCGAGGAACTCGCATGGGGACTGGCCTTTCCTGAGCCCACCATAGCGGGTCCCTGAGGTCCCCTTCGTAAGTCGAGAGCACCTGCCAAAACTCGAGAAAATCCAGGAGATTCTCCCCTTCAGGCGTGATAAGGCCCATTTCGGCTGGGATTTCTCGAGGCTAATTACATCTAGCGTCTGGAACTTCCAAAAGGCATTTCACACCCTTGCTGCAACTCACGAAGTTCCCCGACATACCCGTCTCCCCTCGAGAGGAATGCACGAGGGTCCCGCCCACATCCAGAGGAGCCCCGTTTCCGCCTCGTAGCTCGAGATGAGGGATGCTTTCGCTGCTTGTCAGGAAAGAATTCTGGGCGTTCCCATCGCATCTCATGAGGATGCGCTCTCCACAGGAATGGCGAGAGGAACTCCTGGGTCTTGCCACCATTCCCAGAGTCCACCAGATGTCTCAGTCCATTCCAGAGGAACTTGTTTTCCATGAACTGCCTCGACTTTCACGCCGGGATCGACTCCCACCACGGTGGCAGGTGGAACAGCCCTGTGGGAAAGCCACGTGGGAAAGGCACGTGGGAAAGCCTCTATGGAAAGCCTCGAGGGAAAGCCACAAATCCCTTGATCCATGCGACGGGACGTGTGACACTGCTGCTACCGCCCTGGAGGAAAGTGCACGTGCATGCCTCGATTCGAGACGAGGACTTACTCCCCTGGTGGAGACTCCAGAAATAGCCCAAGATCCATGTCAGCACTGGAGAGGAATCCTCAGGTTCCGGCCACGCCTCCACACAAGGTCTTAGGCCCCAGCATCCAAGGGAGAGGAATCCTGAGAGGCCCGCGAGCAACTAGCATGGCGACTGGCCTTTCCTGAGGCCACAGAAGCAGGTTCCTAAGGTCCCCGTCATAAGTCGAGAGCACCTGCCGCAACTCGAGAAAATCCAGGATGTTTTTCCCTCCAGGCGTTTTGAGGCCCATTTCCGCTGTGGCTTCTCAAGGCTATTCACATCTAAGCTCTGGAACTTCCAAAAGGTCCTTCACACCCTTGCTGCCACTCAAGAAGTACCCCGACATCCCCGTCTGCACTCAGGAGGAAGCACGAATGTCCCACCCACATCCAGAGGGGCCCCGTTTCCGTCTCGTAGCTCGAGATGAGGGATCGTTTCCCTGCTTGGTCGGAAAAGAATTCCCGGCCGTCCCGTCACATTTCAAGAGGAGGCACTCTCCACAGGAAAGGCGAGAGGATCTCCAGCGTCGTGCCACCATTCGAAGAGTCCCCCATATGTTTCAGTCCATTCCAGAGGAACCTGGTTTTCCTGCACTGCCTCGACTTTCACGCCAAGGATTGACTCCCACCACGGTGGCACGTGGGACAGCCCAGTGGGAAAGCCTCGTGGGAAAGCCTCGAGGGAAAGCCACAGATCCCTTGATCCAAGCGACGGGAAGCGTGGCATTGCTGCTACCGCTTTGGGGAAAGCGCACGTGCATGCCCCCATAGGAGACGAGGACTTACTCCCCTGGGGAGACTTCAGACGTACCCCAAGATCCATGTTAGCACTGGAGAGGAATCCTCAGGTTCCGGCCCTGAATCCACACAAGGCCTTAGGCCCCGTCATCGAAGGTAGATGAATCCCGAGAGGCCCCCGAGCAACTCGCACGGCGTCTGGCCTTTCCTGAGGCCACCAGAGCGGGTCCTTGAGGTCGCCGTCATAAGTCAAGAGCACTTGCCGAAACTCGAGAAAATCCAGGAGGTTTTGCCCTCCAGGCCAGATGAGGCCCATTTCCGCTGAGGCTTCTCGAAGCTAATCACACCTAACCTCTGGAACTTCCAAAAGGTCCTTCACACCCTTGCTGCAACACAAGAAGTTGCCTTGCATCCCCGTCTCCACTCTAGAGGAAGCACGAGGGTCCTGGCTACATCCAGAGGAGCCCCGTTTCCCCCTCGTAGCTCGAGATGAGGGATCCTTTCGCTGCTTTTTCGGGAAAGAATTCTGGGCATTCCCGTCCCATCTCATGAGGAGGCACTCTCCACAGGAAAGGCGAGAGGAACTCCAGTGTCGGGCCACCATACCAAGGGTAACCCAGATGTCTCAGTCCATTCCAGAGGAACCTGTTTTCTCTACACTGCCTCGACTTTCATGCTGAGGATCGCCTCCCACCATGGTGGCACGTGGGACAGCCCTGTGGGTGACCTCGTGGGAAAACCTCGAGGGAAAGCAACAGATCCCTTGATCCACTCGACAGGAAGCGTGACACTGCTGCTACCTCTCTGGAGGAAAGCGCACGTGCATGCCCGCATTCGAGACGAGGACTTACTCCCCTGGGGAGACTCCAGAATTACCCCAAGATCCGTGTAAGCACTGGAGATGAATCCTCAGGTTCTGGCCCCGACTCCACACTAGGTCTAAGGCCCCGGCATCGAAGGGAGAGGACTCCCGAGAGGACCCCGAGGAACTCGCATGGGGACTGGCCTTTCCTGAGGCCACCAGAGCGGGTCCCCGAGGTCCCCGTCGTAAGTCGAGAGCACCTGCCGCAACTCGAGAAAATCCAGGAGGTTTTGCCCTCCAGGCGAGATGAGGCCCATTTCCACTGAGGCTTCTCGAGGCTCATCACATCTAACCACTGGAACTTCCAAAGGGTCCTTCACACCCTTGCTGCAACTCAAGAAGTTCCCCGACGTACCCGTCTCCACACGAGAGGAAGCATGAGGGTCCCGCACACATCCAGGGGAGCCCCGTTTCCGCCTCCTAGCTCGAGAGGAGGGATCCTTTCCCTGTTTCGTATGGAAAGAATTCCCGGCGTTCCCGTCGCATCTCAAGAGGACGCGCTCTCCACAGGAAAGGCGGGAGGAAGTCCAGGGTCGTGTCACCAATCCAAGAGTCCCCGAGATGTGTCAGTCCATTCCAGAGGAACCTGTTTTCCCTGCACTGACTTGACGTTCAAGCCGAGGATCGACTCCCACCACGTGTGCACGTGGGACAGCCCTGTGGGAAAGCCTCGTGGGAAAGCCTCGTGGGAAAGACTCGAGGGAAAACCATAGATCCTTTGATCCACGCGGCGGACTGCGTGACACTGCTGCTACCGCTCTGGAGGAAAGTGCAAGTGCATGCCCGCATTCGAGACGAGGACTGACTCCCCTGGGGAGACTCCAGAACTACCCCAAGATCCATGTCAGCACTGGAGAGGAATCCTCAGGTTCCGGCCCCGACTCCACACAAGGTCTTAGGCCCCGCCATCGACGGCAGAGGAATCCCGAGAGGCCCCCGAGGAACTCGCATGGGGACTGGCCTTTCCTGAGGCCACCAGAGCGGGTCCCCGAGGTCCCCGTCGTAAGTCGAGAGCACCTGCCGCAACTCGAGAAAATCCAGGAGGTTTTGCCCTCCAGGCGAGATGAGGCCCATTTCCGCTGAGGCTTCTCGAGGCTCATCACATCTAACCACTGGAACTTCCAAAGGGTCCTTCACACCCTTGCTGCAACTCAAGAAGTTCCCTGACATACCCGTCTCCACTCGAGAGGAAGCACGAGGGTCCCGCACACATCCAGGGGAGCCCCGTTTCCGCCTCCTAGCTTGAAATGAGTGATCCTTTCCCTGTTTCGTACGGAAAGAATTCCCGGCGTTCCCGTCGCATCTCAAGAGGAGGCGCTCTCCACAGGAAAGGCGAGAGGAAGTCCAGGGTCGTGCCACCATTCCAAGAGTCCCCCAGATGTGTCAGTCCATTCCAGAGGAACCTGTTTTCCCTGCACTGCCTTGACGTTCAAGCCGAGGATCGACTCCCACCACGTGTGCATGTGGGACAGCCCTGTGGGAAAGCCTCGTGGGAAAGCCTCGTGGGAAAGACTCGAGGGAAAACCATAGATCCTTTGATCCACGCGGCGGACTGCGTGACACTGCTGCTACCGCTCTGGAGGAAAGCGCAAGTGCATGCCCGCATTCGAGACGAGGACTGACTCCCCTGGGGAGACTCCAGAAGTACCCCAAGATCCATGTCAGCACTGGAGAGGAATCCTCAGGTTCCGGCCCCGACTCCACTCAAGGTCTTAGGCCCCGGCATCGACGGGACAGGAATCCCGAGAGGCCCCCGAGGAACTCGCATGGGGACTGGCCTTTCCTGAGCCCACCATAGCGGGTCCCTGAGGTCCCCTTCGTAAGTCGAGAGCACCTGCCAAAACTCGAGAAAATCCAGGAGATTCTCCCCTTCAGGCGTGATAAGGCCCATTTCGGCTGGGATTTCTCGAGGCTAATTACATCTAGCGTCTGGAACTTCCAAAAGGCATTTCACACCCTTGCTGCAACTCACGAAGTTCCCCGACATACCCGTCTCCCCTCGAGAGGAATGCACGAGGGTCCCGCCCACATCCAGAGGAGCCCCGTTTCCGCCTCGTAGCTCGAGATGAGGGATGCTTTCGCTGCTTGTCAGGAAAGAATTCTGGGCGTTCCCGTCGCATCTCATGAGGATGCGCTCTCCACAGGAATGGCGAGAGGAACTCCTGGGTCTTGCCACCATTCCCAGAGTCCACCAGATGTCTCAGTCCATTCCAGAGGAAATTGTTTTCCATGAACTGCCTCGACTTTCACGCCGGGATCGACTCCCACCACGGTGGCAGGTGGAACAGCCCTGTGGGAAAGCCACGTGGGAAAGGCACGTGGGAAAGCCTCTATGGAAAGCCTCGAGGGAAAGCCACAAATCCCTTGATCCATGCGACGGGACGCGTGACACTGCTGCTACCGCCCTGGAGGAAAGCGCACGTGCATGCCTCGATTCGAGACGAGGACTTACTCCCCTGCTGGAGACTCCAGAAATAGCCCAAGATCCATGTCAGCACTGGAGAGGAATCCTCAGGTTCCGGCCACGCCTCCACACAAGGTCTTAGGCCCCAGCATCCAAGGGAGAGGAATCCTGAGAGGCCCGCGAGCAACTAGCATGGCGACTGGCCTTTCCTGAGGCCACAGAAGCAGGTTCCTAAGGTCCCCGTCATAAGTCGAGAGCACCTGCCGCAACTCGAGAAAATCCAGGATGTTTTTCCCTCCAGGCGTTTTGAGGCCCATTTCCTCTGTGGCTTCTCAAGGCTATTCACATCTAAGCTCTGGAACTTCCAAAAGGTCCTTCACACCCTTGCTGCCACTCAAGAAGTACCCCGACATCCCCGTCTGCACTCAGGAGGAAGCACGAATGTCCCACCCACATCCAGAGGGGCCCCGTTTCCGTCTCGTAGCTCGAGATGAGGGATCGTTTCCCTGCTTGGTCGGAAAAGAATTCCCGGCCGTCCCGTCACATTTCAAGAGGAGGCACTCTCCACAGGAAAGGCGAGAGGATCTCCAGCGTCGTGCCACCATTCGAAGAGTCCCCCATATGTTTCAGTCCATTCCAGAGGAACCTGGTTTTCCTGCACTGCCTCGACTTTCACGCCAAGGATTGACTCCCACCACGGTGGCACGTGGGACAGCCCAGTGGGAAAGCCTCGTGGGAAAGCCTCGAGGGAAAGCCACAGATCCCTTGATCCAAGCGACGGGAAGCGTGGCATTGCTGCTACCGCTTTGGGGAAAGCGCACGTGCATGCCCCCATAGGAGACGAGGACTTACTCCCCTGGGGAGACTTCAGACGTACCCCAAGATCCATGTTAGCACTGGAGAGGAATCCTCAGGTTCCGGCCCTGAATCCACACAAGGCCTTAGGCCCCGTCATCGAAGGTAGATGAATCCCGAGAGGCCCCCGAGCAACTCGCACGGCGTCTGGCCTTTCCTGAGGCCACCAGAGCGGGTCCTTGAGGTCGCCGTCATAAGTCAAGAGCACTTGCCGAAACTCGAGAAAATCCAGGAGGTTTTGCCCTCCAGGCCAGATGAGGCCCATTTCCGCTGAGGCTTCTCGAAGCTAATCACACCTAACCTCTGGAACTTCCAAAAGGTCCTTCACACCCTTGCTGCAACACAAGAAGTTGCCTTGCATCCCCGTCTCCACTCTAGAGGAAGCACGAGGGTCCTGGCTACATCCAGAGGAGCCCCGTTTCCCCCCCGTAGCTCGAGATGAGGGATCCTTTCGCTGCTTTTTCGGGAAAGAATTCTGGGCATTCCCGTCCCATCTCATGAGGAGGCACTCTCCACAGGAAAGGCGAGAGGAACTCCAGTGTCGGGCCACCATACCAAGGGTCACCCAGATGTCTCAGTCCATTCCAGAGGAACCTGTTTTCTCTACACTGCCTCGACTTTCATGCTGAGGATCGCCTCCCACCATGGTGGCACGTGGGACAGCCCTGTGGGTGAGCCTCGTGGGAAAACCTCGAGGGAAAGCAACAGATCCCTTGATCCACTCGACAGGAAGCGTGACACTGCTGCTACCTCTCTGTAGGAAAGCGCACGTGCATGCCCGCATTCGAGACGAGGACTGACTCCCCTGGGGAGACTCCAGAATTACCCCAAGATCCATGTCAGCACTGGAGAGGAATCCTCAGGTTCTGGCCCCGACTCCACACAAGGTGTAAGGCCCCGGCATCGAAGGGAGAGGAATCCCGAGAGGACCCCGAGGAACTCGCATGGGGACTGGCCTTTCCTGAGGCCACCAGAGCGGGTCCCCGAGGTCCCCGTCGTAAGTCGAGAGCACCTGCCGCAACTCGAGAAAATCCAGGAGGTTTTGCCCTCCAGGCGAGATGAGGCCCATTTCCACTGAGGCTTCTCGAGGCTCATCACATCTAACCACTGGAACTTCCAAAGGGTCCTTCACACCCTTGCTGCAACTCAAGAAGTTCCCCGACATACCCGTCTCCACTCGCGAGAAAGCAAGAGGGTCCCGCACACATCCAGGGGAGCCCCGTTTCCGTCTCCTAGCTCGAGAGGAGGGATCTTTTCCCTGTTTCGTAGGGAAAGAATTCCCGGAGTTCCCGTCGCATCTCAAGAGGAGGCGCTCTCCACAGGAAAGGCGAGAGGAAGTCCAGGGTCGTGCCACCATTCCAAGAGTCCCCCAGATGTGTCAGTCCATTCCAGAGGAACCTGTTTTCCCTGCACTGCCTTGACGATCAAGCCGAGGATCGACTCCCACCACGTGTGCACGTGGGACAGCCCTGTGGGAAAGCCTCGTGGGAAAGCCTCGTGGGAAAGACTCGAGGGAAAACCATAGATCCTTTGATCCACGCGACGGATTGCGTGACACTGCTGCTACCGCTCTGGAGGAAAGCGCAAGTGCATGCCCGCATTTGAGACGAGGACTGACTCCCCTGGGGAGACTCCAGAAGTCCCCCAAGATCCATGTCAGCACTGGAGAGGAATCCTCAGGTTCCGGCCCCGACTCCACACAAGGTCTTAGGCCCCGGCATGGACGGGAGAGGAATCCCGAGAGGCCCCCGAGGAACTCGCATGGGGACTGGCCTTTCCTGAGCACACCAGAGCGGGTCCCTGAGTTCCCCGTCGTAAGTCCAGAGCACGTGCCAAAACTCGAGAAAATCCAGGAGGTTTTGCCCTCCAGGCGAGATGAGGCCCATTTCCGCTGAGGCTTCTCGAGGCTCATCACATCTAACCACTGCAAATTCCAAAGGGTCCTTCACACCCTTGCTGCAACTCAAGAAGTTCCCCGACATACCCGGCTCCACTCGAGAGGAAGCACGAGGGTCCCGCACACATCCAGGGGAGCCCCGTTTCCGCCTCATAGCTCGAGATGAGGGATCCTTTCCCTGTTTCGTAGGGAAAGAATTCCCGGCGTTCCCGTTGCCTCTCAAGAGGAGGCGCTCTCCACAGGAAAGGCGAGAGGAACTCCAGGGTCGTGCCACCATTCCAAGATTCCCCCGGATGTGTCAGTCCATTCCAGAGGAACCTGTTTTCCCTGCACTGCCTTGACGTTCAAGCCGAGGATCGACTCCCACCACGTGTGCACGTGGGACAGCCCTGTGGGAAAGCCTCGTGGGAAAGCCTCGAGGGAAAGACATAGATCCCTTGATCCACGCGGCGGACTGTGTGACACTGCTGCTACCACTCTGGAGGAAAGCGCAAGTGCATGCCCGCATTCGAGACGAGGACTGACTCCCCTGGGGAGACTCCAGAAGTACCCCAAGATCCATGTCAGCACTGGAGAGGAATCCTCAGGTTCCGGCCCCGAATCCACACAAGGTCTTATGCCCCGGCATCGACGGGAGAGGAATCCCGAGAGGCCCCCGAGGAACTCGCATGGGGTCTGGCCTTTCCTGAGGCCACCAGAGCGGGTCCCCGAGATCCCCGTCGTAAGTCGAGAGCACCTGCCGCAACTCGAGAAAATCCAGGAGGTTTTGCCCTCCAGGCGAGATGAGGCCCATTTCCGCTGAGGCTTCTCAGGGCTAATCACATGTAACCACTGGAACTTCCAAAGGGTCCTTCACACCCTTGCTGCAACTCAAGAAGTTCCCCAACATACCCGTCTCCACTCGAGAGGAAGCACGAGGGTCCCGCACATATCCAGCGGAGCCCCGTTTCCGCCTCCTAGCTCGAGAGGAGGGATCCTTTCCCTGTTTCGGAGGGAAAGAATTCCCGGAGTTCCCGTCGCATCTCAAGAGGAGGCACTCTCTACAGGAAAGGCAAGAGGAACTCCAGTGTCGGTCCACCATACCAAGGGTCCCCCAGATGTCTCAGTCCATTCCAGAGGAACCTGTTTTCCCTACACTGCCTCGACTTTCATGCTGAGGATCGCCTCCCACCATGGTGGCACGTGGGACAGCCCTGTGGGTGAGCCTCGTGGGAAAACCTCGAGGGAAAGCAACAGATCCCTTGATCCACTCGACAGGAAGCGTGACACTGATGCTACCTCTATGGAGGAAAGCGCACGTGCATGCCCGCATTCGAGACGAGGACTTACTCCCCTGGGGAGAACTCCAGAATTACCCCAAGATCCATGTCAGCACTGGAGAGGAATCCTCAGGTTCTGGCCCCGACTCCACACTAGGTCTAAGGCCCCGGCATCGAAGGGAGAGGAATCCCGAGAGGCCCCCGAGCAACTCGCATGGGGACTGGCCTTTCCTGAGCCCACCAGAGCGGGTCCCTGAGTTCCTGTCGTAAGTCCAGAGTACGTGCCAAAACTCGAGAAAATCCAGGAGGTTTTGCCCTCCAGGCGAGATGAGGCCCATTTCCGCTGAGGCTTCTCGAGGCTAATCACATCTAACCACTGGAACTTCCAAAGGGTCCTTCACACCCTTGCTGCAACTCAAGAAGTTCCCCGACATACCCGTCTCCACTTGAGAGGAAGCACGAGGGTTCCGCACACATCCAGGGGAGCCCTGTTTCCGCGTCCTAGCTCGAGATGAGGGATCCTTTCCCTGTTTCGTAGGGAAAGAATTCCCGGAGTTCCCGTCGCATCTCAAGAGGAGGCGCTCTCCACAGGAAAGGCGAGAGGAACTCCAGGGTCCTGCCACCATTCCAAGAGTCCCCGAGATGTGTCAGTCCATTCCAGAGGAACCTGTTTTCCCTGCACTGCCTTGACGTTCAAGCCGAGGATCGACTCCCACCACGTGTGCACGTGGGACAGCCCTGTGGGAAAGCCTCGTGGGAAAGCCTCGTGGGAAAGACTCGAGGGAAAACCATAGATCCTTTAATCCACGCGGCGGACTGCGTGACACTGCTGCTACCGCTCTGGAGGAAAGCGCAAGTGCATGTCCGCATTCGAGACAAGGACTGACTCCCCTGGGGAGACTCCAGAAGTATCCCAAGATCCATGTTAGCACTGGAGAGGAATCCTCAGGTTCCGGCCCCGAATCCACACAAGGCCTTAGGCCCCGTCATCGAAGGTAGATGAATCCCGAGAGGCCCCCCAGCAACTCGCACGGCGTCTGGCCTTTCCTGAGGCCACCAGAGCGGGTCCTTGAGGTCGTCGTCATAAGTCAAGAGCACCTGCCGAAACTCGAGAAAATCCAGGAGGTTTTGCCCTCCAGGCCAGATGAGGTCCATTTCCGCTGAGGCTTCTCGAAGCTAATCACACCTAACCTCTGGAACTTCCAAAAGGTCCTTCACACCCTTGCTGCAACACAAGAAGTTGCCTTGCATCCCCGTCTCCACTCTAGAGGAAGCACGAGGGTCCTGGCTACATCCAGAGGAGCCCCGTTTCCCCCTCGTAGCTCGAGATGAGGGATCCTTTCGCTGCTTTTTCGGGAAAGAATTCTGGGCATTCCCGTCCCATCTCATGAGGAGGCACTCTCTACAGGAAAGGCAAGAGGAACTCCAGTGTCGGGCCACCATACCAAGGGTCCCCCAGATGTCTCAGTCCATTCCAGAGGAACCTGTTTTCCCTACACTGCCTCGACTTTCATGCTGAGGATCGCCTCCCACCATGGTGGCACGTGGGACAGCCCTGTGGGTGAGCCTCGTGGGAAAACCTCGAGGGAAAGCCACAGATCCCTTGATTCACGCGACGGGAAGCGTGACACTGCTGCTACCCCTCTGTAGGAAAGCGGACGTGCATGCTCCCATTCCAGACGAGAACTTATCCCCTGGGGAGACTCCAAAAGTACCCCAAGATCCATGTCAGCACTGGAGAGGAATCCTCAGGTTCCGGGCCCGACTCCACACCAGGTCTAAGGCCCCAGCATCAACGGGAGAGGAATCCCGAGAGGCCCCCGCGCAACTCGCATGGGGACTGGCCTTTCCTGAGGCCACCTGAGCGGGTCCCCGAGGTCCCCGTCAAGAGCACCTGCCGCAACTCGAGAAAATCCAGGAGGTTTTGCCCTCCAGGCGAGATGAGGCCCATTTCCGCTGAGGCTTCTCGAGGCTCATCACATCTAACCACTGGAACTTCCAAAGGGTCCTTCACACCCTTGCTGCAACTCAAGAAGTTCCCCGACATACCCGTCTCCACTCGAGAAGAAGCACGAGGGTCCCGCACACATCCAGGGGAGCCCCATTTCCGCCTCCTAGCTCGAGAGGAGGGATCGTTTCCCTGTTTCGTAGGGAAAGAATTCCCGGCGTTCCCGTCGCATCTCAAGAGGAGGCGCTCTCCACAGGAAAGGCGAGAGGAAGTCCAGGGTCGTGCCACCATTCCAAGAGTCCCCCAGATGTGTCAGTCCATTCCAGAGGAACCTGTTTTCCCTGCACTGCCTTGACGTTCAAGCCGAGGATCGACTCCCACCACGTGTGCACGTGGGACAGCCCTGTGGGAAAGCCTCGTGGGAAAGCCTCGTGGGAAAGACTCGAGGGAAAACCATAGATCCTTTGATCCACGCGGCGTACTGCGTGACACTGCTGCTACCGCTCTGGAGGAAAGCGCAAGTGCATGCCCGCATTCGAGACGAGGACTGACTCCCCTGGGGAGACTCCAGAACTACCCCAAGATCCATGTCAGCACTGGAGAGGAATCCTCAGGTTCCGGCCCCGACTCCACACAAGGTCGTAGGCCCCGGCATCGACGGGAGAGGAATCCCGAGAGGCCCCCGAGGAACTCGCATGGGGACTGGCCTTTCGTGAGGCCACCAGAGCGGGTCCCCGATGTCTCCGTCGTAAGTCGAGAGCACCTGCTGCAACTCGAGAAAATCCAGGAGGTTTTGCCCTCCAGGAGAGATGAGGCCCATTTCCGCTGAGGCTTCTCGAGGCTAATCTCGCCTAACTTATGGAACTTCAAAAAGGTCCTTCACACCCTGGTTGCAACTCAAGAATTTCCCCGACATACCCTTCTCCACTCTAGAGGAAGCACGAGGGTCCCGCCCACATCCAGAGGAGCACCGTTTCCGCCTCGCAGCTCGAGATGAGGGATATGGTCACTGCTCTGTCGGGAAAGAATTTTGGGCGTTCCTGTCGCATCTCAAGGGGAGGTGCTCTCCACAGGATGGGCGAGAGGAATTCCAGCCTCGTGCCACCATTCCAAGAGTCGCCAGATATCTCAGTCCATTCCAGAGGAAATTGTTTTCCCTGCACTGCCTGGACTTTGATTGCGAGGATCGACTGCCACCACGGTGGCACGTGGTACAGCCCTGTGGGAAAGCCTCGAGGGAAAGCCTGGAGGGAAAGTCACAGATCCCTTCATCCAGGCGATGGGAAGCGTGACACTGCTGCTACAGTTCGGGAGGAAAGCGCACGTGAATGCCCCATTTGAGACGAGGACTTACTCCCCTGGCGAGACTCCAGAAGTACCCCAAGATCCATGTCAGCATTGGAGAGGAATCCTCAGGTTCCGGGCCCGACTCCAAACAAGGTCTTAGGCACCGACACAGAAGGGACAGGTTTCCTGAGAGGCCCACGAGCAACTGCAACGGGGACTGGCCTTTACTGAGGCCACCAGAGCGGGTCTCCGAGGTCCCCGTCGTAAGTCGAGAGCACCTGCCGCAACCGGAGGAAATCCAGGAGGTTATGCCATCCAGGCGAGATGAGTCCCATTTCCGCTGAGGCTTCTCGAGGCTAATCACATCTAACCACTGAAACTTCCAAAGGGTCTTTCACACTCTTGTTGCAACTCAAACAGTTCCCTGACGTACCCGTCTCCACTCGAGAGGAAGCACGAGGGTCCCGCACACATCCAGGGTAGCCCCGTTTCCGCCTCCTAGCTCGAGATGAATGATCCTTTCCCTGTTTCGTAGGGAAAGAATTCCCGGCGTTCCCGTCGCATCTCAAGAGGAGGCGCTCTCCATTGGAAAGGCGAGAGGAACTCCAGGGTCGTTCCACCATTCCAAGAGTCCCCCAGATGTGTCAGTCCATTCCAGAGGAACCTGTTTTCCCTGCACTGCCTTGACGTTCAAGCCGAGGATCGACTCCCACCACGTGTGCACGTGGGACAGCCCTGTGGGAAAGCCTCGTGGGAAAGCCTCGTGGGAAAGAATCGAGGGAAAACCATAGATGCTTTGATCCACGCGGCGGACTGTGTGACACTGCTGCTACCGCTCTGGAGGAAAGCGCAAGTGCATGCTCGCATTCGTCACGAGGACTGACTCCCCTGGGGAGACTCCAGAAGTACCCCAAGATCCAAGTCAGCACTGGAGAGGAATCCTCAGGTTCCGGCCCCGACTCCACACAAGGTCTTAGGCCCGGCATCGACGGGAGAGGAATCCCGAGAGGCCCCCGAGGAACTCGCATGGGGACTGGCCTTTCCTAAGGCCACCAGAGCGGGTCCCTGAGGTCCCCGTTGTAAGTCAAGAGCACCTGCCGCAACTCGAGAAAATCCAGGAGGTTTTGCCCTCCAGGCGAGATGAGGCCCATTTCCGCTGAGGCTTCTCGAGGCTCATCACATCTAACCACTGGAACTTCCAAAGGGTCCTTCACACCCTTGCTGCAACTCAAGAAGTTCCCCGACATACCCGTCTCCACTTGAGCGCAATCTCGAGGGTCCCGCACACATCCAGGGGAGCCCCGTTTCCACCTCCTAGCTCGAGATGAGGGATCCTTTCCCTGTTTCGTAGGGAAAGAATTCCCGGCGTTCCCGTCGCATCTCAAGAGGAGGTGCTCTCCACAGGAAAGGCGAGAGGAACTCCAGGGTCGTTCCACCATTCCAAGAGTCCCCCAGATGTGTCAGTCCATTCCAGAGGAACCTGTTTTCCCTGCACTGCCTTGACGTTCAAGCCGAGGATCGACTCCCAAATGTGCACGTGGGACAGCCCTGTGGGAAAGCCTCGTGGGAAAGCCTCCTGGGAAAGACTCGAGGGAAAGGCATAGATCCTTTGATCCACGCGTTGGACGGCGTGACACTGGTGCTACCGCTCTGCAGGAAACCGCAAGTGCATGCCTGCATTCGAGACGAGGACTGACTCCCCTGGGGAGACTCCAGAAGTACCCCAAGATCCATGTAAGCACTGGAGAGGATCCTCATGTTCCGGCCCCGACTCCACACAAGGTCTTAGGCCCCGGCATCGACGGGAGAGGAATCCCGAGAGGCCCCCGAGGAACTCGCATGGGGACTGGCCTTTCCTGAGGCCACCAGAGCGGGTCCCCGAGGTCCCCATCGTAAGTCGAGATCACCTGCCGCAAGTCAAAAAAATCCAGGAGGTTTTGCCCTCCAGCGAGATGAGGCCCATTTCCGCTGAGGCTTCTCGAGGCTCATCACATCTAACCACTACAACTTCCAAAGGGTCCTTCACACCCTGGCTGCAACTCAAGAAGTTCCCCGACATACCCGTCTCCACTCGAGAGGAAGCACGAGGGTCGCGCACACATCCAGGGGAGCCCCATTTCCGCCTCCTAGCACGAGAGGAGGGATCCTTTCCCTGTTTCGTAGGGAGAGAATCCCGGCGTTCCCGTCGCATCTCAAGAGGAGGCGCTCTCCACAGGAAAGGAGAGAGGAAGTCCAGGCTCGTGCAACCACTCCAAGAGTCCCCCATATGTGTCAGTCCATTCCAGAGGAAACTGTTTTCCCTGCACTACCATGACGTTCAAGCCGAGGATCGACTCCCACCACGTGTGCACGTGGGACAGCCCTGTGGGAAAGCCTCGTGGGAAAGCTTCGTGGGAAAGACTCCAGGGAAAAATATAGATCCTTTGATCCACGCGGTGGACTGCGTGACACTGCTGCTACCGCTCTGGAGGAAAGCACAAGGGCATGCCCGCATTCGAGACGAGGACTGACTCCCCTGGGGAGACTCCAGAAGTACCCCAAGATCCATGTCAGCACTGGAGAGGAATCCTCAGGTTCCGGCCCAGAATCCACACAAGGTCTTAGGCCCCGGAATCGACGGGAGAGGAATCCCGAGAGGCCCCGGAGAAACTCGCATGGGGACTGGCCTTTCCTGAGGCCACCAGAGCGGGTCCCCGAGGTCCCCATCGTAAGTCGAGAGCACCTGCCACAACGCGAGAAAATCCGGGAGGTTTTGCCCTCCAGGCGAGATGAGGCCCATTTACGCTGAGGCTTCTCGAGGCTCATCACATCTAACCACTGGAATTTCAACAGTGTCCTCACACCCTTGCTGCAATTCAAAAGTTCCCCGACATACCCGTCTCCACTCGAGAGGAAGCACGAGGGTCCTGCACACATCCAGGGGAGCCCCGTTTCAGCCTCCTAGCTCGAGATTAGGGATCCTTTCCCTGTTTGGTAGGGAAAGAATTACCGGCATTCCCGTCGCTTCTCAAGAGGAGGCGCTCTCCACAGGAAAGGCGAGAGGAACTCCAGGGTCGTGCCACCATTCCAAGAGTCCCCCAGATGTGACAGTCCATTCTAGAGGAAACTGTTTACCCTGCACTGCCTCGACTTTCACGCCGAGGATCGACACACACCACGGTGGTACGAGGGACATCCCTGTGGGAAAGCCTCGTGGGAAATCCTCGAGGGAAAGCCACAGATCCCTTGATCCAGGCAATGGGAAGCGTGACACTGCTGCTACAGTTCTGGAGGAAAGCAGACGTGCATGCCGCCATTTGAGATGAGGACTTACTCCCCTGGGGAGACTCCAGAAGTACCCCAAGATCCATGTCAGCACTGGAGAGGAATCCTCAGGTTCCGGCCTCGACTCCACACAAGGTCTTAGGCCCCGGCATCGACGGGAGAGGAATCCCTAGAGGTCCCCGAGCAACTCGCATGGGGACTGTCCTTTCCTGAGGCCACCAGAGCGGGTCCCTGAGGTCCCCGTCGTAAGTCGAGAGCACCTGCCGCAACTCGAGAAAATACAGGAGGTTTTGCTCTCCAGGCGAGATGAGGCCCATTTCCGCTGACGCTTCTCGAGGCTAATCACACCTAACCTCTGGAACTTCCAAAAGGTCCTTCACACCCTTGCTGCAACTCAAGAAGTTCCCTGATATACCCGTCTCCACTCGAAAGGAAGCACGAGAATCCCAGGAAAATCCACAGGAGCGCCGTTTCCGCCTCGTAGCTCGAGATGAGGGATCCTTTCCCCGTTTGGTCAGAAAAGAATTCCCGGCGTTCTAGTCGCATCTCAAGAGGAGGCGCTCTCCATAGGAAAGGCGAGAGGAACTCCAGGGTCGTGCCACCATTCCCAGAGTCTGCCAGATGTCTCAGAAAATACCAGAGGAACCTGTTTTCCCTGCACTGACTCGACTTTCATGCCGAGGATCGACTCACACCACGGTGGCACCTGGGACAGCCCTGTGGGAAAGCCTCGTGGGAAAGCCTCGTGGAAAATCCTCGAGGGAAAGCCACAGACCCCATGACTCACTAGATGGGAAGCGTGACACTGCTGCTACAAATCGGGAGGAAAGCGCACGTGCATGCCCCATCTAGAGACGAGGATTCGCTCCCCTGGTGAGACTCCAAAAGTACCCCAAAATCCAAGTCACCACTAGAGAGGAAAGCTCAGGTTCTGGCTCCGACTCAACACAAGGTCTTAGGCCCCGGCATCGACGGGAGAGGAATCCCGAGAGGCCCCCGAGGAACTCGCATGGGGACTGGCCTTTCCTGAGGCCACCAGAGCGGGTCCCTGAGGTCCCCGTCGTAAGTCGAGAGCACCTGCCGCAACTCGAGAAAATCCAGGAGGTTTTGCCCTGCAGGGGAGATGAGGCCCATTTCCGCTGAGGCGTCTCGAGGCTAATCACATCTAACCACTGGAACTTCCAAAGGGTCCTTAACACCCTTGCTGCAACTCAAGAAGTTCCCCGACATACCCGACCCCACTCGAGAGGAAGCACGAGGGTCCCGCACACATCCAGGGGAGCCCCGTTTCCGCCTCCTAGCTCGAGATGAGGGATCCTTTCCCTGTTTCGAAGGGATAGAATTCCCGGCGTTCCCGTTGCCTCTCAAGAGGAGGCGCTCTCCACAGGAAAGGCGAGAGGAACTCCAGGGTCGTGCCACAATTCCAAGAGTCCCCCAGATGTGTCAGTCCATTCCAGAGGAACCTGTTTTCCCTGCACTGCCTTGACGTTCAAGCCGAGGATCGACTCCCACCACGTGTGCACGTGGGACAGCCCTGTGGGAAAGCCTCGTGGGAAAGCTTCGTGGGAAAGACTCCAGGGAAAAATATAGATCCTTTGATCCACGCGGTGGACTGCGTGACACTGCTGCTACCGCTCTGGAGGAAAGCGCAAGTGCATGCCCGCATTCGAGACGAGGACTGACTCCCCTGGGGAGACTCCAGAAGCACCCCAAGATCCATGTCAGCACTGGAGAGGAATCCTCAGGTTCCGGCCCCGACTCCACACAAGGTCTTAGGCCCCGGCATCGGCGGGAGAGGAATCCCGAGAGGCCCCCGAGGAACTCGCATGGGGACTGGACTTTCCTGAGGCCACAGAGCGGGTCCCTGAGGTCCGCGTCATAAGTCGAGAGCATCTGCTGCAACTCGAGAAAATCCAGGAGGTTTTGCCCTCCAGGCGAGATGAGGCCCATTTCCGCTGAGGCTTCTCAAGGCTAATCACATCTAACCACTGGAACTTCCAAAGGGTCCTTCACACCCTTGCTGCAACTCAAGAAGCTCCCGACATACCTGTCTCCACTCGAGAGGAAGCACGAGGGTCCCGCACACATCCAGGGGAGCCCCGTTTCCGCCTCCTAGCTCGAGATGAGGGATCCTTTCCCTGTTTCATAGGGAAAGAATTCCCGGCGTTCCCGTCGCATCTCAAGAGGAGGCGCTCTCCACAGGAAAGGCGAGAGGAACTCCAGGGTCGTGCCACCATTCCAAGACTCCCCCAGATGTGTCAGTCCATTCCAGAGGAACCTGTTTTCCCTGCACTGCCTTGACGTTCAAGCCGAGGATCGACTCCCGCCACGTGTGCACGTGGGACAGCCCTGTGGGAAAGCCTCGTGGGAAAGCCTCGTGGGAAAGACTCGAGGGAAAACCATAGATCCTTTGATCCACGCGGCGTACTGCGTGACACTGCTGCTACCGCTCTGGAGGAAAGCGCAAGTGCATGCCCGCATTCGAGACGAGGACTGACGCCCCTGGGGAGACTCCAGAAGTACCCCAAGATCCATGTCAGCACTGGAGAGGAATCCTCAGGTTCCGGCCCCGACTTCACACAAGGTCTAGGCCCCGGCATCGACGGGAGAGGAATCCCGAGAGGCCCCCGAGGAACTCGCATGGGGACTGGCCTTTCCTGAGGCCACCAGAGCGGGCCCCTGAGGTACCCGTCGTAAGTCCAGAGCACCGGCTTCAACTCGAGAAAATCCAGGAGGTTTTGCCTTCCAGGCGAGATGAGGCCCATTTCCGCTGAGGCCTCTCGAGGCTAATCACATCTAACCACTGGAACTTCCAAAGGGTTCTTCACACCCTTGTTGCAACTCAAGAAGTTCCCCGACATACCCGTCTCCACTCGAGGGGAAGCACGAGGGTCCCGCACACATCCAGGGGAGAACCGTTTCCGCCTCCTAGCTCGAGATGAGGGATCCTTTCCCTGTTTCCTAGGGAAAGAATTCCCGGCGTTCCCGTCGCATCTTAACAGGAGGCGCTCTCCACAGGAAAGGCGAGAGGAACTCCAGGGTCGTGCCACCATTCCCAGAGTCCCCCAGATGTCCCAGTCCATTCCAGAGGAACCTGTTTTCCCTGCACTGCCTCGACTTTCACGCCTCAGATCGACTCACACCACGGTGGCACATGGGACAGCCCTGTGGGAAAGCCTCATGGGAAAGCCTTGTGGGAAAACCTCGAGGGAAAGCCACAGATCCCATGAACGACGCGACGGGAAGCCTGACAATGCTGCTACTGCTCTGGAGGAAAGCGCACGTGCATGCCCCCATTCGAGACAAGGACTGACTCCCCTGGCGAGAATCCAGAAGTACCCCAAGAACCATGTCAGCACTGGAGAGGAATCCTCAGTTTCCGTGCCCAACTCCACACGGGGTCTTAGGCCCCGGCATCGACGGGAGAGGAATCCCAAGAGGTCCCCGAGAAGCTCGAATGGGGTCTGGCCAGGCCTGAGGCCACCAGAGCGGGTCCCTTAGGTCTCCGTCATAACACTAGAGCACCTGCCGCAACTCGGGAAAATCCAGGAGGATCTCCCCTCCAGGCTAGATGAGGCCCATGTGCGCTGCGGCTTCTCGAGGCTAATCACACCTAACCTCTGGAACTTCCAAAAGGTCCTTCACATCCTTGCTGCAACTCAAGAAGTTACCCGACATACCCCTCTCCACTCTAGAGGAAGCTCGAGGGTCCCGCCCATATCCAGTGGAGCGCCATTTCCGCCTCGTAGCTCCATATGAGGGATCCTTTCGCTGCTTGGTCGGGAAAGAATTCTGGGCTTTCCTGTCGCATCTCAAGAGAAGGCTCTCTCCACAGGAAAGGCGAGAGGAACTCCAGGATAGTGCCACCATTCCCAGAGTCCCCCAGATATTTCAGTCCATTCCAGAGGAAACTGTTTTCCCTGCACTGCCTCGACTTTCACTCCACGGATCGACTCACACCACGGTGGCACGTGGGACAGCCCTGTTGGAAAGCCTCATGGGAAAGCCTCGTGCGAAATCCTCGAGGGAAAGCCACAGATCCCATTATCGACGTGACGAAAAGCGTGACACTTCTGCTACAGCTCGGGAGGAAAGCGCACGTGATGCCCCCTCTCGAGACCAGGACTAACTCCCCTGGGGAGACTCCAAAAGTACCCCAAGATCCATGTCAGCACTGGAGAGGAATCCTCAGTTTCCGGGCCCGATTCCACACAAGGTCTTAGTCCCGGGCATCGAAAAGAGAGGAATCACGAGAGGCCCCAGAGAAACTCGAATGGGGTCTGGCCAGGCCTGAGGCCACCAGAGCCAGTCCGTTAGGTCACCATCGTAAGACGAGAGCACCTTCCGCAAGTCGAGAAAATCCAAGAGGTTCTCCCCTCCAGGCTAGACGAGGCCCTTTTCTGCTGAGGCGTCTCGAGGCTAATCACATCTAACCTCTGGAACTTCCAAAGGGTCCTTCACACCCTTGCTGCAACTCAAGAAGTTCCCGGACATACCCGTCTCCACTCGAGAGGAAGCACGATGGTCCCACCCACATCCAGAGGAGCCCCGTTTCCGCCTCCTAGCTCGAGATGAGGGGATCCTTTCCCTGCTTGGTCGGAAAAGAATACCCAGTCTTCCTGTCGCATGTCAAGAGGAGGCGCTCCTCACAGAAAAGGCGAGAGGAACTCAACGGTCGTGCCACAATTCCCAGAGTCCCCCAGATGTCTCATTCCATTCCAGAGGAACCTGTTTTCCCTGCACTGCCTCGACTGTCACGCCCAGGATCCACTCCCACCACGGTGGCAGTTGGGATAGCACTGTGGAAAATCCTCCTGGGAAAGCCTCATGGGAAAGCCTCGAGGGAAAGCCACAGATCCCTTGATTCACGCGACGGGAAGCGTGACACTGCTGCTACCCCTCTGGAGGAAAGCGGACGTGCATGCTCCCATTCGAGACGAGAACTTATCCCCTGGGGAGACTCCAAAAGTACCCCAAGATCCATGTCAGCACTGGAGAGGAATCCTCAGGTTCCGGCCCCGACTCCACACCAGGTCTAAGGCCCCGGCATCGACGGGAGAGGAATCCCGAGAGGCCCCCGCGCAACTCGCATGGGGACTGGCCAGTCCTGAGGCCACCAGAGCGGGTCCCTCAATTCCCTGTCGTAAGTGGAGTGCACCTGTCACAACTCGAGAAAATCCAGGAGGCTTTGCCCTCCAGGCGAGATGAGGCCCATTTCCGCTAAGGCTTCTCGAGGCTAATCACGCCTAACTTATGGAACTTCAAAAAGGTCCTTCACACCCTTGTTGCAACTCAAGAATTTCCCCGACATACCCGTGTCCACTCTAGAGGAAGCACGAGGGTCCCGCCCACATCCAGAGGAGCACCGTTTCCGCTTCGCAGCTCGAGATGAGGGATATTGTCACTGCTCTGTCGGGAAAGAATTTTGGGCGTTCCTGTCGCATCTCAAGGGGAGGTGCTCTCCACAGGATAGGCGAGAGGAATTCCAGCCTCGTGCCACCATTCCAAGAGTCCCCAGATATCTCAGTCCATTCCAGAGGAACCTGTTTTCCCTGCACTGCCTGGACTTTGATTGCGAGGATCGACTGCCACCACGGTGGCACGTGGGACAGCCCTGTGGGAAAGCCTCGAGGGAAAGCCTGGAGGGAAAGTCACAGATCCCTTCATCCAGGCGATGGGAAGCGTGACACTGCTGCTACAGTTCGGGAGGAAAGCGCACGTGCATGCCCCATTTGAGACGAGGACTTACTCCCCTGGCGAGACTCCAGAAGTACCCCAAGATCCATGTCAGCACTGGAGAGGAATCCTCAGGTTCCGGGCCCGACTCCAAACAAGGTCTTAGGCACCGACACCGAAGGGACAGGTTTCCTGAGAGGCCCGCGAGCAACTCGCACGGGGACTGGCCTTTCCTGAGGCCACCAGAGAGGGTCCCTGAGGTCCCTGTCCTAAGTCGAGAGCACCTGCCGCAACTCGAGAAAATCCAGGAGATTCTCCCCTCCAGGCGTGATGAGGCCCATTTCGGCTGAAACTTCTCGAGGCTAATCACATCTAGCGTCTGGAACTTCCAAAAGGCACTTCACACCCTTGCTGCAACTCACGAAGTTCCCCGACATACCCGTCTCCTCGCGAGAGGAAGCACGAGGGTCCCGACCACATCCAGAGGAGCCCCGTTTCCGCCTCGTAGCTCGAGATGAGGGATGCTTTCGCCGCTAGGTCGGGAAAGAATTCCTGGCGTTCCCGTCTCACCTCAGAGGAGGCGCTCTCCACCGGAAAGGCAAGAGGAACTCCAGCGTCGTGCCACCATTCCAAGAGTCCCCCAGATGTCTCAGTCCATTCTAGAGGAAACTGTTTTCCCTGCACTGCCTCGACTTTCACGCCGAGGATCGACACACACCACGGTGGTACGAGGGACATCCCTGTGGGAAAGCCTCGTGGGAAATCCTCGAGGGAAAGCCACAGATCCCTTGATCCAGGCAATGGGAAGCGTGACACTGCTGCTACAGTTCTGGAGGAAAGCGCAAGTGCATGCCGCCATTTGAGACGAGGACTTACTCCACTGGGGAGACTCCAGAAGTACCACAAGATCCATGTCAGCACTGGAGAGGAATCCTCAGGTTCCGGCCCCGACTCCACACAAGGTCTTAGGCCCCGGCATCGACGGGAGAGGAATCCCGAGAGGCCCCCGTGGAACTCGCATGGGGACTGGCCTTTCCTGAGGCCACCAGAGCGGGTCCCCGAGGTCCCAGTCGTAAGTCGAGAGCACATGCCGCAACTCGAGAAAATCCAGGAGTTTTTGCCCTCCACGCGAGATTAGGCCCATTTCCGCTGAGGCTTCTCGAGGCTCATCACATCTAACCACTGGAACTTCCAAAGGGTCCTTCACACACTTGCTGCAACTCAAGAAGGTCCCCGACATACCCGTCTCCACTCGAGAGGAAGCACGAGGGTCCTGCAAACATCCAGGGGAGCCCCGTTTCCGCCTCCTAGCTCGAGATGAGGGATCCTTTCCCTGTTTCGTAGGGAAAGAATTCCCGGCGTTCCCATCGCACCTCAAGAGGAGGCGCTCTCCACAGGAAAGGCGAGAGGAACTCCAGGGTCGTGCGACCATTCCAAGAGTCCCCCAGATGTGTCAGTCCATTCCAGAGGAACCTGTTTTCCCTGCACTGCCTTGACGTTCAAGCCGAGGATGGACTCCCACCACGTGTGCACGTGGGACAGCCCTGTGGGAAAGCCTCGTGGGAAAGCCTCGAGGGAAAGCCATAGATCCCTTATCCACGCGGCGGACTGCGTGACACTGCTGCTACCGCTCTGGAGGAAAGCGCAAGTGCATGCCCGCATTTGAGACGAGGACTGACTCCCCTGGGGAGACTCCAGAAATACCCAAAGATCCATGTCAGCACTGGAGAGGAATCCTCAGTTTCCGGCCCCGACTCCACACAAGGTCTTAGGCCCCGGCATCGACGGGAGAGGAATCCCGAGAGGCCCCCGAGGAACTCGCATGGGGACTGGCTTTTCCTGAGGCCACCAGAGCGGGTCCCTGAGGTCCCCGTCGTAAGTCGAAAGCACCTGCCTCAACTCGAGAAAATCCAGGAGCTTTTGCCCTCCAGGCGAGATGAAGCCCTTTTCCGCAGAGGTTTCTCGAGGCTAATCACATGTAACCACTGGAACTTCCAAAGGGTCCTTCACACCCTTGCTGCAACTCAAGAAGTTCCCCGACATACCCGTTTCCACTTTAGAGGAAGCACGAGGGTCCCGCACACATCCAGGGGAGCCCCGTTTCCACCTCCTAGCTCGAGATGAGGGATCCTTTCCCTGATTCGTAGGGAAAGAATTCCCGGCTTTCCCGTCGCACCTCAAGAGGAGGCGCTCTCCACAGGAAAGGCGAGAGGAACTCCAGGGTCGTGCCACCATTCCACGAGTCCCCCAGATGTGTCAGTCCATTCCAGAGGAACCTGTTTTCCCTGCACTGCCTCGACGTTCAAGCCGAGGATCGACTCCCACCACGTGTGCACGTGGGACAGCCTTGTGGGAAAGCCTCGTGGGAAAGCCTCGAGGGAAAGCCATAGATCCCTTGATCCACGCGGCGGACTGCGTGACACTGCTGCTACCGCTCTGGAGGAAAGGGCAAGTGCATGCCCGCATTTGAGACGAGGACTGACTCCCCTGGGGAGACTCCAGAAATACCCAAAGATCCATGTCAGCACTGGAGAGGAATCCTCAGTTTCCGGCCCCGACTCCACACAAGGTCTTAGGCCCCGGCATCTACGGGAGAGGAATCCCGAGAGGCCCCAGAGGAACTCGCATGGGGACTGGCCTTTCTTGAGGAAACCAGAGCAGGTCCCTGAGGTCCCCGTCGTAAGTCGAGAGCACCGGCCGCAACTCGAGAAAATCCAGGATCTTTTGCCCTCCAGGCGAGATGAGGCCCATTTCCGCTGAGGCTTCTCGAGGCTCATCACATCTAACCACTGGAACTTCCAAAGGGTCCTTCACACCCTTGCTGCAACTCAAGAAGTTCCCCGACATACCCGTCTCCACTCGAGAGGAAGCACGAGGGTCCCGCACCCATCCAGGGGAGCCCCGATTCCGCCTCCTAGCTCGAGAGGAGGGAACCTTTCCCTATTTCGTAGGGAAAGAATTCTCGGCGTTCCGTCGCAACTCAAGAGGATGCGCTCTCCACAGGAAAGGCGAGAGGAAGTCCAGGGTCGTGCCACCATTCCAAGAGTCCCCCAGAAGTGTCAGTCCATTCCAGAGGAACCTGTTTCCCTGCACTGCCTTGACGTTCAAGCCGAGGATCGACTCCCACCACGTGTGCACGTGGGACAGACCTGTGGGAAAGCCTCGTGGGAAAGCCTCGTGGGAAAGACTCGAGGGAAAACCATAGATCCTTTGATCCACGCTGCGGACTGCGTGACACTGCTGCTGCCGCTCTGGAGGAAAGCGCAAGTGCATGCCGGCATTCGAGACGAGGACTGACTCCCCTGGGGAGACTCCAGAACTACCCCAAATCCATGTCAGCACTGGAGAGGAATCCTCAGGTTCCGGCCCCGACTCCACACAAAGTCTTAGGCCCCGGTATCGACGGGAGAGCAATCCCGAGAGGCCCCCGAGGAAATCGCATGGGGACTGGCCTTTCCTGAGGCCACCAGAGCGGGTCCCCGAGGTCCCAGTCGTAAGTCGAGAGCACCTGCCGCAACTCGAGAATATCCAGGAGGTTTTGCCCTCCAGGCGAGATGAGGCCCATTTCCGCTGAGGCTTCTCGAGGCTAATCACATCTAACCACTGGAACTTCCAAAGGGTCCTTCACACCCTTGCTGCAACTCAAGAAGTTCCCCGACATACCTGTTTCCACTCGAGAGGAAACACGAGGGTCCCGCACACATCCAGGGGAGCCCCGTTTCCCCCTCCTAGCTCGAGTGGAGGGATCCTTTCCCTGTTTCGTAGGGAAAGAATTTCCGGCGTTCCCGTCGCATCTCAAGAGGAGGCGCTCTCCACAGGAAAGGCGAGAGGAACTCCAGGGTCGTGCCACCATTCCAAGAGTCCCCCAGATGTGTCAGTCCATTCCAGAGGAACCTGTTTCCCTGCACTGCCTTGACTTTCAAGCCGAGGATCGACTCCCATCACGTGTGCACGTGGGACAGACCTGTGGGAAAGCCTCGTGGGAAAGCCTCGTGGGAAAGATTCGAGGGAAAACCATAGATCCTTTGATCCACGCGGCGGACCGCGTGGCACTGCTTCTACCGCTCTGGAGGAAAGCGCAAGTGCATGCCCGCATTCGAGACGAGGACTGACTCCCCTGGGGAGACTCCAGAAGTACCCCAAGATCCATGTCAGCACTGGAGAGGAATCCTCAGGTTCCGGCCCCAACTCCACACAAGGTGGTAGGCCAAGGCATCGACTGGAGAGGAATCCCGAGAGGCCCCCGAGGAACTCGCATGGGGACTGGCCTTTCCTGAGGCCACCAGAGCGGGTCCCCGAGGTCCCAGTCGTAAGTCGAGAGCACCTGCCGCCACTCGAGAATATCCAGGAGGTTTTGCCCTCCAGGCGAGATGAGGCCCATTTCCGCTGAGGCTTCTCGAGGCTAATCACATCTAACCACTGGAACTTCCAAAGGGTCCTTCACACCCTTGCTGCAACTCAAGAATTTCCCCGACATACCCGTCTCCACTCGAGAGGAAGCACGAGGGTCCCGCACACATCCAGGGGAGCCCCATTTCCCCCTCCTAGCTCGAGAGGAGGGATCCTTTCCCTGTTTCGTAGGGAAAGAATTCCCGGCGTTCCCGTCGCATCTCAAGAGGAGGCGCTCTCCACAGGAAAGGCGAAAGGAAGTCCAGGGTCGTGCCACCATTCCAAGAGTCCCCCAGATGTGTCAGTCCATTCCAGAAGAACCTGTTTTCCCTGCACTGCCTTGACGTTCAAGCCGAGGATCGACTCCCACGACGTGTGCACGTGGGACAGCCCTGTGAGAAAGCCTCGTGGGAAAGCCTCGTGGGAAAGACTCGAGGGAAAACCATAGATCCTTTGATCCACGCGCCGGACTGCGTGACACTGCTGATACCGCTCTGGAGGAAAGCGCAAGTGCATGCCCGCATTCGAGACGAGGACTGACTCCCCTGGGGAGACTCCAGAAATACCCCAAGATCCATGTCAGCACTGGAAAGGAATCCTCAGTTTCCGGCCCCGACTGCACACAAGGTCTTAGGCCCTGGCATCGACGGGAGAGCAATCCCGAGAGGCCCCCGAGGAACTCGCATGGGGACTGGCCTTTCCTGAGGCCACCAGAGCGGGTCCCCGAGGTCCCAGTCATAAGTCGAGAGCACCTGCCGCAACTCGAGAATATCCAGGAGGTTTTGCCCTCCAGGTGAGATGAGGCCCATTTCCGCTGAGGCTTCTCAAGGCTCATCACATCTAACCACTGGAACTTCCAAAGGGTCCTTCACATCCTTGCTGCAACTCAAGAAGTTCCCCGACATACCCGTCTCCACTCGAGAGGAAGCACGAGGGTCCCGCACACATCCAGGGGAGCCCCGTTTCCCCCTCCTAGCTGGAGAGGAGGGATCCTTTCCCTGTTTCGTAGGGAAAGAATTCCCGGCGTTCCCGTCGCATCTCAAGAGGAGGCGCTCTCCTCAGGAAAGGCGAGAGGAAGTCCACGGTCGTGCCACCATTCCAAGAGTCCCCCAGATGTGTCAGTCCATTCCAGAGGAACCTGTTTTCCCTGCACTGCCTTGACGTTCAAGCCGAGGATCGACTACCACCACGTGTGCACCTGGGACAGCAATGTGGGAAAGCCTCGTGGGAAAGCCTCGTGGGAAAGACTCGAGGGAAAACCATAGATCCTTTGATCCACGCGGCGGACTGCGTGACACTGCTTCTACCGCTCTGGAGGAAAGCGCAAGTGCATGCCCGCATTCGAGACGAGGACTGACTCCCCTGGGGAGACTCCAGAAGTACCCCAAGATCCATGTCAGCACTGGAGAGGAATCCTCATGTTCCGGCCCCAACTCCACACAAGGTCGTAGGCCCCGGCATCGATGGGAGAGGAATCCCGAGAGGCCCCCGAGGAACTCGCATGGGGACTGGCCTTTCCTGAGGCCCCCAGAGCGGGTCCCCGAGGTCCCCGTCATAAATCGAGATCGCCTACCGCAACTCGAGAAAATCCAGGAGGTTTTGCCCTCCAGGAGAAATGAGGCCCATTTCCGCTGAGGCTTCTCTAGGCTCATCACATCTAACCACTGGAACTTCCAAAGGGTCCTTCACACCCTTGCTGCAACTCAAGAAGTTCCCCGACATACCCGTCTCCACTCGAGAGGAAGCACGAGGGTCCCGCACACATCCAGGGGAGCCCCGTTTCCCCCTCCTAGCTCGAGAGGAGGGATCCTTTCCCTGTTTCTAAGGGGAAGAATTCCCGGCGTTCCCATCGCATCTCAAGAGGAGGCGCTCTCCACAGGAAAGGCGAGAGGAACTCCAGGGTCGTGCCACCATTCCAAGAGTCCCCCAGATGTGTCAGTCCATTCCAGAAGAACCTGTTTTCCCTGCACTGCCGTGACGTTCAAGCCAAGGATCGACTCCCACCACGTGTGCACGTGGCACAGCCCTGTGGGAAAGCCTCGTGGGAAAGCCTCGTGGGAAAGACTCGAGGGAAAACCATAGATCCTTTGATCCACGCGGCGGACTGCGTGACACTGCTTCTACCGCTCTGGAGGAAAGCGCAAGTGCATGCCTGCATTCGAGACGAGGACTGACTCCCCTGAGGACACTCCAGAAGTACCCCAAGATCCATGTCAGCACTGGAGAGGAATCTTCAGGTTCCGGCCCCAACTCCACACAAGGTCGTAGGCCCCGGCATCGACGGGAGAGGAATCCCGGAGGCCCCCGAGGAACTCGCATGGGGACTGGCCTTTCCTGAGGCCACCAGAGCGGGTCCCCGAGGTCCCCGTCGTAAGTCGAGAGCATCTGCCGCAACTCGAGAATATTCAGGAGGTTTTGCCCTCCAGGCGAGATGAGGCCCATTTCCGCTGAGGCTTCTCGAGGCTCATCACATCTAACCACTGGAACTTCCAAAGGGTCCTTCACACCCTTGCTGCAACTCAAGAAGTTCCTCGACATACCCGTCTCCACTCTAGAGGAAGCACGAGGGTCCCGCACACATCCAGGGGAGCCCCGTTTCCGCCTCCTAGCTCGAGAGGAGGGAACCTTTCCCTGTTTCGTAGGGAAAAAATTCTCGGCGTTCCGTCGCATCTCAAGATGAGGCGCTCTCCACAGGAAAGGCGAGAGGAAGTCCAGGGACGTGCCACCATTCCAAGAGTCCCCCAGAAGTGTCAGTCCATTCCAGAGGAACCTGTTTTCCCTGCACTGCCTTGACGTTCAAGCCGAGGATCGACTCCCACCCCGTGTGCACGTGGGACAGCCCTGTGGGAAAGCCTCGTGGGAAAGCCTCGTGGGAAAGACTCGAGGGAAAGCCATAGATCCTTTGATCCACGCGGCGGACTGCGTGACACTGCTGCTACCGCTCCGGAGGAAAGCGCAAGTGCATGCCCGCATTCGAGACGAGGACTGACTCCCCTGGGGAGACTCCAGAACTACCCCAAGATCCATGTCAGCACTGGAGAGGAATCCTCAGGTTCCGGCCCCGACTCCACACAAGGTCTTAGGCCCCGGCATGGACGGGGGAGGAATCCCGAGAGGCCCCCAAGGAACTCGCATGGGGACTGGCCTTTCCTGAGGCCACCAGAGCGGGTCGCCGAGGTCCCCATCATAAATCGAGATCGCCTGCCGCAACTCGAGAAAATCCAGGAGGTTTTGCCCTCCAGGAGAAATGAGGCCCATTTCCGCTGAGGCTTCTCGAGGCTCATCACATCTAACCACTGGAACTTCCAAAGGGTCCTTCACACCCTTGCTGCAACTCAAGAAGTTCCCCGACATACCCGTCTCCACTCGAGAGGAAGCACGAGGGTCCCGCACACATCCAGGGGAGCCCCGTTTCCCCCTCCTAGCTCAAGAGGAGTGATCCTTTCCCTGTTTCTTAGGGGAAGAATTCCCGGCGTTCCCATCGCATCTCAAGAGGAGGCGCTCTCCACAGGAAAGGCGAGAGGAACTCCAGGGTCGTGCCACCATTCCAAGAGTCCCCCAGATGTGTCAGCCATTCCAGAAGAACCTGTTTTCCCTGCACTGCCGTGACGTTCAAGCCAAGGATCGACTCCCACCACGTGTGCACGTGGCACAGCCCTGTGGGAAAGCCTCGTGGGAAAGCCTCGTGGGAAAGACTCGAGGGAAAACCATAGATCCTTTGATCCACGCGGCGGACTGCGTGACACTGCTTCTACCGCTCTGGAGGAAAGCGCAAGTGCATGCCTGCATTCGAGACGAGGACTGACTCCCCTGAGGACACTCCAGAAGTAAACCAAGATCCATGTCAGCACTGGAGAGGAATCCTCAGGTTCCGGCCCCAACTCCACACAAGGTCGTAGGCCCCGGCATCGACGGGAGAGGAATCCCGGAGGCCCCCGAGGAACTCGCATGGGGACTGGCCTTTCCTGAGGCCACCAGAGCGGGTCCCCGAGGTCCCCGTCGTAAGTCGAGAGCATCTGCCGCAACTCGAGAATATTCAGGAGGTTTTGCCCTCCAGGCGAGGTGAGGCCCATTTCCGCTGAGGCTTCTGGAGGCTCGTCACATCTAACCACTGGAACTTCCAAAGGGTCCTTCACACCCTTGCTGCAACTCAAGAAGTTCCTCGACATACCCGTCTCCACTCTAGAGGAAGCACGAGGGTCCCGCACACATCCAGGGGAGCCCCGTTTCCGCCTCCTAGCTCGAGAGGAGGGAACCTTTCCCTGTTTCGTAGGGAAAAAATTCTCGGCGTTCAGTCGCATCTCAAGATGAGGCGCTCTCCACAGGAAAGGCGAGAGGAAGTCCAGGGAGGTGCCACCATTCCAAGAGTCCCCCAGAAGTGTCAGTCCATTCCAGAGGAACCTGTTTTCCCTGCACTGCCTTGACGTTCAAGCCGAGGATCGACTCCCAACCCGTGTGCACGTGGGACAGCCCTGTGGGAAAGCCTCGTGGGAAAGCCTCGTGGGAAAGACTCGAGGGAAAGCCATAGATCCGTTGATCCACGCGGCGGACTGCGTGACACTGCTGCTACCGCTCTGGAGGAAAGCGCAAGTGCATGCCCGCATTCGAGACGAGGACTGACTCCCCTGGGGAGACTCCAGAACTACCCCAAGATCCATGTCAGCACTGGAGAGGAATCCTCAGGTTCCGGCCCCGACTCCACACAAGGTCTTAGGCCCCGGCATGGACGGGGGAGGAATCCCGAAAGGCCCCCGAGGAACTCGCATGGGGACTGGCCTTTCCTGAGGCCACCAGAGCGGGTCCCCGAGGTCCCAGTCTTAAGTCGAGAGCACCTGCCGCAACTCGAGAATATCCAGGAGGTTTTGCCCTCCAGGTGAGATGAGGCCCATTTCCGCTGAGGCTTCTCGAGGCTCATCACATCTAACCACTGGAACTTCCAAAGGGTCCTTCACACCCTTGCTGCAACTCAAGAAGTTCCCCGACATACCCGTCTCCACTCGAGAGGAAGCACGAGGGTCCCGCACACATCCAGGGGAGCCCCGTTTCGCCCTCCTAGCTCGAGAGGAGGGATCCTTTCCCTGTTTCGTAGGGAAAGAATTCCCGGCGTTCCCGTCGCATCTCAAGAGGAGGCGCTCTCCTCAGGAAAGGCGAGAGGAAGTCCACGGTCGTGCCACCATTCCAATAGTCCCCCAGATGTGTCAGTCCATTCCAGAGGACCCTGTTTTCCCTGCACTGCCTTGACGTTCAAGCCGAGGATCGACTCCCACCACGTGTGCACCTGGGACAGCCCTGTGGGAAAGCCTCGTGGGAAAGCCTCGTGGGAAAGACTCGAGGGAAAACCATAGATCCTTTGATCCACGCGGCGGACTGCGTGGCACTGCTTCTACCGCTCTGGAGTAAAGCGCAAGTGCATGCCCGCATTCGAGACGAGGACTGATTCCCCTGGGGAGACTCCAGAAGTACCCCAAGATCCATGTCAGCACTGGAGAGGAAACCTCAGGTTCCGGCCCCAACTCCACACAAGGTCGTAGGCCCCGGCATTGACCGGAGAGGAATCCCGAGAGGCCCCCGAGGAACTCGCATGGGGACTGGCCTTTCCTGAGGCCACCAGAGCGGGTCCCCGAGGTCCCAGTCGTAAGTCGAGAGCACCTGCCGCCACTCGAGAATATCCAGGAGGTTTTGCCCTCCAGGCGAGATGAGGCCCATTTCCGCTGAGGCTTCTCGAGGCTCATCACATCTAACCACTGAAACTTCCAAAGGTTCCTTCACACCCTTGCTGCAACTCAAGAAGTTCCCCGACATACCCGTCTCCACTCGAGAGGAAGCACGAGGGTCCCGCACACATCCAGGGGAGCCCCGTTTCCCCCTCCTAGCTCGAGAGGAGGGATCCTTTCCGTGTTTCGTACGGAAAGAATTCCCGGCGTTCCCGTCGCATCTCAAGAGGAGGCGCTCTCCACAGGAAAGGCGAGAGGAAGTCCAGGGTCGTGCCACCATTCCAAGAGTCCCCCAGATGTGTCAGTCCATTCCAGAAGAACCTGTTTTCCCTGCACTGCCTTGACGTTCAAGCCAAGGATCGACTCCCACCACGTGTGCAAGTGGCACAGCCCTGTGGGAAAGCCTCGTGGGAAAGCCTCGTGGGAAAGACTCGAGGGAAAACCATAGATCCTTTGATCCACGCGGCAGAATGCGTGACACTGCTGATACCGCTCTGGAGGAAAGCGCAAGTGCATGCCCGCATTCGAGACGAGGACTGACTCCCCTGGGGAGACTCCAGAAGTACCCCAAGATCCATGTCAGAACTGGGGAGGAATCCTCAGGTTCCGGCCCCAACTCCACACAAGGTCGCAGGCCCCGGCATCGACGGGAGAGGAATCCCGGAGGCCCACGAGAAACTCGCATGGGGACTGGCCTTTCCTGAGGCCACCAGAGCGGGTCCCCGAGGTCCCAGTCGTAAGTCGAGAGCACCTGCCGCAACTCGAGAATATCCAGGAGGTTTTGCCCTCCAGGCGAGATGAGGCCCATTTCCGCTGAGGCTTCTCGAGGCTAATCACATCTAACCACTGGAACGTTCAAAGGGTCCTTCACACCCTTGCTGCAACTCAAGAAGTTCCCCGACATACCTGTTTCCACTCGAGAGGAAACACGAGGGTCCCGCACACATCCAGGGGAGCCCCGTTTCCCCCTCCTAGCTCGAGTGGAGGGATCCTTTCCCTGTTTCGTAGGGAAAGAATTTCCGGCGTTCCCGTCGCATCTCAAGAGGAGGCGCTCTCCACAGGAAAGGCGAGAGGAACTCCAGGGTCGTGCCACCATTCCAAGAGTCCCCCAGATGTGTCAGTCCATTCCAGAGGAACCTGTTTCCCTGCACTGCCTTGACTTTCAAGCCGAGGATCGACTCCCATCACGTGTGCACGTGGGACAGCCCTGTGGGAAAGCCTCGTGGGAAAGCCTCGTGGGAAAGATTCGAGGGAAAACCATAGATCCTTTGATCCACGCGGCGGACCGCGTGGCACTGCTTCTACCGCTCTGGAGGAAAGCGCAAGTGCATGCCCGCATTCGAGACGAGGACTGACTCCCCTGGGGAGACTCCAGAAGTACCCCAAGATCCATGTCAGCACTGGAGAGGAATCCTCAGGTTCCGGCCCCAACTCCACACAAGGTCGTAGGCCAAGGCATCGACTGGAGAGGAATCCCGAGAGGCCCCCGAGGAACTCGCATGGGGACTGGCCTTTCCTGAGGCCACCAGAGCGGGTCCCCGAGGTCGCAGTCATAAGTCGAGAGCACCTGCCGCAACTCGAGAATATCCAGGAGGTTTTGCCCTCCAGGTGAGATGAGGCCCATTTCCGCTGAGGCTTCTCGAGGCTCATCACATCTAACCACTGGAACTTCCAAAGGGTCCTTCACATCCTTGCTGCAACTCAAGAAGTTCCCCGACATACCCGTCTCCACTCGAGAGGAAGCACGAGGGTCCCGCACACATCCAGGGGAGCCCCGTTTCCCCCTCCTAGCTCGAGAGGAGGGATCCTTTCCCTGTTTCGTAGGGAAAGAATTCCCGGCGTTCCCGTCGCATCTCAAGAAGAGGCGCTCTCCTCAGGAAAGGCGAGAGGAAGTCCACGGTCGTGCCACCATTCCAAGAGTCCCCCAGATGTGTCAGTCCATTCCAGAGGAGCCTGTTTTCCCTGCACTGCCTTGACGTTCAAGCCGAGGATCGACTCCCACCACGTGTGCACCTGGGACAGCCCTGTGGGAAAGCCTCGTGGGAAAGCCTCGTGGGAAAGACTCGAGGGAAAACCATAGATCCTTTGATCCACGCGGCGGACTGCGTGGCACTGCTTCTACCGCTCTGGAGGAAAGCGCAAGTGCATGCCCGCATTCGAGACGAGGACTGACTCCCCTGGGGAGACTCCAGAAGTACCCCAAGATCCATGTCAGCACTGGAGAGGAATCCTCATGTTCCGGCCCCAACTCCACACAAGGTCGTAGGCCCCGGCATCGACGGGAGAGGAATCCCGAGAGGCCCCCGAGGAACTCGCATGGGGACTGGCCTTTCCTGAGGCCCCCAGAGCGGGTCCCCGAGGTCCCCGTCATAAATCGAGATCGCCTACCGCAACTAGAGAAAATCCAGGAGGTTTTGCCCTCCAGGAGAAATGAGGCCCATTTCCGCTGAGGCTTCTCGAGGCTCATCACATCTAACCACTGGAACTTCCAAAGGGTCCTTCACACCCTTGCTGCAACTCAAGAAGTTCCCCGACATACCCGTCTCCACTCGAGAGGAAGCACGAGGGTCCCGCACACATCCAGGGGAGCCCCGTTTCCCCCTCCTAGCTCGAGAGGAGGGATCCTTTCCCTGTTTCTTAGGGGAAGAATTCCCGGCATTCCCATCGCATCTCAAGAGGAGGCGCTCTCCACAGGAAAGGCGAGAGGAACTCCAGGGTCGTGCCACCATTCCAAGAGTCCCCCAGATGTGTCAGTCCATTCCAGAAGAACCTGTTTTCCCTGCACTGCCGTGACGTTCAAGCCAAGGATCGACTCCCACCACGTGTGCACGTGGCACAGCCCTGTGGGAAAGCCTCGTGGGAAAGCCTCGTGGGAAAGACTCGAGGGAAAACCATAGATCCTTTGATCCACGCGGCGGACTGCGTGACACTGCTTCTACCGCTCTGGAGGAAAGCGCAAGTGCATGCCTGCATTCGAGACGAGGACTGACTCCCCTGAGGACACTCCAGAAGTACCCCAAGATCCATGTCAGCACTGGAGAGGAATCCTCAGGTTCCGGCCCCAACTCCACACAAGGTCGTAGGCCCCGGCATCGACGGGAGAGGAATCCCGGAGGCCCCCGAGGAACTCGCATGGGGACTGGCCTTTCCTGAGGCCACCAGAGCGGGTCCCCCAGGTCCCCGTCGTAAGTCGAGAGCCTCTGCCGCAACTCGAGAATATTCAGGAGGTTTTGCCCTCCAGGCGAGGTGAGGCCCATTTCCGCTGAGGCTTCTGGAGGCTCGTCACATCTAACCACTGGAACTTCCAAAGGGTCCTTCACACCCTTGCTGCAACTCAAGAAGTTCCTCGACATACCCGTCTCCACTCTAGAGGAAGCACGAGGGTCCCGCACACATCCAGGGGAGCCCCGTTTCCGCCTCCTAGCTCGAGAGGAGGGAACCTTTCCCTGTTTCGTAGGGAAAAAATTCTCGGCGTTCCGTCGCATCTCAAGATGAGGCGCTCTCCACAGGAAAGGCGAGAGGAAGTCCAGGGAGGTGCCACCATTCCAAGAGTCCCCCAGAAGTGTCAGTCCATTCCAGAGGAACCTGTTTTTCCTGCACTGCCTTGACGTTCAAGCCGAGGATCGACTCCCAACCCGTGTGCACGTGGGACAGCCCTGTGGGAAAGCCTCGTGGGAAAGCCTCGTGGGAAAGACTCGAGGGAAAGCCATAGATCCTTTGATCCACGCGGCGGAAAGCGTGACACTGCTGCTACCGCTCTGGAGGAAAGCGCAAGTGCATGCCCACATTCGAGACGAGGACTGACTCCCCTGGGGAGACTCCAGAACTACCCCAAGATCCATGTCAGCACTGGAGAGGAATCCTCAGGTTCCGTCCCCGACTCCACACAAGGTCTTAGGCCCCGGCATGGACGGGGGAGGAATCCCGAAAGGCCCCCGAGGAACTCGCATGGGGACTGGCCTTTCCTGAGGCCACCAGAGCGGGTCCCCGAGGTCCCAGTCTTAAGTCGAGAGCACCTGCCGCAACTCGAGAATATCCAGGAGGTTTTGCCCTCCAGGTGAGATGAGGCCCATTTCCACTGAGGCTTCTCGAGGCTCATCACATCTAACCACTGGAACTTCCAAAGGGTCCTTCACACCCTTGCTGCAACTCAAGAAGTTCCCCGACATACCCGTCTCCACTCGAGAGGAAGCACGAGGGTCCCGCACACATCCAGGGGAGCCCCGTTTCCCCCTCCTAGCTCGAGAGGAGGGATCCTTTCCCTGTTTCGTAGGGAAAGAATTCCCGGCGTTCCCGTCGCATCTCAAGAGGAGGCGCTCTCCTCAGGAAAGGCGAGAGGAAGTCCACGGTCGTGCCACCATTCCAAGAGTCCCCCAGATGTGTCAGTCCATTCCAGAGGACCCTGTTTTCCCTGCACTGCCTTGACGTTCAAGCCGAGGATCGACTCCCACCACGTGTGCACCTGGGACAGCCCTGTGGGAAAGCCTCGTGGGAAAGCCTCGTGGGAAAGACTCGAGAGAAAACCATAGATCCTTTGATCCACGCGGCGGACTGCGTGGCACTGCTTCTACCGCTCTGGAGTAAAGCGCAAGTGCATGCCCGCATTCGAGACGAGGACTGATTCCCCTGGGGAGACTCCAGAAGTACCCCAAGATCCATGTCAGCACTGGAGAGGAAACCTCAGGTTCCGGCCCCAACTCCACACAAGGTCGTAGGCCCCGGCATCGACCGGAGAGGAATCCCGAGAGGCCCCCGAGGAACTCGCATGGGGACTGGCCTTTCCTGAGGCCACCAGAGCGGGTCCCCGAGGTCCCAGTCGTAAGTCGAGAGCACCTGCCGCCACTCGAGAATATCCAGGAGGTTTTGCCCTCCAGGCGAGATGAGGCCCATTTCCGCTGAGGCTTCTCGAGGCTCATCACATCTAACCACTGAAACTTCCAAAGGGTCCTTCACACCCTTGCTGCAACTCAAGAAGTTCCCCGACATATCCGTCTCCACTCGAGAGGAAGCACGAGGGTCCCGCACACATCCAGGGGAGCCCCGTTTCCCCCTCCTAGCTCGAAAGGAGGGATCCTTTCCCTGTTTCTTACGGAAAGAATTCCCGGCGTTCCCGTCGCATCTCAAGAGGAGGCGCTCTCCACAGGAAAGGCGAGAGGAAGTCCAGGGTCGTGCCACCATTCCAAGAGTCCCCCAGATGTGTCAGTCCATTCCAGAAGAACCTGTTTTCCCTGCACTGCCTTGACGTTCAAGCCAAGGATCGACTCCCACCACGTGTGCAAGTGGCACAGCCCTGTGGGAAAGCCTCGTGGGAAAGCCTCGTGGGAAAGACTCGAGGGAAAACCATAGATCCTTTGATCCACGCGGCAGAATGCGTGACACTGCTGATACCGCTCTGGAGGAAAGCGCAAGTGCATGCCCGCATTCGAGACGAGGACTGACTCCCCTGGGGAGACTCCAGAAGTACCCCAAGATCCATGTCAGAACTGGGGAGGAATCCTCAGGTTCCGGCCCCAACTCCACACAAGGTCTTAGGCCCTGGCATCGACGGTAGAGCAATCCCGAGAGGCCCCCGAGGAACTCGCATGGGGACTGGCCTTTCCTGAGGCCACCAGAGCGGGTCCCCGAGGTCCCAGTCGTAAGTCGAGAGCACCTGCCGCAACTCGAGAATATCCAGGAGGTTTTGCCCTCCAGGCGAGATGAGGCCCATTTCCGCTGAGGCTTCTCGAGGCTAATCACATCTAACCACTGGAACTTCCAAAGGGTCCTTCACACCCTTGCTGCAACTCAAGAAGTTCCCCGACATACCGGTCTCCACTCGAGAGGAAGCACGAGGGTCCCGCACACATCCAGGGGAGCCCCGTTTCCCCCTCCTAGCTCGAGAGGAGGGATCCTTTCCCTGTTTCGTAGGGAAAGAATTCCCGGCGTTCCCGTCGCATCTCAAGAGGAGGCGCTCTCCACAGGAAAGGCGAGAGGAAGTCCAGGGTCGTGCCACCATTCCAAGAGTCCCCCAGATGTGTCAGTCCATTCCAGAGGAACCTGTTTTCCCTGCACTGCCTTGACGTTCAAGCCGAGGATCGACTCCCACCACTTGTGCACGTGGGACAGCCCTGTGGGAAAGCCTCGTGGGAAAGCCTCGTGGGAAAGACTCGAGGGAAAACCACAGATCCTTTGATCCACGCGGCGGACGGCGTGACACTGCTGCTACCGCTCTGGAGGAAAGCGCAAGTGCATGCCCGCATTCGAGACGAGGACTGACTCCCCTGGGGAGACTCCAGAAGTCCCCCAAGATCCATGTCAGCACTCGAGAGGAATCCTCAGGTTTCGGCCCCGACACCACACAAGGTCTTAGGCCCCGCCATCGACGGGAGAGGAATCCCGAGAGGCCCCCGAGGAACTCGCATGGGGACTGGCCTTTCCTGAGGCCACCAGAGCGGGTCCCCGAGGTCCCCATCGTAAGTCGAGATCCCCTGCCGCAAGTCAAAAAAATCCAGGAGGTTTTGCCCTCCAGGTGAGATGAGGCCCATTTCCGCTGAGGCTTCTCGAGGCTCATCATATCTAACCACTGGAACTTCCAAAGGGTCCTTCACACCCTTGCTGCAACTCAAGAAGTTCCCCGACGTACCCGTCTCCACACGAGAGGAAGCATGAGGGTCCCGCACACATCCAGGGGAGCCCCGTTTCCGCCTCCTAGCTCGAGAGGAGGGATCCTTTCCCTGTTTCGTATGGAAAGAATTCCCGGCGTTCCCGTCGCATCTCAAGAGGACGCGCTCTCCACAGGAAAGGCGGGAGGAAGTCCAGGGTCGTGCCACCAATCCAAGAGTCCCCGAGATGTGTCAGTCCATTCCAGAGGAACCTGTTTTCCCTGCACTGACTTGACGTTCAAGCCGAGGATCGACTCCCACCACGTGTGCACGTGGGACAGCCCTGTGGGAAAGCCTCGTGGGAAAGCCTCGTGGGAAAGACTCGAGGGAAAACCATAGATCCTTTGATCCACGCGGCGGACTGCGTGACACTGCTGCTACCGCTCTGGAGGAAAGCGCAAGTGCATGCCCGCATTCGAGACGAGGACTGACTCCCCTGGGGAGACTCCAGAAGTACCCCAAGATCCATGTCAGCACTGGAGAGGAATCCTCAGGTTCCGGCCCCGACTCCACTCAAGGTCTTAGGCCCCGGCATCGACGGGACAGGAATCCCGAGAGGCCCCCGAGGAACTCGCATGGGGACTGGCCTTTCCTGAGCCCACCATAGCGTGTCCCTGAGGTCCCCTTCGTAAGTCGAGAGCACCTGCCAAAACTCGAGAAAATCCAGGAGATTCTCCCCTTCAGGCGTGATAAGGCCCATTTCGGCTGGGATTTCTCGAGGCTAATTACATCTAGCGTCTGGAACTTCCAAAAGGCATTTCACACCCTTGCTGCAACTCACGAAGTTCCCCGACATACCCGTCTCCCCTCGAGAGGAATGCACGAGGGTCCCGCCCACATCCAGAGGAGCCCCGTTTCCGCCTCGTAGCTCCAGATGAGGGATGCTTTCGCTGCTTGTCAGGAAAGAATTCTGCGCGTTCCCATCGCATCTCATGAGGATGCGCTCTCCACAGGAATGGCGAGAGGAACTCCTGGGTCTTGCCACCATTCCCAGAGTCCACCAGATGTCTCAGTCCATTCCAGAGGAACTTGTTTTCCATGAACTGCCTCGACTTTCACGCCGGGATCGACTCCCACCACGGTGGCAGGTGGAACAGCCCTGTGGGAAAGCCACGTGGGAAAGGCACGTGGGAAAGCCTCTATGGAAAGCCTCGAGGGAAAGCCACAAATCCCTTGATCCATGCGACGGGACGCGTGACACTGCTGCTACCGCCCTGGAGGAAAGCGCACGTGCATGCCTCGATTCGAGACGAGGACTTACTCCCCTGGTGGAGACTCCAGAAATAGCCCAAGATCCATGTCAGCACTGGAGAGGAATCCTCAGGTTCCGGCCACGCCTCCACACAAGGTCTTAGGCCCCAGCATCCAAGGGAGAGGAATCCTGAGAGGCCCGCGAGCAACTAGCATGGCGACTGGCCTTTCCTGAGGCCACAGAAGCAGGTTCCTAAGGTCCCCGTCATAAGTCGAGAGCACCTGCCGCAACTCGAGAAAATCCAGGATGTTTTTCCCTCCAGGCGTTTTGAGGCCCATTTCCGCTGTGGCTTCTCAAGGCTATTCACATCTAAGCTCTGGAACTTCCAAAAGGTCCTTCACACCCTTGCTGCCACTCAAGAAGTACCCCGACATCCCCGTCTGCACTCAGGAGGAAGCACGAATGTCCCACCCACATCCAGAGGGGCCCCGTTTCCGTCTCGTAGCTCGAGATGAGGGATCGTTTCCCTGCTTGGTCGGAAAAGAATTCCCGGCCGTCCCGTCACATTTCAAGAGGAGGCACTCTCCACAGGAAAGGCGAGAGGATCTCCAGCGTCGTGCCACCATTCGAAGAGTCCCCCATATGTTTCAGTCCATTCCAGAGGAACCTGGTTTTCCTGCACTGCCTCGACTTTCACGCCAAGGATTGACTCCCACCACGGTGGCACGTGGGACAGCCCAGTGGGAAAGCCTCGTGGGAAAGCCTCGAGGGAAAGCCACAGATCCCTTGATCCAAGCGACGGGAAGCGTGGCATTGCTGCTACCGCTTTGGGGAAAGCGCACGTGCATGCCCCCATAGGAGACGAGGACTTACTCCCCTGGGGAGACTTCAGACGTACCCCAAGATCCATGTTAGCACTGGAGAGGAATCCTCAGGTTCCGGCCCTGAATCCACACAAGGCCTTAGGCCCCGTCATCGAAGGTAGATGAATCCCGAGAGGCCCCCGAGCAACTCGCACGGCGTCTGGCCTTTCCTGAGGCCACCAGAGCGGGTCCTTGAGGTCGCCGTCATAAGTCAAGAGCACTTGCCGAAACTCGAGAAAATCCAGGAGGTTTTGCCCTCCAGGCCAGATGAGGCCCATTTCCGCTGAGGCTTCTCGAAGCTAATCACACCTAACCTCTGGAACTTCCAAAAGGTCCTTCACACCCTTGCTGCAACACAAGAAGTTGCCTTGCATCCCCGTCTCCACTCTAGAGGAAGCACGAGGGTCCTGGCTACATCCAGAGGAGCCCCGTTTCCCCCTCGTAGCTCGAGATGAGGGATCCTTTCGCTGCTTTTTCGGGAAAGAATTCTGGGCATTCCCGTCCCATCTCATGAGGAGGCACTCTCCACAGGAAAGGCGAGAGGAACTCCAGTGTTGGGCCACCATACCAAGGGTAACCCAGATGTCTCAGTCCATTCCAGAGGAACCTGTTTTCTCTACACTGCCTCGACTTTCATGCTGAGGATCGCCTCCCACCATGGTGGCACGTGGGACAGCCCTGTGGGTGACCTCGTGGGAAAACCTCGAGGGAAAGCAACAGATCCCTTGATCCACTCTACAGGAAGCGTGACACTGCTGCTACCTCTCTGGAGGAAAGCGCACGTGCATGCCCGCATTCGAGACGAGGACTTACTCCCCTGGGGAGACTCCAGAATTACCCCAAGATCCGTGTAAGCACTGGAGATGAATCCTCAGGTTCTGGCCCCGACTCCACACTAGGTCTAAGGCCCCGGCATCGAAGGGAGAGGAATCCCGAGAGGACCCCGAGGAACTCGCATGGGGACTGGCCTTTCCTGAGGCCACCAGAGCGGGTCCCCGAGGTCCCCGTCGTAAGTCGAGAGCACCTGCCGCAACTCGAGAAAATCCAGGAGGTTTTGCCCTCCAGGCGAGATGAGGCCCATTTCCGCTGAGGCTTCTCGAGGCTCATCACATCTAACCACTGGAACTTCCAAAGGGTCCTTCACACCCTTGCTGCAACTCAAGAAGTTCCCCGACGTACCCGTCTCCACACGAGAGGAAGCATGAGGGTCCCGCACACATCCAGGGGAGCCCCGTTTCCGCCTCCTAGCTCGAGAGGAGGGATCCTTTCCCTGTTTCGTATGGAAAGAATTCCCGGCGTTCCCGTCGCATCTCAAGAGGACGCGCTCTCCACAGGAAAGGCGGGAGGAAGTCCAGGGTCGTGCCACCAATCCAAGAGTCCCCGAGATGTGTCAGTCCATTCCAGAGGAACCTGTTTTCCCTGCACTGACTTGACGTTCAAGCCGAGGATCGACTCCCACCACGTGTGCACGTGGGACAGCCCTGTGGGAAAGCCTCGTGGGAAAGCCTCGTGGGAAAGACTCGAGGGAAAACCATAGATCCTTTGATCCACGCGGCGGACTGCGTGACACTGCTGCTACCGCTCTGGAGGAAAGCGCAAGTGCATGCCCGCATTCGAGACGAGGACTGACTCCCCTGGGGAGACTCCAGAAGTACCCCAAGATCCATGTCAGCACTGGAGAGGAATCCTCAGGTTCCGGCCCCGACTCCACTCAAGGTCTTAGGCCCCGGCATCGACGGGACAGGAATCCCGAGAGGCCCCCGAGGAACTCGCATGGGGACTGGCCTTTCCTGAGCCCACCATAGCGTGTCCCTGAGGTCCCCTTCGTAAGTCGAGAGCACCTGCCAAAACTCGAGAAAATCCAGGAGATTCTCCCCTTCAGGCGTGATAAGGCCCATTTCGGCTGGGATTTCTCGAGGCTAATTACATCTAGCGTCTGGAACTTCCAAAAGGCATTTCACACCCTTGCTGCAACTCACGAAGTTCCCCGACATACCCGTCTCCCCTCGAGAGGAATGCACGAGGGTCCCGCCCACATCCAGAGGAGCCCCGTTTCCGCCTCGTAGCTCCAGATGAGGGATGCTTTCGCTGCTTGTCAGGAAAGAATTCTGCGCGTTCCCATCGCATCTCATGAGGATGCGCTCTCCACAGGAATGGCGAGAGGAACTCCTGGGTCTTGCCACCATTCCCAGAGTCCACCAGATGTCTCAGTCCATTCCAGAGGAACTTGTTTTCCATGAACTGCCTCGACTTTCACGCCGGGATCGACTCCCACCACGGTGGCAGGTGGAACAGCCCTGTGGGAAAGCCACGTGGGAAAGGCACGTGGGAAAGCCTCTATGGAAAGCCTCGAGGGAAAGCCACAAATCCCTTGATCCATGCGACGGGACGTGTGACACTGCTGCTACCGCCCTGGAGGAAAGTGCACGTGCATGCCTCGATTCGAGACGAGGACTTACTCCCCTGGTGGAGACTCCAGAAATAGCCCAAGATCCATGTCAGCACTGGAGAGGAATCCTCAGGTTCCGGCCACGCCTCCACACAAGGTCTTAGGCCCCAGCATCCAAGGGAGAGGAATCCTGAGAGGCCCGCGAGCAACTAGCATGGCGACTGGCCTTTCCTGAGGCCACAGAAGCAGGTTCCTAAGGTCCCCGTCATAAGTCGAGAGCACCTGCCGCAACTCGAGAAAATCCAGGATGATTTTCCCTCCAGGCGTTTTGAGGCCCATTTCCGCTGTGGCTTCTCAAGGCTATTCACATCTAAGCTCTGGAACTTCCAAAAGGTCCTTCACACCCTTGCTGCCACTCAAGAAGTACCCCGACATCCCCGTCTGCACTCAGGAGGAAGCACGAATGTCCCACCCACATCCAGAGGGGCCCCGTTTCCGTCTCGTAGCTCGAGATGAGGGATCGTTTCCCTGCTTGGTCGGAAAAGAATTCCCGGCCGTCCCGTCACATTTCAAGAGGAGGCACTCTCCACAGGAAAGGCGAGAGGATCTCCAGCGTCGTGCCACCATTCGAAGAGTCCCCCATATGTTTCAGTCCATTCCAGAGGAACCTGGTTTTCCTGCACTGCCTCGACTTTCACGCCAAGGATTGACTCCCACCACGGTGGCACGTGGGACAGCCCAGTGGGAAAGCCTCGTGGGAAAGCCTCGAGGGAAAGCCACAGATCCCTTGATCCAAGCGACGGGAAGCGTGGCATTGCTGCTACCGCTTTGGGGAAAGCGCACGTGCATGCCCCCATAGGAGACGAGGACTTACTCCCCTGGGGAGACTTCAGACGTACCCCAAGATCCATGTTAGCACTGGAGAGGAATCCTCAGGTTCCGGCCCTGAATCCACACAAGGCCTTAGGCCCCGTCATCGAAGGTAGATGAATCCCGAGAGGCCCCCGAGCAACTCGCACGGCGTCTGGCCTTTCCTGAGGCCACCAGAGCGGGTCCTTGAGGTCGCCGTCATAAGTCAAGAGCACTTGCCGAAACTCGAGAAAATCCAGGAGGTTTTGCCCTCCAGGCCAGATGAGGCCCATTTCCGCTGAGGCTTCTCGAAGCTAATCACACCTAACCTCTGGAACTTCCAAAAGGTCCTTCACACCCTTGCTGCAACACAAGAAGTTGCCTTGCATCCCCGTCTCCACTCTAGAGGAAGCACGAGGGTCCTGGCTACATCCAGAGGAGCCCCGTTTCCCCCTCGTAGCTCGAGATGAGGGATCCTTTCGCTGCTTTTTCGGGAAAGAATTCTGGGCATTCCCGTCCCATCTCATGAGGAGGCACTCTCCACAGGAAAGGCGAGAGGAACTCCAGTGTCGGGCCACCATACCAAGGGTAACCCAGATGTCTCAGTCCATTCCAGAGGAACCTGTTTTCTCTACACTGCCTCGACTTTCATGCTGAGGATCGCCTCCCACCATGGTGGCACGTGGGACAGCCCTGTGGGTGACCTCGTGGGAAAACCTCGAGGGAAAGCAACAGATCCCTTGATCCACTCTACAGGAAGCGTGACACTGCTGCTACCTCTCTGGAGGAAAGCGCACGTGCATGCCCGCATTCGAGACGAGGACTTACTCCCCTGGGGAGACTCCAGAATTACCCCAAGATCCGTGTAAGCACTGGAGATGAATCCTCAGGTTCTGGCCCCGACTCCACACTAGGTCTAAGGCCCCGGCATCGAAGGGAGAGGAATCCCGAGAGGACCCCGAGGAACTCGCATGGGGACTGGCCTTTCCTGAGGCCACCAGAGCGGGTCCCCGAGGTCCCCGTCGTAAGTCGAGAGCACCTGCCGCAACTCGAGAAAATCCAGGAGGTTTTGCCCTCCAGGCGAGATGAGGCCCATTTCCACTGAGGCTTCTCGAGGCTCATCACATCTAACCACTGGAACTTCCAAAGGGTCCTTCACACCCTTGCTGCAACTCAAGAAGTTCCCCGACGTACCCGTCTCCACACGAGAGGAAGCATGAGGGTCCCGCACACATCCAGGGGAGCCCCGTTTCCGCCTCCTAGCTCGAGAGGAGGGATCCTTTCCCTGTTTCGTATGGAAAGAATTCCCGGCGTTCCCGTCGCATCTCAAGAGGACGCGCTCTCCACAGGAAAGGCGGGAGGAAGTCCAGGGTCGTGTCACCAATCCAAGAGTCCCCGAGATGTGTCAGTCCATTCCAGAGGAACCTGTTTTCCCTGCACTGACTTGACGTTCAAGCCGAGGATCGACTCCCACCACGTGTGCACGTGGGACAGCCCTGTGGGAAAGCCTCGTGGGAAAGCCTCGTGGGAAAGACTCGAGGGAAAACCATAGATCCTTTGATCCACGCGGCGGACTGCGTGACACTGCTGCTACCGCTCTGGAGGAAAGTGCAAGTGCATGCCCGCATTCGAGACGAGGACTGACTCCCCTGGGGAGACTCCAGAACTACCCCAAGATCCATGTCAGCACTGGAGAGGAATCCTCAGGTTCCGGCCCCGACTCCACACAAGGTCTTAGGCCCCGCCATCGACGGCAGAGGAATCCCGAGAGGCCCCCGAGGAACTCGCATGGGGACTGGCCTTTCCTGAGGCCACCAGAGCGGGTCCCCGAGGTCCTCGTCGTAAGTCGAGAGCACCTGCCGCAACTCGAGAAAATCCAGGAGGTTTTGCCCTCCAGGCGAGATGAGGCCCATTTCCGCTGAGGCTTCTCGAGGCTCATCACATCTAACCACTGGAACTTCCAAAGGGTCCTTCACACCCTTGCTGCAACTCAAGAAGTTCCCTGACATACCCGTCTCCACTCGAGAGGAAGCACGAGGGTCCCGCACACATCCAGGGGAGCCCCGTTTCCGCCTCCTAGCTTGAAATGAGTGATCCTTTCCCTGTTTCGTACGGAAAGAATTCCCGGCGTTCCCGTCGCATCTCAAGAGGAGGCGCTCTCCACAGGAAAGGCGAGAGGAAGTCCAGGGTCGTGCCACCATTCCAAGAGTCCCCCAGATGTGTCAGTCCATTCCAGAGGAACCTGTTTTCCCTGCACTGCCTTGACGTTCAAGCCGAGGATCGACTCCCACCACGTGCGCATGTGGGACAGCCCTGTGGGAAAGCCTCGTGGGAAAGCCTCGTGGGAAAGACTCGAGGGAAAACCATAGATCCTTTGATCCACGCGGCGGACTGCGTGACACTGCTGCTACCGCTCTGGAGGAAAGCGCAAGTGCATGCCCGCATTCGAGACGAGGACTGACTCCCCTGGGGAGACTCCAGAAGTCCCCCAAGATCCATGTCAGCACTGGAGAGGAATCCTCAGGTTCCGGCCCCGACTCCACTCAAGGTCTTAGGCCCCGGCATCCACGGGACAGGAATCCCGAGAGGCCCCCGAGGAACTCGCATGGGGACTGGCCTTTCCTGAGCCCACCATAGCGGGTCCCTGAGGTCCCCTTCGTAAGTCGAGAGCACCTGCCAAAACTCGAGAAAATCCAGGAGATTCTCCCCTTCAGGCGTGATAAGGCCCATTTCGGCTGGGATTTCTCGAGGCTAATTACATCTAGCGTCTGGAACTTCCAAAAGGCATTTCACACCCTTGCTGCAACTCACGAAGTTCCCCGACATACCCGTCTCCCCTCGAGAGGAATGCACGAGGGTCCCGCCCACATCCAGAGGAGCCCCGTTTCCGCCTCGTAGCTCGAGATGAGGGATGCTTTCGCTGCTTGTCAGGAAAGAATTCTGGGCGTTCCCGTCGCATCTCATGAGGATGCGCTCTCCACAGGAATGGCGAGAGGAACTCCTGGGTCTTGCCACCATTCCCAGAGTCCACCAGATGTCTCAGTCCATTCCAGAGGAAATTGTTTTCCATGAACTGCCTCGACTTTCACGCCGGGATCGACTCCCACCACGGTGGCAGGTGGAACAGCCCTGTGGGAAAGCCACGTGGGAAAGGCACGTGGGAAAGCCTCTATGGAAAGCCTCGAGGGAAAGCCACAAATCCCTTGATCCATGCGACGGGACGCGTGACACTGCTGCTACCGCCCTGGAGGAAAGCGCACGTGCATGCCTCGATTCGAGACGAGGACTTACTCCCCTGGTGGAGACTCCAGAAATAGCCCAAGATCCATGTCAGCACTGGAGAGGAATCCTCAGGTTCCGGCCACGCCTCCACACAAGGTCTTAGGCCCCAGCATCCAAGGGAGAGGAATCCTGAGAGGCCCGCGAGCAACTAGCATGGCGACTGGCCTTTCCTGAGGCCACAGAAGCAGGTTCCTAAGGTCCCCGTCATAAGTCGAGAGCACCTGCCGCAACTCGAGAAAATCCAGGATGTTTTTCCCTCCAGGCGTTTTGAGGCCCATTTCCGCTGTGGCTTCTCAAGGCTATTCACATCTAAGCTCTGGAACTTCCAAAAGGTCCTTCACACCCTTGCTGCCACTCAAGAAGTACCCCGACATCCCCGTCTGCACTCAGGAGGAAGCACGAATGTCCCACCCACATCCAGAGGGGCCCCGTTTCCGTCTCGTAGCTCGAGATGAGGGATCGTTTCCCTGCTTGGTCGGAAAAGAATTCCCGGCCGTCCCGTCACATTTCAAGAGGAGGCACTCTCCACAGGAAAGGCGAGAGGATCTCCAGCGTCGTGCCACCATTCGAAGAGTCCCCCATATGTTTCAGTCCATTCCAGAGGAACCTGGTTTTCCTGCACTGCCTCGACTTTCACGCCAAGGATTGACTCCCACCACGGTGGCACGTGGGACAGCCCAGTGGGAAAGCCTCGTGGGAAAGCCTCGAGGGAAAGCCACAGATCCCTTGATCCAAGCGACGGGAAGCGTGGCATTGCTGCTACCGCTTTGGGGAAAGCGCACGTGCATGCCCCCATAGGAGACGAGGACTTACTCCCCTGGGGAGACTTCAGACGTACCCCAAGATCCATGTTAGCACTGGAGAGGAATCCTCAGGTTCCGGCCCTGAATCCACACAAGGCCTTAGGCCCCGTCATCGAAGGTAGATGAATCCCGAGAGGCCCCCGAGCAACTCGCACGGCGTCTGGCCTTTCCTGAGGCCACCAGAGCGGGTCCTTGAGGTCGCCGTCATAAGTCAAGAGCACTTGCCGAAACTCGAGAAAATCCAGGAGGTTTTGCCCTCCAGGCCAGATGAGGCCCATTTCCGCTGAGGCTTCTCGAAGCTAATCACACCTAACCTCTGGAACTTCCAAAAGGTCCTTCACACCCTTGCTGCAACACAAGAAGTTGCCTTGCATCCCCGTCTCCACTCTAGAGGAAGCACGAGGGTCCTGGCTACATCCAGAGGAGCCCCGTTTCCCCCCCGTAGCTCGAGATGAGGGATCCATTCGCTGCTTTTTCGGGAAAGAATTCTGGGCATTCCCGTCCCATCTCATGAGGAGGCACTCTCCACAGGAAAGGCGAGAGGAACTCCAGTGTCGGGCCACCATACCAAGGGTCACCCAGATGTCTCAGTCCATTCCAGAGGAACCTGTTTTCTCTACACTGCCTCGACTTTCATGCTGAGGATCGCCTCGCACCATGGTGGCACGTGGGACAGCCCTGTGGGTGAGCCTCGTGGGAAAACCTCGAGGGAAAGCAACAGATCCCTTGATCCACTCGACAGGAAGCGTGACACTGCTGCTACCTCTCTGTAGGAAAGCGCACGTGCATGCCCGCATTCGAGACGAGGACTGACTCCCCTGGGGAGACTCCAGAATTACCCCAAGATCCATGTCAGCACTGGAGAGGAATCCTCAGGTTCTGGCCCCGACTCCACACAAGGTGTAAGGCCCCGGCATCGAAGGGAGAGGAATCCCGAGAGGACCCCGAGGAACTCGCATGGGGACTGGCCTTTCCTGAGGCCACCAGAGCGGGTCCCCGAGGTCCCCGTCGTAAGTCGAGAGCACCTGCCGCAACTCGAGAAAATCCAGGAGGTTTTGCCCTCCAGGCGAGATGAGGCCCATTTCCACTGAGGCTTCTCGAGGCTCATCACATCTAACCACTGGAACTTCCAAAGGGTCCTTCACACCCTTGCTGCAACTCAAGAAGTTCCCCGACATACCCGTCTCCACTCGTGAGAAAGCAAGAGGGTCCCGCACACATCCAGGGGAGCCCCGTTTCCGCCTCCTAGCTCGAGAGGAGGGATCTTTTCCCTGTTTCGTAGGGAAAGAATTCCCGGAGTTCCCGTCGCATCTCAAGAGGAGGCGCTCTCCACAGGAAAGGCGAGAGGAAGTCCAGGGTCGTGCCACCATTCCAAGAGTCCCGCAGATGTGTCAGTCCATTCCAGAGGAACCTGTTTTCCCTGCACTGCCTTGACGATCAAGCCGAGGATCGACTCCCACCACGTGTGCACGTGGGACAGCCCTGTGGGAAAGCCTCGTGGGAAAGCCTCGTGGGAAAGACTCGAGGGAAAACCATAGATCCTTTGATCCACGCGGCGGATTGCGTGACACTGCTGCTACCGCTCTGGAGGAAAGCGCAAGTGCATGCCCGCATTTGAGACGAGGACTGACTCCCCTGGGGAGACTCCAGAAGTCCCCCAAGATCCATGTCAGCACTGGAGAGGAATCCTCAGGTTCCGGCCCCGACTCCACACAAGGTCTTAGGCCCCGGCATGGACGGGAGAGGAATCCCGAGAGGCCCCCGAGGAACTCGCATGGGGACTGGCCTTTCCTGAGCACACCAGAGCGGGTCCCTGAGTTCCCCGTCGTAAGTCCAGAGCACGTGCCAAAACTCGAGAAAATCCAGGAGGTTTTGCCCTCCAGGCGAGATGAGGCCCATTTCCGCTGAGGCTTCTCGAGGCTCATCACATCTAACCACTGCAAATTCCAAAGGGTCCTTCACACCCTTGCTGCAACTCAAGAAGTTCCCCGACATACCCGGCTCCACTCGAGAGGAAGCACGAGGGTCCCGCACACATCCAGGGGAGCCCCGTCTCCGCCTCCTAGCTCGAGATGAGGGATCCTTTCCCTGTTTCGTAGGGAAAGAATTCCCGGCGTTCCCGTTGCCTCTCAAGAGGAGGCGCTCTCCACAGGAAAGGCGAGAGGAACTCCAGGGTCGTGCCACCATTCCAAGATTCCCCCGGATGTGTCAGTCCATTCCAGAGGAACCTGTTTTCCCTGCACTGCCTTGACGTTCAAGCCGAGGATCGACTCCCACAACGTGTGCACGTGGGACAGCCCTGTGGGAAAGCCTCGTGGGAAAGCCTCGTGGGAAAGCCTCGAGTGAAAAACATAGATCCTTTGATCCACGCGCCGGACTGCGTGACACTGCTGCTACCGCTCTGGAGGAAAGCGCAAGTGCATGCCCGCATTTGAGACGAGGACTGACTCCCCTGGGGAGACTCCAGAAGTACCCCAAGATCCATGTCAGCACTGGAGAGGAATCCTCAGGTTCCGGCCCCGACTCCACACAAGGTCTTAGGCCCCGGCATCGACGGGAGAGGAATCCCGAGCGGCCCACGAGGAACTCGCATGGGGACTGGCCTTTCCTGAGGCCACCAGAGCGGGTCCCCAAGGTCCCCGTCGTAAGTCGAGAGCACCTGCCGCAACTCGAGAAAATCCAGGAGGTTTTGCCCTCCAGGCGACATGAGGCCCATTTCCGCTGAGGCTTCTCGAGGCTGATCACATCTAACCACTGGAACTTCCAAAGGGTCCTTCACACCCTTGCTGCAACTCAAGAAGTTCCCCGACATACCCGTCTCCACTCGAGAGGAAGCACGAGGGTCCCGCACACATCCAGGGGAGCCCCGTTTCCGCCTCCTAGCTCGAGAGGAGGGATCGTTTCCCTGTTTCGTAGGGAAAGAATTCCCGGCGTTCCCGTCGCATCTCAAGAGGAGGCGCTCTCCACAGGAAAGGCGAGAGGAAGTCCAGGGTCGTGCCAGCATTCCAAGAGTCCCCCAGATGTGTCAGTCCATTCCAGAAGAACCTGTTTTCCCTGCACTGCCTTGACGTTCAAGCCGAGGATCGACTACCACCACGTGTGCACGTGGGACAGCCCTGTGGGAAAGCCTCGTGGGAAAGCCTCGTGGGAAAGACTCGAGGGAAAACCATAGATCCTTTGATCCACGCGGCGTACTGCGTGACACTGCTGCTACCGCTCTGGAGGAAAGCGCAAGTGCATGCCCGCATTCGAGACGAGGACTGACTCCCCTGGGGAGACTCCAGAACTACCCCAAGATCCATGTCAGCACTGGAGAGGAATCCTCAGGTTCCGGCCCCGACTCCACACAAGGTCGTAGGCCCCGGCATCGACGGGAGAGGAATCCCGAGCGGCCCCTGAGGAACTCGCATGGGGACTGGCCTTTCCTGAGGCCACCAGAGCGGGTCCCCGAGGTCCCCGTCGTAAGTCGAGAGCACCTGCCGCAACTCGAGAAAATCCAGGAGGTTTTGCCCTCCAGGCGAGATGAGGCCCATTTGGGCTGAGGCTTCTCGAGGCTCATCACATCTAACCACTGGAACTTCGAAAGGGTCCTTCACACCCTTGCTGCAACTCAAGAAGTTCCCCGACATACCCGTCTCCACTCGCGAGGAAGCACGAGGGTCCCGCACACATCCAGGGGAGCCCCGTTTCCGCCTCCTAGCTCGAGAGGAGGGATCCTTTCCCTGTTTCGTAGGGAAAGAATTCCCGGCGATCCCGTCGCATCTCAAGAGGAGGCGCTCTCCACAGAAAAGGCGAGAGGAACTCCAGGGTAGTGCCACCATTCCAAGAGTCCCCCAGATGTGTCAGTCCATTCCAGAGGAACCTGTTTTCCCTGCACTGCCTTGACGTTCAAGCCGAGGATCGACTCCCACCACGTGTGCACGTGGGACAGCCCTGTGGGAAAGCCTCGTGGTAAAGCCTCGTGGGAAAGACTCGAGGGAAAACCATAGATCATTTAATCCACGCGGCGGACGGCGTGACACTGCTGCTACCGCTCTGGAGGAAAGCGCAAGTGCATGCCCGCATTCGAGACGAGGACTGACTCCCCTGGGGAGACTCCAGAACTACCCCAAGATCCATGTCAGCACTGGAGAGGAATCCTCAGGTTCCGGGCCCGACCCCACACAAGGTCTTAGGCCCCGGCATCGACGGCAGAGGAATCCCGAGAGGCCCCCGCGCAACTCGCATGGGGACTGGCCAGTCCTGAGGCCACCAGAGCGGGTCCCTGAGGTCCCCGTCGTAAGTCGAGTGCACCTGTCACAACTCGAGAAAATCCAGGAGGTTTTGCCCTCCAGGCGAGATGAGGCCCATTTCCGCTAAGGCTTCTCGAGGCTAATCTCGCCTAACTTATGGAACTTCAAAAAGGTCCTTCACACCCTTGTTGCAACTCAAGAATTTCCCCGACATACCCTTCTCCACTCTAGAGGAAGCACGAGGGTCCCGCCCACATCCAGAGGAGCACCGTTTCCGCCTCGCAGCTCGAGGTGAGGGATATGGTCACTGCTCTGTCGGGAAAGAATTTTGGGCGTCCTGTCGCATCTCAAGGGGAGGTGCTCTCCACAGGATGGGCGACAGGAATTCCAGCCTCGTGCCACCATTCCAAGAGTCGCCAGATATCTCAGTCCATTCCAGAGGAACTTGTTTTCCCTGCACTGCCTGGACTTTGATTGCGAGGATCGACTGCCACCACGGTGGCACGTGGTACAGCCCTGTGGGAAAGCCTCGAGGGAAAGCCTGGAGGGAAAGTCACAGATCCCTTCATCCAGGCGATGGGAAGCGTGACACTGCTGCTACAGTTCGGGAGGAAAGCGCACGTGAATGCCCCATTTGAGACGAGGACTTACTCCCCTGGCGAGACTCCAGAAGTACCCCAAGATCCATGTCAGCGTTGGAGAGGAATCCTCAGGTTCCGGGCCCGACTCCAAACAAGGTCTTAGGCACCGACACAGAAGGGACAGGTTTCCTGAGAGGCCCACGAGCAACTGCAACGGGGACTGGCCTTTACTGAGGCCACCAGAGCGGGTCCCTGAGGTCCCCGTCGTAAGTCGAGAGCACCTGCCGCAACTCGAGAAAATCCAGGAGGTTTTGCTCTCCAGGCGAGATGAGGCCCATTTCCGCTGAGGCTTCTCGAGGCTAATCACATCTAACCACTGGAACTTCCAAAGGGTCCTTCACACCCTTGCTGCAACTCAAGAAGCTCCCCGACATACCCGTCTCCACCCGAGAGGAAGCACGAGGGTCCCGCACACATCCAGGGGAGCAACGTTTCCGCCTCCTAGCTCGAGATGAGGAATCCGTTCCCTGTTTCATAGGGAAAGAATTCCCGGCGTTCCCGTCGCATCTAAAGAGGAGGCGCTCTCCACAGGAAAGGCGAGAGGAAGTCCAGGGTCGTGCCACCATTCCAAGAGTCCCCCAGATGTGTCACTCAATTCCAGAGGAACCTGTTTTCACTGCACTGCCTTGACGTTCAAGCCGAGGATCGACTCCCACCACGTGTGCACGTGGGACAGCCCTGTGGGAAAGCCTCGTGGGAAAGCCTCGTGGGAAAGATTCGAGGGAAAACCATAGATCCTTTGATCCACCCGGCGGACTGCGTGACACTGCTGCTACCGCTTTGGAGGAAAGCGCAAGTGCATGCCCGCATTCGAGACGAGGACTGACTCCCCCGGGGAGACTCCAGAAGTACCCCAAGATCCATGTCAGCACTGGAGAGGAATCCTCAGGTTCCGGCCCCGAATCCACACAAGGTCTTAGGCCACGACATCGACGGGACAGGAATCCCGAGACGCCCCCGAGGAACTCGCATGGGGACTGGCCTTTCCTGAGGCCACCAGAGCGGTTCCCCGAGGTCCCCGTCGAGAGCACCTGCCGCAACTCGAGAAAATCCAGGAGGTTTTGCCCTCCAGGCGAGATGAGGCCCATTTCCGCTGAGGCTTCTCGAGGCTCATCACATCTAACCACTGGAACTTCCAAAGGGTCCTTCACACCCTTGCTGCAACTCAAGAAGTTCGCCAACATACCCGTCTCCACTCGAGAGGAAGCACGAGGGTCCCGCACACATCCAGGGGAGCCCCGTTTCCGCCTCCTAGCTCGAGATGAGGGATCCTTTCCCTGTTTCGTAGGGAAAGAATTCCCGGCGTTCCCGGCGCATCTCAAGAGGAGGCGCTCTCCACAGGAAAGGCGAGAGGAACTCCAGGGTCGTGCCACCATTCCAAGAGTCCCCCAGATGTGTCAGTCCATTACAGAAGAACCTGTTTTCCCTGCACTGCCTTGACGTTCAAGCCAAGGATCGACTCCCACCACGTGTGCACGTGGGACAGCCCTGTGGGAAAGCCTCGTGGGAAAGCCTCGTGGGAAAGACTCGAGGGAAAACCATAGATCCTTTGATCCACGCGGCGGACTGTGTGACAATGCTGCTACCGCTCTGGGGGAAAGCGCAAGTGCATGCCCGCATTCGAGACGAGGACTGACTCCCCTGGGGAGACTCCAGAACTACCCCAAGATCCATGTCAGCACTGGAGAGGAATCCTCAGGTTCCCGCCCCGACTCCACACAAGGTCGTAGGCCCCGGCATCGACGGGAGAGGAATCCCGAGAGGCCCCCGAGGAACTCGTATGGGGACTGGCCTTTCCTGAGGCCACCAGAGCGGGTCCCCGAGGTCCCCTTCGTAAGTCGAGAGCACCTGCTGCAACTCGAGAAAATCCAGGAGGTTTTGCCCTCCAGGAAAGATGAGGCCCATTTCCGCTGAGGCTTCTCGAGGCTCATCACATCTAACCACTGGAACTTCCAAAGGGTCCTTCACACCCTTGCTGCAACTCAAGAAGTTCCCCGACATACCCGTCTCCACTCGAGAGGAAGCACGAGAGTCCCGCACCCATCCAGGGGAGCCCCGTTTCCGCCTCCTAGCTCGAGAGGAGGGAACCTTTCCCTATTTCGTAGGGAAAGAATTCTCGGCGTTCCGTCGCATCTCAAGATGATGCGCTCTGCACAGGAAAGGCGAGAGGAACTCCAAGGTCGTGCCACCATTCCAAGAGTCCCCCAGAAGTGTCAGTCCATTCCAGAGGAACCTGTTTCCCTGCACTGCCTTGACGTTCAAGCCGAGGATCGACTCCCACCACGTGTGCACGTGGGACAGACCTGTGGGAAAGCCTCGTGGGAAAGCCTCGAGTGAAAAACATACATCCTTTGATCCACGCGCCGGACTGCGTGACACTGCTGCTACCGCTCTGGAGGAAAGCGCAAGTGAATGCCCTCATTTGAGACGAGGACTGACTCCCCTGGGGAGACTCCAGAAGTACCCCAAGATCCATGTCAGCACTGGGGAGGAATCCTCAGGCTCCGGCCCCGACTCCACACAAGGTCTTAGGCCCCGGCATCGATGGGAGAGGAATCCCGAGACGCCCCCGAGGAACTCGCATGGGGACTGGCCTTTCCTGAGGCCACCAGAGCGGGTCCCCGAGGTCCCCGTCGTAAGTCGAGAGCACCTGCCGCAACTCGAGAAAATCCAGGAGGTTTTGCCCTCCAGGCGAGATGAGGCCCATTTCCGCTGAGGCTTCTCGAGGCTCATCACATCTAACCACTGGAACTTCCAAAGGGTCCTTCACACCCTTGCTGCAACTCAAGAAGTTCGCCAACATACCCGTCTCCACTCGAGAGGAAGCACGAGGGTCCCGCACACATCCAGGGGAGCCCCGTTTCCGCCTCCTAGCTCGAGATGAGGGATCCTTTCCCTGTTTCGTAGGGAAAGAATTCCCGGCGTTCCCGGCGCATCTCAAGAGGAGGCGCTCTCCACAGGAAAGGCGAGAGGAACTCCAGGGTCGTGCCACCATTCCAAGAGTCCCCCAGATGTGTCAGTCCATTCCAGAAGAACCTGTTTTCCCTGCACTGCCTTGACGTTCAAGCCAAGGATGGACTCCCACCACGTGTGCACGTGGGACAGCCCTGTGGGAAAGCCTCGTGGGAAAGCCTCGTGGGAAAGATTCGAGGGAAAACCATAGATCCTTTGATCCACGCGGCGGACTGTGTGACACTGCTGCTACCGCTCTGGAGGAAAGCGCAAGTGCATGCCCGCATTCGAGACGAGGACTGACTCCCCTGGGGAGACTCCAGAACTACCCCAAGATCCATGTCAGCACTGGAGAGGAATCCTCAGGTTCCCGCCCCGACTCCACACAAGGTCGTAGGCCCCGGCATCGACGGGAGAGGAATCCCGAGAGGCCCCCGAGGAACTCGTATGGGGACTGGCCTTTCCTGAGGCCACCAGAGCGGGTCCCCGAGGTCCCCTTCGTAAGTCGAGAGCACCTGCTGCAACTCGAGAAAATCCAGGAGGTTTTGCCCTCCAGGAGAGATGAGGCCCATTTCCGCTGAGGCTTCTCGAGGCTCATCACATCTAACCACTGGAACTTCCAAAGGGTCCTTCACACCCTTGCTGCAACTCAAGAAGTTCCCCGACATACCCGTCTCCACTCGAGAGGAAGCACGAGAGTCCCGCACCCATCCAGGGGAGCCCCGTTTCCGCCTCCTAGCTCGAGAGGAGGGAACCTTTCCCTATTTCGTAGGGAAAGAATTCTCGGCGTTCCGTCGCATCTCAAGAGGATGCGCTCTGCACAGGAAAGGCGAGAGGAACTCCAAGGTCGTGCCACCATTCCAAGAGTCCCCCAGAAGTGTCAGTCCATTCCAGAGGAACCTGTTTCCCTGCACTGCCTTGACGTTCAAGCCGAGGATCGACTCCCACCACGTGTGCACGTGGGACAGACCTGTGGGAAAGCCTCGTGGGAAAGCCTCGTGGGAAAGCCTCGAGTGAAAAACATAGATCCTTTGATCCACGCGCCGGACTGCGTGACACTGCTGCTACCGCTCTGGAGGAAAGCGCAAGTGAATGCCCTCATTTGAGACGAGGACTGACTCCCCTGGGGAGACTCCAGAAGTACCCCAAGATCCATGTCAGCACTGGAGAGGAATCCTCAGGTTCCGGCCCCGACTCCACACAAGGTCTTAGGCCCCGGCATCGATGGGAGAGGAATCCCGAGAGTCCGCCGAGGAACTCGCATGGGGACTGGCCTTTCCTGAGGCCACCAGAGCGGGTCCCCGAGGTCCCCGTCGTAAGTCGAGAGCACCTGCCGCAACTCGAGAAAATCCAGGAGGTTTTGCCCTCCAGGCGAGAGAGGCCCATTTCCACTGAGGCTTCTCGAGGCTCATCACATCTAACCAGTGGAACTTCCAAAGGGTCCTTCACACCCTTGCTGCAACTCAAGAAGTTCCCCGACATACCCGTCTCCACTCGAGAGGAAGCACGAGGGTCCCGCACACATCCAGAGGAGCACCGTTTCCGCCTCGCAGCTCGAGATGAGGGATATGGTCACTGCTCTGTCGGGAAAGAATTTTGGGCGTTCCTGTCGCATCTCAAGGGGAGGTGCTCTCCACAGGATGGGCGAGAGGAATTCCAGCCTCGTGCCACCATTCCAAGAGTCGCCAGATATCTCAGTCCATTCCAGAGGAACTTGTTTTCCCTGCACTGCCTGGACTTTGATTGCGAGGATCGACTGCCACCACGGTGGCACGTGGTACAGCCCTGTGGGAAAGCCTCGAGGGAAAGCCTGGAGGGAAAGTCACAGATCCCTTCATCCAGGCGATGGGAAGCGTGACACTGCTGCTACAGTTCGGGAGGAAAGCGCACGTGAATGCCCCATTTGAGACGAGGACTTACTCCCCTGGCGAGACTCCAGAAGTACCCCAAGATCCATGTCAGCATTGGAGAGGAATCCTCAGGTTCCGGGCCCGACTCCAAACAAGGTCTTAGGCACCGACACAGAAGGGACAGGTTTCCTGAGAGGCCCACGAGCAACTGCAACGGGGACTGGCCTTTACTGAGGCCACCAGAGCGGGTCTCCGAGGTCCCCGTCGTAAGTCGAGAGCACCTGCCGCAACCGGAGAAAATCCAGGAGGTTTTGCCATCCAGGCGAGATGAGGCCCATTTCCGCTGAGGCTTCTCGAGGCTAATCACATCTAACCACTAAAACTTCCAAAGGGTCTTTCACACTCTTGTTGCAACTCAAACAGTTCCCTGACGTACCCGTCTCCACTCGAGAGGAAGCACGAGGGTCCCGCACACATCCAGGGTAGCCCCGTTTCCGCCTCCTAGCTCGAGATGAATGATCCTTTCCCTGTTTCGTAGGGAAAGAATTCCCGGCGTTCCCGTCGCATCTCAAGAGGAGGCGCTCTCCATTGGAAAGGCGAGAGGAACTCCAGGGTCGTTCCACCATTCCAAGAGTCCCCCAGATGTGTCAGTCCATTCCAGAGGAACCTGTTTTCCCTGCACTGCCTTGACGTTCAAGCCGAGGATCGACTCCCACCACGTGTGCACGTGGGACAGCCCTGTGGGAAAGCCTCGTGGGAAAGCCTCGTGGGAAAGAATCGAGGGAAAACCATAGATGCTTTGATCCACGCGGCGGACTGTGTGACACTGCTGCTACCGCTCTGGAGGAAAGCGCAAGTGCATGCTCGCATTCGAGACGAGGACTGACTCCCCTGGGGAGACTCCAGAAGTACCCCAAGATCCAAGTCAGCACTGGAGAGGAATCCTCAGGTTCCGGCCCCGACTCCACACAAGGTCTTAGGCCCGGCATCGACGGGAGAGGAATCCCGAGAGGCCCCCGAGGAACTCGCATGGGGACTGGCCTTTCCTAAGGCCACCAGAGCGGGTCCCTGAGGTCCCCGTTGTAAGTCAAGAGCACCTGCTGCAACTCGAGAAAATCCAGGAGGTTTTGCCCTCCAGGCGAGATGAGGCCCATTTCCGCTGAGGCTTCTCGAGGCTCATCACATCTAACCACTGGAACTTCCAAAGGGTCCTTCACACCCTTGCTGCAACTCAAGAAGTTCCCCGACATACCCGTCTCCACTTGAGCGCAATCTCGAGGGTCCCGCACACATCCAGGGGAGCCCCGTTTCCACCTCCTAGCTCGAGATGAGGGATCCTTTCCCTGTTTCGTAGGGAAAGAATTCCAGGCGTTCCCGTCGCATCTCAAGAGGAGGTGCTCTCCACAGGAAAGGCGAGAGGAACTCCAGGGTCGTTCCACCATTCCAAGAGTCCCCCAGATGTGTCAGTCCATTCCAGAGGAACCTGTTTTCCCTGCACTGCCTTGACGTTCAAGCCGAGGATCGACTCCCACCACGTGTGCACGTGGGACAGCCCTGTGGGAAAGCCTCGTGGGAAAGCCTCGTGGGAAAGACTCGAGGGAAAACCATAGATCCTTTGATCCACGCGGCGTACTGCGTGACACTGCTGCTACCGCTCTGGAGGAAAGCGTAAGTGCATGCCCGCATTCGAGACGAGGACTGACTCCCCTGGGGAGACTCCAGAACTACCCCAAGATCCATGTCAGCACTGGAGAGGAATCCTCAGGTTCCGGCCCCGACTCCACACAAGGTCGTAGGCCCCGGCATCGACGGGAGAGGAATCCCGAGAGGCCCCCGAGGAACTCGCATGGGGACTGGCCTTTCGTGAGGCCACCAGAGCGGGTCCCCGATGTCCCCGTCGTAAGTCGAGAGCACCTGCTGCAACTCGAGAAAATCCAGGAGGTTTTGCCCTCCAGGAGAGATGAGGCCCATTTCCGCTGAGGCTTCTCGAGGCTAATCTCGCCTAACTTATGGAACTTCAAAAAGGTCCTTCACACCCTTGTTGCAACTCAAGAATTTCCCCGACATACCCTTCTCCACTCTAGAGGAAGCACGAGGGTCCCGCCCACATCCAGAGGAGCACCGTTTCCGCCTCGCAGCTCGAGATGAGGGATATGGTCACTGCTCTGTCGGGAAAGAATTTTGGGCGTTCCTGTCGCATCTCAAGAGGAGGCGCTCTCCACCGGAAAGGCAAGAGGAACTCCAGCGTCGTGCCACCATTCCAAGAGTCCCCCAGATGTCTCAGTCCATTCTAGAGGAAACTGTTTTCCCTGCACTGTCTCGACTTTCACGCCGAGGATCGACACACACCACGGTGGTACGTGGGACATCCCTGTGGGAAAGCCTCGTGGGAAAGCCACAGATCCCTTGATCCAGGCAATGGGAAGCGTGACACTGCTGCTACAGTTCTGGAGGAAAGCAGACGTGCATGCCGCCATTTGAGACGAGGACTTACTCCCCTGGGGAGACTCCAGAAGTACCCCAAGATCCATGTCAGCACTGGAGAGGAATCCTCAGGTTCCGGCCTCGACTCCACACAAGGTGTTAGGCCCCGGCATCGACGGGAGAGGAATCCCGAGAGGTCCCCGAGCAACTCGCATGGGGACTGGCCTTTCCTGAGGCCACCAGAGCGGGTCCCTGAGGTCCCCGTCGTAAGTCGAGAGCACCTGCCGCAACTCGACAAAATCCAGGAGGTTTTGCTCTCCAGGCGAAATGAGGCCCATTTCCGCTGAGGCTTCTCGAGGCTAATCACACCTAACCTCTGGAACTTCCAAAAGGTCCTTCACACCCTTGCTGCAACTCAAGAAGTTCCCTGATATACCCGTCTCCACTCGAAAGGAAGCGCGAGAATCCCAGGAAAATCCACAGGAGCGCCGTTTCCGCCTCGTAGCTCGAGATGAGGGATCCTTTCCCCGTTTGGTCAGAAAAGAATTCCCGGCGTTCTAGTCGCATCTCAAGAGGAGGCGCTCTCCATAGGAAAGGCGAGAGGAACTCCAGGGTCGTGCCACCATTCCCAGAGTCTGCCAGATGTCTCAGTAAATACCAGAGGAACCTGTTTTCCCTGCACTGACTCGACTTTCATGCCGAGGATCGACTCACACCACGGTGGCACCTGGGACAGCCCTGTGGGAAAGCCTCGTGGGAAAGCCTCGTGGAAAATCCTCGAGGGAAAGCCACAGACCCCATGACTCACTAGATGGGAAGCGTGACACTGCTGCTACAAATCAGGAGGAAAGCGCACGTGCATGCCCCCTCTCGAGACGAGGACTCGCTCCCCTGGGGAGACTCCAAAAGTACCCCAAAATCCATGTCACCACTAGAGAGGAAACCTCAGGTTCTGGCTCCGACTGAACACAAGGTCTTAGGCCCCGGCATCGACGGGAGAGGAATCCCGAGAGGCCCCCGAGGAACTCGCATGGGGACTGGCCTTTCCTGAGGCCACCAGAGCGGGTCCCCGAGTTCCCCGTCGTAAGTCGAGAGCACCTGCCGCAACTCGAGAAAATCCAGGAAGTTTTGCCCTCCAGGCGAGATGAGGCCCATTTCCGCTGAGGCTTCTCGAGGCTAATCACATCTAACCACTGGAACTTCCAAAGGGTCCTTCACACCCTTGCTGCAACTAAAGAAGTTCCCCGACATACCCATCTCAACTCGAGAGGAAGCACGAGGGTCCCGCACACATCCAGGGGAGCCCCGTTTCCGCCTCCTAGCTCGAGATGAGTGATCCTTTCCCTGTTTCGTAGGGAAAGAATTCCCGGCGTTCCTGTCGCATCTCAAGAGGAGGCGCTCTCCACAGGAAAGGCGAGAGGAACTCCAGGGTCGTGCCACCATTCCCAGAGTCCCCCAGATGTGTCAGTCCATTCCAGAGGAACCTGTTTTCCCTGCACTGCCTTGACGTTCGAGCCGAGGATCGACTCCCACCACGTGTGTACGTGGGACAGCCCTGTGGGAAAGACTCGTGAGAAAGCCTCGTATGAAAGACTCGGGGGAAAACCATAGATCCTTTGATCCACGCGGCGGACTGCGTGACACTGCTGCTACCGCTCTGGAGGAAAGCGCAAGTGCATGCCCGCATTCGAGACGAGGACTGACTCCCCTGGGGAGACTCCAGAAGTACCCCAAGATCCATGTCAGCACTGGAGAGGAATCCTCAGGTTCCGGCCCCGACTCCACACAAGGTCTTAGGCCCCGGCATCGACGGGAGAGGAATCCCGAGAGGCCCCCGAGGAACTCGCATGGGGACTGGCCTTTCCTGAGGCCACCAGAGCGGGTCCCTGACGTCCCCGTCGTAAGTTGAGAGCACCTGCTGCAACTCGAGAAAATCCAGGAGGTTTTGCCCTCCAGGCGAGATGAGGCCCATTTCCGCTGAGGCTTCTCGAGGCTAATCACATCTAACCACTGGAACTTCCAAAGGGTCCTTCACACCCTTGCTGCAACTCAAGAAGTTCCCCGACATACCCGTCTCCACTCGAGAGGAAGCACGAGGGTCCCGCACACATCCAGGGGAGCCCCGTTTCCGCCTCCTAGCTCGAGATGAGGGATCCTTTCCCTGTTTCGTAGGGAAAGAATTCTCGGCGTTCCCGTCGCATATCAAGAGGAGGCGCTCTCCACAGGAAAGGCGAGAGGAACTCCAGGGTCGTGCCACCATTCCAAGAGTCCCCCAGATGTGTCAGTCCATTCCAGAAGAACCTGTTTTCCCTGCACTGCCTTGACGTTCGAGCCGAGGATCGACTCCCACCACGTGTGCACGTGGGACAGCCCAGTGGGAAAGCCTCGTGGGAAAGCCTCGTGGGAAAGACTCGAGGGAAAACCATAGATCCTTTGATCCACGCGGCGGACTGCATGACACTGCTGCTACCGCTATGGAGGAAAGTGCAAGTGCATGCCCGCATTCGAGACGAGGACTGACTCCCCTGTAGAGACTCCAGCAGTACCCCAAGATCCAGGTCAGCACTGGAGCGGAATCCTCAGGTTCCTGCCCCGACTCCACACAAGGTCTTAGGAACCGGCATCGACGGGAGAGGAATCCCGAGAGGCCCCCGAGGAACTCGCATGGGGACTGGCCTTTCCTGAGGCCACCAGAGCGGGTCCCTGATGGCCCCATCGTAGGTCGAGAGCACCTGCCGCAACTCGAGAAAATCCAGGAGGTTTTGCCCTCCAGGCGAATGAGGCTCATTTCCGCTGAGATTTCTCGAGGCTAATCACATCTAACCACTGGAACTTCCAAAGGGTCCTTCACACCCTTACTGCAACTCAAGAAGTTCCACGACATACCCGTCTCCACTCGAGAGGAAGCACGAGGGTCCCGCACACATCCAGGGGAGCCCCGTTTCCGCCTCCTAGCTCGAGATGAGGGATCCTTTCCCTGTTTCGTAGGGAAAGAATTCCCGGCGTACCCGTCGCATATCAAGAGGAGGCGCTCTCCACAGGAAAGGCGAGAGGAACTCCAGGGACGTGCCACCATTCCAAGAGTCCCCCAGATGTGTTAGTCCATTCCAGAGGAACCTGTTTTCCCTGCACTGCCTTGACGTTCGAGCCGAGGATCGACTCCCACCACGTGTGCACGTGGGACCGCCCTGTGGGAAAGACTCGTGGGAAAGCCTCGTGGGAAAGACTGGAGGGAAAACCATAGATCCTTTGATCCACGCGGCGCACTGCGTGACACTGCTGCTACCGCTCTTGAGGAAAGCACAAGTGCATGGCCGCATTCGGGACGAGGACTGACTCCTCTGGGGAGACTCCAGAAGTACCCCAAGATCCATGTCAGCACTGGAGAGGAATCCAGAGGTTCCGGCCCCTAATCCACACAAGGTCTTAAGCCCCGGCATCGACGGGAGAGGAATCCCGAGAGGCCCCCGTGGAACTCGCATGGGGACTGGCCTTTCCTGAGGCCACCAGAGCGGGTCCCTGAGGGCCCCGTCGTATGTCGAGAGCACCTGCCGCAACTCGAGAAAATCCAGGAGGTTTTGCCCTCCAGGCAAGATGAGGCTCATTTCCGCTGAGATTTCTCGAGGCTAATCACATCTAACCACTGGAACTTCCAAAGGGTCCTTCACACCCTTACTGCAACTCAAGAAGTTCCCCGACATACCCGTCTCCACTCGAGAGGAAGCACGAGGGTCCCGCACACATCCAGGGGAGCCCCGTTTCCGCCTCCTAGCTCGAGATGAGGGATCCGTTCACTGTTTCATAGGGAAAGAATTCCCGGCGTTCCCGTCGCATCTCAAGAGGAGGCGCTCTCCACAGGAAAGGCGAGAGGAACTCCAGGGTCCTGCCACCATTCCAAGAGTCCCCCAGATGTGTTAGTCCATTCCAGAGGAACCTGTTTTCCCTGCACTGCCTTGACGTTCGAGCCGAGGATGGACTCCCACCACGTGTGCACGTGGGACCGCCCTGTGGGAAAGACTCGTGGGAAAGCCTCGTGGGAAAGACTGGAGGGAAAACCATAGATCCTTTGATCCACGCGGCGGACTGCGTGACACTGCTGCTACCGCTCTGGAGGAAAGCACAAGTGCATGCTCGCATTCGAGACGAGGACTGACTCCCCTGGGGAGATTCCAGAAGTACCCCAAGATCCATGTCAGCACTGGAGAGGAATCCAGAGGTTCCGGCCCCTACTCCACACAAGGTCTTAGGCCCCGGCATCGACGGGAGAGGAATCCCGAGAGGCCCCCGAGGAACTCGCATGGGGACTGGCCTTTCCTGAGGCCACCAGAGCGGGTCCCTGACGTCCCCGTCGTAAGTCGAGAGCACCTGCTGCAACTCGAGAAAATCCAGGAGGTTTTGCCCTCCAGGCGAGATGAGGCCCATTTCCGCTGAGGCTTCTGAAGGCTAATCACATCTAACCACTGGAACTTCCAAAGTGTCCTTCACACCCTTGCTGCAACTCAAGAAGTTCCCCGACATACCCGTCTCCACTCGAGAGGAAGCACGAGGGTCCCGCACACATCCAGGGGAGCCCCGTTTCCGCCTCCTAGCTCGAGATGAGGGATCCTTTCCCTGTTTCGTAGGGAAAGAATTCTCGGCGTTCCCGTCGCATATCAAGAGGAGACGCTCTCCACAGGAAAGGCGAGAGGAACTCCAGGGTCGTGCCACCATTCCAAGAGTCCCCCAGATGTGTCAGTCCATTCCAGAGGAACCTGTTTTCCCTGCACTGCCTTGACGTTCGAGCCGAGGATCGACTCCCACCACGTGTGCACGTGGGACAGCCCAGTGGGAAAGCCTCGTGGGAAAGCCTCGTGGGAAAGACTCGAGGGAAAACCATAGACCCTTTGATCCACGCGGCGGACTGCGTGACACTGCTGCTACCGCTATGGAGTAAAGCGCAAGTGCATGCCCGCATTCGAGACGAGGACTGACTCCCCTGTAGAGACTCCAGCAGTACCCCAAGATCCATGTCAGCACTGGAGCGGAATCCTCAGGTTCCTGCCCCGACTCCACACAAGGTCTTAGGCACCGGCATCGACGAGAGAGGAATCCCGAGAGGCCCCCGAGGAACTCGCATGGGGACTGGCCTTTCCTGAGGCCACCAGAGCGGGTCCCTGATGGCCCCGTCGTAGGTCGAGAGCACCTGCCGCAACTCGAGAAAATCCAGGAGGTTTTACCCTCCAGGAGAATGAGGCACATTTCCGCTGAGATTTCTCGAGGCTAATCACATCTAACCACTGGAACTTCCAAAGGGTCCTTCACACCCTTACTGCAACTCAAGAAGTTCCCCGACATACCCAGCTCCACTCGAGAGGAAGCACGAGGGTCCCGCGCACATCCAGGGGAGCCCCGTTTCCGCCTCCTAGCTCGAGATGAGGGATCCTTTCCCTGTTTCGTAGGGAAAGAATTCCCGGCGTTCCCGTCGCATCTCAAGTGGAGGCGCTCTCCACAGGAAAGGCGAGAGGAACTCCAGGGTCGTGCCACCATTCCAAGAATCCCCCAGATGTGTCAGTCCATTCCAGAGGAACCTCTTTTCCCTGCACTGCCTTGACGTTCAAGCCGAGGATCGACTCCCACCACCTGTGCACGTGGGACAGCCCTGAGGGAAAGCCTCGTGGGAAATCCTCGTGGGAAAGACTCGAGGGAAACCATAGATCTTTGATCCACGCGGCGGACTGCGTGACACTCCTGCTACCGCTCTGGAGGAAAGCGCAAGTGCATGCCCCCGTTCGAGACGAGGACTGACTCCCCTGGGGAGTCTCCAGAAGCACCCCAAGATCCATGTCAGCACTGGAGAGGAATCCTCAGGTTCCGGCCCCGACTGCACACAAGGTCTTAGGTCCCGGCATCGGCGGGAGAGGAATCCCGAGAGGCCCCCGAGGAACTCGCATGGGGAGTGGCCTTTCCTGAGGCCACCAGAGCGGGTCCCTGAGGGCCCCGACGTAAGCCGAGAGCACCTGCCGCAACTCGAGAAAATGCAGGAGGTTTTGCCCTCCAGGCGAGATGAGGCTCATTTCCGCTGAGATTTCTCGAGGCTAATCACATCTAACCACTGGAACTTCCAAAGGGTCCTTCACACCCTTGCTGCAACTAAAGAAGTTCCCCGACATACCCGTCTCCACTCGAGAGGAAGCACGAGGGTCCCGCACACATCCAGGGGAGCCCCGTTTCCGCTCCTAGCTCGAGATGAGGGATCCTTTCCCTGTTTCGTAGGGAAAGAATTCCCGGCGTTCCCGTTGCACCTCAAGAGGAGGCGCTCTGCACGGGAAAGGCGAGAGGAACTCCAGGGTCGTGCCACCATTCCAAGAGTCCCCCAGATGTGTCAGTCCATTCCAGAGGAACCTGTTTTCCCTGCACTGCCTTGACGTTCGAGCCGAGGATTGACTCCCACCACGTGTGCACGTGGGACAGCCCTGTGGGAAAGACTCATGGGAAAGCCTCGTGGGAAAGACTCGAGGGAAAACCATAGATCCTTTGATCCACGCGACGGACTGCGTGACACTGCTCCTACCGCTCTGGAGGAAAGCCAAGTGCATGCAGCATTCGAGACGAAGACTGACTCTCCTGGGGAGACTCCAGAAGTACCCTAAGATCCATGTCAGCACTGGAGAGGAATCCTCAGGTTCCGGCCCCGACTCCACACAAGGTCTAAGGCCCCGGCATCGACGGGAGAGGAATCCCGAGAGGCCCCCGAGGAACTCGCATGGGGACTGGCGTTTCCTGAGGCCACAAGAGCGGGTCCCTGTGGTCCCCGTCGTAAGTCGAGAGCACCTGCCGCAACTCGAGAAAATCCAGGAGGTTTTGCCCTCCAGGCGAGATGAGGCCCATTTCCACTGAGGCTTCTCGAGGCTAATCACATCTAACCACTGGAACTTCCAAAGGGTCCTTCACACCCTTGCTGCAACTAAAGAAGTTCCCCGACATACACGTCTCCACTCGAGAGGAAGCACGAGGGTCCCGCACACATCCAGGGGAGCCCCGTTTCCGCCTCCTAGCTCGAGATGAGGGATCCTTTCCCTGTTTCGTAGGGAAAGAATTCCCGGCTTTCCCGTCGCATATCAAGAGGAGGCGCTCTCCACAGGAAAGGCGAGAGGAACTCCAGGGTCGTGCCACCATTCCAAGAGTCCCCCAGATGTGTCAGTCCATTCCAGAGGAACCTGTTTTCCCTGCACTGCCTTGACGTTCAAGCCGAGGATCGACTCCCAACACTTGTGCACGTGGGACAGCCCAGTGGGAAAGCCTCGTGGGAAAGCCTCCTGGGAAAGGCTCGAGGAAAACCATAGATCCTTTGATCCACGCGGCGGACTGCGTGACACTGCTGCTACCGCTCTGGAGGAAAGCGCAAGTGCATGCCCGCATTCGAGACGAGGACTGACTGCCCTGGGGAGACTCCAGAAGTACCCCAAGATCCATGTCAGCACTGGAGAGGAATCCTCAGGTCTGGCCTCGACTCCACAAGAGGTCTAAGGCCCCGGCATCGACGGGAGAGGAATCCCGAGAGGCCCCCGAGAAACTCGCATGGGGACTGGCCTTTCCTGAGGCCACCAGAGCGGGTCCCTGACGTCCCCGTCATACGTCGAGAGCACCTGCTGCAACTCGAGAAAATCCAGGAGGTTTTGCCCTCCTGGCGAGATGAGGCCCATTTCCGCTGAGTCTTTTCGAGGCTAATCACATCTAACCACTGGAACTTCCAAAGGGTCCTTCACACCCTTGCTGCAACTCAAGAAGTTCTCCGACATACCCGTCTCCACTCGAGAGGCAGCACGAGGGTCCCGCACACATCCAGGGGAGCCCCGTTTCCGCCTCCTAGCTCGAGATGAGGGATCTTTTCCTGTTTCGTAGGGAAAGAATTCCCAGCGTTCCCGTCACATATCAAGAGGAGGCGCTCTCCACAGGAAAGGCGAGAGGAACTCCAGTGTCGTGCCACCATTCCAAGAGTCCACCAGATGTGTCAGTCCATTCCAGCGGAACCTGTTTTCCCTGCACTGACATGACTTTCAAGCAGAGGATCGACTCCCACCACGTGTGCACGTGGGACAGCCCTGAGGGAAAGCCTCGTGGGAAAGCCTCGTGGGAAAGACTCGAGGGAAAGCCATAGATCCCTTGATCCACGCGGCGGAATGCGTGACACTACTGCTACCGCTTTGGAGGAAAGCGCAAGTGCATGCCCGAATTCGAGGCGAGGACTGACTACCCTGGGTAGACTCCAGAAGTACCCCAAGATCCATGTCAGCACTGGAGAGGAATCCTCAGGTTCCGGGCCCGACTCCACACAAGGTCTTAGGCCCCGGCATCGACGGGAGAGGAATCCCGAGAGGCCCCCGCGGAACTCGCATGGGGACTGGCCTTTCCTGAGGCCACCAGAGCGGGTCCCCGAGGTCCCCATCGTAAGTCGAGAGCACCTGCCGCAACTCGAGAAAATCCAGGAGGTTTTGCCCCCAGGCGAGATGAGGCCCATTTCCTCTGAGGCATCTCGAGGCTAATCACATGTAACCACTGGAACTTCAAAAGGGTCCTTCACATCCTTGCTGCAACTCAAGAAGTTCCCCGACATAGACATACCGTCTCCACTCGAGAGGAATCACGAGGGTCCCGCACACATCCAGGGGAGCCCCGTTTCCGCCTCCTAGCTCGAGAGGAGGGATCCTTTCCCTGTTTTGTAGGGAAAGAATTCCCGGCGTTCTCGTCGCATCTCAAGAGGAGGCGCTCTCACCAGGAAAGGCGAGAGTAACTCCAGGGTCGTGCCACCATTCCAAGAGTCCGCCAGATGTGTCAATCCATTGCAGAGGAACCTGTTTTCCCTGCACTGCCTTGACGTTCAAGCCGAGGATCGACTCCCACCACGTGAGCACGTGGGACAGCCCTGTGGGAAAGCCTCGTGGGAAAGCCTCGTGGGAAAGACTCGAGGGAAAACCATAGAATCTTTATTCAGGCGGCGGACTGCGTGACACTGCTGCTACCGCTCTGGAGGAAAGCGCAAGTGCATGCCCGCATTCGAGACGAGGACTGACTACCCTGGGGAGACTCCAGAAGTACCCCAAGATCTATGTCAGCACTGGAGAGGAAACCTCAGGTTCCGGCCCCGACTCCACATAAGGTCTTATGCCCCGGCATCGACGGGAGAGGAATCCCGAGAGGCCCCCGAGGAACTCGCATGGGGACTGGCCTTTCCTAAGGCCACCAGAGGGGGCCCCTGAGGTCCCGGTACTAAGTCGAGAGCACCTGCCGCAACTCGAGAAAATCCAGGAGGTTTTGCCCTCTAGGCGAGATGATGCCCATTTCCGCTGAGGCTTCTCCAGGCTAATCACATCTAACCACTGGAACTTCCAAAGGGTCCTTCACACCCTTGCTGCAATTCGAGAAGTTCCCCAACATACCCGTCTCCACTCGAGAGGAAGCACGAGGGTCCCGCACATATCCAGGGGAGCCCCGTTTCCGCCTCCTAGCTCGAGATGAGGGATCCTTTCCCTGTTTCGTAGAGAAAGAATTCCCGGTGTTCCCGTCGCAGATCAAGAGGAGGCGCTCTCCACAGGAAAGGCGAGAGGAACTCCAGGGTCGTGCCACCATTCCAAGAGTCCCCCAGATGTGTCAGTCCATTCCAGAGGAACCTGTTTTCCCTGCACTGCCTCGACGTTCAAGCCGAGGATCGACGCCCACCACGTGTGCACGTGGGACAGCCCTGTGGGAAAGCCTCGTGGGAAAGCCTCGTGGGAAAGACTCGAGGGAAAACCATAGATCCTTTGATCCACGCGGCGGACTGCGTGACACTGCTGCTACCGCTCTGGAGGAAAGCGCATGTGCATGCCCGCATTCGAGACGAGGACTGACTCCCCTGGGGAGACTCCAGAAGTACCCCAAGATCCATGTCGGCACTGGAGAGGAATCCTCAGGTTCCGGCCCCGACTCCACACAAGGTCTTAGGCCCCGGCATCGACGGGAGAGGAATCCCGAGAGGCCCCCGAGGAACTCGCATGGGGACTGGCCTTTCCTGAGGCCACCAGAGCGGGTCCCCGAGGTACCCATCGTAAGTCGAGAGCACCTGCCGCACTCGAGAAAATCCAGGAGGTTTTGCCCCCAGGCGGGATGAGGCCCATTTCCGCTGAGGCTTCTCGAGGCTAATCACATGTAACCACTGGAACGTCCAAAGGGTCCTTCACACCCTTGCTGCAACTCAAGAAGTTCCCCGACATAGACATACCGTCTCCACTCGAGAGGAAGCACCAGGGTCCCGCACACATCCAGGGGAGCCCCGTTTCGGCCTCATAGCTCGAGAGAAGGGATCCTTTCCCTGTTTCGTAGTGAAATAATTCCCAGCGTTCTCGTCGCATCTCAAGAGGAGGCGTTCTCCACAGGAAAGGGGAGAGGAACTCCAGGGTCGTGCCACCATTCCAAGCGTCCCCCAGATGTGTCAATCCATTGCAGAGGAACCTGTTTTCCCTGCACTGCCTTGACGTTCAAGCCGAGGATCGACTCCCACCACGTGAGCACGTGGGACAGCCCGGTGGGAAAGCCTCGTGGGAAAGCCTCGTGGGAAAGACTCGAGGGAAAACCATAGAATCTTTATTCACGCGGCGGAATCCGTGACACTGCTGCTACCGCTCTGGACGAAAGCCAAGTGCATGCCCGCATTCGAGACGAGGACTGACTCCCCTGGGGAGACTCCAGAAGTACCCCAAGATCTATGTCAGCACTGGAGAGGAATCCTCAAGTTCCGGCCCCGACTCCACATAAGGTCTTATGCCCCGGCACCGACGGGAGAGGAATCTCGAGAGGCCCCCCAGGAACTCGCATGGGGACTGGCCTTTCCTGAGGCCACCAGAGTGGGTCCCCGAGGTCCCCGTCGTAAGTCGAGAGCACCTGCCGCAACTCGAGAAAATCCAGGAGGTTTTGCCCTCCAGGCGAGATGAGGCCCATTTCCGCTGAGGATTCTCGAGGCTAATCACATGTAACCACTGGAACTTCCAAAGGGTCCTTCACACCCTTTCTGCAACTCAAGAAGTTCCCCGACATACCCGTCTCCACTCGAGAGGAAGCACGAGGGTCCCGCACATATCTAGAGGAGCCCCGTTTCAGACTCCTAGCTCGAGATGAGGGATCCTTTCCCTGTTTCGTAGGGAAAGAATTCCCGGCGTTCCCGTCGCAACTCAAGAGGAGGCGCTCTCCACAGGAAAGGCGAGAGGAACTCCAGGGTCGTGCCACCATTCCAAGAGTCCCCCAGATGTGTCAGTCCAATACAGAGGAACGTATATTCCCTGCACTGCCTCGACGTTCATGCCGAGGATCGACTCCCACCACGATGGCACGTGGGACAGCCCTGTGGGAAAGCCTCGTGGGAAAGCCTCGAGGGAAAGCCATAGATCCCTTGATCCACGCGGCGGAATACGTGACACTGCTGCTACCGCTCTGGAGGAAAGCGCAAGTGCATGCCCGCATTCGAGACCAGAGACAGACTCCCCTGGGGAGAATCCAGGAGTACCCCAAGATCCATGTCAGCACTGGAGAGGAATCCTCAGGTTCCGGCACCGACTCCACACAAGGTCTTAGGCCCCGGCATCGACGGGAGAGGAATCCCGAGAGGCCCCCGAGGAACTCGCATGGGGACTGGCCTTTCCTGAGGCCACCAGAGCGGGTCCCTGAGGTCCCCGTCGTAAGTCGAGAGCACCTGCCGCAACTCGAGAAAATCCAGGAGGTTTTGCTCTCCAGGCGAGATGAGGCCCATTTCCGCTGAGGCTTTTCGAAGCTAATCACACCTAACCTCTGGAACTTCCAAAAGGTCCTTCACACCCTTGCTGCAACACAAGAAGTTGCCTTGCATCCCCATCTCCACTCTAGAGGAAGCACGAGGGTCCTGGCTACATCCAGAGGAGCCCCGTTTCCCCCTCGTAGCTCGAGATGAGGGATCCTTTCGCTGCTTTTTCAGGAAAGAATTCTGGGCATTCCCGTCCCATCTCATGAGGAGGCGCTCTCCACAGGAAAGGCGAGAGGAAATCCAGTGTCGGGCCACCATACCAAGGGTCCCCCAGATGTCTCAGTCCATTCCAGAGGAACCTGTTTTCCCTACACTGCCTCGACTTTCATGCTGAGGATCGCCTCCCACCATGGTGGCACGTGGGACAGCCCTGTGGGTAAGCCTCGTGGGAAAACCTCGAGGGAATGCAACAGATCCCTTGATCCACTCGACAGGAAGCGTGACACTGCTGCTACCTCTCTGGAGGAAAGTGCACGTGCATACCCGCATTCGAGACGAGGACTTACTCCCCTGGGGTGACTCCAGAATTACCCCAAGATCCATGTCAGCACTGGAGAGGAATCCTCAGGTTCTGGCCCCGACTCCACACAAGGTCTAAGGCCCCGGCATCGAAGGGAGAGGAATCCCGAGAGGCCCCCGAGCAACTCGCATGGGGACTGGCCTTTCCTGAGCCCACCAGAGCGGGTCCCTGAGTTCCCCGTCATAAGTCGAGAGCACGTGCCAAAACTCGAGAAAATCCAGGAGGTTTTGCCCTCCAGGCGAGATGAGGCCCATTTCCGCTGAGGCTTCTCGAGGCTAATCACATCTAACCACTGGAACTTCCAAAGGGTCCTTCACACCCTTGCTGCAACTCAAGAAGCTCCCCGACATACCCGTCTCCACATGAGAGGAAGCACGAGGGTCCCGCACACATCCAGGGGAGCCCCGTTTCCACCTCCTAGCTCGAGATGAGGGATCCTTTCCCTGTTTCATAGGGAAAGAATTCCCGGCGTTCCCGTCGCATCTCAAGAGGAGGCGCTCTCCACAGGAAAGGCGAGAGCAACTCCAGGGTCGTGCCAGCATTCCAAGAGTCCCCCAGATGTGTCAGTCCATTCCAGAGGAACGTATTTTCCCTGCAATGCCTCGACTTTCATGCCGAGGATCGACTCCCACCACGGTGGCACTTGGGGCAGCCCTGTGGGAAAGCCTCGTGGGAAAGCCTCGAGGGAAAGCCATAGATCCCTTGATCTACCTGGCGGAATGTGTGACACTGCTGCTACCGCTCTGGAGGAAAGCGCAAGTGCATGCCCGCATTCGAGACGAGGACTGACTCCCCTGGGGAGACTCCAGAAGTCCCCCAAGATCCATGTCAGCACTGGAGAGGAATCCTCAGGTTCCGGCCCCGACTCCACACAAGGTCTTAGGCCCCGGCATCGACGGGAGAGGAATCCCGAGAGGCCCCCGAGGAACTCGCATGGGGACTGGCCTTTCCTGATGCCACCAGAGCGGGTCCCCGAGGTCCCCGTCGTAAGTCGAGAGCACCTGCCGCAACTCGAGAAAATCCAGGAGGTTTTGCCCTCCAGGCGAGATGAGGCCCATTTCCGCTGAGGCTTCTCGAGGCTCATCACATCTAACCACTGGAACTTCCAAAGGGTCCTTCACACCCTTGCTGCAACTCAAGAAGTTCCCCGACATACCTGTCTCCACTCGAGGGGAAGCACGAGGGTCCCGCACACATCCAGGGGAGCCCCGTTTTCGCCTCCTAGCTCGAATTGAGGGATCCTTTCTCTGTTTCGTAGGGAAAGAATTCCCGGCGTTCCCGTCGCATCTCAAGAGGAGGCGCTCTCCACAGGAAAGGCGAGAGGAACTCCAGGGTCGTGACACCATTCCAAGAGTCCCCCAGATGTGTCAGTCCATTCCAGAGGAACCTGTTTTCCCTGCACTGCCTTGACGTTCAAGCCGAGGTTCGACTCCCACCACGTGTGCACGTGGGACAGCCCTGTGGGAAAGCCTCGTGGGAAAGCCTCGTGGCAAAGACTCGAGGGAAACCTTAGATCCTTTGATGCACGCCCCGGACTGTGAGACAGTCTGCTACCACTCTGGAGGAAAGCGCAAGTGCATGCCCCCATTCGAGACGAGGACTGACTTCCCTGGGGAGACTCCAGAAGTACCCCAAGATCCATATCAGCACTGGAGAGGAATCCTCAGGTTCCGGCCCCGACTCCACACAAAGTCTTAGGCCCCGGCATCGAAGGGATAGGGATCCCGAGAGGCCCCCGAGCAACTCGCATGGGGACTGGCCTTTCCTGAGCCCGCCAGAGCTGGTCCCTGAGGTCCCCGTCGTAAGTCGAGAGCACCTGCCAAAACTCGAGAAAATCCAGGAGAATCTCCCCTCCAGGCGTGATAAGGCCCATTTCGGCTGGGACTTCTCGAGGCTAATCACATCTAGCGTCTGGAACTTCCAAAAGGCATTTCACACCCTTGCTGCAACTCACGAAGTTCCCCGACATACCCGTCTCCCCTCGAGAGGAATGCACGAGGGTTCCGCCCACATCCAGAGGAGCCCCGTTTCCGCCTCCTAGCTCGAGATGAGGGATGCTTTCGCTGCTTGTCAGGAAAGAATTCTGGGTGTTCCCGTCGCATCTCAAGAGGATGCGCTCTCCACAGAAATGGCGAGAGGAACTCCTGGGTCTTTCGACCATTCCCAGAGTCCACCAGATGTCTCAGTCCATTCCAGAGGAACTTGTTTTCCATGAACTGCCTCGACTTTCACGCCGGGATCTACAACCACCACGGTGGCAGGTGGAACAGCCCTGTGGGAAAGCCTCGTGGGAAAGGCACGTGGGAAAGCCTCTTGGGAAAGCCTCGAGGGAAAGCCACAGATCCCTTGATCCATGCGATGGGACGCGTGACACTGCTGCTACCGCCCTGGAGGAAAGCGCACGTGCATGCCTCGATTCGAGACGAGGACTTACTCCCCTGGGGGAGACTCCAGAAGTAGCCCAAGATCCATGTCAGCACTGGAGAGGCATCCTCAGGTTCCGGCCACGCCTCCACACAATGTCTTAGGCCCCAGCATCCAAGGGAGAGGAATCCCGAGAGGCCCGCGAGCAACTAGCATGGCGACTGGCCTTTCCTGAGGCCACAGAAGCAGGTTCCTAAGGTCCCCATCATAAGTCGAGAGCACCTGCCGCAACTCGAGAAAATCCAGGAGGTTTTGCCCTCCAGGCGATATGAGGCCCATTTCCGCTGAGGCTTCTCAAGGCTATTCACATCTAAGCTCTGGAACTTCCAAAAGGTCCTTCACACCCTTGCTGCAACTCAAGAAGTACCCCGACATCCCCGTCTCCACTCAGGAGGAAGCACGAATGTCCCACCCACATCCAGAGGGGCCCCGTTTCCGTCTCGTAGCTCGAGATGAGGGATCGTTTCCCTGCTTGGTCGGAAAAGAATTCCCGGCCGTCCCGTCACATTTCAAGAGGAGGCACTCTCCACAGGAAAGGCGAGAGGATCTCCAGCGTCGTGCCACCATTCCAAGAGTCCCCCATATGTTTCAGTCCATTCCAGAGGAACCTGTTTTTCCTGCACTGCCTCGACTTTCACGCCAAGGATTGACTCCCACCACGGTGGCACGTGGGACAGCCCAGTGGGAAAGCCTCGTGGGAAAGCCTCGAGGGAAAGCCACAGATCCCTTGATCCAAGCCACGGGAAGCGTGACATTGCTGCTACCGCTTTGGAGGAAAGCGCACGTGCATGCCCCCATAGGAGACGAGGACTTGCTCCCCTGGGGAGACTTCAGATGTACCCCAAGATCCATCTTAGCACTGGAGAGGAATCCTCAGGTTCCGGCCCTGAATCCACACAAGGTCTTAGGCCCCGTCATCGAAGTTAGATGAATCCCGAGAGGCCCCCGAGCAACTCGCACGAGGTCTGGCCTTTCCTGAGGTCACCAGAGCGGGTCCTTGAGGTCGCCGTTATAAGTCAAGAGCACCTGCCGCAACCCGAGAAAATCCACGAGGTTTTGCCCTCCAGGCGAGATGAGGCCCATTTCCGCTGAGGCTTCTCGAAGCTAATCACACCTAACCTCTGGAACTTCCAAAAGGTCCTTCACACCCTTGCTGCAACACAAGAAGTTGCCTTGCATCCCCATCTCCACTCTAGAGGAAACACGAGGGTCCTGGCTACATCCAGAGGAGCCCCGTTTCCCCCTCGTAGCTCGAGATGAGGGATCCTTTCGCTGCTTTTTCGGGAAAGAATTCTGGGCATTCCCGTCCCATCTCATGAGGCGGCGCTCTCCACAGGAAAGGCGAGAGGAACTCCAGTGTCGGGCCACCATACCAAGGGTCCCCCAGATGTCTCAGTCCATTCCAGAGGAACCTGTTTTCCCTACACTGCCTCGACTTTCATGCTGAGAATCGCCTCCCACCATGGTGGCACGTGGGACAGCCCTGTGGGTAAGCCTCGTGGGAAAACCTCGAGGGAATGCAACAGATCCCTTGATCCACTCGACAGGAAGCGTGACACTGCTGCTACCTCTCTGGAGGAAAGCGCACGTGCATGCCCGTATTCGAGACGAGGACTTACTCCCCTGGGGTGACCCCAGAATTACCCTAAGATCCATGTCAGCACTGGAGAGGAATCCTCAGGTTCTGTCCCCGACTCCACACAAGGTCTAAGGCCCCGGCATCGAAGGGAGAGGAATCCCGAGAGGCCCCCGAGCAACTCGCATGGGGACTGGCCTTTCCTGAGCCCACCAGAGCGGGTCCCTGAGTTCCCCGTCATAAGTCGAGAGCACGTGCCAAAACTCGAGAAAATCCAGGAGGTTTTGCCCTCCAGGCGAGATGAGGCCCATTTCCGCTGAGGCTTCTCGAGGCTAATCACATCTAACCACTGGAACTTCCAAAGGGTCCTTCACACCCTTGCTGCAACTCAAGAAGCTCCCCGACATACCCGTCTCCAATCGAGAGGAAGCACGAGGGTCCCGCACACATCCAGGGGAGCCCCGTTTCCGCCTCCTAGCTCGAGATGAGGGATCCTTTCCCTGTTTCGTAGGGAAAGAATTCCCGGGGTTCCCGTTGCATCTCAAGAGGAGGCGCTCTCCACAGGAAAGGCGAGAGGAACTCCAGGGTCGTGCCACCATTCCACGAGTCCCCCAGATGTGTCACTCCATTCCAGAGGAACCTGTTTTCCCTGCACTGCCTTGACGTTCAAGCCAAGGATCGACTCCCACCACGTGTGCACATGGGACAGCCCTGTGGGAAAGCCTCATGGGAAAGCCTCGTGGGAAAGCCTCGAGGGAAAGCCATAGATCCCTTGATCCACGCGGCGGAATGCGTGACACTGCTTCTACCGCTCTGGAGGAAAGCGCAAGTGCATGCCCGCATTCGAGACGAGGACTGACTCCCCTGGGGAGACTCCAGGAGTACCCCAAGTTCCATGTCAGCACTGGAGAGGAATCCTCAGTTTCCGGGCCCGATTCCACACAAGGTCTTCGTCCCGGGAATCGAAAAGGGAGGAATCCCGAGAGGCCCCGGAGAAACTCGAATGGGGTCTGGCCAGGCCTGAGGCCACCAGAGACAGTCCGTTAGGTCACCATCGTAAGACGAGAGCACCTTTCGCAAGTCGAGAAAATCCAAGAGGTTCTCCCCTCCAGGCTAGATGAGGCCCTTTTCCGCTGAGGCGTCTCGAGGCTAATCACATCTAACCTCTGGAACTTCCAAAGGGTCCTTCACACCCTTGCTGCAACTCAAGAAGTTCCCGGACATACCCGTCTCCACTCGAGAGGAAGCACGATGGTCCCACCCACATCCAGAGGAGCCCCGTTTCCGCCTCCTAGCTCGAGATGAGGGGATCCTTTCCCTGCTTGGTCGGAAAAGAATACCCAGTCTTCCTGTCGCATGTCAAGAGGAGGCGCTCCTCACAGAAAAGGCGAGAGGAACTCAACGGTCGTGCCACAATTCCCAGAGTCCCCCAGATGTCTCATTCCATTCCAGAGGAACCTGTTTTCCCTGCACTGCCTCGACTGTCACGCCCAGGATCCACTCCCACCACGGTGGCAGTTGGGATAGCACTGTGGAAAATCCTCCTGGGAAAGCCTCATGGGAAAGCCTCGAGGGAAAGCCACAGATCCCTTGATTCACGCGACGGGAAGCGTGACACTGCTGCTACCCCTCTGGAGGAAAGCGGACGTGCATGCTCCCATTCGAGACGAGAACTTATCCCCTGGGGAGACTCCAAAAGTACCCCAAGATCCATGTCAGCACTGGAGAGGAATCCTCAGGTTCCGGCCCCGACTCCACACCAGGTCTAAGGCCCCGGCATCGACGGGAGAGGAATCCCGAGAGGCCCCCGCGCAACTCGCATGGGGACTGGCCAGTCCTGAGGCCACCAGAGCGGGTCCCTCAATTCCCTGTCGTAAGTGGAGTGCACCTGTCACAACTCGAGAAAATCCAGGAGGCTTTGCCCTCCAGGCGAGATGAGGCCCATTTCCGCTAAGGCTTCTCGAGGCTAATCACGCCTAACTTATGGAACTTCAAAAAGGTGCTTCACACCCTTGTTGCAACTCAAGAATTTCCCCGACATACCCGTGTCCACTCTAGAGGAAGCACGAGGGTCCCGCCCACATCCAGAGGAGCACCGTTTCCGCTTCGCAGCTCGAGATGAGGGATATTGTCACTGCTCTGTCGGGAAAGAATTTTGGGCGTTCCTGTCGCATCTCAAGGGGAGGTGCTCTCCACAGGATAGGCGAGAGGAATTCCAGCCTCGTGCCACCATTCCAAGAGTCCCCAGATATCTCAGTCCATTCCAGAGGAACCTGTTTTCCCTGCACTGCCTGGACTATGATTGCGAGGATCGACTGCCACCACGGTGGCACGTGGGACAGCCCTGTGGGAAAGCCTCGAGGGAAAGCCTGGAGGGAAAGTCACAGATCCCTTCATCCAGGCGATGGGAAGCATGACACTGCTGCTACAGTTCGGGAGGAAAGCGCACGTGCATGCCCCATTTGAGACGAGGACTTACTCCCCTGGCGAGACTCCAGAAGTACCCCAAGATCCATGTCAGCACTGGAGAGGAATCCTCAGGTTCCGGGCCCGACTCCAAACAAGGTCTTAGGCACCGACACCGAAGGGACAGGTTTCCTGAGAGGCCCGCGAGCAACTCGCACGGGGACTGGCCTTTCCTGAGGCCACCAGAGAGGGTCCCTGAGGTCCCTGTCCTAAGTCGAGAGCACCTGCCGCAACTCGAGAAAATCCAGGAGATTCTCCCCTCCAGGCGTGATGAGGCCCATTTCGGCTGAAACTTCTCGAGGCTAATCACATCTAGCGTCTGGAACTTCCAAAAGGCACTTCACACCCTTGCTGCAACTCACGAAGTTCCCCGACATACCCGTCTCCTCGCGAGAGGAAGCACGAGGGTCCCGACCACATCCAGAGGAGCCCAGTTTCCGCCTCGTAGCTCGAGATGAGGGATGCTTTCGCCGCTAGGTCGGGAAAGAATTCCTGGCGTTCCCGTCTCACCTCAGAGGAGGCGCTCTTCACCGGAAAGGCAAGAGGAACTCCAGCGTCGTGCCACCATTCCAAGAGTCCCCCAGATGTCTCAGTCCATTCTAGAGGAAACTGTTTTCCCTGCACTGCCTCGACTTTCACGCCGAGGATCGACACACACCACGGTGGTACGTGGGACATCCCTGTGGGAAAGCCTCGTGGGAAATCCTCGAGGGAAAGCCACAGATCCCTTGATCCAGGCAATGGGAAGCGTGACACTGCTGCTACAGTTCTGGAGGAAAGCAGACGTGCATGCCGCCATTTGAGACGAGGACTTACTCCCCTTGGGAGACTCCAGAAGTACCCCAAGATCCATGTCAGCACTGGAGAGGAATCCTCAGGTTCCGGCCTCGACTCCACACAAGGTCTTAGGCCCCGGCATCGACGGGAGAGGAATCCCGAGAGGTCCCCGAGGAACTCGCATGGGGACTGGCCTTTCCTGAGGCCACCAGAGCGGGTCCCTGAGGTCCCCGTCGTAAGTCGAGAGCACCTGCCGCAACTCGAGAAAATCCAGGAGGTTTTGCTCTCCAGGCGAGATGAGGCCCATTTCCGCTGAGGCTTCTCGAGGCTAATCACACCTAACCTCTGGAACTTCCAAAGGGTCCTTCACACCCTTGCTGCAACTCAAGAAGTTCCCTGATATACCCGTCTCCACTCGAAAGGAAGCACGAGAATCCCAGGAAAATCCACAGGAGCGTCGTTTCCGCCTGTAGCTCGAGATGAGGGATCCTTTCGCTGCTTTTTCGGGAAAGAATTCTGGGCATTCCCGTCCCATCTCATGAGGAGGCGCTCTCCACAGGAAAGGCGAGAGGAACCCCAGTGTCGGGCTACCATACCAAGGGTCCCCCAGATGTCTCAGTCCATTCCAGAAGAACCTGTTTTCCCTACACTGCCTCGACTTTCATGCTGAGGATCGCCTCCCACCATGGTGGCACGTGGGACAGCCCTGTGGGTAAGCCTCGTGGGAAAACCTCGAGGGAAAGCAACAGATCCCTTGATCCACTCGACAGGAAGCGTGACACTGCTGCTACCTCTCTGGAGGAAAGCGCACGTGCATGCCGCCATTCAAGACGAGGACTGACTCCCCTGGGGAGACTCCAGAATTACCCCAAGATCCATGTCAGCACTGGAGAGGAATCCTCAGGTTCTGGCCCCGACTCCACACAAGGTGTAAGGCCCCGGCATTGAAGGGAGAGGAATCCCGAGAGGCCCCCGAGCAAGTCGCATGGGGACTGGCCTTTCCTGAGGCCCCCAGAGCGGGTCCCCGAGGTCCCCGTCGTAAGTCGAGAGCACCTGCCGCAACTCGAGAAAATCCTGGAGGTTTTGTCCTCCAGGCGAGATGAGGCCCATTTCCGCTGAGGCTTCTCGACGCTAATCACATCTAACCACTGGAACTTCCAAAGGGTCCTTCACACCCTTGCTGCAACTCAAGAAGCTCCCGACATACCTGTCTCCACTCGAGAGGAAGCACGAGGGTCCCGCACACATCCAGGGGAGCCCCGTTTCCGCCTCCTAGCTCGAGATGAGGGATCCTTTCCCTGTTTCGCAGGGAAAGAATTCCCGGCGTTCCCGTCGCATCTCAAGAGGAGGCGCTCTCCACAGAAAAGGCGAGAGGAACTCCAGGGTCGTGCCACCATTCCCAGAGTCTGCCAGATGTCTCAGTAAATACCAGAGGAACCTGTTTTCCCTGCACTGACTCGACTTTCATGCCGAGGATCGACTCACACCACGGTGGCACCTGGGACAGCCCTGTGGGAAAGCCTCGTGGGAAAGCCTCGTGGAAAATCCTCGAGGGAAAGCCACAGACCCCATGACTCACTAGATGGGAAGCGTGACACTGCTGCTACAAATCGGGAGGAAAGCGCACGTGCATGCCCCATCTAGAGACGAGGACTCGCTCCCCTGGGGAGACTCCAAAAGTACCCCAAAATCCATGTCACCACTAGAGAGGAAACCTCAGATTCTGGCTCCGACTCAACACAAGGTCTTAGGCCCCGGCATCGACGGGAGAGGAATCCCGAGAGGCCCCCGAGGAACTCGCATGGGGACTGGCCTTTCCTGAGGCCACCAGAGCGGGTCCCTGAGGTCCCCGTCGTAAGTCGAGAGCACCTGCCGCAACTCGAGAAAATCCAGGAGGTTTTGCCCTGCAGGGGAGATGAGGCCCATTTCCGCTGAGGCGTCTCGAGTCTAATCACATCTAACCACTTGAACTTCCAAAGGGTCCTTCACACCCTTGCTGCAACTCAAGAAGTTCCCCGACATACCCGACTCCACTCGAGAGGAAGCACGAGGGTCCCGCACACATCCACGGGAGCCCCGTTTCCGCCTCCTAGCTCGAGATGAGGGATCCTTTCCCTGTTTCGTAGGGAAAGAATTCCCGGCGTTCCCGTTGCCTCTCAAGAGGAGGCGCTCTCCACAGGAAAGGCGAGAGGAACTCCAGGGTCGTGCCACCATTCCAAGAGTCCCCCAGATGTGTCAGTCCATTCCAGAGGAACCTGTTTTCACTGCACTGCCTTGACGTTCAAGCCGAGGATCGGCTCCCACCACGTGTGCACGTGGGACAGCCCTGTGGGAAAGCCTCGTGGGAAAGCTTCGTGGGAAAGACTCCAGGGAAAAATATAGATCCTTTGATCCACGCGGTGGACTGCGTGACACTGCTGCTACCGCTCTGGAGGAAAGCGCAAGTGCATGCCCGCATTCGAGACGAGGAGTGACTCCCCTGGGGAGACTCCAGAAGCACCCCAAGATCCATGTCAGCACTGGAGAGGAATCCTCAGGTTCCGACCCCGACTCCACACAAGGTCTTAGGCCCCGGCATCGGCGGGAGAGGAATCCCGAGAGGCCCCCGAGGAACTCGCATGGGGACTGGCCTTTCCTGAGGCCACCAGAGCGGGCCCCTGAGGTACCCGTCGTAAGTCCAGAGCACCTGCTGCAACTCGAGAAAATCCAGGAGGTTTTGCCTTCCAGGCGAGATGAGGCCCATTTCCGCTGAGGCCTCTCGAGGCTAATCACATCTAACCACTGGAACTTCCAAAGGGTTCTTCACACCCTTGCTGCAACTCAAGAAGTTCCCCGACATACCCGTCTCCACTCGAGAGGAAGCACGAGGGTCCCCCACACATCCAGGGGAGAACCGTTTCCGCCTCCTAGCTCGAGATGAGGGATCCTTTCCCTGTTTCCTAGGGAAAGAATTCCCGGCGTTCCCGTCGCATCTTAAGAGGAGGCGCTCTCCACAGGAAAGGCGAGAGGAACTCCAGGGTCGTGCCACCATTCCCAGAGTCCCCCAGATGTCCCAGTCCATTCCAGAGGAACCTGTTTTCCCTCCACTGCCTCGACTTTCACGCCTCAGATCGACTCACACCACGGTGGCACATGGGACAGCCCTGTGGGAAAGCCTCATGGGAAAGCCTTGTGGGAAAACCTCGAGGGAAAGCCACAGATCCCATGAACGACGCGACGGGAAGCCTGACAATGCTGCTACTGCTCTGGAGGAAAGCGCACGTGCATGCCCCCATTCGAGACAAGGACTGACTCCCCTGGCGAGAATCCAGAAGTACCCCAAGAACCATGTCAGCACTGGAGAGGAATCCTCAGTTTCCGTGCCCAACTCCACACGGGGTCTTAGGCCCCGGCATCGACGGGAGAGGAATCCCAAGAGGTCCCCGAGAAGCTCGAATGCGGTCTGGCCAGGCCTGAGGCCACCAGAGCGGGTCCCTTAGGTCTCCGTCGTAACACTAGAGCACCTGCCGCAACTCGGGAAAATCCAGGAGGATCTCCCCTCCAGGCTAGATGAGGCCCATGTGCGCTGCGGCTTCTCGAGGCTAATCACACCTAACCTCTGGAACTTCCAAAAGGTCCTTCACATCCTTGCTGCAACTCAAGAAGTTACCCGACATACCCCTCTCCACTCTAGAGGAAGCTCGAGGGTCCCGCCCATATCCAGTGGAGCGCCATTTCCGCCTCGTAGCTCCATATGAGGGATCCTTTCGCTGCTTGGTCGGGAAAGAATTCTGGGCTTTCCTGTCGCATCTCAAGAGAAGGCTCTCTCCACAGGAAAGGCGAGAGGAACTCCAGGATAGTGCCACCATTCCCAGAGTCCCCCAGATATTTCAGTCCATTCCAGAGGAAACTGTTTTCCCTGCACTGCCTCGACTTTCACTCCACGGATCGACTCACACCACGGTGGCACGTGGGACAGCCCTGTTGGAAAGCCTCATGGGAAAGCCTCGTGCGAAATCCTCGAGGGAAAGCCACAGATCCCATTATCGACGTGACGAAAAGCGTGACACTTCTGCTACAGCTCGGGAGGAAAGCGCACGTGATGCCCCCTCTCGAGACCAGGACTAACTCCCCTGGGGAGACTCCAAAAGTACCCCAAGATCCATGTCAGCACTGGAGAGGAATCCTCAGTTTCCGGGCCCGATTCCACACAAGGTCTTCGTCCCGGGCATCGAAAAGAGAGGAATCCCGAGAGGCCCCGGAGAAACTCGAATGGGGTCTGGCCAGGCCTGAGGCCACCAGAGCCAGTCCGTTAGGTCACCATCGTAAGACGAGAGCACCTTCCGCAAGTCGAGAAAATCCAAGAGGTTCTCCCCTCCAGGCTAGATGAGGCCCTTTTCCGCTGAGGCGTCTCGAGGCTAATCACATCTAACCTCTGGAACTTCCAAAGGGTCCTTCACACCCTTGCTGCAACTCAAGAAGTTCCCAGACATACCCGTCTCCACTCGAGAGGAAGCACGATGGTCCCACCCACATCCAGAGGAGCCCCGTTTCCGCCTCCTAGCTCGAGATGAGGGGATGCTTTCCCTGCTTGGTCGGAAAAGAATACCCAGTCTTCCTGTTGCATGTCAAGAGGAGGCGCTCCTCACAGAAAAGGCGAGAGGAACTCAACGGTCGTGCCACAATTCCCAGAGTCCCCCAGATGTCTCATTCCATTCCAGAGGAACCTGTTTTCCCTGCACTGCCTCGACTTTCACGCCCAGGATCCACTCCCACCACGGTGGCAGTTGGGATAGCACTGTGGAAAATCCTCCTGGGAAAGCCTCATGGGAAAGCCTCGAGGGAAAGCCACAGATCCCTTGATTCACGCGACGGGAAGCGTGACACTGCTGCTACCCCTCTGGAGGAAAGCGGACGTGCATGCTCCCATTCGAGACGAGAACTTATCCCCTGGGGAGACTCCAAAAGTACCCCAAGATCCATGTCAGCACTGGAGAGGAATCCTCAGGTTCCGGGCCCGACTCCACACCAGGTCTAAGGCCCCGGCATCGACGGGAGAGGAATCCCGAGAGGCCCCCGCGCAACTCGCATGGGGACTGGCCAGTCCTGAGGCCACCAGAGCGGGTCCCTCAATTCCCTGTCGTAAGTGGAGTGCACCTGTCACAACTCGAGAAAATCCAGGAGGCTTTGCCCTCCAGGCGAGATGAGGCCCATTTCCGCTAAGGCTTCTCGAGGCTAATCACGCCTAACTTATGGAACTTCAAAAAGGTCCTTCACACCCTTGTTGCAACTCAAGAATTTCCCCGACATACCCGTGTCCACTCTAGAGGAAGCACGAGGGTCCCGCCCACATCCAGAGGAGCACCGTTTCCGCTTCGCAGCTCGAGATGAGGGATATTGTCACTGCTCTGTCGGGAAAGAATTTTGGGCGTTCCTGTCGCATCTCAAGGGGAGGTGCTCTCCACAGGATAGGCGAGAGGAATTCCAGCCTCGTGCCACCATTCCAAGAGTCCCCAGATATCTCAGTCCATTCCAGAGGAACCTGTTTTCCCTGCACTGCCTGGACTTTGATTGCAAGGATCGACTGCCACCACGGTGGCACGTGGGACAGCCCTGTGGGAAAGCCTCGAGGGAAAGCCTGGAGGGAAAGTCACAGATCCCTTCATCCAGGCGATGGGAAGCGTGACACTGCTGCTACAGTTCGGGAGGAAAGCGCACGTGCATGCCCCATTTGAGACGAGGACTTACTCCCCTGGCGAGACTCCAGAAGTACCCCAAGATCCATGTCAGCACTGGAGAGGAATCCTCAGGTTCCGGGCCCGACTCCAAACAAGGTCTTAGGCACCGACACCGAAGGGACAGGTTTCCTGAGAGGCCCGCGAGAAACTCGCACGGGGACTGGCCTTTCCTGAGGCCACCAGAGAGGGTCCCTGAGGTCCCTGTCCTAAGTCGAGAGCACCTGCCGCAACTCGAGAAAATCCAGGAGATTCTCCCCTCCAGGCGTGATGAGGCCCATTTCGGCTGAAACTTCTCGAGGCTAATCACATCTAGCGTCTGGAACTTCCAAAAGGCACTTCACACCCTTGCTGCAACTCACGAAGTTCCCCGACATACCCGTCTCCTCGCGAGAGGAAGCACGAGGGTCCCGACCACATCCAGAGGAGCCCCGTTTCCGCCTCGTAGCTCGAGATGAGGGATGCTTTCGCCGCTAGGTCGGGAAAGAATTCCTGGCGTTCCCGTCTCACCTCAGAGGAGGCGCTCTCCACCGGAAAGGCAAGAGGAACTCCAGCGTCGTGCCAACATTCCAAGAGTCCCCCAGATGTCTCAGTCCATTCTAGAGGAAACTGTTTTCCCTGCACTGCCTCGACTTTCACGCCGAGGATCGACACACACCACGGTGGTACGTGGGACATCCCTGTGGGAAAGCCTCGTGGGAAATCCTCGAGGGAAAGCCACAGATCCCTTGATCCAGGCAATGGGAAGCGTGACACTGCTGCTACAGTTCTGGAGGAAAGCAGACGTGCATGCCGCCATTTGAGACGAGGACTTACTCCCCTGGGGAGACTCCAGAAGTACCCCAAGATCCATGTCAGCACTGGAGAGGAATCCTCAGGTTCCGGCCTCGACTCCACACAAGGTCTTAGGCCCCGGCATCGACGGGAGAGGAATCCCGAGAGGTCCCCGAGCAACTCGCATGGGGACTGGCCTTTCCTGAGGCCACCAGAGCGGGTCCCTGAGGTCCCCGTCGTAAGTCGAGAGCACCTGCCGCAACTCGAGAAAATCCAGGAGGTTTTGCTCTCCAGGCGAGATGAGGCCCATTTCCGCTGAGGCTTCTCGAGGCTAATCACACCTAACCTCTGGAACTTCCAAAAGGTCCTTCACACCCTTGCTGCAACTCAAGAAGTTCCCTGATATACCCGTCTCCACTCGAAAGGAAGCACGAGAATCCCAGGAAAATCCACAGGAGCGCCGTTTCCGCCTCGTAGCTCGAGATGAGGGATCCTTTCCCCGTTTGGTCAGAAAAGAATTCCCGGCGTTCTAGTCGCATCTCAAGAGGAGGCGCTCTCCATAGGAAAGGCGAGAGGAACTCCAGGGTCGTGCCACCATTCCCAGAGTCTGCCAGATGTCTCAGTAAATACCAGAGGAACCTGTTTTCCCTGCACTGACTCGACTTTCATGCCGAGGATCGACTCACACCACGGTGGCACCTGGGACAGCCCTGTGGGAAAGCCTCGTGGGAAAGCCTCGTGGAAAATCCTCGAGGGAAAGCCACAGACCCCATGACTCACTAGATGGGAAGCGTGACACTGCTGATACAAATCGGGAGGAAAGCGCACGTGCATGCCCCCTCTCGAGACGAGGACTCGCTCCCCTGGGGAGACTCCAAAAGTACCCCAAAATCCATTTCACCACTGGAGAGGAAACCTCAGGTTCTGGCTCCGACTCAACACAAGGTCTTAGGCCCCGGCATCGACGGGAGAGAAATCCCGAGCGGCCCCCGAACAAATCGAATGGGGCCTGGCCAGTCCTGAGGCCACCAGAGCGGGTCCTTAGGTCACCGTTGTAAGACCAGAACACCTGCCACAACTCCAGAAAATCCAGGAGGTTTTCCCCTCAGGTTAGATGAGGACAATTTCAGCTGAGGCGTCTCGAGGCTAATCACATCGAACCTCTGGAATATCCAAAGGGTCCATAACACCCTGGCTGCAACTCAAGAAGTTCCCCGACATACCCTTATCCCCTCCAGAGGAAGCACGAGGGTCTCGCCCACATCCAGAGGAGCACCGTATCCGCCTCGTAGCTCGAGATGAGGGATTCTTTCGCTGCTTTTTCGGGAAAGAATTCTGGGCATTCCCGTCCCATCTCCTGAGGCGGTGCTCTCCACAGGAAAGGCGAGAGGAACTCCAGTGTCGGGCTACCATACCAAGGGTCCCCCAGATGTCTCAGTCCATTCCAGAAGAACCTGTTTTCCCTACACTGCCTCGACTTTCATGCTGAGGATCGCCTCCCACCATGGTGGCACGTGGGACAGCCCTGTGGGTAAGCCTCGTGGGAAAACCTCGAGGGAAAGCAACAGATCCCTTGATCCACTCGACAGGAAGCGTGACACTGCTGCTACCTCTCTGGAGGAAAGCGCACGTGCATGCCCGCATTCGAGACGAGGACTGACTCCCCTGGGGAGACTCCAGAATTACCCCAAGATCCATGTCAGCACTGGAGAGGAATCCTCAGGTTCCGGCCCCGACTCCACACAAGGTCTTAGGCCCCGCCATCGACGGCAGAGGAATCCCGAGAGGCCCCCGAGGAACTCGCATGGGGACTGGCCTTTCCTGAGGCCACCAGAGCGGGTCCCCGAGGTCCCCGTCGTAAGTCGAGAGCACCTGCCGCAACTCGAGAAAATCCAGGAGGTTTTGCCCTCCAGGCGAGATGAGGCCCATTTCCGCTGAGGCTTCTCGAGGCTCATCACATCTAACCACTGGAACTTCCAAAGGGTCCTTCACACCCTTGCTGCAACTCAAGAAGTTCCCTGACATACCCGTCTCCACTCGAGAGGAAGCACGAGGGTCCCGCACACATCCAGGGGAGCCCCGTTTCCGCCTCCTAGCTTGAGATGAGTGATCCTTTCCCTGTTTCGTACGGAAAGAATTCCCGGCGTTCCCGTCGCATCTCAAGAGGAGGCGCTCTCCACAGGAAAGGCGAGAGGAAGTCCAGGGTCGTGCCACCATTCCAAGAGTCCCCCAGATGTGTCAGTCCATTCCAGAGGAACCTGTTTTCCCTGCACTGCCTTGACGTTCAAGCCGAGGATCGACTCCCACCACGTGTGCATGTGGGACAGCCCTGTGGGAAAGCCTCGTGGGAAAGCCTCGTGGGAAAGACTCGAGGGAAAACCATAGATCCTTTGATCCACGCGGCGGACTGCGTGACACTGCTGCTACCGCTCTGGAGGAAAGCGCAAGTGCATGCCCGCATTCGAGACGAGGACTGACTCCCCTGGGGAAACTCCAGAAGTACCCCAAGATCCATGTCAGCACTGGAGAGGAATCCTCAGGTTCCGGCCCCGACTCCACTCAAGGTCTTAGGCCCCGGCATCGACGGGACAGGAATCCCGAGAGGCCCCCGAGGAACTCGCATGGGGACTGGCCTTTCCTGAGCCCACCATAGCGGGTCCCTGAGGTCCCCTTCGTAAGTCGAGAGCACCTGCCAAAACTCGAGAAAATCCAGGAGATTCTCCCCTTCAGGCGTGATAAGGCCCATTTCGGCTGGGATTTCTCGAGGCTAATTACATCTAGCGTCTGGAACTTCCAAAAGGCATTTCACACCCTTGCTGCAACTCACGAAGTTCCCCGACATACCCGTCTCCCCTCGAGAGGAATGCACGAGGGTCCCGCCCACATCCAGAGGAGCCCCGTTTCCGCCTCGTAGCTCGAGATGAGGGATGCTTTCGCTGCTTGTCAGGAAAGAATTCTGGGCGTTCCCGTCGCATCTCATGAGGATGCGCTCTCCACAGGAATGGCGAGAGGAACTCCTGGGTCTTGCCACCATTCCCAGAGTCCACCAGATGTCTCAGTCCATTCCAGAGGAACTTGTTTTCCATGAACTGCCTCGACTTTCACGCCGGGATCGACTCCCACCACGGTGGCAGGTGGAACAGCCCTGTGGGAAAGCCACGTGGGAAAGGCACGTGGGAAAGCCTCTATGGAAAGCCTCGAGGGAAAGCCACAAATCCCTTGATCCATGCGACGGGACGCGTGACACTGCTGCTACCGCCCTGGAGGAAAGCGCACGTGCATGCCTCGATTCGAGACGAGGACTTACTCCCCTGGTGGAGACTCCAGAAATAGCCCAAGATCCATGTCAGCACTGGAGAGGAATCCTCAGGTTCCGGCCACGCCTCCACACAAGGTCTTAGACCCCAGCATCCAAGGGAGAGGAATCCTGAGAGGCCCGCGAGCAACTAGCATGGCGACTGGCCTTTCCTGAGGCCACAGAAGCAGGTTCCTAAGGTCCCCGTCATAAGTCGAGAGCACCTGCCGCAACTCGAGAAAATCCAGGATGTTTTTCCCTCCAGGCGTTATGAGGCCCATTTCCGCTGTGGCTTCTCAAGGCTATTCACATCTAAGCTCTGGAACTTCCAAAAGGTCCTTCACACCCTTGCTGCCACTCAAGAAGTACCCCGACATCCCCGTCTGCACTCAGGAGGAAGCACGAATGTCCCACCCACATCCAGAGGGGCCCCGTTTCCGTCTCGTAGCTCGAGATGAGGGATCGTTTCCCTGCTTGGTCGGAAAAGAATTCCCGGCCGTCCCGTCACATTTCAAGAGGAGGCACTCTCCACAGGAAAGGCGAGAGGATCTCCAGAGTCGTGCCACCATTCGAAGAGTCCCCCATATGTTTCAGTCCATTCCAGAGGAACCTGGTTTTCCTGCACTGCCTCGACTTTCACGCCAAGGATTGACTCCCACCACGGTGGCACGTGGGACAGCCCAGTGGGAAAGCCTCGTGGGAAAGCCTCGAGGGAAAGCCACAGATCCCTTGATCCAAGCGACGGGAAGCGTGGCATTGCTGCTACCGCTTTGGGGAAAGCGCACGTGCATGCCCCCATAGGAGACGAGGACTTACTCCCCTGGGGAGACTTCAGACGTACCCCAAGATCCATGTTAGCACTGGAGAGGAATCCTCAGGTTCCGGCCCTGAATCCACACAAGGCCTTAGGCCCCGTCATCGAAGGTAGATGAATCCCGAGAGGCCCCCGAGCAACTCGCACGGCGTCTGGCCTTTCCTGAGGCCACCAGAGCGGGTCCTTGAGGTCGCCGTCATAAGTCAAGAGCACTTGCCGAAACTCGAGAAAATCCAGGAGGTTTTGCCCTCCAGGCCAGATGAGGCCCATTTCCGCTGAGGCTTCTCGAAGCTAATCACACCTAACCTCTGGAACTTCCAAAAGGTCCTTCACACCCTTGCTGCAACACAAGAAGTTGCCTTGCATCCCCGTCTCCACTCTAGAGGAAGCACGAGGGTCCTGGCTACATCCAGAGGAGCCCCGTTTCCCCCTCGTAGCTCGAGATGAGGGATCCTTTCGCTGCTTTTTCGGGAAAGAATTCTGGGCATTCCCGTCCCATCTCATGAGGAGGCACTCTCCACAGGAAAGGCGAGAAGAACTCCAGTGTCGGGCCACCATACCAAGGGTCACCCAGATATCTCAGTCCATTCCAGAGGAACCTGTTTTCTCTACACTGCCTCGACTTTCATGCTGAGGATCGCCTCCCACCATGGTGGCACGTGGGACAGCCCTGTGGGTGAGCCTCGTGGGAAAACCTCGAGGGAAAGCAACAGATCCCTTGATCCACTCGACAGGAAGCGTGACAAGGCTGCTACCTCTCTGGAGGAAAGCGCACGTGCATGCCCGCATTCGAGACGAGGACTTACTCCCCTGGGGAGACTCCAGAATTACCCCAAGATCCGTGTAAGCACTGGAGATGAATCCTCATGGTCTGGCCCCGACTCCACACTAGGTCTAAGGCCCCGGCATCGAAGGGAGAGGAATCCCGAGAGGACCCCGAGGAACTCGCATGGGGACTGGCCTTTCCTGAGGCCACCAGAGCGCGTCCCCGAGGTCCCCCGTCGTAAGTCGAGAGCACCTGCCGCAACTCGAGAAAATCCAGGAGGTTTTGCCCTCCAGGCGAGATGAGGCCCATTTCAACTGAGGCTTCTCGAGGCTCATCACATCTAACCACTGGAACTTCCAAAGGGTCCTTCACACCCTTGCTGCAACTCAAGAAGTTCCCCGACATACCCGTCTCCACTCGCGAGAAAGCAAGAGGGTCCCGCACACATCCAGGGGAGCCCCGTTTCCGCCTACTAGCTCGAGAGGAGGGATCTTTTCCCTGTTTCGTAGGGAAAGAATTCCCGGCGTTCCCGTCGCATCTCAAGAGGAGGCGCTCTCCACAGGAAAGGCGAGAGGAAGTCCAGGGTCGTGCCACCATTCCAAGAGTCCCCCAGATGTGTCAGTCCATTCCAGAGGAACCTGTTTTCCCTGCACTGCCTTGACGATCAAGCCGAGGATCGACTCCCACCACGTGTGCACGTGGGACAGCCCTGTGGGAAATCCTCATGGGAAAGCCTCGTGGGAAAGACTCGAGGGAAAACTATAGATCCTTTGATCCACGCGGCGGACGGCGTGACACTGCTGCTACCGCTCTGGAGGAAAGCGCAAGTGCATGCCCGCATTCGAGACGAGGACTGACTCCCCTGGGGAGACTCCAGAAGTCCCCCAAGATCCATGTCAGCACTGGAGAGGAATCCTCAGGTTCCGGCCCCGACTCCACACAAGGTCTTAGGCCCCGGCATCGACGGGAGAGGAATCCCGAGCGGCCCCCGTGGAACTCGCATGGGGACTGGCCTTTCCTGAGGCCACCAGAGCGGGTCCCCGAGGTCCCCGTCGTAAGTCGAGAGCACCTGCCGCAATTCGAGAAAATCCAGGAGGTTTTGCCCTCCAGGCGAGATGAGGCCCATTTCCACTGAGGCTTCTCGAGGCTCATCACATCTAACCACTGGAACTTCCAAAGGGTCCTTCACACCCTTGCTGCAACTCAAGAAGTTCCCCGACATACCCGTCTCCACTCGAGAGGAAGCACGAGGGTCCCGCACACATCCAGGGGAGCCCCGTTTCCGCCTCCTAGCTCTAGATGAGGGATCCTTTCCCTGTTTCGTAGGGAAAGAATTCCCGGCCTTCCCGTCGCACCTCAAGAGGAGGCGCTCTCCACAGGAAAGGCGAGAGGAAGTCCAGGGTCGTGCCACCATTCCAAGAGTCCCCCAGATGTGTCAGTCCATTCCAGAGGAACCTGTTTTCCCTGCACTGCCTTGACGTTCAAGCCGAGGATCGACTCCCACCACGTGTGCACGTGGGACAGCCCTGTGGGAAAGCCTCGTGGGAAAGCCTCTTGGGAAAGACTCGAGGGAAAACTATAGATCCTTTGATCCACGCGGCGGACGGCGTGACACTGCTGCTACCGCTCTGGAGGAAAGCGCAAGTGCATGCCCGCATTCGAGACGAGGACTGACTCCCCTGGGGAGACTCCAGAAGTCCCCCAAGATCCATGTCAGCACTCGAGAGGAATCCTCAGGTTCCGGCCCCGACTCCACACTAGGTCTAAGGCCCCAGCATCGAAGGGAGAGGAATCCCGAGAGGACCCCGAGGAACTCGCATGGGGACTGGCCTTTCTTGAGGCCACCAGAGCGGGTCACCGAGGTCCCCGTCGTAAGTCGAGAGCACCTGCCGCAACTCGAGAAAATCCAGGAGGTTTTGCCCTCCAGGCGAGATGAGGCCCATTTCCACTGAGGATTCTCGAGGCTCATCACATCTAACCACTGGAACTTCCAAAGGGTCCTTCACACCCTTGCTGCAACTCAAGAAGTTACCCGACGTACCCGTCTCCACTCGAGAGGAAGCATGAGGGTCCCGCACACATCCAGGGGAGCCCCGTTTCCGCCTCCTAGCTCGAGAGGAGGGATCCTTTCCCTGTTTCGTATGGAAAGAATTCCCGGCGTTCCCGTCGCATCTCAAGAGGATGCGCTCTCCACAGGAAAGGCGGGAGGAAGTCCAGGGTCGTGCCACCAATCCAAGAGTCCCCGAGATGTGTCAGTCCATTCCAGAGGAACCTGTTTTCCCTGCACTGACTTGACGTTCAAGCCGAGGATCGACTCCCACCACGTGTGCACGTGGGACAGCCCTGTGGGAAAGCCTCGTGGGAAAGCCTCGTGGGAAAGACTCGAGGGAAAACCATAGATCCTTTGATCCACGCTGCGGACTGCGTGACACTGCTGCTACCGCTCTGGAGGAAAGCGCAAGTGCATGCCCGCATTCGAGACGAGGACTGACTCCCCTGGGGAGACTCCAGAACTACCCCAAGATCCATGTCAGCACTGGAGAGGAATCCTCAGGTTCCGGCCCCGACTCCACACAAGGTCTTAGGCCCCGCCATCGACGGCAGAGGAATCCCGAGAGGCCCCCGAGGAACTCGCATGGGGACTGGCCTTTCCTGAGGCCACCAGAGCGGGTCCCCGAGGTCCCCGTCGTAAGTCGAGAGCACCTGCCGCAACTCGAGAAAATCCAGGAGGTTTTGCCCTCCAGGCGAGATGAGGCCCATTTCCGCTGAGGCTTCTCGAGGCTCATCACATCTAACCACTGGAACTTCCAAAGGGTCCTTCACACCCTTGCTGCAACTCAAGAAGTTCCCTGACATACCCGTCTCCACTCGAGAGGAAGCACGAGGGTCCCGCACACATCCAGGGGAGCCCCGTTTCCGCCTCCTAGCTTGAGATGAGTGATCCTTTCCCTGTTTCGTACGGAAAGAATTCCCGGCGTTCCCGTCGCATCTCAAGAGGAGGCGCTCTCCACAGGAAAGGCGAGAGGAAGTCCAGGGTCGTGCCACCATTCCAAGAGTCCCCCAGATGTGTCAGTCCATTCCAGAGGAACCTGTTTTCCCTGCACTGCCTTGACGTTCAAGCCGAGGATCGACTCCCACCACGTGTGCATGTGGGACAGCCCTGTGGGAAAGCCTCGTGGGAAAGCCTCGTGGGAAAGACTCGAGGGAAAACCATAGATCCTTTGATCCACGCGGCGGACTGCGTGACACTGCTGCTACCGCTCTGGAGGAAAGCGCAAGTGCATGCCCGCATTCGAGACGAGGACTGACTCCCCTGGGGAAACTCCAGAAGTACCCCAAGATCCATGTCAGCACTGGAGAGGAATCCTCAGGTTCCGGCCCCGACTCCACTCAAGGTCTTAGGCCCCGGCATCGACGGGACAGGAATCCCGAGAGGCCCCCGAGGAACTCGCATGGGGACTGGCCTTTCCTGAGCCCACCATAGCGGGTCCCTGAGGTCCCCTTCGTAAGTCGAGAGCACCTGCCAAAACTCGAGAAAATCCAGGAGATTCTCCCCTTCAGGCGTGATAAGGCCCATTTCGGCTGGGATTTCTCGAGGCTAATTACATCTAGCGTCTGGAACTTCCAAAAGGCATTTCACACCCTTGCTGCAACTCACGAAGTTCCCCGACATACCCGTCTCCCCTCGAGAGGAATGCACGAGGGTCCCGCCCACATCCAGAGGAGCCCCGTTTCCGCCTCGTAGCTCGAGATGAGGGATGCTTTCGCTGCTTGTCAGGAAAGAATTCTGGGCGTTCCCGTCGCATCTCATGAGGATGCGCTCTCCACAGGAATGGCGAGAGGAACTCCTGGGTCTTGCCACCATTCCCAGAGTCCACCAGATGTCTCAGTCCATTCCAGAGGAACTTGTTTTCCATGAACTGCCTCGACTTTCACGCCGGGATCGACTCCCACCACGGTGGCAGGTGGAACAGCCCTGTGGGAAAGCCACGTGGGAAAGGCACGTGGGAAAGCCTCTATGGAAAGCCTCGAGGGAAAGCCACAAATCCCTTGATCCATGCGACGGGACGCGTGACACTGCTGCTACCGCTATGGAGGAAAGCGCAAGTGCATGCCTCGATTCGAGACGAGGACTTACTCCCCTGGTGGAGACTCCAGAAATAGCCCAAGATCCATGTCAGCACTGGAGAGGAATCCTCAGGTTCCGGCCACGCCTCCACACAAGGTCTTAGACCCCAGCATCCAAGGGAGAGGAATCCTGAGAGGCCCGCGAGCAACTAGCATGGCGACTGGCCTTTCCTGAGGCCACAGAAGCAGGTTCCTAAGGTCCCCGTCATAAGTCGAGAGCACCTGCCGCAACTCGAGAAAATCCAGGATGTTTTTCCCTCCAGGCGTTATGAGGCCCATTTCCGCTGTGGCTTCTCAAGGCTATTCACATCTAAGCTCTGGAACTTCCAAAAGGTCCTTCACACCCTTGCTGCCACTCAAGAAGTACCCCGACATCCCCGTCTGCACTCAGGAGGAAGCACGAATGTCCCACCCACATCCAGAGGGGCCCCGTTTCCGTCTCGTAGCTCGAGATGAGGGATCGTTTCCCTGCTTGGTCGGAAAAGAATTCCCGGCCGTCCCGTCACATTTCAAGAGGAGGCACTCTCCACAGGAAAGGCGAGAGGATCTCCAGCGTCGTGCCACCATTCGAAGAGTCCCCCATATGTTTCAGTCCATTCCAGAGGAACCTGGTTTTCCTGCACTGCCTCGACTTTCACGCCAAGGATTGACTCCCACCACGGTGGCACGTGGGACAGCCCAGTGGGAAAGCCTCGTGGGAAAGCCTCGAGGGAAAGCCACAGATCCCTTGATCCAAGCGACGGGAAGCGTGGCATTGCTGCTACCGCTTTGGGGAAAGCGCACGTGCATGCCCCCATAGGAGACGAGGACTTACTCCCCTGGGGAGACTTCAGACGTACCCCAAGATCCATGTTAGCACTGGAGAGGAATCCTCAGGTTCCGGCCCTGAATCCACACAAGGCCTTAGGCCCCGTCATCGAAGGTAGATGAATCCCGAGAGGCCCCCGAGCAACTCGCACGGCGTCTGGCCTTTCCTGAGGCCACCAGAGCGGGTCCTTGAGGTCGCCGTCATAAGTCAAGAGCACTTGCCGAAACTCGAGAAAATCCAGGAGGTTTTGCCCTCCAGGCCAGATGAGGCCCATTTCCGCTGAGGCTTCTCGAAGCTAATCACACCTAACCTCTGGAACTTCCAAAAGGTCCTTCACACCCTTGCTGCAACACAAGAAGTTGCCTTGCATCCCCGTCTCCACTCTAGAGGAAGCACGAGGGTCCTGGCTACATCCAGAGGAGCCCCGTTTCCCCCTCGTAGCTCGAGATGAGGGATCCTTTCGCTGCTTTTTCGGGAAAGAATTCTGGGCATTACCGTCCCATCTCATGAGGAGGCACTCTCCACAGGAAAGGCGAGAAGAACTCCAGTGTCGGGCCACCATACCAAGGGTCACCCAGATATCTCAGTCCATTCCAGAGGAACCTGTTTTCTCTACACTGCCTCGACTTTCATGCTGAGGATCGCCTCCCACCATGGTGGCACGTGGGACAGCCCTGTGGGTGAGCCTCGTGGGAAAACCTCGAGGGAAAGCAACAGATCCCTTGATCCACTCGACAGGAAGCGTGACAAGGCTGCTACCTCTCTGGAGGAAAGCGCACGTGCATGCCCGCATTCGAGACGAGGACTTACTCCCCTGGGGAGACTCCAGAATTACCCCAAGATCCGTGTAAGCACTGGAGATGAATCCTCATGGTCTGGCCCCGACTCCACACTAGGTCTAAGGCCCCGGCATCGAAGGGAGAGGAATCCCGAGAGGACCCCGAGGAACTCGCATGGGGACTGGCCTTTCCTGAGGCCACCAGAGCGCGTCCCCGAGGTCCCCCGTCGTAAGTCGAGAGCACCTGCCGCAACTCGAGAAAATCCAGGAGGTTTTGCCCTCCAGGCGAGATGAGGCCCATTTCAACTGAGGCTTCTCGAGGCTCATCACATCTAACCACTGGAACTTCCAAAGGGTCCTTCACACCCTTGCTGCAACTCAAGAAGTTCCCCGACATACCCGTCTCCACTCGCGAGAAAGCAAGAGGGTCCCGCACACATCCAGGGGAGCCCCGTTTCCGCCTCCTAGCTCGAGAGGAGGGATCTTTTCCCTGTTTCGTAGGGAAAGAATTCCCGGCGTTCCCGTCGCATCTCAAGAGGAGGCGCTCTCCACAGGAAAGGCGAGAGGAAGTCCAGGGTCGTGCCACCATTCCAAGAGTCCCCCAGATGTGTCAGTCCATTCCAGAGGAACCTGTTTTCCCTGCACTGCCTTGACGATCAAGCCGAGGATCGACTCCCACCACGTGTGCACGTGGGACAGCCCTGTGGGAAATCCTCATGGGAAAGCCTCGTGGGAAAGACTCGAGGGAAAACTATAGATCCTTTGATCCACGCGGCGGACGGCGTGACACTGCTGCTACCGCTCTGGAGGAAAGCGCAAGTGCATGCCCGCATTCGAGACGAGGACTGACTCCCCTGGGGAGACTCCAGAAGTCCCCCAAGATCCATGTCAGCACTGGAGAGGAATCCTCAGGTTCCGGCCCCGACTCCACACAAGGTCTTAGGCCCCGGCATCGACGGGAGAGGAATCCCGAGCGGCCCCCGTGGAACTCGCATGGGGACTGGCCTTTCCTGAGGCCACCAGAGCGGGTCCCCGAGGTCCCCGTCGTAAGTCGAGAGCACCTGCCGCAATTCGAGAAAATCCAGGAGGTTTTGCCCTCCAGGCGAGATGAGGCCCATTTCCACTGAGGCTTCTCGAGGCTCATCACATCTAACCACTGGAACTTCCAAAGGGTCCTTCACACCCTTGCTGCAACTCAAGAAGTTCCCCGACATACCCGTCTCCACTCGAGAGGAAGCACGAGGGTCCCGCACACATCCAGGGGAGCCCCGTTTCCGCCTCCTAGCTCTAGATGAGGGATCCTTTCCCTGTTTCGTAGGGAAAGAATTCCCGGCCTTCCCGTCGCACCTCAAGAGGAGGCGCTCTCCACAGGAAAGGCGAGAGGAAGTCCAGGGTCGTGCCACCATTCCAAGAGTCCCCCAGATGTGTCAGTCCATTCCAGAGGAACCTGTTTTCCCTGCACTGCCTTGACGTTCAAGCCGAGGATCGACTCCCACCACGTGTGCACGTGGGACAGCCCTGTGGGAAAGCCTCGTGGGAAAGCCTCTTGGGAAAGACTCGAGGGAAAACTATAGATCCTTTGATCCACGCGGCGGACGGCGTGACACTGCTGCTACCGCTCTGGAGGAAAGCGCAAGTGCATGCCCGCATTCGAGACGAGGACTGACTCCCCTGGGGAGACTCCAGAAGTCCCCCAAGATCCATGTCAGCACTCGAGAGGAATCCTCAGGTTCCGGCCCCGACTCCACACTAGGTCTAAGGCCCCAGCATCGAAGGGAGAGGAATCCCGAGAGGACCCCGAGGAACTCGCATGGGGACTGGCCTTTCTTGAGGCCACCAGAGCGGGTCACCGAGGTCCCCGTCGTAAGTCGAGAGCACCTGCTGCAACTCGAGAAAATCCAGGAGGTTTTGCCCTCCAGGCGAGATGAGGCCCATTTCCACTGAGGATTCTCGAGGCTCATCACATCTAACCACTGGAACTTCCAAAGGGTCCTTCACACCCTTGCTGCAACTCAAGAAGTTACCCGACGTACCCGTCTCCACTCGAGAGGAAGCATGAGGGTCCCGCACACATCCAGGGGAGCCCCGTTTCCGCCTCCTAGCTCGAGAGGAGGGATCCTTTCCCTGTTTCGTATGGAAAGAATTCCCGGCGTTCCCGTCGCATCTCAAGAGGATGCGCTCTCCACAGGAAAGGCGGGAGGAAGTCCAGGGTCGTGCCACCAATCCAAGAGTCCCCGAGATGTGTCAGTCCATTCCAGAGGAACCTGTTTTCCCTGCACTGACTTGACGTTCAAGCCGAGGATCGACTCCCACCACGTGTGCACGTGGGACAGCCCTGTGGGAAAGCCTCGTGGGAAAGCCTCGTGGGAAAGACTCGAGGGAAAACCATAGATCCTTTGATCCACGCTGCGGACTGCGTGACACTGCTGCTACCGCTCTGGAGGAAAGCGCAAGTGCATGCCCGCATTCGAGACGAGGACTGACTCCCCTGGGGAGACTCCAGAACTACCCCAAGATCCATGTCAGCACTGGAGAGGAATCCTCAGGTTCCGGCCCCGACTCCACACAAGGTCTTAGGCCCCGCCATCGACGGCAGAGGAATCCCGAGAGGCCCCCGAGGAACTCGCATGGGGACTGGCCTTTCCTGAGGCCACCAGAGCGGGTCCCCGAGGTCCCCGTCGTAAGTCGAGAGCACCTGCCGCAACTCGAGAAAATCCAGGAGGTTTTGCCCTCCAGGCGAGATGAGGCCCATTTCCGCTGAGGCTTCTCGAGGCTCATCACATCTAACCACTGGAACTTCCAAAGGGTCCTTCACACCCTTGCTGCAACTCAAGAAGTTCCCTGACATACCCGTCTCCACTCGAGAGGAAGCACGAGGGTCCCGCACACATCCAGGGGAGCCCCGTTTCCGCCTCCTAGCTTGAGATGAGTGATCCTTTCCCTGTTTCGTACGGAAAGAATTCCCGGCGTTCCCGTCGCATCTCAAGAGGAGGCGCTCTCCACAGGAAAGGCGAGAGGAAGTCCAGGGTCGTGCCACCATTCCAAGAGTCCCCCAGATGTGTCAGTCCATTCCAGAGGAACCTGTTTTCCCTGCACTGCCTTGACGTTCAAGCCGAGGATCGACTCCCACCACGTGTGCATGTGGGACAGCCCTGTGGGAAAGCCTCGTGGGAAAGCCTCGTGGGAAAGACTCGAGGGAAAACCATAGATCCTTTGATCCACGCGGCGGACTGCGTGACACTGCTGCTACCGCTCTGGAGGAAAGCGCAAGTGCATGCCCGCATTCGAGACGAGGACTGACTCCCCTGGGGAAACTCCAGAAGTACCCCAAGATCCATGTCAGCACTGGAGAGGAATCCTCAGGTTCCGGCCCCGACTCCACTCAAGGTCTTAGGCCCCGGCATCGACGGGACAGGAATCCCGAGAGGCCCCCGAGGAACTCGCATGGGGACTGGCCTTTCCTGAGCCCACCATAGCGGGTCCCTGAGGTCCCCTTCGTAAGTCGAGAGCACCTGCCAAAACTCGAGAAAATCCAGGAGATTCTCCCCTTCAGGCGTGATAAGGCCCATTTCGGCTGGGATTTCTCGAGGCTAATTACATCTAGCGTCTGGAACTTCCAAAAGGCATTTCACACCCTTGCTGCAACTCACGAAGTTCCCCGACATACCCGTCTCCCCTCGAGAGGAATGCACGAGGGTCCCGCCCACATCCAGAGGAGCCCCGTTTCCGCCTCGTAGCTCGAGATGAGGGATGCTTTCGCTGCTTGTCAGGAAAGAATTCTGGGCGTTCCCGTCGCATCTCATGAGGATGCGCTCTCCACAGGAATGGCGAGAGGAACTCCTGGGTCTTGCCACCATTCCCAGAGTCCACCAGATGTCTCAGTCCATTCCAGAGGAACTTGTTTTCCATGAACTGCCTCGACTTTCACGCCGGGATCGACTCCCACCACGGTGGCAGGTGGAACAGCCCTGTGGGAAAGCCACGTGGGAAAGGCACGTGGGAAAGCCTCTATGGAAAGCCTCGAGGGAAAGCCACAAATCCCTTGATCCATGCGACGGGACGCGTGACACTGCTGCTACCGCCCTGGAGGAAAGCGCACGTGCATGCCTCGATTCGAGACGAGGACTTACTCCCCTGGTGGAGACTCCAGAAATAGCCCAAGATCCATGTCAGCACTGGAGAGGAATCCTCAGGTTCCGGCCACGCCTCCACACAAGGTCTTAGACCCCAGCATCCAAGGGAGAGGAATCCTGAGAGGCCCGCGAGCAACTAGCATGGCGACTGGCCTTTCCTGAGGCCACAGAAGCAGGTTCCTAAGGTCCCCGTCATAAGTCGAGAGCACCTGCCGCAACTCGAGAAAATCCAGGATGTTTTTCCCTCCAGGCGTTATGAGGCCCATTTCCGCTGTGGCTTCTCAAGGCTATTCACATCTAAGCTCTGGAACTTCCAAAAGGTCCTTCACACCCTTGCTGCCACTCAAGAAGTACCCCGACATCCCCGTCTGCACTCAGGAGGAAGCACGAATGTCCCACCCACATCCAGAGGGGCCCCGTTTCCGTCTCGTAGCTCGAGATGAGGGATCGTTTCCCTGCTTGGTCGGAAAAGAATTCCCGGCCGTCCCGTCACATTTCAAGAGGAGGCACTCTCCACAGGAAAGGCGAGAGGATCTCCAGAGTCGTGCCACCATTCGAAGAGTCCCCCATATGTTTCAGTCCATTCCAGAGGAACCTGGTTTTCCTGCACTGCCTCGACTTTCACGCCAAGGATTGACTCCCACCACGGTGGCACGTGGGACAGCCCAGTGGGAAAGCCTCGTGGGAAAGCCTCGAGGGAAAGCCACAGATCCCTTGATCCAAGCGACGGGAAGCGTGGCATTGCTGCTACCGCTTTGGGGAAAGCGCACGTGCATGCCCCCATAGGAGACGAGGACTTACTCCCCTGGGGAGACTTCAGACGTACCCCAAGATCCATGTTAGCACTGGAGAGGAATCCTCAGGTTCCGGCCCTGAATCCACACAAGGCCTTAGGCCCCGTCATCGAAGGTAGATGAATCCCGAGAGGCCCCCGAGCAACTCGCACGGCGTCTGGCCTTTCCTGAGGCCACCAGAGCGGGTCCTTGAGGTCGCCGTCATAAGTCAAGAGCACTTGCCGAAACTCGAGAAAATCCAGGAGGTTTTGCCCTCCAGGCCAGATGAGGCCCATTTCCGCTGAGGCTTCTCGAAGCTAATCACACCTAACCTCTGGAACTTCCAAAAGGTCCTTCACACCCTTGCTGCAACACAAGAAGTTGCCTTGCATCCCCGTCTCCACTCTAGAGGAAGCACGAGGGTCCTGGCTACATCCAGAGGAGCCCCGTTTCCCCCTCGTAGCTCGAGATGAGGGATCCTTTCGCTGCTTTTTCGGGAAAGAATTCTGGGCATTCCCGTCCCATCTCATGAGGAGGCACTCTCCACAGGAAAGGCGAGAGGAACTCCAGTGTCGGGCCACCATACCAAGGGTCACCCAGATATCTCAGTCCATTCCAGAGGAACCTGTTTTCTCTACACTGCCTCGACTTTCATGCTGAGGATCGCCTCCCACCATGGTGGCACGTGGGACAGCCCTGTGGGTGAGCCTCGTGGGAAAACCTCGAGGGAAAGCAACAGATCCCTTGATCCACTCGACAGGAAGCGTGACACTGCTGCTACCTCTCTGGAGGAAAGCGCAAGTGCATGCCCGCATTCGAGACGAGGACTGACTCCCCTGGGGAGACTCCAGAAGTCCCCCAAGATCCATGTCAGCACTGGAGAGGAATCCTCAGGTTCCGGCCCCGACTCCACACAAGGTCTTAGGCCCCGGCATCGACGGGAGAGGAATCCCGAGCGGCCCCCGTGGAACTCGCATGGGGACTGGCCTTTCCTGAGGCCACCAGAGCGGGTCCCCGAGGTCCCCGTCGTAAGTCGAGAGCACCTGCCGCAACTCGAGAAAATCCAGGAGGTTTTGCCCTCCAGGCGACATGAGGCCCATTTCCACTGAGGCTTCTCGAGGCTCATCACATCTAACCACTGGAACTTCCAAAGGGTCCTTCACACCCTTGCTGCAACTCAAGAAGTTCCCCGACATACCCGTCTCCACTCGAGAGGAAGCACGAGGGTCCCGCACACATCCAGGGGAGCCCCGTTTCCGCCTCCTAGCTCTAGATGAGGGATCCTTTCCCTGTTTCGTAGGGAAAGAATTCCCGGCCTTCCCGTCGCACCTCAAGAGGAGGCGCTCTTCACAGGAAAGGCGAGAGGAAGTCCAGGGTCGTGCCACCATTCCAAGAGTCCCCCAAATGTGTCAGTCCATTCCAGAGGAACCTGTTTTCCCTGCACTGCCTTGACGTTCAAGCCGAGGATCGACTCCCATCACGTGTGCACGTGGGACAGCCCTGTGGAAAGCCTCGTGGGAAAGCCTCTTGGGAAAGACTCGAGGGAAAACTATAGATCCTTTGATCCACGCGGCGGACGGCTTGACACTGCTGCTACCGCTCTGGAGGAAAGCGCAAGTGCATGCCCGCATTCGAGACGAGGACTGACTCCCCTGGGGAGACTCCAGAAGTCCCCCAAGATCCATGTCAGCACTGGAGAGGAATCCTCAGGTTCCGGCCCCGACTCCACACAAGGTCTTAGGCCCCGGCATCGACGGAAGAGGAATCCCGAGAGGCCCCTGAGGAACTCGCATGGGGACTGGCCTTTCTTGAGGCCACCAGAGCGGGTCCCTGAGGTCCCCGTCGTAAGTCGAGAGCACCTGCCGCAACTCGAGAAAATCCAGGAGGTTTTGCCCTCCAGGCGAGATGAGGCCCATTTCCACTGAGGCTTCTCGAGGCTCATCACATCTAACCACTGGAACTTCCAAAGGGTCCTTCACACCCTTGCTGCAACTCAAGAAGTTCCCCGACATACCCGTCTCCACTCGAGAGGAAGCACGAGGGTCCCGCACACATCCAGGGGAGCCCTGTTTCCGCCTCCTAGCACGAGATGAGGGATCCTTTCCCTCTTTCGTAGGGAAAGAATTCCCAGAGTTCCCGTCGCATCTCAAGAGGAGGCGCTCTCCACAGGAAAGGCGAGAGGAACTCCAGGGTCCCGCCACCATTCCAAGAGTCCCCCAGATGTGTCATTCCATTCCAGAGGAACCTGTTTTCCCTGCACTGCCTTGACGTTCGAGCCGAGGATCGACTCCCACCACGTGTGCACGTGGGACAGCCCTGTGCGAAAGCCTCGTGGGAAAGCCTCGTGGGAAAGACTCGAGGGAAAAGCACAGATCCTTTGATCCACGCGGCGGACTGCGTGACACTGCTGCTACCGCTCTGGAGGAAAGCGCAAGTGCATGCCCGCATTCGAGACGAGGACTGACTCCCCTGGGGAGACTCCAGAAGTCCCCCAAGATCCATGTCAGCACTGGAGAGGAATCCTCAGGTTCCGGCCCCGACTCCACACAAGGTCTTAGGCCCCGGCATCGACGGGAGAGGAATCCTGAGAGGCCCCCGAGGAACTCGCATGGGGTCTGGCCTTTCCTGAGGCCACCAGAGCGGGTCCCCGAGGTCCCCGTCGTAAGTCGAGAGCACCTGCCGCAACTCGAGAAAATCCAGGAGGTTTTGCCCTCCAGGCGAGATGAGGCCCATTTCCGCTGAGGCTTCTCAGGGCTAATCACATGTAACCACTGGCACTTCCAAAGGGTCCTTCACACCCTTGCTGCAACTCAAGAAGTTCCCCAACATACCCGTCTCCACTCGAGAGGAAGCACGAGGGTCCCGCACATATCCAGGGGAGCCCCGTTTCCGCCTCCTAGCTCGAGAGGAGGGATACTTTCCCTGTTTCGTACGGAAAGAATTCCCGGAGTTCCCGTCGCATCTCAAGAGGAGGCGCTCTCCACAGGAAAGGCGAGAGGAAGTCAAGGGTCGTGCCACCATTCCAAGAGTCCCCCAGATGTGTCAGTCCATTCCAGAGGAACCTGTTTTCCCTGCACTGCCTTGACGTTTAAGCCGAGGATCGACTCCCACCACGTGTGCACGTGGGTCAGCCCTGTGGGTAAGCCTCGTGGGAAAGCCTCGTGGGAAAGACTCGAGGGAAAAGCATAGATCCTTTGATCCACGCGGCGGACGGCGTGACACTACTGCTACCGCTCTGGAGGAAAGCGCAAGTGCATGCCCGCATTCGAGACGAGGACTGACTCCCCTGGGGAGACTCCAGAAGTCCCCCAAGATCCATGTCAGCACTGGGGAGGAAACCTCAGGTTCCGGCCCCGACTCCACACAAGGTCTTAGGCCCCGGCATTGACGGGAGAGGAATCCCCAGAGGCCCCCGAGGAACTCGCTTGGGGACTGGCCTTTCTTGAGGCCACCAGAGCAGGTCCCTGAGGTCCCCGTCGTAAGTCGAGAGCACCTGCCGCAACTCGAGAAAATCCAGGAGGTTTTGACCTCCAGGCGAGATGAGGCCCATTTCCACTGAGGCTTCTCGAGGCTCATCACATCTAACCACTGGAACTTCCAAAGGGTCCTTCACACCCTTGCTGCAACTCAAGAAGTTCCCCGACATACCCGTCTCCACTTGAGAGGAAGCACGAGGGTCCCGCACACATCCAGGGGAGCCCTGTTTCCGCGTCCTAGCTCGAGATGAGGGATCCTTTCCCTGTTTCGTAGGGAAAGAATTCCCGGCGTTCCCGTCGCATCTCAAGAGGAGGCGCTCTCCACAGGAAAGGCGAGAGGAAGTCCAGGGTCGTGCCACCATTCCAAGAGTCCCCCAGATGTGTCAGTCCATTCCAGAGGAACCTGTTTTCCCTGCACTGCCTTGACGTTCAAGCCGAGGATCGACTCCCACCACGTGTGCACGTGGGACAGCCCTGTGGGAAAGCCTCGTGGGAAAGCCTCGTGGGAAAGACTCGAGGGAAAACCACAGATCTTTTGATCCACGCGGCGGACGGCGTGACACTGCTGCTACCGCTCTGGAGGAAAGCGCAAGTGCATGCCCGCATTCGAGACGAGGACTGACTCCCCTGGGGAGACTCCAGAACTACCCCAAGATCCATGTCAGCACTGGAGAGGAATCCTCAGGTTCCGGCCCCGACTCCACACAAGGTCTTAGGCCCCGCCATCGACGGCAGAGGAATCCCGAGAGGCCCCCGAGGAACTCGCATGGGGACTGGCCTTTCCTGAGGCCACCAGAGCGGGTCCCCGAGGTCCCCGTCGTAAGTCGAGAGCACCTGCCGCAACTCGAGAAAATCCAGGAGGTTTTGCCCTCCAGGCGAGATGAGGCCCATTTCCGCTGAGGCTTCTCGAGGCTCATCACATCTAACCACTGGAACTTCCAAAGGGTCCTTCACACCCTTGCTGCAACTCAAGAAGTTCCCTGACATACCCGTCTCCACTCGAGAGGAAGCACGAGGGTCCCGCACACATCCAGGGGAGCCCCGTTTCCGCCTCCTAGCTTGAGATGAGTGATCCTTTCCCTGTTTCGTACGGAAAGAATTCCCGGCGTTCCCGTCGCATCTCAAGAGGAGGCGCTCTCCACAGGAAAGGCGAGAGGATCTCCAGCGTCGTGCCACCATTCGAAGAGTCCCCCATATGTTTCAGTCCATTCCAGAGGAACCTGGTTTTCCTGCACTGCCTCGACTTTCACGCCGGGATCGACTCCCACCACGGTGGCAGGTGGAACAGCCCTGTGGGAAAGCCACGTGGGAAAGGCACGTGGGAAAGCCTCTATGGAAAGCCTCGAGGGAAAGCCACAAATCCCTTGATCCATGCGACGGGACGCGTGACACTGCTGCTACCGCCCTGGAGGAAAGCGCACGTGCATGCCTCGATTCGAGACGAGGACTTACTCCCCTGGTGGAGACTCCAGAAATAGCCCAAGATCCATGTCAGCACTGGAGAGGAATCCTCAGGTTCCGGCCACGCCTCCACACAAGGTCTTAGACCCCAGCATCCAAGGGAGAGGAATCCTGAGAGGCCCGCGAGCAACTAGCATGGCGACTGGCCTTTCCTGAGGCCACAGAAGCAGGTTCCTAAGGTCCCCGTCATAAGTCGAGAGCACCTGCCGCAACTCGAGAAAATCCAGGATGTTTTTCCCTCCAGGCGTTATGAGGCCCATTTCCGCTGTGGCTTCTCAAGGCTATTCACATCTAAGCTCTGGAACTTCCAAAAGGTCCTTCACACCCTTGCTGCCACTCAAGAAGTACCCCGACATCCCCGTCTGCACTCAGGAGGAAGCACGAATGTCCCACCCACATCCAGAGGGGCCCCGTTTCCGTCTCGTAGCTCGAGATGAGGGATCGTTTCCCTGCTTGGTCGGAAAAGAATTCCCGGCCGTCCCGTCACATTTCAAGAGGAGGCACTCTCCACAGGAAAGGCGAGAGGATCTCCAGCGTCGTGCCACCATTCGAAGAGTCCCCCATATGTTTCAGTCCATTCCAGAGGAACCTGGTTTTCCTGCACTGCCTCGACTTTCACGCCAAGGATTGACTCCCACCACGGTGGCACGTGGGACAGCCCAGTGGGAAAGCCTCGTGGGAAAGCCTCGAGGGAAAGCCACAGATCCCTTGATCCAAGCGACGGGAAGCGTGGCATTGCTGCTACCGCTTTGGGGAAAGCGCACGTGCATGCCCCCATAGGAGACGAGGACTTACTCCCCTGGGGAGACTTCAGACGTACCCCAAGATCCATGTTAGCACTGGAGAGGAATCCTCAGGTTCCGGCCCTGAAACCACACAAGGCCTTAGGCCCCGTCATCGAAGGTAGATGAATCCCGAGAGGCCCCCGAGCAACTCGCACGGCGTCTGGCCTTTCCTGAGGCCACCAGAGCGGGTCCTTGAGGTCGCCGTCATAAGTCAAGAGCACTTGCCGAAACTCGAGAAAATCCAGGAGGTTTTGCCCTCCAGGCCAGATGAGGCCCATTTCCGCTGAGGCTTCTCGAAGCTAATCACACCTAACCTCTGGAACTTCCAAAAGGTCCTTCACACCCTTGCTGCAACACAAGAAGTTGCCTTGCATCCCCGTCTCCACTCTAGAGGAAGCACGAGGGTCCTGGCTACATCCAGAGGAGCCCCGTTTCCCCCTCGTAGCTCGAGATGAGGGATCCTTTCGCTGCTTTTTCGGGAAAGAATTCTGGGCATTCCCGTCCCATCTCATGAGGAGGCACTCTCCACAGGAAAGGCGAGAGGAACTCCAGTGTCGGGCCACCATACCAAGGGTCACCCAGATATCTCAGTCCATTCCAGAGGAACCTGTTTTCTCTACACTGCCTCGACTTTCATGCTGAGGATCGCCTCCCACCATGGTGGCACGTGGGACAGCCCTGTGGGTGAGCCTCGTGGGAAAACCTCGAGGGAAAGCAACAGATCCCTTGATCCACTCGACAGGAAGCGTGACAAGGCTGCTACCTCTCTGGAGGAAAGCGCACGTGCATGCCCGCATTCGAGACGAGGACTTACTCCCCTGGGGAGACTCCAGAATTACCCCAAGATCCGTGTAAGCACTGGAGATGAATCCTCAGGGTCTGGCCCCGACTCCACACTAGGTCTAAGGCCCCGGCATCGAAGGGAGAGGAATCCCGAGAGGACCCCGAGGAACTCGCATGGGGACTGGCCTTTCCTGAGGCCACCAGAGCGCGTCCCCGAGGTCCCCGTCGTAAGTCGAGAGCACCTGCCGCAACTCGAGAAAATCCAGGAGGTTTTGCCCTCCAGGCGAGATGAGGCCCATTTCAACTGAGGCTTCTCGAGGCTCATCACATCTAACCACTGGAACTTCCAAAGGGTCCTTCACACCCTTGCTGCAACTCAAGAAGTTCCCCGACATACCCGTCTCCACTCGCGAGAAAGCAAGAAGGTCCCGCACACATCCAGGGGAGCCCCGTTTCCGCCTCCTAGCTCGAGAGGAGGGATCTTTTCCCTGTTTCGTAGGGAAAGAATTCCCGGCGTTCCCGTCGCATCTCAAGAGGAGGCGCTCTCCACAGGAAAGGCGAGAGGAAGTCCAGGGTCGTGCCACCATTCCAAGAGTCCCCCAGATGTGTCAGTCCATTCCAGAGGAACCTGTTTTCCCTGCACTGCCTTGACGATCAAGCCGAGGATCGACTCCCACCACGTGTGCACGTGGGACAGCCCTGTGGGAAATCCTCATGGGAAAGCCTCGTGGGAAAGACTCGAGGGAAAACTATAGATCCTTTGATCCACGCGGCGGACGGCGTGACACTGCTGCTACCGCTCTGGAGGAAAGCGCAAGTGCATGCCCACATTTGAGACGAGGACTGACTCCCCTGGGGAGACTCCAGAAGTCCCCCAAGATCCATGTCAGCACTGGAGAGGAATCCTCAGGTTCCGGCCCCGACTCCACACAAGGTCTTAGGCCCCGGCATCGACGGGAGAGGAATCCCGAGAGGCCCCCGAGGAACTCGCATGGGGACTGGCCTTTCCTGAGCACACAAGAGCGGGTCCCTGAGTTCCCCGTCGTAAGTCCAGAGCACGTGCCAAAACTCGAGAAAATCCAGGAGGTTTTGCCCTCCAGGCGAGATGAGGCCCATTTCCGCTGAGGCTTCTCGAGGCTCATCACATCTAACCAGTGGAACTTCCAAAGGGTCCTTCACACCCTTGCTGCAACTCAAGAAGTTCCCCGACGTACCCGTCTCCACTTGAGAGGAAGCACGAGGGTCCCGCACACATCCAGGGGAGCCCTGTTTCCGCGTCCTAGCTCGAGATGAGGGATCCTTTCCCTGTTTCGTAGGGAAAGAATTCCCGGAGTTCCCGTCGCATCTCAAGAGGAGGCGCTCTCCACAGGAAAGGCGAGAGGAACTCCAGGGTCCTGCCACCATTCCAAGAGTCCCCGAGATGTGTCAGTCCATTCCAGAGGAACCTGTTTTCCCTGCACTGCCTTGACGTTCAAGCCGAGGATCGACTCCCACCACGTGTGCACCTGGGACAGCCCTGTGGGAAAGCCTCGTGGGAAAGCCTCGTGGGAAAGACTCGAGGGAAAACCATAGATCCTTTAATCCACGCGGCGGACTGCGTGACACTGCTGCTACCGCTCTGGAGGAAAGCGCAAGTGCATGTCCGCATTCGAGACGAGGACTGACTCCCCTGGGGAGACTCCAGAAGTACCCCAAGATCCATGTTAGCACTGGAGAGGAATCCTCAGGTTCCGGCCCCGAATCCACACAAGGCCTTAGGCCCCGTCATCGAAGGTAGATGAATCCCGAGAGGCCCCCCAGCAACTCGCACGGTGTCTGGCCTTTCCTGAGGCCACCAGAGCGGGTCCTTGAGGTCGCCGTCATAAGTCAAGAGCACCTGCCGAAACACGAGAAAATCCAGGAGGTTTTGCCCTCCAGGCCAGATGAGGTCCATTTCCGCTGAGGCTTCTCGAAGCTAATCACACCTAACCTCTGGAACTTCCAAAAGGTCCTTCACACCCTTGCTGCAACACAAGAAGTTGCCTTGCATCCCCGTCTCCACTCTAGAGGAAGCACGAGGGTCCTGGCTACATCCAGAGGAGCCCCGTTTCCCCCTCGTAGCTCGAGATGAGGGATCCTTTCGCTGCTTTTTCGGGAAAGAATTCTGGGCATTCCCGTCCCATCTCATGAGGAGGCACTCTCTACAGGAAAGGCAAGAGGAACTCCAGTGTCGGGCCACCATACCAAGGGTCCCCCAGATGTCTCAGTCCATTCCAGAGGAACCTGTTTTCCCTACACTGCCTCGACTTTCATGCTGAGGATCGCCTCCCACCATGGTGGCACGTGGGACAGCCCTGTGGGTGAGCCTCGTGGGAAAACCTCGAGGGAAAGCAACAGATCCCTTGATCCACTCGACAGGAAGCGTGACACTGATGCTACCTCTATGGAGGAAAGCGCACGTGCATGCCCGCATTCGAGACGAGGACTTACTCCCCTGGGGAGACTCCAGAATTACCCCAAGATCCATGTCAGCACTGGAGAGGAATCCTCAGGTTCTGGCCCCGACTCCACACTAGGTCTAAGGCCCCGGCATGGAAGGGAGAGGAATCCCGAGAGGCCCCCGAGCAACTCGCATGGGGACTGGCCTTTCCTGAGCCCACCAGAGCGGGTCCCTGAGTTCCCGTCGTAAGTCCAGAGTACGTGCCAAAACTCGAGAAAATCCAGGAGGTTTTGCCCTCCAGGCGAGATGAGGCCCATTTCCGCTGAGGCTTCTCGAGGCTAATCACATCTAACCACTGGAACTTCCAAAGGGTCCTTCACACCCTTGCTGCAACTCAAGAAGCTCCCCGACATACCCGTCTCCACTCGAGCGGAAGCACGAGGGTCCCGCACACATCCAGGGGAGCCCCGTTTCCGCCTCCTAGCTCGAGATGAGGGATCCTTTCCCTGTTTCGTAGGGAAAGAATTCCCGGCGTTCCCGTCGAATCTCAAGAGGAGGCGTCTCCACAGGAAAGGCGAGAGGAACTCCAGGGTCGTGCCACCATTCCAAGAGTCCCCCAGATGTGTCAGTCCATTCCAGAGGAACCTGTTTTCCCTGCACTGCCTTGACGTTCAAGCCGAGGATCGACTCCCACCACGTGTGCACCTGGGACAGCCCTGTGGGAAAGCCTCGTGGGAAAGCCTCGTGGGAAAGACTCGAGGGAAAACCATAGATCATTTGATCCACACCGCAGAATGTGTGACACTGCTGCTACCGCTCTGGAGGAAAGCGCAAGTGCATGCCCGCATTTGAGACGAGGACTGACTCCCCTGGGGAGACTCCAGAAGTCCCCCAAGATCCATGTCAGCACTGGAGAGGAATCCTCAGGTTCCGGCCCCGACTCCACACAAGGTCTTAGGCCCCGGCATCGACGGGAGAGGAATCCCGAGAGGCCCCCGAGGAACTCGCATGGGGACTGGCCTTTCCTGAGCAAACAAGAGCGGGTCCCTGAGTTCCCCGTCGTAAGTCCAGAGCACGTGCCAAAACTCGAGAAAATCCAGGAGGTTTTGCCCTCCAGGTGAGATGAGGCCCATTTCCGCTGAGGCTTCTCGAGGCTCATCACATCTAACCAGTGGAACTTCCAAAGGGTCCTTCACACCCTTGCTGCAACTCAAGAAGTTCCCCGACATACCCGTCTCCACTCGAGAGGAAGCACGAGGGTCCCGCACACATCCAGGGGAGCCCCGTTTCCGCCTCATAGCTCGAGATGAGGGATCCTTTCCCTGTTTCGTAGGGAAAGAATTCCCGGCGTTCCCGTTGCATCTCAAGAGGAGGCGCTCTCCACAGGAAAGGCGAGAGGAACTCCAGGGTCGTGCCAACATTCCAAGATTCCCCCGGATGTGTCAGTCCATTCCAGAGGAACCTGTTTTCCCTGCACTGCCTTGACGTTCAAGCCGAGGATCGACTCCCACCACGTGTGCACGTGGGACAGCCCTGTGGGAAAGCCTCGTGGGAAAGACTCGAGGGAAAACCATAGATCCTTTGATCCACGCGGCGGACTGCGTGACACTGCTGCTACCGCTCTGGAGGAAAGCGCAAGTGCATGCCCGCATTCGAGACGAGGACTGACTCCCCTGGGGAGACTCCAGAACTACCCCAAGATCCATGTCAGCACTGGAGAGGAATCCTCAGGTTCCGGCCCCGACTCCACACAAGGTCGTAGGCCCCGGCATCGACGGGAGAGGAATCCCGAGAGGCCCCCGAGGAACTCGCATGGGGACTGGCCTTTCCTGAGGCCACCAGAGCGGGTCCCCGAGGTCCCCGTCGTAAGTCGAGAGCACCTGCTGCAACTCGAGAAAATCCAGGAGGTTTTGCCCTCCAGGAGAGATGAGGCCCATTTCCGCTGAGGCTTCTCGAGGCTCATCACATCTAACCACTGGAACTTCCAAAGGGTCCTTCACACCCTTGATGCAACTCAAGAAGTTCCCCGACATACCCGTCTCCACTCGAGAGGAAGCACGAGAGTCCCGCACCCATCCAGGGGAGCCCCGTTTCCGCCTCCTAGCTCGAGAGGAGGGAACCTTTCCCTATTTCGTAGGGAAAGAATTCTCGGCGTTCCGTCGCATCTCAAGAGGATGCGCTCTCCACAGGAAAGGCGAGAGGAACTCCAAGGTCGTGCCACCATTCCAAGAGTCCCCCAGAAGTGTCAGTCCATTCCAGAGGAACCTGTTTCCCTGCACTGCCTTGACGTTCAAGCCGAGGATCGACTCCCACCACGTGTGCACGTGGGACAGACCTGTGGGAAAGCCTCGTGGGAAAGCCTCGTGGGAAAGCCTCGAGTGAAAAACATAGATCCTTTGATCCACGCGCCGGACTGCGTGACACTGCTGCTACCCCTCTGGAGGAAAGCGCAAGTGCATGGCCGCATTTGAGACGAGGACTGACTCCCCTGGGGAGACTCCAGAAGTACCCCAAGATCAGTGTCAGCACTGGAGAGGAATCCTCAGGTTCGGCCCCGACTCCACACAAGGTCTTAGGCCCCGGCATCGACGGGAGAGGAATCCCGAGCGGCCCCCGAGGAACTCGCATGGGGACTGGCCTTTCCTGAGGCCACCAGAGCGGGTCCCTGACGTCCCCGTCGTAAGTCGAGAGCACCTGCCGCAACTCGAGAAAATCCAGGAGGTTTTGCCCTCCAGGCGAGATGAGGCCCATTTCCGCTGAGGCTTCTCGAGGTTCATCACATCTAACCACTGGAACTTCCAAAGGGTCCTTCACACCCTTGTTGCAACTCAAGAAGTTCCCCGACATACCCGTCTCCACTCGAGAGGAAGCACGAGGGTCCCGCACACATCCAGGGGAGCCCCGTTTCCGCCTCCTAGCTCGAGAGGAGGGATCGTTTCCCTGTTTCGTAGGGAAAGAATTCCCGGCGTTCCCGTCGCATCTCAAGAGGAGGCGCTCTCCACAGGAAAGGCGAGAGGAAGTCCAGGGTCGTGCCACCATTCCAAGAGACCCCCAGATGTGTCAGTCCATTCCAGAAGAACCTGTTTTCCCTGCACTGCCTTGACGTTCAAGCCGAGGATCGACTCCCACCACGTGTGCACGTGGGACAGCCCTGTGGGAAAGCCTCGTGGGAAAGCCTCGTGGGAAAGACTCGAGGGAAAACCATAGATCATTTGATCCACGCGGCGTACTGCGTGACACTGCTGCTACCGCTCTGGAGGAAAGCGCAAGTGCATGCCCGCATTCGAGACGAGGACTGACTCCCCTGGGGAGACTCCAGAACTACCCCAAGATCCATGTCAGCACTGGAGAGGAATCCTCAGGTTCCGGCCCCGACTCCACACAAGGTCGTAGGCCCCGGCATCGACGGGAGAGGAATCCCGAGAGGCCCCCGAGGAACTCGCATGGGGACTGGCCTTTCCTGAGGCCACCAGAGCAGGTCCCCGAGGTCCCCGTCGTAAGTCGAGAGTACGTGCTGCAACTCGAGAAAATCCAGGAGGTTTTGCCCTCCAGGAGAGATGAGGCCCATTTCCGCTGAGGCTTCTCGAGGCTCATCACATCTAACCACTAGAACTTCCAAAGGGTCCTTCACACCCTTGCTGCAACTCAAGAAGTTCCCCGACATACCCGTCTCCACTCGAGAGGAAGCACGAGGGTCCCGCACCCATCCAGGGGAGCCCCGTTTCCGCCTCCTAGCTCGAGAGGAGTGAACCTTTCCCTATTTCGTAGGGAAAGAATTCTCGGCGTTCCGTCGCATCTCAAGAGGATGCGCTCTCCACAGGAAAGGCGAGAGGAACTCCAGGGTCGTGCCACCATTCCAAGAGTCCCCCAGAAGTGTCAGTCCATTCCAGAGGAACCTGTTTCCCTGCACTGCCTTGACGTTCAAGCCGATGATCGACTCCCACCACGTGTGCACGTGGGACAGCCCTGTGGGAAATCCTCGTGGGAAAGCCTCGTGGGAAAGACTCGAGGGAAAACTATAGATCCTTTGATCCACGCGGCGGACTGGGTGACACTGCTGCTACCGCTCTGGAGGAAAGCGCAAGTGCATGCCCGCATTCGAGACGAGGACTGACTCCCCCGGGGAGACTCCAGAAGTACCCCAAGATCCATGTCAGCACTGGAGAGGAATCCTCAGGTTCCGGGCCCGACTCCACACAAGGTCTTAGGCCCCGGCATCGACGGGAGAGGAATCCCGAGAGGCCCCCGCGCAACTCGCATGGGGACTGGCCAGTCCTGAGGCCACCAGAGCGGGTCCCTGATGTCCCCATCGTAAGTCGAGTGCACCTGTCACAACTCGAGAAAATCCAGGAGGCTTTGCCCTCCAGGCGAGATGAGGCCCATTTCCGCTAAGGCTTCTCGAGGCTAATCTCGCCTAACTTATGGAACTTCAAAAAGGTCCTTCACACCCTTGTTGCAACTCAAGAATTTCCCCGACATACCCTTCTCCACTCTAGAGGAAGCACGAGGTTCCCGCCCACATCCAGAGGAGCACCGTTTCCGCCTCGCAGCTCGAGATGAGGGATATGGTCACTGCTCTGTCGGGAAAGAATTTTGGGCGTCCTGTCGCATCTCAAGGGGAGGTGCTCTCCACAGGAAGGGCGAGAGGAATTCCAGCCTCGTGCCACCATTCCAAGAGTCGCCAGATATCTCAGTCCATTCCAGAGGAACTTGTTTTCCCTGCACTGCCTGGACTTTGATTGCGAGGATCGACTGCCACCACGGTGGCACGTGGGACAGCCCTGTGGGAAAGCCTCGAGGGAAAGCCTGGAGGGAAAGTCACAGATCCCTTCATCCAGGCGATGGGAAGCGTGACACTGCTGCTACAGTTCGGGAGGAAAGCGCACGTGAATGCCCCATTTGAGACGAGGACTTACTCCCCTGGCGAGACTCCAGAAGTACCCCAAGATCCATGTCAGCATTGGAGAGGAATCCTCAGGTTCCGGGCCCGACTCCAAACAAGGTCTTAGGCACCGACACAGAAGGGACAGGTTTCCTGAGAGGCCCACGAGCAACTGCAACAGGGACTGGCCTTTATTGAGGCCACCAGAGCGGGCCTCCGAGGTCCCCGTCGTAAGTCGAGAGCACCTGCCGCAACCGGAGAAAATCCAGGAGGTTTTGCCCTCCAGGCGAGATGAGGCCCATTTCCGCTGAGGCTTCTCGAGGCTAATCACATCTAACCACTGAAACTTCCAAAGGGTCTTTCACACTCTTGTTGCAACTCAAACAGTTCCCTGACGTACCCGTCTCCACTCGAGAGGAAGCACGAGGGTCCCGCACACATCCAGGGTAGCCCCGTTTCCGCCTCCTAGCTCGAGATGAGGGATCCTTTCCCTGTTTCGTAGGGAAAGAATTCCCGGCGTTCCCGTCGCATCTCAAGAGGAGGCGCTCTCCACTGGAAAGGCGAGAGGAACTCCAGGGTCGTTCCACCATTCCAAGAGTCCCCCAGATGTGTCAGTCCATTCCAGAGGAACCTGTTTTCCCTGCACTGCCTTGACGTTCAAGCCGAGGATCGACTCCCACCACGTGTGCACGTGGGACAGCCCTGTGGGAAAGCCTCGTGGGAAAGCCTCGTGGGAAAGAATCGAGGGAAAACCATAGATGCTTTGATCCACGCGGCGGACTGTGTGACACTGCTGCTACCGCTCTGGAGGAAAGCGCAAGTGCATGCTCGCATTCGTCACGAGGACTGACTCCCCTGGGGAGACTCCAGAAGTACCCCAAGATCCAAGTCAGCACTGGAGAGGAATCCTCAGGTTCCGGCCCCGACTCCACACAAGGTCTTAGGCCCGGGCATCGACGGGAGAGGAATCCCGAGAGGCCCCCGAGGAACTCGCATGGGGACTGGCCTTTCCTAAGGCCACCAGAGCGGGTCCCTGAGATCCCCGTTGTAAGTCAAGAGCACCTGCCGCAACTCGAGAAAATCCAGGAGGTTTTGCCCTCCAGGCGAGATGAGGCCCATTTCCGCTGAGGCTTCTCGAGGCTCATCACATCTAACCACTGGAACTTCCAAAGGGTCCTTCACACCCTTGCTGCACTCAAGAAGTTCCCCGACATACCCGTCTCCACTTGAGCGCAATCTCGAGGGTCCCGCACACATCCAGGGGAGCCCCGTTTCCACCTCCTAGCTCGAGATGAGGGATCCTTTCCCTGTTTCGTAGGGAAAGAATTCCCGGCGTTCCCGTCGCATCTCAAGAGGAGGTGCTCTCCACAGGAAAGGCGAGAGGAACTCCAGGGTCGTTCGACCATTCCAAGAGTCCCCCAGATGTGTCAGTCCATTCCAGAGGAACCTGTTTTCCCTGCACAGCCTTGACGTTCAAGCCGAGGATCGACTCCCAAATGTGCACGAGGGACAGCCCTGTGGGAAAGCCTCGTGGGAAAGCCTCCTGGGAAAGACTCGAGGGAAAGGCATAGATCCTTTGATCCACGCGGTGGACTGCGTGACACTGCTGCTACCGCTCTGGAGGAAAGCACAAGGGCATGCCCGCATTCGAGACGAGGACTGACTCCCCTGGGGAGACTCCAGAAGTAACCCAAGATCCATGTCAGCACTGGAGAGGAATCCTCAGGTTCCGGCCCCGGATGTGTCAGTCCATTCCAGAGGAACCTGTTTTCCCGGCACTGCCTTGACGTTCAAGCGGAGGATCGGCTCCCACCACGTGTGCACGTGGGACAGCCCTGTGGGAAAGCCTCGTGGGAAAGCCTCGTGGGAAAGACTCGAGGGAAAACCATAGATCCTTTGATCCACGCGGCGGACTGCGTGACACTCCTGCTACCGCTCTGGAGGAAAGCGCAAGTGCATGCCCACATTCGAGACAAGGACTGACTCCCCTGGGGAGTCTCCAGAAGCACCCCAAGATCCATGTCAGCACTGGAGAGGAATCCTCAGGTTCCGGCCCCGACTGCACACAAGGACTTAGGCCCAGGCATCGGCGGGAGAGGTATCCCGAGAGGCCGCCGAGGAACTCGCATGGGGACTGGCCTTTCCTGAGGCCACCAGAGCGGGTCCCTGTGGGCCCCGACATAAGCCGAGAGCACCTGCCGCAACTCGAGAAAATCCAGGAGGTTTTGCCCTCCAGACGAGATGAGGCCCATTTCCGCTGAGGCTTCTTGAGGCTAATCACATCTAACCACTGGAACTTCCTAAGGTTCCTTCACACCCTTCCTGCAACTCAAGAATTTCCCCGACATACCCGTGTCCACTCGAGAGGAACCACGAGGGTCCCGCACACATCCATGGGAGCCCCGTTTCCGCCTCCTAGCTTGAGATGAGTGATCCTTTCCCTGTTTCGTAGGGAAGGAATTCCCGGCGTTCCCGTCGCATCTCAAGAGGAGGCGCTCTCCACAGGAAAGGCGAGAGGAACTCCAGGGTGGTGCCACCATTCCAAGAGTCCCCCAGATGTGTCAGTCCATTCCAGAGGAACCTGTTTTCCCTGCACTGCCTTGACGTTCAAGCCGAGGATCGACTCCCACCACGTGTGCACGTGGGACAGCCCTGTGGGAAAGACTCGTGGGAAAGCCTCGTGGGAAAGACTCGAGGGAAAACCATAGATCCTTTGATCCACGCGGCACAATGCGTGGCACTGCTGCGACCGCTCTGGAGGAAAGCGCAAGTGCATGCCCGCATTCAAGACGAGGACTGACTCCCCTGGGGAGACTCCAGAAGTACCCCAAGATCCATGTCAGCACTGGCGAGGAATCCTCAGGATCCGGCCCCGACTCCACACAAGGTCTTAGGCCCCGGCATCGACTGGAGAGGAATCCCGAGAGGCCCCCGAGGAACTCGCATGGGGACTGGCCTTTCCTGAGGCCACGAGAGCGGGTCCCTGAGGGCCCCGTCGTAGGTCGAGAGCACCTGCCGCAACTCGAGAAAATCCAGAAGGTTTTGCCCTCCAGGCGAAATGAGGCTCATTTCCGCTGAGATTTCTCGAGACTAATCACATCTAACCACTGGAACTTCCAAAGGGTCCTTCACACCCTTGCTGCAACTCAAAAAGTTCCCCGACATACCCGTCTCCACTTGAGAGGAAGCACGAGGGTCCCGCACACATCCAGGGGAGCCCCGTTTCCGCCTCCTAGTTCGAGATGAGGGATCCTTTCCCTGTTTCAAAGGGATAGAATTCCCGGCGTTCCCGTCGCATCTCAAGAGGAGGCGCTATCCACAGGAAAGGCGAGAGGAAGTCCAGGGTCGTGCCACCATTCCAAGAGTCCCCCAGATGTGTCAGTCCATTCCAGAGGAACCTGTTTTCCCTGCACTGCCTTGACGTTCAAGCCGAGGATAGACTCCCACCACGTGTGCACGTGGGACAGCCCTGTGGGAAAGCCTCGTGGGAAAGCCTCGTGGGAAAGCCTCGAGGGAAAACCATAGATCCTTTGATCCCCGCGGCGGAAAGCATGACACTGCTGCTACCGCTCTGGAGGAAAGCGCAAGTGCATGCCCGCATTCGAGACGAGGACTGACTCCCCTGGGGAGACTCCAGAAGTTCCCCAAGATCCATGTCAGCACTGGAGAGGAATCCTCAGGTTCCGGCCCCGACTCCACACAAGGTCTTAGGCCCCGGCATCGGCGGGAGAGGAATCCCGAGAGGCCCCCGAGGAACTCGCATGGGGACTGGCGTTTCCTGAGGCCACCAGAGCGGGTCCCTGAGGTCCCCGTCGTAATTCGAGAGCACCTGCCGCAACTCGAGAAAATCCAGGAGGTTTTGCCCTCCAGGCGAGTGAGGCCCATTTCCGCTGAGGCTTCTCGACGCTAATCACATCTAACCACTGGAACTTCCAAAGGGTCCTTCACACCCTTACTGCAACTCAAGAAGTTCCCCGACATACCTGTCTCCACTCGAGAGGAAGCACGAGGGTCCCGCACACATCCAGGGGAGCCCCGTTTCCGCCTCCTAGCTCGAGATGAGGGATCCTTTCACTGTTTCTTAGGGAAAGAATTCCCGGCGTTCCCGTCGCATATCAAGAGGAGGCGCTCTCCAAAGGAAAGGCGAGAGGAACTCCAGGGTCGTGCCACCATTCCAAGAGGCCCCCAGATGTGTCAGTCCATTCCAGAGGAACCTGTTTTCCCTGCACTGCCTTGACGTTCGAGCCGAGGATCGACTCCCACCACATGTGCACGTGGGACCGCCCTGTGGGAAAGACTCGTGGGAAAGCCTCGTGGGAAAGACTCGAGGGAAAACCATAGATCCTTTGATCCACGCGGCGGACTGCGTGACACTGCTGCTACCGCTCTGGAGGAAAGCACAAGTGCATGCCCGCATTCGAGACGAGGACTGACTCCCCTGGGGAGACTCCAGAAGTACCCCAAGATCCATGTCAGCACTGGAGAGGAATCCAGAGGTTCCGGCCCCTACTCCACACAAGGTCTTAGGCCCCGGCATCGAAGGGAGAGGAATCCCGAGAGGCCCCCGCGGAACTCCCATGGGGACTGGCCTTTCCTGAGGCCACCAGAGCGGGTCCCTGAGGGCCCCGTCGTAAGTCGAGAGCACCTGCCGCAACTCGAGAAAATCCAGGAGGTTTTGCCCTGCAGGCGAGATGATGCCCATTTCCGCTGAGGCTTCTCGAGGCTAATCACATCTAACCACTGGAACTTCCAAAGGGTCCTTCACACCCTTGCTGCAACTAAAGAAGTTCCCCGACATACCCGTCTCCACTCGAGAGGAAGCACGAGGGTCCCGCACACATCCAGGGGAGCCCCGTTTCCGCCTCCTAGCTCGAGATGAGGGATCCTTTCCCTGTTTCGTAGGGAAAGAATTCCCGGCGTTCCCGTCGCATCTCAAGAGGAGGCGCTCTCCACAGGAAAGGCGAGAGGAACTCCAGGGTCGTGCCACCATTCCAAGAGTCCACCAGATGTGTCAGTCCATTCCAGAGGAACCTGTTTTCCCGGCACTGCCTTGACGTTCAAGCGGAGGATCGGCTCCCACCACGTGTGCACGTGGGACAGCCCTGTGGGAAAGCCTCGTGGGAAAGCCTCGTGGGAAAGACTCGAGGGAAAAGCATAGATCTTTGATCCCCGCGGCGGACTGCCTGACACTCCTGCTACCGCTCTGGAGGAAAGCGCAAGTGCATGCCCACATTCGAGACGAGGACTGACTCCCCTGGGGAGTCTCCAGAAGCACCCCAAGATCCATGTCAGCACTGGAGAGGAATCCTCAGGTTCCGGCCCCGACTGCACACAAGGTCTTAGGCCCCGGCATCGGCGGGAGAGGTATCCCGAGAGGCCCCCGAGGAACTCGCATGGGGACTGGCCTTTCCTGAGGCCACCAGAGCGGGTCCCTGAGGGCCCCGACATAAGCCGAGAGCACCTGCCGCAACTCGAGAAAATCCAGGAGGTTTTGCCCTCCAGGCGAGATGAGGCCCATTTCCGCTGAGGCTTCTCGAGGCTAATCACATCTAACCACTGGAACTTCCTAAGGTTCCTTCACACCCTTGCTGCAACTCAAGAAGTTCCCCGACATACCCGTGTCCACTCGAGAGGAACCACGAGGGTCCCGCACACATCCATGGGAGCCCCGTTTCCGCCTCCTAGCTTGAGATGAGTGATCCTTTCCCTGTTTCGTAGGGAAGGAATTCCCGGCGTTCCCGTCGCATCTCAAGAGGAGGCGCTCTCCACAGGAAAGGCGAGAGGAACTCCAGGGTGGTGCCACCATTCCAAGAGTCCCCCAGATGTGTCAGTCCATTCCAGAGGAACCTGTTTTCCCTGCACTGCCTTGACGTTCAAGCCGAGGATCGACTCCCACCACGTGTGCACGTGGGACAGCCCTGTGGGAAAGCCTCGTGGGAAAGCCTCGTGGGAAAGACTCGAGGCAAAACAAGAGATCCTTTGATCCACGCGGCGGACTGCGTGACACTACTGCTACCGCTCTGGAGGAAATCGCAAGTGCATGCCCGCATTCGAGACGAGGACTGATTCTACTGGGGAGACTCCAGAAGTACCCCAAGATCCATGTCAGCACTGGAGAGGAATCCTCAGGTTCTGGCCTCGACTCCACAAGAGGTCTAAGGCCCCGGCATCGAGGGGAGAGGAATCCCGAGAGGCCCCCGAGGAACTCGCATGGGGACTGGCCTTTCCTGAGGCCACTAGAGCGGGTCCCTGAGGTCCCCGTCGTAAGTCGAGAGCACCTGCCGCAACTCGAGAAAATCCAGGAGGTTTTGCCCTCCAGGCGAGATGAGGCCCATTTCCGTTGAGGCTTCTCGAGGCTAATCACATCTAACCACTGGAACTTCCAAAGAGTCATTCACACCTTTGCTGCAACTCAAGAAGTTCCCCGACATACCCGTCTCTACCCGAGAGGAAGCCCGAGGGTATCACACATCCAGGGGAGCCCCGTTTCCGCCTCCTAGCTCGAGATGAGGGATCCTTTCCCTGTTTCGAAGGGAAAGAATTCCCGGCATTCCCGTCGCATCTCAAGAGGAGGCGCTCTCCACAGGAAAGGCGAGAGGAAGTCCAGGGTCGTGCCACCATTCCAAGAGTCCCCCAGATGTGTCAGTCCATTCCAGAGGAACCTGTTTTCCCTGCACTGCGTTGACGTTCAAGCCGAGGATCGACTCCCACCACGTATGCACGTGGGACAGCCCTGTGGGAAAGCCTCGTGGGAAAGCCTCGTGGCAAAGACTCGAGGGAAAGCCATAGATCCTTTGATCCCCGCGGCGGAAAGCGTGACACTGCTGCTACCGCTCTGGAGGAAAGCGCAAGTGCATGCCCGAATTCGAGACGAGGACTGACTCCCCTGGGGAGACTCCAGAAGTTCCCCAAGATCCATGTCAGCACTGGAGAGGAATCCTGAGGTTCCAGCCCCGACTCCACAGAAGGTCTTAGGCCCCGGCATCGACGGGAGAGGAATCCCGAGAGGCCCCCGAGGACCTCGCATGGGACTGGCCTTTCCTGAGGCCACCAGAGCGGGTCCCTGAGGTCCCCGTCGTAAGTCGAGAGCACCTGGTGCAACTCGAGAAAATCCAGGAGGTTTTGCCCTCCAGACGAGATGAGGCCCATTTCCGCTGAGGCTTCTCCAGGCTAATCACATCTAACCACTGGAACTTCCAAAGGGTCCTTCACACCCTTGCTGCAACTCAAGAAGTTCCCCGACATACCCGTCTCCACTCGAGAGGAAGCACGAGGGTCCCGCACACATCCAGGGGAGCCCTGTTTCCGCCTCCTAGCTCGAGATGAGGGATCCTTTCCCTGTTTCGTAGGGAAAGAATTCCCGGCGTTCCCGTCGCATCTCAAGAGGAGGCGCTCTCCACAGGAAAGGCGAGAGGAACTCCAGGGTCGTGCCACCATTCCAAGAGTCCCCCAGATGTGTCAGTCCATTCCAGAGGAACCTGTTTTCGCTGCACTGCCTTGACGTTCAAGCCGAGGATCGGCTCCCACCACGTGTGAACGTGGGACAGCCCTGTGGGAAAGCCTCGTGGGAAAGCCTAGCCTGGTGGGAAAGACTGGAGGGAAAACCATAGATCCCTTGATCCACGCGGCGGACTGCGTGACACTGCTGCTACCGCTCTGGAGGAAAGCGCAAGTGCATGCCCGCATTCGAGACGAGGACTGACTCCCCTGTAGAGACTCCAGAAGTACCCCAAGATCCATGTCAGCACTGGAGCGGAATCCTCAGGTTCCGGCCCCGACTCCACACAAGGTCTTAGGCCCCGGCATCGACGGGAGAGTAATCCCGAGAGGCCCCCGTGGAACTCGCATGGGGACTGGCCTTTCCTGAGGCCACCAGAGCGGGTCCCTGAGGGCCCCGTCGTAGGTCGAGAGCACCTGCCGCAACTCGAGAAAATCCAGGAGGTTTTGCCCTCCAGGCGAGATGAGGCTCATTTCCGCTGAGATTTCTCGAGGCTAAACACATCTAACCACTGGAACTTCCAAAGGGTCCTTCACACCCTTGCTGCAACTCAAGAAGTTCCCCGACATACCCGTCTCCACTCGAGAGGAAGCACGAGGGTCTGGCACACATCCAGGGGAGCCCCGTTTCCGCTTCCTAGCTCGAGATGAGGGATCCTTTCCCTGTTTCGTAGGGAAAGAATTCCCGGCGTTCCCGTCGCATCTCAAGAGGAGGCGCTCTCCACAGGAAAGGCGAGAGGAACTCCAGGGTCGTGCCACCATTCCAAGAGTCCCCCAGATGTGTCAGTCCATTCCAGAGGAACCTGTTTTCGCTGCACTGCCTTGACGTTCGAGCCGAGGATCGACTCCCACCACGTGTGCACGTGGGACAGCCCTGTGGGAAAGACTCGTGGGAAAGCCTCGTGGGAAAGACTGGAGGGAAAACCATAGATCCTTTGATCCACGCGGCGGACTGTGTGACACTGCTGCTACCGCTCTGGAGGAAAGCACAAGTGCATGCCCGCATTCGAGACGAGGACTGACTCCCCTGGGGAGACTCCAGAAGTACCCCAAGATCCATGTCAGCACTGGAGAGGAATCCTCAGGTTCCGGCCCCGACTCCACACAAGGTCTTAGGCCCCGGCATCGACGGGAGAGGAATCCCGAGAGGCCCCCGAGGAACTCGCATGGGGACTGGCCTTTCCTGAGGCCACCAGAGCGGGTCCCTGACGTCCCCGTCGTAAGTTGAGAGCACCTGCCGCAACTCGAGAAAATCCAGGAGGTTTTGCCCTCCAGGCGAGATGAGGCCCATTTCCGCTGAGGCTTCTCGAGGCTAATCACATCTAACCACTGGAACTTCCAAAGGGTCCTTCACACCCTTGCTGCAACTCAAGAAGTTCCCCGACATACCCGTCTCCACTCGAGAGGAAGCACGAGGGTCCCGCACACATCCAGGGGAGCCCCGTTTCCGCCTCCTAGCTCGAGATGAGGGATCGTTTTCCTGTTTCGTAGGGAAAGAATTCCCGGCATTCCCGTCGAATCTCAAGAGGAGGCACTCTCCACAGGAAAGGCGAGAGGAAGTCCAGGGTCGTGCCACCATTCCAAGAGTCCCCCAGAAGTGTCAGTCCATTCCAGAGGAACCTGTTTTCCCTGCACTGCCTTGACGTTGAAGCCGAGGATCAACTCCCAACACGTGTGCCCGTGGGACAGACCTGTGGGAAAGCCTCGTGGGAAAGCCTTGTCGGAAAGACTCGAGGGAAAACCATAGATCCTTTGATCCACGCAACGGACTGCGTGACACTGCTGCTACCGCTCTGGAGGAAAGGGCAAGTGCATGCCCGCATTCGAGACGAGGACTGACACCCCTGGGGAGACTCCAGAACTACCCCAAGATCCATGTCAGCACTGGAGAGGAATCCTCAGGTTCCGGCCCCGACTCCACACAAGGTCCTAGGCCCCGGCATCGACGGGAGTGGAATCCCGAGAGGCCCCCGAGGAACTCGCATGGGGACTGGCCTTTCCTGAGGCCACCAGAGCGGGTCCCTGAGGTCCCCGACGTAAGTCGAGAACACCCGCCGCAACTCGAGAAAATCCAGGAGGCTTTGCCCTCCAGGCGAGATGAGGCCCATTTCCGCTGAGGCTTCTCGAGGCTAATCACATCTAACCACTGGAACTTCCAAAGGGTCCTTCACACCCTTGCTGCAACTCAAGAAGTTCCCCGACATACTCGTCTCCACTCGAGAGGAAGCACGAGGGTCCCGCACACATCCAGGCGAGCCCCGTTTCCACCTCCTAGCTGGAGATGAGGGATCCGTTCCCTGTTTCGTAGGGAAAGAATTCCCGGGGTTCCAGGCGCATCTCAAGAGGAGGCGCTCTCCACAGGAAAGGCGAGAGGAACTCCAGGGTCGTGCCACCATTCCAAGAGTCCCCCAGATGTGTCAGTCCATTTCGGAGATACCTGTTTTCCCTACACTTCCTTGACGTTCAAGCCGAGGATCGACTCCCACCACGTGTGCACGTGGGACAGCCCTGTGGGAAAGCCTCGTGGGAAGGCCTCGAGGGAAGACTCGAGGTAAAACCATAGATCCTTTGATCCACGCGGCGGACTGCGTGACACTGCTGCTACCGCTCTGGAGGAAAGCGCAAGTGCATGCCCGCATTTGAGACGAGGACTGACTCCCCTGGGGAGACTCCAGAAGTACCCCAAGATCCATGTCAGCACTGGCGAGGAATCCTCAGGTTCCGGCCCCGACTCCACACAAGGTCTTAGGCCCCGGCATCGATGGGAGAGGAATCCCGAGAGGCCCCCGTGGAACTCGCATGGGGACTGGCCTTTCCTGAGGCCACCAGAGCAGGTCCCTGAGGTCCCCGTCGTAAGTCGAGAGCACCTGCTGCAACTCGAGAAAATCCAGGAGGTTTTGCCCTCCAGGAGAGATGAGGCCCATTTCCGCTGAGGCTTCTCGAGGCTAATCACATCTAACCACTGGAACTTCCAAAGGGTCCTTCACACCCTTGCTGCAACTCAAGAAGTTCCCCGACATACCCGTCTCCACTAGAAAGGAAGCACGAGGGTCCCCCACACATCCAGGTTAGCCCCGTTTCCGCCTCCTAACTCGAGATGAGGGATCCTTTCCCTGTTTCGTAGGGAAAGAATTCCCGGCGTTCCCGTCGCATCTCAAGAGAAGGCGCTCTCCATAGGAAAGGCGAGAGGAAGTCCAGGGTCGTGCCACCATTCCAAGAGTCCCACAGATGTGTCAGTCCATTCCAGAGGAACCTGTTTTCCCTGCACTGCCTTGACGTTCAAGCAGAGGATCGACTCCCACCACGTGTGCACGTGGGACAGCCCTGTGGGAAAGCCTCGTAGGAAAGCCTAGCCTGTTGGGAAAGACTCGAGGGAAAACCATAGATCCCTTGATCCACGTGGCGGACTGCGTGACACTGCTGCTACCGCTCTGGAGGAAAGCGCAAGTGCATGCCCGCATTCGAGACGAGGACTGACTCCCCTGGGGAGACTCCAGAAGTACCCCAAGATCCATGTCAGCACTGGAGAGGAATCCTCTGGTTCCAGCCCCGACTCCACGCAAGGTCTTAGGCCCCGGCATCGACGGCAGAGGAATCCCGAGAGGCCCCCGAGGAACTCGCATGGAGACTGGCCTTTTCTGAGGCCACCAGAGAGGGTCCCTGAAGTCCCCGTCGTAAGTCGAGAGCACCTTCTGCAACTCGAGAAAATCCAGGAGGTTTTGCCCTCCAGGCGATATGAGGCCCATTTCCACTGAGGCTTCTCGAGGCTAATCACATCTAACCACTGGAACTTCCAAAGGGTCCTTCACACCCTTGCTGCAAATCACGAAGTTCCCCGACATACCCGTCTCCTCGCGAGAGGAAGCACGAGGGTCCCGACCACATCCAGAGGAGCCCCGTTTCCGCCTCGTAGCTCGAGATGAGGGATGCTTTCGCCGCTAGGTCGGGAAAGAATTCCTGGCGTTCCCGTCTCACCTCAGAGGAGGCGCTCTCCACCGGAAAGGCAAGAGGAACTCCAGCGTCGTGCCACCATTCCAAGAGTCCCAGAGATGTCTCAGTCCATTCTAGAGGAAACTGTTTTCCCTGCACTGCCTCGACTTTCACGCCGAGGATCGACACACACCACGGTGGTACGTGGGACATCCCTGTGGGAAAGCCTCGTGGGAAATCCTCGAGGGAAAGCCACAGATCCCTTGATCCAGGCAATGGGAAGCGTGACACTGCTGCTACAGTTCTGGAGGAAAGCGGACGTGCATGCCGCCATTTGAGACGAGGACTTACTCCCCTGGGGAGACTCCAGAAGTACCGCAAGATCCATGTCAGCACTGGAGAGGAATCCTCAGGTTCCGGCCCCGACTCCACACAAGGTCTTAGGCCCCGGCATCGACGGGAGAGGAATCCCGAGAGGTCCCCGAGCAACTCGCATGGGGACTGGCCTTTCCTGAGGCCACCAGAGCGGGTCCCTGAGGTCCCCGTCGTAAGTCGAGAGCACCTGCCCCAACTCGAGAAAATCCAGGAGGTTTTGCTCTCCAGGCGAAATGAGGCCCATTTCCGCTGAGGCTTCTCGAGGCTAATCACACCTAACCTCTGGAACTTCCAAAAGGTCCTTCACACCCTTGCTGCAACTCAAGAAGTTCCCTGATATACCCGTCTCCACTCGAAAGGAAGCGCGAGAATCCCAGGAAAATCCACAGGAGCGCCGTTTCCGCCTCGTAGCTCGAGATGAGGGATCCTTTCCCCGTTTGGTCAGAAAAGAATTCCCGGCGTTCGAGTCGCATCTCAAGAGGAGGCGCTCTCCATAGGAAAGGCGAGAGGAACTCCAGGGTCGTGCCACCATTCCCAGAGTCTGCCAGATGTCTCAGTAAATACCAGAGGAACCTGTTTTCCCTGCACTGACTCGACTTTCATGCCGAGGATCGACTCACACCACGGTGGCACCTGGGACAGCCCTGTGGGAAAGCCTCGTGGGAAAGCCTCGAGGAAAATCCTCGAGGGAAAGCCACAGACCCCATGACTCACTAGATTGGAAGCGTGACACTGCTGCTACAAATGGGGAGGAAAGCGCACGTGCATGCCCCCTCTCGAGACGAGGACTCGCTCCCCTGGGGAGACTCCAAAAGTACCCCAAAATCCATGTCACCACTAGAGAGGAAACCTCAGGTTCTGGCTCCGACTCAACACAAGGTCTTAGGCCCCGGCATCGACGGGAGAGGAATCCCGAGAGGCCACCGAGGAACTCGCATGGGGACTGGCCTTTCGTGAGGCCACCAGAGCGGGTCCCCGAGGTCCCCGTCGTAAGTCGAGAGCACCTGCCGCAACTCGAGAAAATCCAGGAGGTTTTGCCCTCCAGGCGAGATGACGCCCATTTCCGCTGAGGCTTCTCGAGGCTCATCACATCTAACCACTGGAACTTCCAAAGGGTCCTTCACACCCTTGCTGCAACTCAAGAAGTTCCCCGACATACCCGTCTCCACTCGAGAGGAAGCACGAGGGTCCCGCACCCATCCAGGGGAGACCCGTTTCCGCCTCCTAGCTCGAGATGAGGGAGCCTTTCCCTGTTTAGTAGGGAAAGAATTCCCTGCATTCCCGTCGGATCTCAAGAGGAGGCGCTCTCCACAGGAAAGGCGAGAGGAAGTTCAGGGTCGTGCCACCATTCCAAGAGTCCCCCAGAAGTGTCAGTCCATTCCAGAGGATCCTGTTTTCCCTGCACTGCCTTGACGTTGAAGCCGAGGATCGACTCCCACCACGTGTGCACGTGGGACAGACATGTGCGAAAGCCTCGTGGGAAAGCCTTGTCGGAAAGACTCGAGGGAAAACCATAGATCCTTTGATCCACGCGACGGACTGCGTGACACTGCTGCTACCGCTCTGGAGGAAAGCGCAAGTGCATGCCCTTATTCGAGACGAGGACTGACTCCCCTGGCGAGACTCCAGAAGTACCCCAAGATCCTTGTCAGCACTGGAGAGGAATCCTCAGGTTCCGGCCCCGACTCCACACAAGGTCTTAGGCCCCGGCATCGACGGGAGAGGAATCCCGAGAGGCCCCCGAGGAACTCGCATGGGGACTGGCCTTTCCTGAGGCCACCAGAGCGGGTCCTCGAGGTCCCCGTCGTACGTCGAGAGCACCTGCCGCAACTCGAGAATATCCAGGAGGTTTTGCCCTCCAAGCGAGATGAGGCCCATTTCCGCTGAGGCTTCTCGAGGCTCATCACATCTAACCACTGGAACTTCCAAAGGGTCCTTCACACCCTTGCGGCAACTCAAGAAGTTCCCCGACATACCCGTCTCCACTCGAGAGGAAGCACGAGGGTCCCGCACCCATCCAGTGGAGCCCCGTTTCCGCCTCCTAACTCGAGATGAGGGATCCTTTCCCTGTTTAGTAGGGAAAGAATTCCCGGCATTCCCGTCGAATCTCAAGAGGAGGCGCTCTCCACAGGAAAGGCGAGAGGAACTCCAGGGTCGTGCCACCATTCCAAGAGTCCCCCAGATGTGTCAGTACATTCCAGAGGAACCTGTTTTCCCTGCACTGCCTTGACGTTGAAGCCGAGGATCGACTCCCTCCACGTGTGCACGTGGGACAGACCTTTGGGAAAGTCTCGTGGGAAAGCCTTGTCGGAAAGACTCGAGGGAAAACCATAGATCCTTTGATCCACGCGACGGACTGCGTGACACTGCTGCTACCGCTCTGGACGAAAGCGCAAGTGCATGCCCGCATTCGAGACGAGGACTGACTCCCCTGGCGAGACTCCAGAAGTACCCCAAGATCCATGTCAGCACTGGAGAGGAATCCTCAGGTTCCGGCCCCGACTCCACACAAGGTCTTAGGCCCCGGCATCGACGGGAGAGGAATCCCGAGAGGCCCCCGAGGAACTCCCTTGGGGACTGGCCTTTCCTGAGGCCACCAGAGCGGGTCCCCGAGGTCCCCGTCGTACGTCGAGAGCACCTGCCGCAACTCGAGAATATCCAGGAGGTTTTGCCCTCCAGGCGAGATGAGGCCCATTTCCGCTGAGGCTTCTCGAGGCTCATCACATCTAACCACTGGAACTTCCAAAGGGTCCTTCACACCCTTGCTGCAACTCAAGAAGTTCCTCGACATACCCGTCTCCACTCGAGAGGAAGCACGAGGGTCCCGCACACATCCAGGGGAGCCCCGTTTCCCCCTCCTAGCTCGAGAGGAGGGATCCTTTCCCTGTTTCGTAGGGAAAGAATTCCCGGCGTTCCCGTCGCATCTCAAGAGGAGGCGCTCTCCACAGGAAAGGCGAGAGGAAGTCCAGGGTCGTGCCACCATTCCAAGAGTCCCCCAGAAGTGTCAGTCCATTCCAGAGGAAACTGTTTTCCCTTCACTGCCTTGAGGTTCAAGCCGAGGATCGACTCCCACCACGTGGGCACGTGGGACAGCCCTGTGGGAAAGCCTGGTGGGAAAGCTTCGTGGGAAAGACTCGAGGGAAAACCATAGATCCTTTGATCCACGCGGCGGACTGCGTGACACTGCTGCTACCGCTCTGGAGGAAAGTGCAAGTGCATGCCCGCATTCGAGACGAGGACTGACTCCCCTGGGGAGACTCCAGAACTACCCCAAGATCCATGTCAGGACTGGAGAGGAATCCTCAGGTTCCGTCCCCGACTCCACACAAGATCTTAGGCCCCGGCATCGACGGGAGAGGAATCCCGAGAGGCCCCCGAGGAACTCGCATGGGGACTGGCCTTTCTTGAGGCCACCAGAGCGGGTCCCTGAGGTCCCCGTTGTAAGTCGAGAGAACCTGCCGCAACTCGACAAAATCCAGTAGGCTTTGCCCTCTAGGCGAGATGAGGCCCATTTCCGCTGAGGCTTCTCAAGGCTAATCACATCTAACCACTGGAACTTCCAAAGGGTCCTTCACACCCTTGCTGCAACTCAAGAAGTTCCCCGACATACCCGTCTCCACTCGAGAGGAAGCACGAGGGTCCCGCACACATCAAGGCGAGCCCCGTTTCCACCTCCTAGCTGGAGATGAGGGATCCTTTCCCTGTTTCGTAGGGAAAGAATTCCCGGCGTTCCAGGCGCATCTCAAGAGGAGGCGCTCTCCACAGGAAAGGCGAGAGGAACTCCAGGGTCGTGCCACCATTCCAAGAGTCCCCCAGATGTGTCAGTCCATTCCGGAGATACCTGTTTTCCCTACACTTCCTTGACGTTCAAGCCGAGGATCGACTCCCACCACGTGTGCACGGGGGACAGCCCTGTGGGAAAGCCTCGTGGGAAGGCCTCGAGGGAAAGACTCGAGGGAAAACCATAGATCCTTTGATCCACGCGGCGGACTGCGTGACACTTCTGCTACCGCTCTGGAGGAAAGCGCAAGTGCATGCCCGCATTTGAGACGAGGACTGACTCCCCTGGGGAGACTCCAGAAATACCCCAAGATCCATGTCAGCACTGGAGAGGAATCCTCAGGTTCTGGCCGCGACTCCACAAGAGGTCTAAGTCCCCGGCATCGACGGGAGAGGAATCCCGAGAGGCCCCCGAGGAACTCGCATGGGGACTGGCCTTTCCTGAGGCCACCAGAGCGGGTCTCTGAGGTCCCCGTCGTAAGTCGAGAGCACCTGCCGCAACTGGAGAAAATCCAGGAGGTTTTGCCCCCCAGGCGAGATGAGGCCCATTTACGCTGAGGCTTCTCGAGGCTAATCACATCTAACCACTGGAACGTCCAAAGGGTCCTTCACACCCTTGCTGCAACTCAAGAAGTTCCCCGACATACCCGTCTCCACTCGAGAGGAAGCACGAGGGTCTCGCACACATCCAGGGGAGCCCCGTTTCCGCCTCCTAGCTCGAGATGAGGGATCCTTTCCCTGTTTCGTAGGGAAAGAATTCCCGGCCTTCCCGTCGCACCTCAAGAGAAGGCGCTCTCCACAGGAAAGGCGAGAGGAAGTCCAGGGTCGTGCCACCATTCCAAGAGTCCCCCAGAAGTGTCAGTCCACTCCAGAGGAACCTGTTTTCCCTGCACTGCCTTGACGTTCGAGCCGAGGATTGACTCCCACCACGTATGCACGTGGGACCGCCCTGTGGGAAAGACTCGTGGGAAAGCCTCGTGGGAAAGACTGGAGGGAAAAACATAGATCCTTTGATCCACGCGGCGGACTGCGTGACACTGCTGCTACCGCTCTTGAGGAAAGCACAAGTGCATGCCCGCATTCGAGACGAGGACTGACTCCCCTGGGGAGACTCCAGAAGTACCCCAAGATCCATGTCAGCACTGGAGAGGAATCCAGAGGTTCCGGCCCCTACTCCACACAAGGTCTTAGGCCCCGGCATCGACGGGAGAGGAATCCCGAGAGGCCCCCGAGGAACTCGCATGGGGACTGGCCTTTCCTGAGGCCACCAGAGCGGGTCCCTGACGTCCCCGTCGTAAGTCGAGAGCACCTGCTGCAACTCGAGAAAATCCAGGAGGTTTTGCCCTCCAGGCGAGATGAGGCCCATTTCCGCTGAGGCTTCTCGAGGCTAATCACATCTAACCACTGGAACTTCCAAAGGGTCCTTCACACCCTTGCTGCAACTCAAGAAGTTCCCCGACATACCCGTCTCCACTCGAGAGGAAGCACGAGGGTCCCGCACACATCCAGGGGAGCCCCGTTTCCGCCTCCTAGCTCGAGATGAGGGATCCTTTCCCTGTTTCGTAGGGAAAGAATTCTCGGCGTTCCCGTCGCATATCAAGAGGAGGCGCTCTCCACAGGAAAGGCGAGAGGAACTCCAGGGTCGTGCCACCATTCCAAGAGTCCCCCAGATGTGTCAGTCCATTCCAGAGGAACCTGTTTTCCCTGCACTGCCTTGACGTTCGAGCCGAGGATCGACTCCCACCACGTGTGCACGTGGGACAGCCCAGTGGGAAAGCCTCGTGGGAAAGCCTCGTGGGAAAGACTCGAGGGAAAACCATAGATCCTTTGATCCACGCGGCGGACTGCGTGACACTGCTGCTACCGCTATGGAGGAAAGCGCAAGTGCATGCCCGCATTCGAGACGGGGACTGACTCCCCTGTAGAGACTCCAGCAGTACCCCAAGATCCATGTCAGCACTGGAGCGGAATCCTCAGGTTCCTGCCCCGACTCCACACAAGGTCTTAGGCCCCGGCATCGACGGGAGAGGAATCCCGAGAGGCCCCCGAGGAACTGGCATGGGGACTGGCCTTTCCTGAGGCCACCAGAGCGGGTCCCTGAGGGCCCCGTCGTAGGTCGAGAGCACCTGCCGCAACTCGAGAAAATCCAGGAGGTTTTGCCCTCCAGGCAAGATGAGGCTCATTTCCGCTGAGATTTCTCGAGGCTAATCACATCTAACCACTGGAACTTCCAAAGGGTCCTTCACACCCTTACTGCAACTCAAGAAGTTCCCCGACATACCCGTCTCCACTCGAGAGGAAGCACGAGGGTCCCGCACACATCCAGGGGAGCCCCGTTTCCGCCTCCTATCTCGAGATGAGGGATCCTTTCCCTGTTTAGTAGGGAAAGAATTCCCGGCGTTCCCGTCGCATCTCAAGAGGAGGCGCTCTCCACAGGAAAGGCGATCGGAACTACAGGGTCGTGCCACCATTCCAAGAGTCCCCCAGATGTGTCAGTCCATTCCAGAGGAACCTGTTTTCCCTGCACTGCCTTGACGTTCAAGCCGAGGATCGACTCCCACCACGTGTGCACGTGGGACAGCCCTGTGGGAAAGCCTCGTGGGAAAGCCTAGCCTGGTGGGAAAGACTCGAGGGAAAACCATAGATCCTTTGATCCACGCGGCGGACTGCGTGACACTGCTGCTACCGCTCTGGAGGAAAGCCCAAGTGCATGCCCGCATTCGAGACGAGGACTGACCCCCCTTGGGGAGACTCCAGAACTACCCCATGATCCATGTCAGCACTGGACAGGAATCCTCAGGTTCCGGCCCCGACTCCACACAAGGACATAGGCCCCGGTATCGACGGGAGAGGAATCCCGAGAGGCCACCGAGGAACTCGCATGGGGACTGGCCTTTCGTGAGGCCACCAGAGCGGGTCCCCGAGGTCCCCGTCGTAAGTCGAGAGCACCTGCCGCAACTCGAGAAAATCCAGGAGGTTTTGCCCTCCAGGCGAGATGACGCCCATTTCCGCTGAGGCTTCTCCAGGCTCATCACATCTAACCACTGGAACTTCCAAAGGGTCCTTCACACCCTTGCTGCAACTCAAGAAGTTCCCCGACATACCCGTCTCCACTCGAGAGGAAGCACGAGGGTCCCGCACCCATCCAGGGGAGACCCGTTTCCGCCTCCTAGCTCGAGATGAGGGATCCTTTCCCTGTTTAGTAGGGAAAGAATTCCCTGCATTCCCGTCGGATCTCAAGAGGAGGCGATCTCCACTGGAAAGGCGAGAGGAAGTTCAGGGTCGTGCCACCATTCCAAGAGTCCCCCAGAAGTGTCAGTCCATTCCAGAGGATCCTGTTTTCCCTGCACTGCCTTGACGTTGAAGCCGAGGATCGACTCCCACCACGTGTGCACGTGGGACAGACATGTGCGAAAGCCTCGTGGGAAAGCCTTGTCGGAAAGACTCGAGGGAAAACCATAGATCCTTTGATCCACGCGACGGACTGCGTGACACTGCTGCTACCGCTCTGGACGAAAGCGCAAGTGCATGCCCGCATTCGAGACGAGGACTGACTCCCCTGGCGAGACTCCAGAAGTACCCCAAGATCCATGTCAGCACTGGAGAGGAATCCTCAGGTTCCGGCCCAGACTCCACACAAGGTCTTAGGCCCCGGCATCGACGGGAGAGGAATCCCGAGAGGCCCCCGAGGAACTCCCTTGGGGACTGGCCTTTCCTGAGGCCACCAGAGCGGGTCCCCGAGGTCCCCGTCGTACGTCGAGAGCACCTGCTGCAACTCGAGAATATCCAGGAGGTTTTGCCCTCCAGGCGAGATGAGGCCCATTTCCGCTGAGGCTTCTCGAGGCTAATCACATCTAACCACTGGAACTTCCAAAGGGTCCTTCACACCCTTGCTGCAACTCAAGAAGTTCCTCGACATACCCGTCTCCACTCGAGAGGAAGCACGAGGGTCCCGCACACATCCAGGGGAGCCCCGTTTCCCCCTCCTAGCTCGAGAGGAGGGATCCTTTCCCTGTTTCGTAGGGAAAGAATTCCCGGCGTTCCCGTCGCATCTCAAGAGGAGGCGCTCTCCACAGGAAAGGCGAGAGGAAGTCCAGGGTCGTGCCACCATTCCAAGAGTCCCCCAGAAGTGTCAGTCCATTCCAGAGGAAACTGTTTTCCCTGCACTGCCTTGAGGTTCAAGCCGAGGATCGACTCCCACCACGTGTGCACGTGGGACAGCCCTGTGGGAAAGCCTCGTGGGAAAGCTTCGTGGGAAAGACTCGAGGGAAAACCATAGATCCTTTGATCCACGCGGCGGACTGCGTGACACTGCTGCTACCGCTCTGGAGGAAAGCGCAAGTGCATGCCCGCATTCGAGAAGAGGACTGACTCCCCTGGGGAGACTCCAGAACTACCCCAAGATCCATGTCAGGACTGGAGAGGAATCCTCAGGTTCCGGCCCCGACTCCACACAAGAACTTAGGCCCCGGCATCGACGGGAGAGGAATCCCGAGAGGCCCCCGAGGAACTCGCATGGGGACTGGCCTTTCTTGAGGCCACCAGAGCGGGTCCCTGAGGTCCCCGTTGTAAGTCGAGAGAACCTGCCGCAACTCGACAAAATCCAGGAGGCTTTGCCCTCCAGGCGAGATGAGGCCCATTTCCGCTGAGGCTTCTCAAGGCTAATCATATCTAACCACTGGAACTTCCAAAGGGTCCTTCACACCCTTGCTGCAACTCAAGAAGTTCCCCGACATACCCGGCTCCACTCGAGAGGAAGCACGAGGGTCCCGCACACATCCAGGCGAGCCCCGTTTCCACCTCCTAGCTGGAGATGAGGGATCCTTTCCCTGTTTCGTAGGGAAAGAATTCCCGGCGTTCCAGGCGCATCTCAAGAGGAGGCGCTCTCCACAGGAAAGGCGAGAGGAACTCCAGGGTCGTGCCACCATTCCAAGAGTCCCCCAGATGTGTCAGTCCATTCCGCAGATACCTGTTTTCCCTACACTTCCTTGACGTTCAAGCCGAGGATCGACTCCCACCACGTGTGCACGTTGGACAGCCCTGTGGGAAAGCCTCGTGGGAAGGCCTCGAGGGAAAGACTCGAGGGAAAACCATAGATCCTTTGATCCACGCGGCGGACTGCGTGACACTTCTGCTACCGCTCTGGAGGAAAGCGCAAGTGCATGCCCGCATTTGAGACGAGGACTGACTCCCCTGTGGAGACTCCAGAAATACCCCAAGATCCATGTCAGCACTGGAGAGGAATCCTCAGGTTCTGGCCCCGACTCCACAAGTGGTCTAAGTCCCCGGCATCGACGGGAGAGGAATCCCGAGAGGCCCCCGAGGAACTCGCATGGGGACTGGCCTTTCCTGAGGCCACCAGAGCGGGTCTCTGAGGTCCCCGTCGTAAGTCGAGAGCACCTGCCGCAACTGGAGAAAATCCAGGAGGTTTTGCCCTCCAGGCGAGATGAGGCCCATTTACGCTGAGGCTTCTCGAGGCTAATCACATCTAACCACTGGAACGTCCAAAGGGTCCTTCACACCCTTGCTGCAACTTAAGAAGTTCCCCGACATACCCGTCTCCACTCGAGAGGAAGCACGAGGGTCTCGCACACATCCAGGGGAGCCCCGTTTCCGCCTCCTAGCTCGAGATGAGGGATCCTTTCCCTGTTTCGTAGGGAAAGAATTCCCGGCCTTCCCGTCGCACCTCAAGAGGAGGCGCTCTCCACAGGAAAGGCGAGAGGAAGTCCAGGGTCGTGCCACCATTCCAAGAGTCCCCCAGAAGTGTCAGTCCACTCCAGAGGAACCTGTTTTCCCTGCACTGCCTTGACGTTCAAGCCGAAGATCGACTCTCACCACGTGTGCACGTGGGACAGCCCTGTGGGAAAGCCTCGTGGGAAAGCCTCGTGGGAAAGACTCGAGGGAAAACCATAGATCCCTTGATCCACGCGGCGGACTGTGTGACACTGCTGCTACCGCTCTGGAGGAAACAGCAAGTGCATGCCCGCATTCGAGACGAGGACTGACTCCCCTGTAGAGACTCCAGAAGTACCCCAAGATCCATGTCAGCACTGGAGCGGAATCCTCAGGTTCCTGCCTCGACTCCACACAAGGTCTTAGGCCCCGGCATCGACGGGAGAGGAATCCCGAGAGGCCCCCGAGGAACTCGCATGGGGACTGGCCTTTCCTGAGGCCACCAGAGCGTGTCCCTGAGGGCCCCGTCGTAAGTCGAGAGCACCTGCCGCAGCTCGAGAAAATCCAGGAGGTTTTGCCCTCCAGGCGAGATGAGGCTCATTTCCGCTGAGATTTCTCGAGGCTAATCACATCTAACCACTGGAACTTCCAAAGGGTCCTTCACACCCTTGCTGCAACTCAAGAAGTTCCCCGACATACCCGTCTCCACTCGAGAGGAAGCACGAGGGTCCCGCACACATCCAGGGGACCCCGTTTCCGCCCCCCAGCTCGAGATGAGGGATCATTTCCCTGTATCGTAGGGAAAGAATTCCCGGCGTTCCCGTCGCATCTCAAGAGGAGGCGCTCTCCACAGGAAAGGCGAGAGGAAGTCCAGGGTCGTGCCACCATTCCAAGAGTCCCCCAGATGTGTCAGTCCATTCCAGAGGAACCTGTTTTCGATGCACTGCCTTGACGTTCAAGCCGAGGATCGGCTCCCACCACGGTGGCACGTGGGACAGACCTGTGGGAAAGCCTCGTGGGAAACATTGTTGGAAAGACTCGAGGCAAAACCATAGATCCTTTGATCTACGTGGCGGACTGCGTGACACTGCTGCTACCGCTCTGGAGGAAAGCGCAAGTGCATGCCCCCATTCGAGACGAGGACTGACTCCCCTGGCGAGACTCCAGAAGTACCCCAAGATCCATGTCAGCACTGGAGAGGAATCCTCAGGTTCCGGCCCCGACTCCACACAAGGTCTTAGGCCCCGGCATCAACGGGAGAGGAATCCCGAGAGGCCCCCGAGGAACTCGCATGGGGACTGGCCTTTCCGTAGGCCACCAGAGCGGGTCCCTGAGGCCCCCGTCGTAAGTCGAGAGCACCTGCCGCAACTCGAGAAAATCCAGGCGGTTTTGCCCTGCAGGCGAGATGAGGCCCCTTTCCGCTGAGGCTTCTCGAGGCTAATCACATCTAACCACTGGAACTTCCAAAGGGTCCTTCACACCCTTGCTGCAACTCAAGAAGTTTCCCGACATAACCGTCTCCACGCGAGAGGAAGCACGAGGGTCCGGCACACATCCAGGGGAGCCCCGTTTCCGCCTCCTAGCTCGAGATGAGGGATCCTTTCCCTGTTTGGTAGGGAAAGAATTCCCGGCGTTCCCATCGCATCTCAAGAGGAGGCGCTCTCCACAGGAAAGTCGAGAGGAACTCCAGGGTCGTGCCATCATGCCAAGAGTCCCCCAGATGTGTCAGTCCGTTCCAGAGGAACCTGTTTTCGGTGCACTGCCTTGACGTTCAAGCCGAGGATCGGCTTCCACCACAGTGGCACGTGGGACAGCCCTGTGGGAAAGCCTCGTGGGAAAGCCTCGTGGGAAAGACTCGAGGGAAAAACATAGATTTTTTGATCTAGGCGGCGGACTGCGTGACACTGCTGCTACCGCTCTGGAGGAAAGCGCAAGTGCATGCCCCCATTCGAGAGGAGGACTGACTCCCCTGGGGAGACTCCAGAAGTACCCCAAGATCCATGTCAGCACTGGAGAGGAATCCTCAGGTTCCGGCCCCGACTCCACACAAGGTCTTAGGCCCCGGCATCGACGGGAGAGGAATCTCGAGAGGCCCCCGAGGAACTCGCATGGGACTGGCCTTTCCTGAGGCCACCAGAGCGGGTCCCTGAGGGCCCCGTCGTAAGTCGAGAGCACCTGCCGCAACTCGAGAAAATCCAGGAGGTTTTGCCCTCCTGGCGAGATGAGGCTCATTTCCGCTGAGATTTCTCGAGGCTAATCACATCTAACCACTGGAACTTCCAAAGGGTCCTTCACACCCTTGCTGCAACTAAAGAAGTTCCCCGACATACCCGTCTCCACTCGAGAGGAAGCACGAGGGTCCCGCACACATCCAGGCGAGCCCCGTTTCCGCCTCCTAGCTCGAGATGAGGGATCCTTTCCCTGTTTCGTAGGGAAAGAATTCCCAGCGTTCCCGTCGCATCTCAAGGGGAGGCGCTCTCCACACGAAAGGCGAGAGGAACTCCAGGGTCGTGCCACCATTCCAAGAGTCCCCCAGATGTGTCAGTCCATTCCAGAGGAACCTCTTTTCGCTGCACTGCCTTGACGTTCAAGCCGAGGATCGGCTCCCACCACGTGTGCACGTGGGACAGCCCTGTGGGAAAGCCTCGTGGGAAAACTCGTTGGAAAGACTCGAGGGAAAAACATAGATCCTTTGATCTACGCGGCGGACTGCGTGACACTGCTGCTACCGCTCTGGAGGAGTGCGCAAGTGCATACCCCCATTCGAGACGAGTACTGACTCCCCTGGCGAGATTCCAGAAGTACCCCAAGATCCATGTCAGCACTGGAGAGGAATCCTCAGGTTCCGGCCCCGACTCCTCACAAGGTCTTAGGCCCCGGCATCGACGGGAGAGGAATCCCGAGAGGCCCCCGAGGAACGTGCATGGGGACTGGCCTTTCCTTAGGCCACCAGAGCGGGTCCCTGAGGGCCCCGTCGTAAGTCGAGAGCACCTGCCGCAACTCGAGAAAATCCAGGAGGTTTTGCCCTCCAGGCGAGATGAGGCCCATTTCCGCTGAGGCTTCTCGAGGCTAATCACATCTAACCACTGGAACTTCCTAAGGGTCCTTCACACCCTTGCTGCAACTCAAGAAGTTCCCCGACATACCCGTGTCCACTCGAGAGGAAGCACGAGGGTCCCGCACACATCCAGGGTAGCCCCGTTTCCGCCTCCTAGATCGAGATGAGGGATCCTTTCCCTGTTTCGTAGGGAAAGAATTCCCGGCGTTCCCATCGCATCTCAAGAGGAGGCGATCTCCACAGGAAAGGCGAGAAGAACTCCAGGGTCGTGCCACCATTCCAAGAGTCCCCCAGATGTGTCAGTCCATTCCAGAGAAACCTGTTTTCCCTGCACTGCCTTGACGTTCAAGTGGAGGATCGGCTCCCACCACGTGTGCACGTGGGACAGCCCTGTGGGAAAGCCTCGTGGGAAAGCCTCGTGGGAAAGACTCGAGGGAAACCATAGATCTTTGATCCACGCGGCGGACTGCGTGACACTCCTGCTACCGCTCTGGAGGAAAGCGCAAGTGCATGCCCCCATTCGAGACGAGGACTGACTCCCCTGGGGAGTCTCCAGAAGCACCCCAAGATCCATGTCAGCACTGGAGAGGAATCCTCAGGTTCCGGCCCCGACTGCACACAAGGTCTTAGGTCCCGGCATCGGCGGGAGAGGAATCCCGAGAGGCCCCCGAGGAACTCGCATGGGGAGTGGCCTTTCCTGAAGCCACCAGAGCGGGTCCCTGAGGGCCCCGACGTAAGCCGAGAGCACCTGCCGCAACTCGAGAAAATCCAGGAGGTTTTGCCCTCCAGGCGAGATGAGGCTCATTTCCGCTGAGATTTCTCGAGGCTAATCACATCTAACCACTGGAACTTCCAAAGGGTCCTTCACACCCTTGCTGCAACTCAAGAAGTTCCCCGACATACCCGTCTCCACTCGAGAGGAAGCACGAGGGTCCCGCACACATCCAGGGGAGCCCCGTTTCCGCCTCGTAGCTCGAGATGAGGGATCCTTTCCCTGTTTCCTAGGGAAAGAATTCCCAGCATTCCCGTCGCATCTCAAGAGGAGGCGATCTCCACAGGAAAGGCGAGAGGAACTCCAGGGTAGTGCCACCATTCCAAGAGTCCCCCAGATGTGTCAGTCCATTCCAGAGGAACCTGTTTTCGCTGCACTGCCTTGACGTTCAAGTCGAGGATCGGCTCCCACCACGGTGGCACGTGGGACAGCCCTGTGGGAAAGCCTCGTGGGAAACCTTGTTGGAAAGCCTCGAGGCAAATCCATAGATCCTTTGATCTACGCGGCGGACTGCGTGACACTGCTGCTACCGCTCTGGAGGAAAGCGCAAGTGAATGCCCCCATTCGAGACGAGGACTGACTCCCCTGGCGAGATTCCAGAAGTACCCCAAGATCCATGTCAGCACTGGAGAGGAATCCTCAGGTTCCGGCCCCGACTCCACACAAGGTCTTAGGCCCCGGCATCGACGGGAGAGGAATCCCGATAGGCCCCCGAGGAACGCGCATGGGGACTGGCCTTTCCTTAGGCCACCAGAGCGGGTCCCTGAGGGCCCCGTCGTAAGTCGAGAGCACCTGCCGCAACTCGAGAAAATCCAGGAGGTTTTGCCCTTCAGGCGAGATGAGGCCCATTTCCGCTGAGGCTTCTCGAGGCTAATCACATCTAACCACTGGAACTTCCTAAGGGTCCTTCACACCCTTGCTGCAACTCAAGAAGTTCCCCGACATACCCGTGTCCACTCGAGAGGAAGCACGAGGGTCCCGCACACATCCAGGGTAGCCCCGTTTCCGCCTCCTAGATCGACTTGAGGGATCCTTTCCCTGTTTCGTAGGGAAAGAATTCCCGGCGTTCCCATCGCATCTCAAGAGGAGGCGATCTCCACAGGAAAGGCGAGAAGAACTCCAGGGTCGTGCCACCATTCCAAGAGTCCCCCAGATGTGTCAGTCCATTCCAGAGAAACCTGTTTTCCCTGCACTGCCTTGACGTTCAAGTGGAGGATCGGCTTCCACCACGTGTGCACGTGGGACAGCCCTGTGGGAAAGCCTCGTGGGAAAGCCTCGTGGGAAAGATTCGAGGGAAACCATAGATCTTTGATCCACGCGGCGGACTGCGTGACACTCCTGCTACCGCTCTGGAGGAAAGCGCAAGTGCATGCCCCCATTCGAGACGAGGACTGACTCCCCTGGGGAGTCTCCAGAAGCACCCCAAGATCCATGTCAGCACTGGAGAGGAATCCTCAGGTTCCGGCCCCGACTGCACACAAGGCCTTAGGTCCCGGCATCGGCGGGAGAGGAATCCCGAGAGGCCCCCGAGGAACTCGCATGGGGAGTGGCCTTTCCTGAGGCCACCAGAGCGGGTCCCTGAGGGCCCCGACGTAAGCCGAGAGCACCTGCCGCAACTCGAGAAAATCCAGGAGGTTTTGCCCTCCAGGCGAGATGAGGCTCATTTCCGCTGAGATTTCTCGAGGCTAATCACATCTAACCACTGGAACTTCCAAAGGGTCCTTCACACCCTTGCTGCAACTCAAGAAGTTCCCCGACATACCCGTCTCCACTCGAGAGAAAGCAGGAGGGTCCCGCACACATCCAGGGGAGCCCCGTTTCCGCCTCGTAGCTCGAGATGAGGGATCCTTTCCCTGTTTCGTAGGGAAAGAATTCCCGGCGTTCCCGTCGCATCTCAAGAGGAGGCGATCTCCACAGGAAAGGCGAGAGGAACTCCAGGGTAGTGCCACCATTCCAAGAGTCCCCCAGATGTGTCAGTCCATTCCAGAGGAAACTGTTTTCGCTGCACTGCCTTGACGTTCAAGTCGAGGATCGGCTCCCACCACGGTGGCACGTGGGACAGCCCTGTGGGAAAGCCTCGTGGGAAAGCTTGTTGGAAAGCCTCGAGGCAAAATCATAGATCCTTTGATCTACGCGGTGGACTGCGTGACACTGCTGCTACCGCTCTGGAGGAAAGCGCAAGTGCATGCCCCCATTCGAGACGAGGACTGACTCCCGTGGGGAGACTCCAGCAGTACCCCAAGATCCATGTCAGCACTGGAGAGGAATCCTCAGGTTCCGGCCCCGACTCCACACAAGGTCTTAGGCCCCGGCATCAACGGGAGAGGAATCCCGAGAGGCCCCCGAGGAACTCGCATGGGGACTGGCCTTTCCTGAGGCCACCAGAGCGGGTCCCTGAGGGCCCCGTCGTAAGTCGAGAGCACCTGCCGCAACTCGAGAAAATCCAGGAGGTTTTGCCCTCCAGGCGAGATGAGGCTCATTTCCGCTGAGATTTCTCGAGGTTAATCACATCTAACCACTGGAACTTCCAAAGGGTCCTTCACACCCTTGCTGCTACTCAAGAAGTTCCCCGACATACCCGTCTCCACTCGAGAGGAAGCACGAGGGTCCCGCACACATCCAGGGGAGCCCCGTTTCCGCCTCCTAGCTCGAGATGAGGGATCCTTTCCCTGTTTCTTAGGGAAAGAATTCCCGGCGTTTCCGTCGCATCTCAAGAGGAGGCGCTCTCCACACGAAAGGCGAGAGGAACTCCAGGGTCGTGCCACCATTCCAAGAGTCCCCCAGATGTGTCAGTCCATTCCAGAGGAACCTGTTTTCGCTGCACTGCCTTGACGTTCAAGCCGAGGATCGGCTCCCACCACGTGTGCACGGGGGACAGACCTGTGGGAAAGCCTCGTCGGAAACCACGTTGGAAAGACTCGAGGGAAAAACATAGATCCTTTGATCTACGCGGCGGACTGCGTGACACTGCTGCTACCGCTCTGGAGGAAAGCGCAAGTGCATGCCCGCATTCAAGACGAGGACTGACTCCCCTGGGGAGACTCCAGAAGTACCCCAAGATCCATGTCAGCACTGGAGAGGAATCCTCAGGTTCCAGCCCCGACTCCACACAAGGACTTAGGCCCCGGCATTGACGGGAGAGGAATCCCGTGAGGCCCCCGAGGAACTCGCATGGGGACTGGCATTTCCTTAGGCCACCAGAGCGGGTCCCTGAGGACCCCGTCGTAAGTCGAGAGCACCTGCCGCAACTCGAGAAAATCCAGGAGGTTTTTCCCTCCTGGCGAGATGAGGCTCATTTCCGCTGAGATTTCTCGAGGCTAATCACATCTAACCACTGGAACTTCCAAAGGGTCCTTCACACCTTTGCTGCAACTCAAGAAGTTCCCCGACATACCCGTCTCCACTCGAGAGGAAGCACGAGGGTCCCGCACACATCCAGGGGAGCCCCGTTTCCGCTCCTAGCTCGAGATGAGGGATCCTTTCCCTGTTTCGTAGGGAAAGAATTCCCGGCGTTCCCGTTGCACCTCAAGAGGAGGCGCTCTGCACGGGAAAGGCGAGAGGAACTCCAGGGTCGTGCCACCATTCCAAGAGTCCCCCAGATGTGTCAGTCCATTCCAGAGGAACCTGTTTTCCCTGCACTGCCTTGACGTTCGAGCCGAGGATTGACTCCCACCACGTGTGCACGTGAGACAGCCCTGTGGGAAAGACTCGTGGGAAAGCCTCGTGGGAAAGACTCGAGGGAAAACCATAGATCCTTTGATCCACGCGGCGGACTGCGTGACACTGCTGCTACCGCTCTGGAGGAAAGCGCAAGTGCATGCCCACATTTGAGACGAGGACTGACTCCCCTGGCGAGACTCCAGACGTACCCCAAGATCCATGTCAGCACTGGAGAGGAATCCTCAGGTTCCGGCCCCGACTCCACACAAGGTCTTAGGCCCCGGCATCGACGGGAGAGGAATCCCGAGAGGCCCCCGAGGAACTCGCATGGGGACTGGCGTTTCCTGAGGCCACAAGAGCGGGTCCCTGTGGTCCCCGTCGTAAGTCGAGAGCACCTGCCGCAGCTCGAGAAAATCCAGGAGGTTTTGCCCTCCAGGCGAGATGAGGCCCATTTCCGCTGAGGCTTCTCGAGGCTAATCACATCTAACCACTGGAACGTCCAAAGGGTCCTTCACACCCTTGCTGCAACTTAAGAAGTTCCCCGACATACCCGTCTCCACTCGAGAGGAAGCACGAGGGTCTCGCACACATCCAGGGGAGCCCCGTTTCCGCCTCCTATCTCGAGATGAGGGATCCTTTCCCTGTTTCGTAGGGAAAGAATTCCCGGCGTTCCCGTCGCATCTCAAGAGGAGGCGCTCTCCACAGGAAAGGCGATCGGAACTACAGGGTCGTGCCACCATTCCAAGAGTCCCCCAGATGTGTCAGTCCATTCCAGAGGAACCTGTTTTCCCTGCACTGCCTTGACGTTCAAGCCGAGGATCGACTCCCACCACGTGTGCACGTGGGACAGCCCTGTGGGAAAGCCTCGTGGGAAAGCCTAGCCTGGTGGGAAAGACTCGAGGGAAAACCATAGATCCTTTGATCCACGCGGCGGACTGCGTGACACTGCTGCTACCGCTCTGGAGGAAAGCCCAAGTGCATGCCCGCATTCGAGACGAGGACTGACCCCCCTTGGGGAGACTCCAGAACTACCCCATGATCCATGTCAGCACTGGACAGGAATCCTCAGGTTCCGGCCCCGACTCCACACAAGGACATAGGCCCCGGTATCGACGGGAGAGGAATCCCGAGAGGCCACCGAGGAACTCGCATGGGGACTGGCCTTTCGTGAGGCCACCAGAGCGGGTCCCCGAGGTCCCCGTCGTAAGTCGAGAGCACCTGCCGCAACTCGAGAAAATCCAGGAGGTTTTGCCCTCCAGGCGAGATGACGCCCATTTCCGCTGAGGCTTCTCCAGGCTCATCACATCTAACCACTGGAACTTCCAAAGGGTCCTTCACACCCTTGCTGCAACTCAAGAAGTTCCCCGACATACCCGTCTCCACTCGAGAGGAAGCACGAGGGTCCCGCACCCATCCAGGGGAGACCCGTTTCCGCCTCCTAGCTCGAGATGAGGGATCCTTTCCCTGTTTAGTAGGGAAAGAATTCCCTGCATTCCCGTCGGATCTCAAGAGGAGGCGATCTCCACTGGAAAGGCGAGAGGAAGTTCAGGGTCGTGCCACCATTCCAAGAGTCCCCCAGAAGTGTCAGTCCATTCCAGAGGATCCTGTTTTCCCTGCACTGCCTTGACGTTGAAGCCGAGGATCGACTCCCACCACGTGTGCACGTGGGACAGACATGTGCGAAAGCCTCGTGGGAAAGCCTTGTCGGAAAGACTCGAGGGAAAACCATAGATCCTTTGATCCACGCGACGGACTGCGTGACACTGCTGCTACCGCTCTGGACGAAAGCGCAAGTGCATGCCCGCATTCGAGACGAGGACTGACTCCCCTGGCGAGACTCCAGAAGTACCCCAAGATCCATGTCAGCACTGGAGAGGAATCCTCAGGTTCCGGCCCAGACTCCACACAAGGTCTTAGGCCCCGGCATCGACGGGAGAGGAATCCCGAGAGGCCCCCGAGGAACTCCCTTGGGGACTGGCCTTTCCTGAGGCCACCAGAGCGGGTCCCCGAGGTCCCCGTCGTACGTCGAGAGCACCTGCTGCAACTCGAGAATATCCAGGAGGTTTTGCCCTCCAGGCGAGATGAGGCCCATTTCCGCTGAGGCTTCTCGAGGCTAATCACATCTAACCACTGGAACTTCCAAAGGGTCCTTCACACCCTTGCTGCAACTCAAGAAGTTCCTCGACATACCCGTCTCCACTCGAGAGGAAGCACGAGGGTCCCGCACACATCCAGGGGAGCCCCGTTTCCCCCTCCTAGCTCGAGAGGAGGGATCCTTTCCCTGTTTCGTAGGGAAAGAATTCCCGGCGTTCCCGTCGCATCTCAAGAGGAGGCGCTCTCCACAGGAAAGGCGAGAGGAAGTCCAGGGTCGTGCCACCATTCCAAGAGTCCCCCAGAAGTGTCAGTCCATTCCAGAGGAAACTGTTTTCCCTGCACTGCCTTGAGGTTCAAGCCGAGGATCGACTCCCACCACGTGTGCACGTGGGACAGCCCTGTGGGAAAGCCTCGTGGGAAAGCTTCGTGGGAAAGACTCGAGGGAAAACCATAGATCCTTTGATCCACGCGGCGGACTGCGTGACACTGCTGCTACCGCTCTGGAGGAAAGCGCAAGTGCATGCCCGCATTCGAGAAGAGGACTGACTCCCCTGGGGAGACTCCAGAACTACCCCAAGATCCATGTCAGGACTGGAGAGGAATCCTCAGGTTCCGGCCCCGACTCCACACAAGAACTTAGGCCCCGGCATCGACGGGAGAGGAATCCCGAGAGGCCCCCGAGGAACTCGCATGGGGACTGGCCTTTCTTGAGGCCACCAGAGCGGGTCCCTGAGGTCCCCGTTGTAAGTCGAGAGAACCTGCCGCAACTCGACAAAATCCAGGAGGCTTTGCCCTCCAGGCGAGATGAGGCCCATTTCCGCTGAGGCTTCTCAAGGCTAATCATATCTAACCACTGGAACTTCCAAAGGGTCCTTCACACCCTTGCTGCAACTCAAGAAGTTCCCCGACATACCCGGCTCCACTCGAGAGGAAGCACGAGGGTCCCGCACACATCCAGGCGAGCCCCGTTTCCACCTCCTAGCTGGAGATGAGGGATCCTTTCCCTGTTTCGTAGGGAAAGAATTCCCGGCGTTCCAGGCGCATCTCAAGAGGAGGCGCTCTCCACAGGAAAGGCGAGAGGAACTCCAGGGTCGTGCCACCATTCCAAGAGTCCCCCAGATGTGTCAGTCCATTCCGCAGATACCTGTTTTCCCTACACTTCCTTGACGTTCAAGCCGAGGATCGACTCCCACCACGTGTGCACGTTGGACAGCCCTGTGGGAAAGCCTCGTGGGAAGGCCTCGAGGGAAAGACTCGAGGGAAAACCATAGATCCTTTGATCCACGCGGCGGACTGCGTGACACTTCTGCTACCGCTCTGGAGGAAAGCGCAAGTGCATGCCCGCATTTGAGACGAGGACTGACTCCCCTGTGGAGACTCCAGAAATACCCCAAGATCCATGTCAGCACTGGAGAGGAATCCTCAGGTTCTGGCCCCGACTCCACAAGTGGTCTAAGTCCCCGGCATCGACGGGAGAGGAATCCCGAGAGGCCCCCGAGGAACTCGCATGGGGACTGGCCTTTCCTGAGGCCACCAGAGCGGGTCTCTGAGGTCCCCGTCGTAAGTCGAGAGCACCTGCCGCAACTGGAGAAAATCCAGGAGGTTTTGCCCTCCAGGCGAGATGAGGCCCATTTACGCTGAGGCTTCTCGAGGCTAATCACATCTAACCACTGGAACGTCCAAAGGGTCCTTCACACCCTTGCTGCAACTTAAGAAGTTCCCCGACATACCCGTCTCCACTCGAGAGGAAGCACGAGGGTCTCGCACACATCCAGGGGAGCCCCGTTTCCGCCTCCTAGCTCGAGATGAGGGATCCTTTCCCTGTTTCGTAGGGAAAGAATTCCCGGCCTTCCCGTCGCACCTCAAGAGGAGGCGCTCTCCACAGGAAAGGCGAGAGGAAGTCCAGGGTCGTGCCACCATTCCAAGAGTCCCCCAGAAGTGTCAGTCCACTCCAGAGGAACCTGTTTTCCCTGCACTGCCTTGACGTTCAAGCCGAAGATCGACTCTCACCACGTGTGCACGTGGGACAGCCCTGTGGGAAAGCCTCGTGGGAAAGCCTCGTGGGAAAGACTCGAGGGAAAACCATAGATCCCTTGATCCACGCGGCGGACTGTGTGACACTGCTGCTACCGCTCTGGAGGAAACAGCAAGTGCATGCCCGCATTCGAGACGAGGACTGACTCCCCTGTAGAGACTCCAGAAGTACCCCAAGATCCATGTCAGCACTGGAGCGGAATCCTCAGGTTCCTGCCTCGACTCCACACAAGGTCTTAGGCCCCGGCATCGACGGGAGAGGAATCCCGAGAGGCCCCCGAGGAACTCGCATGGGGACTGGCCTTTCCTGAGGCCACCAGAGCGTGTCCCTGAGGGCCCCGTCGTAAGTCGAGAGCACCTGCCGCAGCTCGAGAAAATCCAGGAGGTTTTGCCCTCCAGGCGAGATGAGGCTCATTTCCGCTGAGATTTCTCGAGGCTAATCACATCTAACCACTGGAACTTCCAAAGGGTCCTTCACACCCTTGCTGCAACTCAAGAAGTTCCCCGACATACCCGTCTCCACTCGAGAGGAAGCACGAGGGTCCCGCACACATCCAGGGGACCCCGTTTCCGCCCCCCAGCTCGAGATGAGGGATCATTTCCCTGTATCGTAGGGAAAGAATTCCCGGCGTTCCCGTCGCATCTCAAGAGGAGGCGCTCTCCACAGGAAAGGCGAGAGGAAGTCCAGGGTCGTGCCACCATTCCAAGAGTCCCCCAGATGTGTCAGTCCATTCCAGAGGAACCTGTTTTCGATGCACTGCCTTGACGTTCAAGCCGAGGATCGGCTCCCACCACGGTGGCACGTGGGACAGACCTGTGGGAAAGCCTCGTGGGAAACATTGTTGGAAAGACTCGAGGCAAAACCATAGATCCTTTGATCTACGTGGCGGACTGCGTGACACTGCTGCTACCGCTCTGGAGGAAAGCGCAAGTGCATGCCCCCATTCGAGACGAGGACTGACTCCCCTGGCGAGACTCCAGAAGTACCCCAAGATCCATGTCAGCACTGGAGAGGAATCCTCAGGTTCCGGCCCCGACTCCACACAAGGTCTTAGGCCCCGGCATCAACGGGAGAGGAATCCCGAGAGGCCCCCGAGGAACTCGCATGGGGACTGGCCTTTCCGTAGGCCACCAGAGCGGGTCCCTGAGGCCCCCGTCGTAAGTCGAGAGCACCTGCCGCAACTCGAGAAAATCCAGGCGGTTTTGCCCTGCAGGCGAGATGAGGCCCCTTTCCGCTGAGGCTTCTCGAGGCTAATCACATCTAACCACTGGAACTTCCAAAGGGTCCTTCACACCCTTGCTGCAACTCAAGAAGTTTCCCGACATAACCGTCTCCACGCGAGAGGAAGCACGAGGGTCCGGCACACATCCAGGGGAGCCCCGTTTCCGCCTCCTAGCTCGAGATGAGGGATCCTTTCCCTGTTTGGTAGGGAAAGAATTCCCGGCGTTCCCATCGCATCTCAAGAGGAGGCGCTCTCCACAGGAAAGTCGAGAGGAACTCCAGGGTCGTGCCATCATGCCAAGAGTCCCCCAGATGTGTCAGTCCGTTCCAGAGGAACCTGTTTTCGGTGCACTGCCTTGACGTTCAAGCCGAGGATCGGCTTCCACCACAGTGGCACGTGGGACAGCCCTGTGGGAAAGCCTCGTGGGAAAGCCTCGTGGGAAAGACTCGAGGGAAAAACATAGATTTTTTGATCTAGGCGGCGGACTGCGTGACACTGCTGCTACCGCTCTGGAGGAAAGCGCAAGTGCATGCCCCCATTCGAGAGGAGGACTGACTCCCCTGGGGAGACTCCAGAAGTACCCCAAGATCCATGTCAGCACTGGAGAGGAATCCTCAGGTTCCGGCCCCGACTCCACACAAGGTCTTAGGCCCCGGCATCGACGGGAGAGGAATCTCGAGAGGCCCCCGAGGAACTCGCATGGGACTGGCCTTTCCTGAGGCCACCAGAGCGGGTCCCTGAGGGCCCCGTCGTAAGTCGAGAGCACCTGCCGCAACTCGAGAAAATCCAGGAGGTTTTGCCCTCCTGGCGAGATGAGGCTCATTTCCGCTGAGATTTCTCGAGGCTAATCACATCTAACCACTGGAACTTCCAAAGGGTCCTTCACACCCTTGCTGCAACTAAAGAAGTTCCCCGACATACCCGTCTCCACTCGAGAGGAAGCACGAGGGTCCCGCACACATCCAGGCGAGCCCCGTTTCCGCCTCCTAGCTCGAGATGAGGGATCCTTTCCCTGTTTCGTAGGGAAAGAATTCCCGGCGTTCCCGTAGCATCTCAAGAGGAGGCGCTCTGCACAGGAAAGGCGAGAGGAACTCCAGGGTCGTGCCACCATTCCAAGAGTCCCCCAGATGTGTCAGTCCATTCCAGAGGAACCTGTTTTCGCTGCACTGCCTTGACGTTCAAGCCGAGGATCGGCTCCCACCACGTGTGCACGTGGGACAGCCCTGTGGGAAAGCCTCGTGGGAAACCTCGTTGGAGAGACTCGAGGGAAAACCATAGATCCTTTGATCTACGCGGCGGACTGCGTGACACTGCTGCTAACGCTCTGGAGGAAAGCGCAAGTGCATGCCCCCATTCGAGACAAGGACTGACTCCCCTGGCGAGACTCCAGAAGTACCCCAAGATCCATGTCAGCACTGGAGAGGAATCCTCAGGTTCCGGCCCCGACTCCACACAAGGTCTTAGGCCCCGGCATCGACGGGAGAGGAATCCCGTGAGGCCCCCGAGGAACTCGCATGGGGACTGGCCTTTCCTGAGGCCACCAGAGCGGGTCCCTGAGGGCCCCGTCGTAAGTCGAGAGCACCTGCCGCAACTCGAGAATATCCAGGAGGTTTTGCCCTCCAGGCGAGATGAGGCCCATTTCCGCTGAGGCTTCTCGAGGCTCATCACATCTAACCACTGGAACTTCCAAAGGGTCCTTCACACCCTTGCTGCAACTCAAGAAGTTCCCCGACATTCCCGTCTCCACTCGAGAGGCAGCACGAGGGTCCCGCACAAATCCAGGGGAGCCCCGTTTCCGCCTCCTAGCTCGAGATGAGGGATCCTTTCCCTGTTTCGTAGGGAAAGAATTCCCAGCGTTCCCGTCGCATCTCAAGGGGAGGCGCTCTCCACACGAAAGGCGAGAGGAACTCCAGGGTCGTGCCACCATTCCAAGAGTCCCCCAGATGTGTCAGTCCATTCCAGAGGAACCTCTTTTCGCTGCACTGCCTTGACGTTCAAGCCGAGGATCGGCTCCCACCACGTGTGCACGTGGGACAGCCCTGTGGGAAAGCCTCGTGGGAAACCTCGTTGGAAAGACTCGAGGGAAAAACATAGATCCTTTGATCTACGCGGCGGACTGCGTGACACTGCTGCTACCGCTCTGGAGGAGTGCGCAAGTGCATACCCCCATTCGAGACGAGTACTGACTCCCCTGGCGAGATTCCAGAAGTACCCCAAGATCCATGTCAGCACTGGAGAGGAATCCTCAGGTTCCGGCCCCGACTCCTCACAAGGTCTTAGGCCCCGGCATCGACGGGAGAGGAATCCCGAGAGGCCCCCGAGGAACGTGCATGGGGACTGGCCTTTCCTTAGGCCACCAGAGCGGGTCCCTGAGGGCCCCGTCGTAAGTCGAGAGCACCTGCCGCAACTCGAGAAAATCCAGGAGGTTTTGCCCTCCAGGCGAGATGAGGCCCATTTCCGCTGAGGCTTCTCGAGGCTAATCACATCTAACCACTGGAACTTCCTAAGGGTCCTTCACACCCTTGCTGCAACTCAAGAAGTTCCCCGACATACCCGTGTCCACTCGAGAGGAAGCACGAGGGTCCCGCACACATCCAGGGTAGCCCCGTTTCCGCCTCCTAGATCGAGATGAGGGATCCTTTCCCTGTTTCGTAGGGAAAGAATTCCCGGCGTTCCCATCGCATCTCAAGAGGAGGCGATCTCCACAGGAAAGGCGAGAAGAACTCCAGGGTCGTGCCACCATTCCAAGAGTCCCCCAGATGTGTCAGTCCATTCCAGAGAAACCTGTTTTCCCTGCACTGCCTTGACGTTCAAGTGGAGGATCGGCTCCCACCACGTGTGCACGTGGGACAGCCCTGTGGGAAAGCCTCGTGGGAAAGCCTCGTGGGAAAGACTCGAGGGAAACCATAGATCTTTGATCCACGCGGCGGACTGCGTGACACTCCTGCTACCGCTCTGGAGGAAAGCGCAAGTGCATGCCCCCATTCGAGACGAGGACTGACTCCCCTGGGGAGTCTCCAGAAGCACCCCAAGATCCATGTCAGCACTGGAGAGGAATCCTCAGGTTCCGGCCCCGACTGCACACAAGGTCTTAGGTCCCGGCATCGGCGGGAGAGGAATCCCGAGAGGCCCCCGAGGAACTCGCATGGGGAGTGGCCTTTCCTGAAGCCACCAGAGCGGGTCCCTGAGGGCCCCGACGTAAGCCGAGAGCACCTGCCGCAACTCGAGAAAATCCAGGAGGTTTTGCCCTCCAGGCGAGATGAGGCTCATTTCCGCTGAGATTTCTCGAGGCTAATCACATCTAACCACTGGAACTTCCAAAGGGTCCTTCACACCCTTGCTGCAACTCAAGAAGTTCCCCGACATACCCGTCTCCACTCGAGAGGAAGCACGAGGGTCCCGCACACATCCAGGGGAGCCCCGTTTCCGCCTCGTAGCTCGAGATGAGGGATCCTTTCCCTGTTTCCTAGGGAAAGAATTCCCAGCATTCCCGTCGCATCTCAAGAGGAGGCGATCTCCACAGGAAAGGCGAGAGGAACTCCAGGGTAGTGCCACCATTCCAAGAGTCCCCCAGATGTGTCAGTCCATTCCAGAGGAACCTGTTTTCGCTGCACTGCCTTGACGTTCAAGTCGAGGATCGGCTCCCACCACGGTGGCACGTGGGACAGCCCTGTGGGAAAGCCTCGTGGGAAACCTTGTTGGAAAGCCTCGAGGCAAATCCATAGATCCTTTGATCTACGCGGCGGACTGCGTGACACTGCTGCTACCGCTCTGGAGGAAAGCGCAAGTGAATGCCCCCATTCGAGACGAGGACTGACTCCCCTGGCGAGATTCCAGAAGTACCCCAAGATCCATGTCAGCACTGGAGAGGAATCCTCAGGTTCCGGCCCCGACTCCACACAAGGTCTTAGGCCCCGGCATCGACGGGAGAGGAATCCCGATAGGCCCCCGAGGAACGCGCATGGGGACTGGCCTTTCCTTAGGCCACCAGAGCGGGTCCCTGAGGGCCCCGTCGTAAGTCGAGAGCACCTGCCGCAACTCGAGAAAATCCAGGAGGTTTTGCCCTTCAGGCGAGATGAGGCCCATTTCCGCTGAGGCTTCTCGAGGCTAATCACATCTAACCACTGGAACTTCCTAAGGGTCCTTCACACCCTTGCTGCAACTCAAGAAGTTCCCCGACATACCCGTGTCCACTCGAGAGGAAGCACGAGGGTCCCGCACACATCCAGGGTAGCCCCGTTTCCGCCTCCTAGATCGACTTGAGGGATCCTTTCCCTGTTTCGTAGGGAAAGAATTCCCGGCGTTCCCATCGCATCTCAAGAGGAGGCGATCTCCACAGGAAAGGCGAGAAGAACTCCAGGGTCGTGCCACCATTCCAAGAGTCCCCCAGATGTGTCAGTCCATTCCAGAGAAACCTGTTTTCCCTGCACTGCCTTGACGTTCAAGTGGAGGATCGGCTTCCACCACGTGTGCACGTGGGACAGCCCTGTGGGAAAGCCTCGTGGGAAAGCCTCGTGGGAAAGATTCGAGGGAAACCATAGATCTTTGATCCACGCGGCGGACTGCGTGACACTCCTGCTACCGCTCTGGAGGAAAGCGCAAGTGCATGCCCCCATTCGAGACGAGGACTGACTCCCCTGGGGAGTCTCCAGAAGCACCCCAAGATCCATGTCAGCACTGGAGAGGAATCCTCAGGTTCCGGCCCCGACTGCACACAAGGCCTTAGGTCCCGGCATCGGCGGGAGAGGAATCCCGAGAGGCCCCCGAGGAACTCGCATGGGGAGTGGCCTTTCCTGAGGCCACCAGAGCGGGTCCCTGAGGGCCCCGACGTAAGCCGAGAGCACCTGCCGCAACTCGAGAAAATCCAGGAGGTTTTGCCCTCCAGGCGAGATGAGGCTCATTTCCGCTGAGATTTCTCGAGGCTAATCACATCTAACCACTGGAACTTCCAAAGGGTCCTTCACACCCTTGCTGCAACTCAAGAAGTTCCCCGACATACCCGTCTCCACTCGAGAGAAAGCAGGAGGGTCCCGCACACATCCAGGGGAGCCCCGTTTCCGCCTCGTAGCTCGAGATGAGGGATCCTTTCCCTGTTTCGTAGGGAAAGAATTCCCGGCGTTCCCGTCGCATCTCAAGAGGAGGCGATCTCCACAGGAAAGGCGAGAGGAACTCCAGGGTAGTGCCACCATTCCAAGAGTCCCCCAGATGTGTCAGTCCATTCCAGAGGAAACTGTTTTCGCTGCACTGCCTTGACGTTCAAGTCGAGGATCGGCTCCCACCACGGTGGCACGTGGGACAGCCCTGTGGGAAAGCCTCGTGGGAAAGCTTGTTGGAAAGCCTCGAGGCAAAATCATAGATCCTTTGATCTACGCGGTGGACTGCGTGACACTGCTGCTACCGCTCTGGAGGAAAGCGCAAGTGCATGCCCCCATTCGAGACGAGGACTGACTCCCGTGGGGAGACTCCAGCAGTACCCCAAGATCCATGTCAGCACTGGAGAGGAATCCTCAGGTTCCGGCCCCGACTCCACACAAGGTCTTAGGCCCCGGCATCAACGGGAGAGGAATCCCGAGAGGCCCCCGAGGAACTCGCATGGGGACTGGCCTTTCCTGAGGCCACCAGAGCGGGTCCCTGAGGGCCCCGTCGTAAGTCGAGAGCACCTGCCGCAACTCGAGAAAATCCAGGAGGTTTTGCCCTCCAGGCGAGATGAGGCTCATTTCCGCTGAGATTTCTCGAGGTTAATCACATCTAACCACTGGAACTTCCAAAGGGTCCTTCACACCCTTGCTGCTACTCAAGAAGTTCCCCGACATACCCGTCTCCACTCGAGAGGAAGCACGAGGGTCCCGCACACATCCAGGGGAGCCCCGTTTCCGCCTCCTAGCTCGAGATGAGGGATCCTTTCCCTGTTTCTTAGGGAAAGAATTCCCGGCGTTTCCGTCGCATCTCAAGAGGAGGCGCTCTCCACACGAAAGGCGAGAGGAACTCCAGGGTCGTGCCACCATTCCAAGAGTCCCCCAGATGTGTCAGTCCATTCCAGAGGAACCTGTTTTCGCTGCACTGCCTTGACGTTCAAGCCGAGGATCGGCTCCCACCACGTGTGCACGGGGGACAGACCTGTGGGAAAGCCTCGTCGGAAACCACGTTGGAAAGACTCGAGGGAAAAACATAGATCCTTTGATCTACGCGGCGGACTGCGTGACACTGCTGCTACCGCTCTGGAGGAAAGCGCAAGTGCATGCCCGCATTCAAGACGAGGACTGACTCCCCTGGGGAGACTCCAGAAGTACCCCAAGATCCATGTCAGCACTGGAGAGGAATCCTCAGGTTCCAGCCCCGACTCCACACAAGGACTTAGGCCCCGGCATTGACGGGAGAGGAATCCCGTGAGGCCCCCGAGGAACTCGCATGGGGACTGGCATTTCCTTAGGCCACCAGAGCGGGTCCCTGAGGACCCCGTCGTAAGTCGAGAGCACCTGCCGCAACTCGAGAAAATCCAGGAGGTTTTTCCCTCCTGGCGAGATGAGGCTCATTTCCGCTGAGATTTCTCGAGGCTAATCACATCTAACCACTGGAACTTCCAAAGGGTCCTTCACACCTTTGCTGCAACTCAAGAAGTTCCCCGACATACCCGTCTCCACTCGAGAGGAAGCACGAGGGTCCCGCACACATCCAGGGGAGCCCCGTTTCCGCTCCTAGCTCGAGATGAGGGATCCTTTCCCTGTTTCGTAGGGAAAGAATTCCCGGCGTTCCCGTTGCACCTCAAGAGGAGGCGCTCTGCACGGGAAAGGCGAGAGGAACTCCAGGGTCGTGCCACCATTCCAAGAGTCCCCCAGATGTGTCAGTCCATTCCAGAGGAACCTGTTTTCCCTGCACTGCCTTGACGTTCGAGCCGAGGATTGACTCCCACCACGTGTGCACGTGAGACAGCCCTGTGGGAAAGACTCGTGGGAAAGCCTCGTGGGAAAGACTCGAGGGAAAACCATAGATCCTTTGATCCACGCGGCGGACTGCGTGACACTGCTGCTACCGCTCTGGAGGAAAGCGCAAGTGCATGCCCACATTTGAGACGAGGACTGACTCCCCTGGCGAGACTCCAGACGTACCCCAAGATCCATGTCAGCACTGGAGAGGAATCCTCAGGTTCCGGCCCCGACTCCACACAAGGTCTTAGGCCCCGGCATCGACGGGAGAGGAATCCCGAGAGGCCCCCGAGGAACTCGCATGGGGACTGGCGTTTCCTGAGGCCACAAGAGCGGGTCCCTGTGGTCCCCGTCGTAAGTCGAGAGCACCTGCCGCAGCTCGAGAAAATCCAGGAGGTTTTGCCCTCCAGGCGAGATGAGGCCCATTTCCGCTGAGGCTTCTCGAGGCTAATCACATCTAACCACTGGAACTTCCAAAGGGTCCTTCACACCCTTGCTGCAACTCAAGAAGTTCCCCGACATACCCGTCTCCACTCGAGAGGAAGCACGAGGGTCCCGCACACATCCAGGGGAGCCCCGTTTCCGCCTCCTAGCTCGAGATGAGGGATCCTTTCCCTGTTTCGTAGGGAAAGAATTCCAGGCGTTCCCGTCGCATATCAAGAGGAGGCGCTCTCCACAGGAAAGGCGAGAGGAACTCCAGGGTCGTGCCACCATTCCAAGAGTCCCCCAGATGTGTCAGTCCATTCCAGAGGAACCTGTTTTCCCTGCACTGCCTTGACGTTCAAGCCGAGGATCGACTCCCAACACGTGTGCACGTGGGACAGCCCAGTGGGAAAGCCTCGTGGGAAAGCCTCGTGGGAAAGACTCGAGGAAAACCATAGATCCTTTGATCCACGGGGCGGACTGCGTGACACTGCTGCTGCCGCTCTGGAGGAAAGCGCAAGTGCATGCCCGCATTCGAGACGAGGACTGACTGCCCTGGGGAGACTCCAGAAGTACCCCAAGATCCATGTCAGCACTGGAGAGGAATCCTCAGGCCTGGCCTCGACTCCACAAGAGGTCTAAGGCCCCGGAATCGACGGGAGAGGAATCCCGAGAGGCCCCCGAGAAACTCGCATGGGGACTGGCCTTTCCTGAGGCCACCAGAGCGGGTCCCTGACGTCCCCGTCATACGTCGAGAGCACCTGCTGCAACTCGAGAAAATCCAGGACGTTTTGCCCTCCTGGCGAGATGAGGCCCATTTCCGCTGAGTCTTTTCGAGGCTAATCACGTCTAACCACTGGAACTTCCAAAGGGTCCTTCACACCCTTGCTGCAACTCAAGAAGTTCCCCGACATACCCGTCTCCACTCGAGAGGAAGCACGAGGGTCCCGCACACATCCAGGGGAGCCCCGTTTCCGCCTCCTAGCTTGAGATGAGGGATCTTTTCCTGTTTCGTAGGGAAAGAATTCCCAGAGTTCCCGTCACATATCAAGAGGAGGCGCTCTCCACAGGAAAGGCGAGAGGAACTCCAGTGTCGTGCCACCATTCCAAGAGTCCACCAGATGTGTCAGTCCATTCCAGCGGAACCTGTTTTCCCTGCACTGACATGACTTTCAAGCAGAGGATCGACTCCCACCACGTGTGCACGTGGGACAGCACTGAGGGAAAGCCTCGTGGGAAAGCCTCGTGGGAAAGACTCGAGGGAAAGCCATAGATACCTTGATCCACGCGGCGGAATGCGTGACACTACTGCTACCGCTTTGGAGGAAAGCGCAAGTGCATGCCCGAATTCGAGGCGAGGACTGACTACCCTGGGTAGACTCCAGAAGTACCACAAGATCCATGTCAGCACTGGAGAGGAATCCTCAGGTTCCGGCCCCGACTCCACACAAGGTCTTAGGCCCCGGCATCGACGGGAGAGGAATCCCGAGAGGCCCCCGCGGAACTCGCATGGGGACTGGCCTTTCCTGAGGCCACCAGAGCGGGTCCCCGAGGTCCCCATCGTAAGTCGAGTGCACCTGCCGCAACTCGAGAAAATCCAGGAGGTTTTGCCCCCAGGCGAGATGAGGCCCATTTCCTCTGAGGCATCTCGAGGCTAATCACATGTAACCACTGGAACTTCCAAAGGGTCCTTCACACCCTTGCTGCAACTCAAGAAGTTCCCCGACATAGACATACCGTCTCCACTCGAGAGGAATCACGAGGGTCCCGCACACATCCAGGGGAGCCCCGTTTCCGCCTCCTAGCTCGAGAGGAGGGATCCTTTCCCTGTTTCGTAGGGAAAGAATTCCCGGCGTTCTCGTCGCATCTCAAGAGGAGGCGCTCTCACCAGGAAAGGCGAGAGTAACTTCAGGGTCGTGCCACCATTCCAAGAGTCCCCCAGATGTGTCAATTCATTGCAGAGGAACCTGTTTTCCCTGCACTGCCTTGACGTTCAAGCCGAGGATCGACTCCCACCACGTGAGCACGTGGGACAGCCCTGTGGGAAAGCCTCGTGGGAAAGCCTCGTGGGAAAGACTCGAGGGAAAACCATAGAATCTTTATTCAGGCGGCGGACTGCGTGACACTGCTGCTACCCCTCTGGAGGAAAGCGCAAGTGCATGCCCGCATTCGAGACGAGGACTGACTCCCCTGGGGAGACTCCAGAAGTACCCCAAGATCTATGTCAGCACTGGAGAGGAATCCTCAGGTTCCGGCCCCGACTCCACATAAGGTCTTATGCCCCGGCATCGACGGGAGAGGAATCCCGAGAGGCCCCCGAGGAACTCGCATGGGGACTGGCCTTTCCTAAGGCCACCAGAGGGGGCCCCTGAGGTCCCGGTTTTAAGTCGAGAGCACCTGCCGCAACTCGAGAAAATCCAGGAGGTTTTGCCCTCTAGGCGAGATGATGCCCATTTCCGCTGAGGCTTCTCCAGGCTAATCACATCTAACCACTGGAACTTCCAAAGGGTCCTTCACACCCTTGCTGCAATTCGAGAAGTTCCCCAACATACCCGTCTCCACTCGAGAGGAAGCACGAGGGTCCCGCACATATCCAGGGGAGCCCCGTTTCCGCCTCCTAGCTCGAGATGAGGGATCCTTTCCCTGTTTCGTAGGGAAAGAATTCCCGGTGTTCCCTTTCGCAGATCAAGAGGAGGCGCTCTCCACAGGAAAGGCGAGAGGAACTCCAGGGTCGTGCCACCATTCCAAGAGTCCCCCAGATGTGTCAGTCCATTCCAGAGGAACCTGTTTTCCCTGCACTGCCTCGACGTTCAAGCCGAGGATCGACTCCCACCACGTGTGCACGTGGGACAGCCCTGTGGGAAAGCCTCGTGGGAAAGCCTCGTTGGAAAGACTCGAGGGAAAACCATAGATCCTTTGATCCACGCGGCGGACTGCGTGACACTGCTGCTACCGCTCTGGAGGAAAGCGCATGTGCATGCCCGCATTCGAGACGAGGACTGACTCCCCTGGGGAGACTCCAGAAGTACCCCAAGATCCATGTCGGCACTGGAGAGGAATCCTCAGGTTCCGGCCCCGACTCCACACAAGGTCTTAGGCCCCGGCATCGACGGGAGAGGAATCCCGAGAGGCCCCCGAGGAACTCGCATGGGGACTGGCCTTTCCTGAGGCCACCAGAGCGGGTCCCCGAGGTCCCCATCGTAAGTCGAGAGCACCTGCCGCAACTCGAGAAAATCCAGGAGGTTTTGCCCCCAGGCGGGATGAGGCCCATTTCCGCTGAGGCTTCTCGAGGCTAATCACATGTAACCACTGGAACGTCCAAAGGGTCCTTCACACCCTTGCTGCAACTCAAGAAGTTCCCCGACATACCTGTCTCCACTCGAGAGGAAGCACGAGGGTCCCGCACACATCCAGGGGAGCCCCGTTTTCGCCTCCTAGCTCGAGATGAGGGATCCTTTCCCTGTTTCGTAGGGAAAGAATTCCCGGCGTTCCCGTCGCATCTCAAGAGGAGGCGCTCTCCACAGGAAAGGCGAGAGGAACTCCAGGGTCGTGACACCATTCCAAGAGTCCCCCAGATGTGTCAGTCCATTCCAGAGGAACCTGTTTTCCCTGCACTGCCTTGACGTTCAAGCCGAGGTTCGACTCCCACCACGTGTGCACGTGGGACAGCCCTGTGGGAAAGCCTCGTGGGAAAGCCTCGTGGCAAAGACTCGAGGGAAAAACTTAGATCCTTTGATGCACGCCCCGGACTGTGAGACAGTCTGCTACCACTCTGGAGGAAAGCGCAAGCGCATTCCCGCATTCGAGACGAGGACTGACTTCCCTGGGGAGACTCCAGAAGTACCCCAAGATCCATATCAGCACTGGAGAGGAATCCTCAGGTTCCGGCCCCGACTCCACACAAAGTCTTAGGCCCCGGCATCGAAGGGATAGGGATCCCGAGAGGCCCCCGAGCAACTCGCATGGGGACTGGCCTTTCCTGAGCCCACCAGAGCGGGTCCCTGAGGTCCCCGTCGTAAGTCGAGAGCACCTGCCAAAACTCGAGAAAATCCAGGAGAATCTCCCCTCCAGGCGTGATAAGGCCCATTTCGGCTGGGACTTCTCGAGGCTAATCACATCTAGCGTCTGGAACTTCCAAAAGGCATTTCACACCCTTGCTGCAACTCACGAAGTTCCCCGACATACCCGTCTCCCCTCGAGAGGAATGCACGAGGGTTCCGCCCACATCCAGAGGAGCCCCGTTTCCGCCTCCTAGCTCGAGATGAGGGATGCTTTCGCTGCTTGTCAGGAAAGAATTCTGGGTGTTCCCGTCGCATCTCAAGAGGATGCGCTCTCCACAGAAATGGCGAGAGGAACTCCTGGGTCTTGCGACCATTCCCAGAGTCCACCAGATGTCTCAGTCCATTCCAGAGGAACTTGTTTTCCATGAACTGCCTCGACTTTCACGCCGGGATCTACTCCCACCACGGTGGCAGGTGGAACAGCCCTGTGGGAAAGCCTCGTGGGAAAGCCTCGAGGGAAAACCATAGATCCCTTGATCCACGCGGCGGAATGCGTCACACTGCTGCTACCGCTCTGGAGGAAAGCACAAGTGCATGCCCGCATTCGAGACGAGGGCTGACTACCCTGGGGAGACTCCAGGGGTACCCCAAGATCCATGTCAGCACTAGAGAGGAATCCTCAGGTTCCGGCCCCGACTCCACACAAGGTCTTAGGCCCCAGCATCGACGGGAGAGGAATCCCGAGAGGCCCCCGAGGAACTCGCATGGGGACTGGCCTTTCCTGAGGCCACCAGAGCGGGTCCCTGAGGTCCCCGTCGTAAGTCGAGAGCACCTGCCAAAACTCGAGAAAATCCAGGAGGTTTTGCCCTCCAGGCGAGATGAGGCCCATTTCCGCTGAGGCTTCTCGAGGCTAATCATATCTAACCACTGGCACTTCCAAAGGGTCCTTCACACCCTTGCTGCAACTCAAGAAGTTCCCCGACATACCCGTCTCCACTCGAGAGGAAGCACGAGGGTCCCGCACACATCCTGGGGAGCCCCGTTTCCGCCTCCTAGCTCGAGATGAGGGATGCTTTTGCTGCTTGTCAGGAAAGAATTCTGGGTGTTCCCGTCGCATCTCAAGAGGATGAGCTCTCCACAGGAATGGCGAGAGGAACTCCTGGGTCTTGCCACCATCCCAGAGTCCACCAGATGTCTCAGTCCATTCTAGAGGAACCTGTTTTCCCTGCACTGCCTGGACTTTGATTGCGAGGATCGACTGCCACCACGGTGGCACGTGGGACAGCCCTGTGGGAAAGCCTCGAGGGAAAGCCTGGAGGGAAAGTCACAGATCCCTTCATCCAGGCGATGGGAAGCATGACACTGCTGCTACAGTTCGGGAGGAAAGCGCACGTGAATGCCCCATTTGAGACGAGGACTTACTCCCCTGGCGAGACTCCAGAAGTACCCCAAGATCCATGTCAGCACTGGAGAGGAATCCTCAGGTTCCGGGCCCGACTCCAAACAAGGTCTTAGGCACCGACACCGAAGGGACAGGTTTCCTGAGAGGCCCGCGAGCAACTCGCACGGGGACTGGCCTTTCCTGAGGCCACCAGAGAGGGTCCCTGAGGTCCCTGTCCTAAGTCGAGAGCACCTGCCGCAACTCGAGAAAATCCAGGAGATTCTCCCCTCCAGGCGTGATGAGGCCCATTTCGGCTGAAACTTCTCGAGGCTAATCACATCTAGCGTCTGGAACTTCCAAAAGGCACTTCACACCCTTGCTGCAACTCACGAAGTTCCCCGACATACCCGTCTCCTCGCGAGAGGAAGCACGAGGGTCCCGACCACATCCAGAGGAGCCCCGTTTCCGCCTCGTAGCTCGAGATGAGGGATGCTTTCGCCGCTAGGTCGGGAAAGAATTCCTGGCGTTCCCGTCTCACCTCAGAGGAGGCGCTCTTCACCGGAAAGGCAAGAGGAACTCCAGCGTCGTGCCACCATTCCAAGAGTCCCCCAGATGTCTCAGTCCATTCTAGAGGAAACTGTTTTCCCTGCACTGCCTCGACTTTCACGCCGAGGATAGACACACACCACGGTGGTACGAGGGACATCCCTGTGGGAAAGCCTCGTGGGAAATCCTCGAGGGAAAGCCACAGATCCCTTGATCCAGGCAATGGGAAGCGTGACACTGCTGCTACAGTTCTGGAGGAAAGCAGACGTGCATGCCGCCATTTGAGACGAGGACTTACTCCCCTGGGGAGACTCCAGAAGTACCCCAAGATCCATGTCAGCACTGGAGAGGAATCCTCAGGTTCCGGCCCCGACTCCACACAAGGTCTTAGGCCCCGGCATCGACGGGAGAGGAATCCCGAGAGGTCCCCGAGCAACTCGCATGGGGACTGGCCTTTCCTGAGGCCACCAGAGCGGGTCCCTGAGGTCCCCGTCGTAAGTCGAGAGCACCTGCCGCAACTCGAGAAAATCCAGGAGGTTTTGCTCTCCAGGCGAGATGAGGCCCATTTCCGCTGAGGCCTCTCGAGGCTAATCACACCTAACCTCTGGAACTTCCAAAAGGTCCTTCACACCCTTGCTGCAACTCAAGAAGTTCCCTGATATACCCGTCTCCACTCGAAAGGAAGCACGAGAATCCCAGGAAAATCCACAGGAGCGCCGTTTCCGCCTCGTAGCTCGAGATGAGGGATCCTTTCCCCGTTTGGTCAGAAAAGAATTCCCGGCGTTCTAGTCGCATCTCAAGAGGAGGCGCTCTCCATAGGAAAGGCGAGAGGAACTCCAGGGTCGTGCCACCATTCCCAGAGTCTGCCAGATGTCTCAGTAAATACCAGAGGAACCTGTTTTCCCTGCACTGACTCGACTTTCATGCCGAGGATCGACTCACACCACGGTGGCACCTGGGACAGCCCTGTGGGAAAGCCTCGTGGGAAAGCCTCGTGGAAAATCCTCGAGGGAAAGCCACAGACCCCATGACTCACTAGATGGGAAGCGTGACACTGCTGGTACAAAACGGGAGGAGAGCGCACGTGCATGCCCCCTCTCGAGACGAGGACTCGCTCCCCTGGGGAGACTCCAAAAGTACCCCAAAATCCATGTCACCACTAGAGAGGAAACCTCAGGTTCTGGCTCCGACTCAACACAAGGTCTTAGGCCCCGGCATCGACGGGAGAGGAATCCCGAGAGGCCCCCGAGGAACTCGCATGGGGACTGGCCTTTCCTGAGGCCACCAGAGCGGGTCCCTGAGGTCCACATCGTAAGTCGAGAGCACCTGCCGCAACTCGAAAAAATCCAGCAGGTTTTGCCCTGCAGGGGAGATGAGGCCCATTTCCGCTGAGGCTTCTCGAGGCTAATCACATCTAACCACTGGAACTTCCAAAGGGTCCTTCACACCCTTGCTGCAACTCAAGAAGTTCCCCGACATACCCGACTCCACTCGAGAGGAAGCACGAGGGTCCCGCACACATCCAGGGGAGCCCCGTTTCCGCCTCCTAGCTCGAGATGAGGGATCCTTTCCCTGTTTCGTAGGGAAAGAATTCCCGGCGTTCCCGTTGCCTCTCAAGAGGAGGCGCTCTCCACAGGAAAGGCGAGAGGAACTCCAGGGTCGTGCCACCATTCCAAGAGTCCCCCAGATGTGTCAGTCCATTCCAGAGGAACCTGTTTTCCCTGCACTGCCTTGACGTTCAAGCCGAGGATCGGCTCCCACCACGTGTGCACGTGGGACAGCCCTGTGGGAAAGACTCGTGGGAAAGCTTCGTGGGAAAGACTCCAGGGAAAAATATAGATCCTTTGATCCACGCGGTGGACTGCGTGACACTGCTGCTACCGCTCTGGAGGAAAGCCCAAGTGCATGCCCGCATTCGAGACGAGGACTGACGCCCCTGGGGAGACTCCAGAAGCACCCCAAGATCCATGTCAGCACTGGAGAGGAATCCTCAGGTTCCGGCCCCGACTCCACACAAGGTCTTAGGCCCCGGCATCGAAGGGAGAGGAATCCCGAGAGGCCCCCGAGGAACTCGCATGGGGACTGGCCTTTCCTGAGGCCACAGAGCGGGTCCCTGAGGTCCCCGTCATAAGTCGAGAGCATCTGCTGCAACTCGAAAAAATCCAGGAGGTTTTGCCCTCCAGGCGAGATGAGGCCCATTTCCGCTGAGGCTTCTCGAGGCTAATCACATCTAACCACTGGAACTTCCAAAGGGCCCTTCACACCCTTGCTGCAACTCAAGAAGCTCCCGACATACCTGTCTCCACTCGAGAGGAAGCTTGAGGGTCCCGCACACATCCAGGGGAGCCCCGTTTCCGCCTCCTAGCTCGAGATGTGGGATCCTTTCCCTGTTTCGTAGGGAAAGAATTCCCGGCGTTCCCGTCGCATCTCAAGAGGAGGCGCTCTCCACAGGAAAGGCGAGAGGAACTCCAGGGTCGTGCCACCATTCCAAGAGTCCCCCAGATGTGTCAGTCCATTCCAGAGGAACCTGTTTTCCCTGCACTGCCTTGACGTTCAAGCCGAGGATCGACTCCCACCACGTGTGCACGTGGGACAGCCCTGTGGGAAAGCCTCGTGGGAAAGCCTCGTGGGAAAGACTCGAGGGAAAACCATAGATCCTTTGATCCACGCGGCGGACTCCGTGACACTGCTGCTACCGCTCTGGAGGAAAGCGCAAGTGCATGCCCGCATTCGAGACGAGGACTGACTCCCCTGGGGAGACTCCAGAAGTACCCCAAGATCCATGTCAGCACTGGAGAGGAATCCTCAGTTTCCGGCCCCGACTCCACACAAGGTCTTAGGCCCCGGCATCGACGGGAGAGGAATCCCGAGAGGCCCCCGAGGAACTCGCATGGGGACTGGCCTTTCCTGAGGCCACCAGAGCGGGCCCCTGAGGTACCCGTCGTAAGTCCAGAGCACCTGCTGCAACTCGAGAAAATCCAGGAGGTTTTGCCTTCCAGGCGAGATGAGGCCCATTTCCGCTGAGGCCTCTCGAGGCTAATCACATCTAACCACTGGAACTTCCAAAGGGTTCTTCACACCCTTGCTGCAACTCAAGAAGTTCCCCGACATACCCGTCTCCACTCGAGAGGAAGCACGAGGGTCCCCCACACATCCAGGGGAGAACCGTTTCCGCCTCCTAGCTCGAGATGAGTGATCCTTTCCCTGTTTCCTAGGGAAAGAATTCCCGGCGTTCCCGTCGCATCTTAAGAGGAGGCACTCTCCACAGGAAAGGCGAGAGGAACTCCAGGGTCGTGCCACCATTCCCAGAGTCCCCCAGATGTCCCAGTCCATTCCAGCGGAACCTGTTTTCCCTCCACTGCCTCGACTTTCACGCCTGAGATCGACTCACACCACGGTGGCACATGGGACAGCCCTGTGGGAAAGCCTCATGGGAAAGCCTTGTGGGAAAACCTCGAGGGAAAGCCACAGATCCCATGAACGACGCGACGGGAAGCGTGACAATGCTGCTACTGCTCTGGAGGAAAGCGCACGTGCATGCCCCCATTCGAGACAAGGACTGACTCCCCTGGCGAGAATCCAGAAGTATCCCAAGAACCATGTCAGCACTGGAGAGGAATCCTCAGTTTCCGTGCCCAACTCCACACGGGGTCTTAGGCCCCGGCATCGACGGGAGAGGAATCCCAAGAGGTCCCCGAGAAGCTCGAATGGGGTCTGGCCAGGCCTGAGGCCACCAGAGCGAGTCCCTTAGGTCTCCGTCGTAACACTAGAGCACCTGCCGCAACTCGGGAAAATCCAGGAGGATCTCCCCTCCAGGCCAGATGAGGCCCATGTGCGCTGCGGCTTCTCGAGGCTAATCACACCTAACCTCTGGAACTTCCAAAAGGTCCTTCACATCCTTGCTGCAACTCAAGAAGTTACCCGACATACCCCTCTCCACTCTAGAGGAAGCTCGAGGGTCCCGCCCATATCCAGTGGAGCGCCATTTCCGCCTCTTAGCTCCATATGAGGGATCCTTTCGCTGCTTGGTCGGGAAAGAATTCTGGGCTTTCCTGTCGCATCTCAAGAGAAGGCTCTCTCCACAGGAAAGGCGAGAGGAACTCCAGGATAGTGCCACCATTCCCAGAGTCCCCCAGATATTTCAGTCCATTCCAGAGGAAACTGTTTTCCCTGCACTGCCTCGACTTTCACTCCACGGATCGACTCACACCACCGTGGCACGTGGGACAGCCCTGTTGGAAAGCCTCATGGGAAAGCCTCGTGCGAAATCCTCGAGGGAAAGCCACAGATCCCATTATCGACGTGACGAAAAGCGTGACACTTCTGCTACAGCTCGGGAGGAAAGCGCACGTGATGCCCCCTCTCGAGACCAGGACTAACTCCCCTGGGGAGATTCCAAAAGTACCCCAAGATCCATGTCAGCACTGGAGAGGAATCCTCAGTTTCCGGGCCCGATTCCACACAAGGACTTCGTCCCGGGCATCGAAAAGAGAGGAATCCCGAGAGGCCCCAGAGAAACTCGAATGGGGACTGGCCAGGCCTGAGGCCACCAGAGCCAGTCCGTTAGGTCACCATCGTAAGACGAGAGCACCTTCCGCAAGTCGAGAAAATCCAAGAGGTTCTCCCCTCCAGGCTAGATGAGGCCCTTTTCCGCTGAGGCGTCTCGAGGCTAATCACATCTAACCTCTGGAACTTCCAAAGGGTCCTTCACACCCTTGCTGCAACTCAAGAAGTTCCCGGACATACCCGTCTCCACTCGAGAGGAAGGACGATGGTCCCACCCACATCCAGAGGAGCCCCGTTTCCGCCTCCTAGCTCGAGATGAGGGGATCCTTTCCCTGCTTGGTCGGAAAAGAATACCCAGTCTTCCTGTTGCATGTCAAGAGGAGGCGCTCCTCACAGAAAAGGCGAGAGGAACTCAACGGTCGTGCCACAATTCCCAGAGTCCCCCAGATGTCTCATTCCATTCTAGAGGAACCTGTTTTCCCTGCACTGCCTCGACTTTCACGCCCAGGATCCACTCCCAACACGGTGGCAGTTGGGATAGCACTGTGGAAAATCCTCCTGGGAAAGCCTCATGGGAAAGCCTCGAGGGAAAGCCACAGATCCCTTGATTCACGCGACGGGAAGCGTGACACTGCTGCTACCCCTCTGGAGGAAATCGGACGTGCATGCTCCCATTCGAGACGAGAACTTATCCCCTGGGGAGACTCCAAAAGTACCCCAAGATCCATGTCAGCACTGGAGAGGAATCCTCAGGTTCCGGGCCCGACTCCACACCAGGTCTAAGGCCCCGGCATCGACGGGAGAGGAATCCCGAGAGGCCCCCGCGCAACTCGCATGGGGACTGGCCAGTCCTGAGGCCACCAGAGCGGGTCCCTCAATTCCCTGTCGTAAGTGGAGTGCACCTGTCACAACTCGAGAAAATCCAGGAGGCTTTGCCCTCCAGGCGAGATGAGGCCCATTTCCGCTAAGGCTTCTCGAGGCTAATCACGCCTTACTTATGGAACTTCAAAAAGGTCCTTCACACCCTTGTTGCAACTCAAGAATTTCCCCGACATACCCGTGTCCACTCTAGAGGAAGCACGAGGGTCCCGCCCACATCCAGAGGAGCACCGTTTCCACTTCACAGCTCGAGATGAGGGATATTGTCACTGCTCTGTCGGGAAAGAATTTTGGGCGTTCCTGTCGCATCTCAAGGGGAGGTGCTCTCCACAGGATAGGCGAGAGGAATTCCAGCCTCGTGCCACCATTCCAAGAGTCCCCAGATATCTCAGTCCATTCCAGAGGAACCTGTTTTCCCTGCACTGCCTGGACTTTGATTGCGAGGATCGACTGCCACCACGGTGGCACGTGGGACAGCCCTGTGGGAAAGCCTCGAGGGAAAGCCTGGAGGGAAAGTCACAGATCCCTTCATCCAGGCGATGGGAAGCGTGACACTGCTGCTACAGTTCGGGAGGAAAGCGCACGTGCATGCCCCATTTGAGACGAGGACTTACTCCCCTGGCGAGACTCCAGAAGTACCCCAAGATCCATGTCAGCACTGGAGAGGAATCCTCAGGTTCCGGGCCCGACTCCAAACAAGGTCTTAGGCACCGACACCGAAGGGACAGGTTTCCTGAGAGGCCCGCGAGCAACTCGCACGGGGACTGGCCTTTCCTGAGGCCACCAGAGAGGGTCCCTGAGGTCCCTGTCCTAAGTCGAGAGCACCTGCCGCAACTCGAGAAAATCCAGGAGATTCTCCCCTCCAGGCGTGATGAGGCCCATTTCGGCTGAAACTTCTCGAGGCTAATCATATCTAGCGTCTGGAACTTCCAAAAGGCACTTCACACCCTTGCTGCAACTCACGAAGTTCCCCGACATACCCGTCTCCTCGCGAGGGGAAGCACGAGGGTCCCGACCACATCCAGAGGAGCCCCGTTTCCGCCTCGTAGCTCGAGATGAGGGATGCTTTCGCCGCTAGGTCGGGAAAGAATTCCTGGCGTTCCCGTCTCACCTCAGAGGAGGCGCTCTCCACCGGAAAGGCAAGAGGAACTCCAGCGTCGTGCCACCATTCCAAGAGTCCCCCAGATGTCTCAGTCCATTCTAGAGGAAACTGTTTTCCCTGCACTGCCTCGACTTTCACGCCGAGGATCGACACACACCACGGTGGTACGTGGGACATCCCTGTGGGAAAGCCTCGTGGGAAATCCTCGAGGGAAAGCCACAGATCCCTTGATCCAGGCAATGGGAAGCGTGACACTGCTGCTACAGTTCTGGAGGAAAGCAGACGTGCATGCCGCCATTTGAGACGAGGACTTACTCCCCTGGGGAGACTCCAGAAGTACCCCAAGATCCATGTCAGCACTGGAGAGGAAACCTCAGGTTCCGGCCTCGACTCCACACAAGGTCTTAGGCCCCGGCATCGACGGGAGAGGAATCCCGAGAGGTCCCCGAGCAACTCGCATGGGGACTGGCCTTTCCTGAGGCCACCAGAGCGGGTCCCTGAGGTCCCCGTCGTAAGTCGAGAGCACCTGCCGCAACTCGAGAAAATCCAGGAGGTTTTGCTCTCCAGGTGAAATGAGGCCCATTTCCGCTGAGGCTTCTCGACGCTAATCACACCTAACCTCTGGAACTTCCAAAAGGTCCTTCACACCCTTGCTGCAACTCAAGAAGTTCCCTGATATACCCGTCTCCACTCGAAAGGAAGCACGAGAATCCCAGGAAAATCCACAGGAGCGCCGTTTCCGCCTCGTAGCTCGAGATGAGGGATCCTTTCCCCGTTTGGTCAGTAAAGAATTCCCGACGTTCTAGTCGCATCTCAAGAGGAGGCCCTCTCCATAGGAAAGACGAGAGGAATTCCAGGGTCGTGCCACCATTCCCAGAGTCTGCCAGATGTCTCAGTAAATACCAGAGGAACCTGTTTTCCCTGCACTGACTCGACTTTCATGCCGAGGATCGACTCACACCACGGTGGCACCTGGGACAGCCCTGTGGGAAAGACTCGTGGGAAAGCCTCGTGGAAAATCCTCGAGGGAAAGCCACAGACCCCATGACTCACTAGATGGGAAGCGTGACACTGCTGCTACAAATCGGGAGGAAAGCGCACGTGCATGCCCCCTCTCGAGACGAGGACTCGCTCCCCTGGGGAGACTCCAAAAGTACCCCAAAATCCATGTCACCACTAGAGAGGAAACCTCAGGTTCTGGCTCCGACTCAACACAAGGTCTTAGGCCCCGGCATCGACGGGAGAGGAATCCCGAGAGGCCCCCGAGGAACTCGCATGGGGACTGGCCTTTCCTGAGGCCACCAGAGCGGGTCCCTGAGGTCCCCGTCGTAAGTCGAGAGCACCTGCCGCAACTCGAGAAAATCCAGGAGGTTTTGCCCTGCAGGGGAGATGAGGCCCATTTCCGCTGAGGCTTCTCGAGGCTAATCACAAGTAACCACTGGAACTTCCAAAGGGTCCTTCACAGCCTTGCTGCAACTCAAGAAGTTCCCCGACATACCCGACTCCACTCGAGAGGAAGCACGAGGGTCCCGCACACATCCAGGGGAGCCCCGTTTCCGCCTCCTAGCTCGAGATGAGGTATTCTTTCCCTGTTTCGTAGGGAAAGAATTCCCGGCGTTCCCATCGCATCTCAAGAGGAGGCGCTCTCCACAGGAAAGGCGAGAGGAACTCCAGGGTCGTGCCACCATTCCAAGAGTCCCCCAGATGTGTCAGTCCATTCCAGAGGAACCTGTTTTCACTGCACTGCCTTGACGTTCAAGCCGAGGATCGGCTCCCACCACGTGTGTACGTGGGACAGCCCTGTGGGAATGCCTCGTGGGAAAGCTTCGTGGGAAAGACTCCAGGGAAAAATATAGATCCTTTGATCCACGCGGTGGACTGCGTGACACTGCTGCTACCGCTCTGGAGGAAAGCGCAAGTGCATGCCCGCATTCGAGACGAGGACTGACTCCCCTGGGGAGACTCCAGAAGCACCCCAAGATCCATGTCAGCACTGGAGAGGAATCCTCAGGTTCCGGCCCCGACTCCACACAAGGTCTTAGGCCCCGGCATCGACGGGAGAGGAATCCCGAGAGGCCCCCGAGGAACTCGCATGGGGACTGGCCTTTCCTGAGGCCACAGAGCGGGTCCCTGAGGTCCCCGTCATAAGTCGAGAGCATCTGCTGCAACTCGAGAAAATCCAGGAGGTTTTGCCCTCCAGGCGAGATGAGGCCCATTTCCGCTGAGGCTTCTCGAGGCTAATCACATCTAACCACTGGAACTTCCAAAGGGTCCTTTACACCCTTGCTGCAACTCAAGAAGCTCCCGACATACCTGTCTCCACTCGAGAGGAAGCACGAGGGTCCCGCACACATCCAGGGGAGCCCCGTTTCCGCCTCCTAGCTCGAGATGAGGGATCCTTTCCCTGTTTCGTAGGGAAAGAATTCCCGGCGTTCCCGTCGCATCTCAAGAGGAGGCGCTCTCCACAGGAAAGGCGAGAGGAAGTCCAGGGTCGTGCCACCATTCCAAGAGTCCCCCAGATGTGTCAGTCCATTCCAGAGGAACCTGTTTTCCCTGCACTGCCTTGACGTTCAAGCCGAGGATCGACTCCCACCACGTGTGCACGTGGGACAGCCCTGTGGGAAAGCCTCGTGGGAAAGCCTCGTGGGAAAGACTCGAGGGAAAACCATAGATCCTTTGATCCACGCGGCGGACTGCGTGACACTGCTGCTACCGCTCTGGAGGAAAGCGCAAGTGCATGGCCGCATTCGAAACGAGGACTGACTCCCCTGGGGAGACTCCAGAAGTACCCCAAGATCCATGTCAGCACTGGAGAGGAATCCTCAGGTTCCGGCCCTGACTCCCCTCAAGGTCTTAGGCCCCGGCATCGACGGGAGAGGAATCCCGAGAGGCCCCCGAGGAACTCGCATGGGGACTGGCCTTTCCTGAGGCCACCAGAGCGGGCCCCTGAGGTACCCGTCGTAAGTCCAGAGCACCTGCTGCAACTCGAGAAAATCCAGGAGGTTTTGCCTTCCAGGCGAGATGAGGCCCATTTCCGCTGATGCCTCTCGAGGCTAATCACATCTAACCACTGGAACTTCAAAAGGGTTCTTCACACCCTTGCTGCAACTCAAGAAGTTCCCCGACATACCCGTCTCCACTCGAGAGGAAGCACGAGGGTCCCCCACACATCCAGGGGAGAACCGTTTCCGCCTCCTAGCTCGAGATGAGGGATCCTTTCCCTGTTTCCTAGGGAAAGAATTCCCGGCGTTCCCGTCGCATCTCAAGAGGAGGCGCTCTCCACAGGAAAGGAGAGAGGAACTCCAGGGTCGTGCCACCATTCCCAGAGTCCCCCAGATGTCCCAGTCCATTCCAGAGGAACCTGTTTTCCCTCCACTGCCTCGACTTTCACGCCTCAGATCGACTCACACCACCGTGGCACATGGGACAGCCCTGTGGGAAAGCCTCATGGGAAAGCCTTGTGGGAAAACCTCGAGGGAAAGCCGCAGATCCCATGAACGACGCGACGGGAAGCGTGACAATGCTGCTACTGCTCTGGAGGAAAGCGCACGTGCATGCCCCCATTCGAGACAAGGACTGACTCCCCTGGCGAGAATCCAGAAGTACCCCAAGAACCATGTCAGCACTGGAGAGGAATCCTCAGTTTCCGTGCCCAACTCCACACGGGGTCTTAGGCCCCGGCATCGACGGGAGAGGAATCCCAAGAGGTCCCCGAGAAGCTCGAATGCGGTCTGGCCAGGCCTGAGGCCACCAGAGCGGGTCCCTTAGGTCTCCGTCGTAACACTAGAGCACCTGCCGCAACTCGGGAAAATCCAGGAGGATCTCCCCTCCAGGCTAGATGAGGCCCATGTGCGCTGCGGCTTCTCGAGGCTAATCACACCTAACCTCTGGAACTTCCAAAAGGTCCTTCACATCCTTGCTGCAACTCAAGAAGTTACCCGACATACCCCTCTCCACTCTAGAGGAAGCTCGAGGGTCCCGCCCATATCCAGTGGAGCGCCATTTCCGCCTCGTAGCTCCATTTGAGGGATCCTTTCGCTGCTTGGTCGGGAAAGAATTCTGGGCTTTCCTGTCGCATCTCAAGAGAAGGCTCTCTCCACAGGAAAGGCGAGAGGAACTCCAGGATAGTGCCACCATTCCCAGAGTCCCCCAGATATTTCAGTCCATTCCAGAGGAAACTGTTTTCCCTGCACTGCCTCGACTTTCACTCCACGGATCGACTCACACCACGGTGGCACGTGGGACAGCCCTGTTGGAAAGCCTCATGGGAAAGCCTCGTGCGAAATCCTCGAGGGAAAGCCACAGATCCCATTATCGACGTGACGAAAAGCGTGACACTTCTGCTACAGCTCGGGAGGAAAGCGCACGTGATGCCCCCTCTCGAGACCAGGACTAACTCCCCTGGGGAGACTCCAAAAGTACCCCAAGATCCATGTCAGCACTGGAGAGGAATCCTCAGTTTCCGGGCCCGATTCCACACAAGGTCTTAGTCCCGGGCATCGAAAAGAGAGGAATCACGAGAGGCCCCAGAGAAACTCGAATGGGGTCTGGCCAGGCCTGAGGCCACCAGAGCCAGTCCGTTAGGTCACCATCGTAAGACGAGAGCACCTTCCGCAAGTCGAGAAAATCCAGGAGGTTCTCCCCTCCAGGCTAGACGAGGCCCTTTTCCGCTGAGGCGTCTCGAGGCTAATCACATCTAACCTCTGGAACTTCCAAAGGGTCCTTCACACCCTTGCTGCAACTCAAGAAGTTCCCGGACATACCCGTCTCCACTCGAGAGGAAGCACGATGGTCCCACCCACATCCAGAGGAGCCCCGTTTCCGGCTCCTAGCTCGAGATGAGGGGATCCTTTCCCTGCTTGGTCGGAAAAGAATACCCAGTCTTCCTGTTGCATGTCAAGAGGAGGCGCTCCTCACAGAAAAGGCGAGAGGAACTCAACGGTCGTGCCACAATTCCCAGAGTCCCCCAGATGTCTCATTCCATTCCAGAGGAACCTGTTTTCCCTGCACTGCCTCGACTTTCACGCCCAGGATCCACTCCCACCACGGTGGCAGTTGGGATAGCACTGTGGAAAATCCTCCTGGGAAAGCCTCATGGGAAAGCCTCGAGGGAAAGCCACAGATCCCTTGATTCACGCGACGGGAAGCGTGACACTGCTGCTACCCCTCTGGAGGAAAGCGGACGTGCATGCTCCCATTCGAGACGAGAACTTATCCCCTGGGGAGACTCCAAAAGTACCCCAAGATCCATGTCAGCACTGGAGAGGAATCCTCAGGTTCTGGGCCCGACTCCACACCAGGTCTAAGGCCCCGGCATCGACGGGAGAGGAATCCCGAGAGGCCCCCGCGCAACTCGCATGGGGACTGGCCAGTCCTGAGGCCACCAGAGCGGGTCCCTCAATTCCCTGTCGTAAGTGGAGTGCACCTGTCACAACTCGAGAAAATCCAGGAGGCTTTGCCCTCCAGGCGAGATGAGGCCCATTTCCGCTAAGGCTTCTCGAGGCTAATCACGCCTAACTTATGGAACTTCAAAAAGCTCCTTCACACCCTTGTTGCAACTCAAGAATTTCCCCGACATACCCGTGTCCACTCTAGAGGAAGCACGAGGGTCCCGCCCACATCCAGAGGAGCACCGTTTCCGCTTCGCAGCTCGAGATGAGGGATATTGTCACTGCTCTGTCGGGAAAGAATTTTGGGCGTTCCTGTCGCATCTCAAGGGGAGGTGCTCTCCACAGGATAGGCGAGAGGAATTCCAGCCTCGTGCCACCATTCCAAGAGTCCCCAGATATCTCAGTCCATTCCAGAGGAACCTGTTTTCCCTGCACTGCCTGGACTTTGATTGCGAGGATCGACTGCCACCACGGTGGCACGTGGGACAGCCCTGTGGGAAAGCCTCGAGGGAAAGCCTGGAGGGAAAGTCACAGATCCCTTCATCCAGGCGATGGGAAGCGTGACACTGCTGCTACAGTTCGGGAGGAAAGCGCACGTGCATGCCCCATTTGAGACGAGGACTTACTCCCCTTGTGAGACTCCAGAAGTACCCCAAGATCCATGTCAGCACTGGAGAGGAATCCTCAGGTTCCGGGCCCGACTCCAAACAAGGTCTTAGGCACCGACACCGAAGGGACAGGTTTCCTGAGAGGCCCGCGAGCAACTCGCACGGGGACTGGCCTTTCCTGAGGCCACCAGAGAGGGTCCCTGAGGTCCCTGTCCTAAGTCGAGAGCACCTGCCGCAACTCGAGAAAATCCAGGAGATTCTCCCCTCCAGGCGTGATGAGGCCCATTTCGGCTGAAACTTCTCGAGGCTAATCACATCTAGCGTCTGGAACTTCCAAAAGGCACTTCACACCCTTGCTGCAACTCACGAAGTTCCCCGACATACCCGTCTCCTCGAGAGAGGAAGCACGAGGGTCCCGACCACATCCAGAGGAGCCCCGTTTCCGCCTCGTAGCTCGAGATGAGGGATGCTTTCGCCGCTAGGTCGGGAAAGAATTCCTGGCGTTCCCGTCTCACCTCAGAGGAGGCGCTCTCCACCGGAAAGGCAAGAGGAACTCCAGCGTCGTGCCACCATTCCAAGAGTCCCCCAGATGTCTCAGTCCATTCTAGAGGAAACTGTTTTCCCTGCACTGCCTCGACTTTCACGCCGAGGATCGACACACACCACGGTGGTACGTGGGACATCCCTGTGGGAAAGCCTCGTGGGAAATCCTCGAGGGAAAGCCACAGATCCCTTGATCCAGGCAATGGGAAGCGTGACACTGCTGCTACAGTTCTGGAGGAAAGCAGACGTGCATGCCGCCATTTGAGACGAGGACTTACTCCCCTGGGGAGACTCCAGAAGTACCCCAAGATCCATGTCAGCACTGGAGAGGAATCCTCAGGTTCCGGCCTCGACTCCACACAAGGTCTTAGGCCCCGGCATCGACGGGAGAGGAATCCCGAGAGGTCCCCGAGCAACTCGCATGGGGACTGGCCTTTCCTGAGGCCACCAGAGCGGGTCCCTGAGGTCCCCGTCGTAAGTCGAGAGCACCTGCCGCAACTCGAGAAAATCCAGGAGGTTTTGCTCTCCAGGCGAGATGAGGCCCATTTCCGCTGAGGCTTCTCGACGCTAATCACACCTAACCTCTGGAACTTCCAAAAGGTCCTTCACACCCTTGCTGCAACTCAAGAAGTTCCCTGATATACCCGTCTCCACTCGAAAGGAAGCACGAGAATCCCAGGAAAATCCACAGGAGCGCCGTTTCCGCCTCGTAGCTCGAGATGAGGGATCCTTTCCCCGTTTGGTCAGAAAAGAATTCCCGGCGTTCTAGTCGCATCTCAAGAGGAGGCGCTCTCCATAGGAAAGGCGAGAGGAACTCCAGGGTCGTGCCACCATTCCCAGAGTCTGCCAGATGTCTCAGTAAATACCAGAGGAACCTGTTTTCCCTGCACTGACTCGACTTTCATGCCGAGGATCGACTCACACCACGGTGGCACCTGGGACAGCCCTGTGGGAAAGCCTCGTGGGAAAGCCTCGTGGAAAATCCTCAGGGAAAGCCACAGACCCCATGACTCACTAGATGGGAAGCGTGACACTGCTGCTACAAATCGGGAGGAAAGCGCACGTGCATGCCCCCTCTCGAGACGAGGACTCGCTCCCCTGGGGAGACTCCAAAAGTACCCCAAAATCCATGTCACCACTGGAGAGGAAACCTCAGGTTCTGGCTCCGACTCAACACAAGGTCTTAGGCCCCGGCATCGACGGGAGAGAAATCCCGAGAGGCCCCCGAACAAATCGAATGGGGCCTGGCAAGTCCTGAGGCCACCAGAGCGGGTCCTTAGGTCACCGTTGTAAGACCAGAACACCTGCCACAACTCCAGAGAATCCAGGAGGTTTTTCCCCTCAGGTTAGATGAGGACAATTTCAGCTGAGGCGTCTCGAGGCTAATCACTTCGAACCTCTGGAACATCCAAAGGGTCCATAACACCCTGGCTGCAACTCAAGAAGTTCCCTTACATACCCTTATCCCCTCCAGAGGAAGCACGAGGGTCTCGCCCACATCCAGAGGAGCACCGTATCCGCCTCGTAGCTCGAGATGAGGGATCCTTTCGCTGCTTTTTTGGGAAAGAATTCTGGGCATTCCCGTCCCATCTCATGAGGCGGTGCTCTCCACAGGAAAGGCGAGAGGAACTCCAGTGTCGGGCTACCATACCAAGGGTCCCCCAGATGTCTCAGTCCATTCCAGAAGAACCTGTTTTCCCTACACTGCCTCGACTTTCATGCTGAGGATCGCCTCCCACCATGGTGGCACGTGGGACAGCCCTGTGGGTAAGCCTCGTGGGAAAACCTCGAGGGAAAGCAACAGATCCCTTGATCCACTCGACAGGAAGCGTGACACTGCTGCTACCTCTCTGGAGGAAAGCGCAAGTGCATGCCCGCATTCGAGACGAGGACTGACTCCCCTGGGGAGACTCCAGAATTACCCCAAGATCCATGTCAGCACTGGAGAGGAATCCTCAGGTTCTGGCCCCGACTCCACACAAGGTCTAAGGCCCCGACATCGAAGGGAGAGGAATCCCGAGAGGCCCCCGAGCAAGTCGCATAGGGACTGGCCTTTCCTGAGGCCACCAGAGCGGGTCCCCGAGGTCCCCGTCGTAAGTCGAGAGCACCTGCCGCAACTCGAGAAAATCCAGGAGGTTTTGTCCTCCAGGCGAGATGAGGCCCATTTCCGCTGAGGCTTCTCGACGCTAATCACATCTAACCACTGGAACTTCCAAAGGGTCCTTCACACCCTTGCTGCAACTCAAGAAGCTCCTGACATACCTGTCTCCACTCGAGAGGAAGCACGAGGGTCCCGCACACATCCAGGGGAGCCCCGTTTCCGCCTCCTAGCTCGAGATGAGGGATCCTTTCCCTGTTTCGTAGGGAAAGAATTCCCGGCGTTCCCGTCGCATCTCAAGAGGAGGCGCTCTCCACAGGAAAGGCGAGAGGAACTCCAGGGTCGTGCCACCATTTCAAGAGTCCCCCAGATGTGTCAGTCCATTCCAGAGGAACCTGTTTTCCCTGCACTGCCTTGACGTTCAAGCCGAGGATCGACTCCCACCACGTGTGCACGTGGGACAGCCCTGTGGGAAAGCCTCGTGGGAAAGCGTCGTGGGAAAGACTCGAGGGAAAACCATAGATCCTTTGATCCACGCGGCGGACTCCGTGACACTGCTGATACCGCTCTGGAGGAAAGCGCAAGTGCATGCCCGCATTCGAGACGAGGACTGACTCCCCTGGGGAGACTCCAGAAGTACCCCAAGATCCATGTCAGCACTGGAGAGGAATCCTCAGGTTCCGGCCCCGACTCCACACAAGGTCTTAGGCCCCGGCATCGACGGGAGAGGAATCCCGAGAGGCCCCCGAGGAACTCGCATGGGGACTGGCCTTTCCTGAGGCCACCAGAGCAGGCCCCTGAGGTACCCGTCATAAGTCCAGAGCACCTGCTGCAACTCGAGAAAATCCAGGAGGTTTTGCCTTCCAGGCGAGATGAGGCCCATTTCCGGTGAGGCCTCTCGAGGCTAATCACATCTAACCACTGGAACTTCCAAAGGGTTCTTCACACCCTTGCTGCAACTCAAGAAGTTCCCCGACATACCCGTCTCCACTCGAGAGGAAGCACGAGGGTCCCGCACACATCCAAGGGAGAACCGTTTCCGCCTCCTAGCTCGAGATGAGGGATCCTTTCCCTGTTTCCTAGGGAAAGAATTCCCGGCGTTCCCGTCGCATCTCAAGAGGAGGCGCTCTCCACAGGAAAGGCGAGAGGAACTCCAGGGTCGTGCCACCATTCCCAGAGTCCCCCAGATGTCCCAGTCCATTCCAGAGGAACCTGTTTTCCCTCCACTGCCTCGACTTTCACGCCTCAGATTGACTCACACCACGGTGGCACATGGGACAGCCCTGTGGGAAAGCCTCATGGGAAAGCCTCGTGCGAAATCCTCGAGGGAAAGCCACAGATCCCATTATCGACGTGACGAAAAGCGTGACACTTCTGCTACAGCTCGGGAGGAAAGCACACTTGATGCCCCCTCTCGAGACCAGGACTAACTCCCCTGGGGAGACTCCAAAAGTACCCCAAGATCCATGTCAGCACTGGAGAGGAATCCTCAGTTTCCGGGCCCGATTCCACACAAGGTCTTAGTCCCGGGCATCGAAAAGAGAGGAATCCCGAGAGGCCCCAGAGAAACTCGAATGGGGTCTGGCCAGGCCTGAGGCCACCAGAGCCAGTCCGTTAGGTCACCATCGTAAGACGAGAGCACCTTCCGCAAGTCGAGAAAATCCAAGAGGTTCTCCCCTCCAGGCTAGACGAAGCCCTTTTCCGCTGAGGCGTCTCGAGGCTAATCACATCTAACCTCTGGAACTTCCAAAGGGTCCTTCACACCCTTGCTGCAACTCAAGAAGTTCCCGGACATACCCGTCTCCACTCGAGAGGAAGCACGATGGTCCCACCCACATCCAGAGGAGCCCCGTCTCCGCCTCCTAGCTCGAGATGAGGGGATCCTTTCCCTGCTTGGTCGGAAAAGAATACCCAGTCTTCCTGTCGCATGTCAAGAGGAGGCGCTCCTCACAGAAAAGGCGAGAGGAACTCAACGGTCGTGCCACAATTCCCAGAGTCCCCCAGATGTCACAGTCCATTCCAGAGGAACCTGTTTTCCCTGCACTGCCTCGACTGTCACGCCCAGGATCCACTCCCACCACGGTGGCAGTTGGGATAGCACTGAGGAAAATCCTCCTGGGAAAGCCTCATGGGAAAGCCTCGAGGGAAAGCCACAGATCCCTTGATTCACGCGACGGGAAGCGTGACACTGCTGCTACCCCTCTGGAGGAAAGCGGACGTGCATGCTCCCATTCGAGACGAGAACTTATCCCCTGGGGAGACTCCAAAAGTACCCCAAGATCCATGTCAGCACTGGAGAGGAATCCTCAGGTTCCGGGCCCGACTCCACACCAGGTCTAAGGCCCCGGCATCGACGGGAGAGGAATCCCGAGAGGCCCCCGCGCAACTCGCATGGGGACTGGCCAGTCCTGAGGCCACCAGAGCGGGTCCCTCAATTCCCTGTCGTAAGTGGAGTGCACCTGTCACAACTCGAGAAAATCCAGGAGGCTTTGCCCTCCAGGCGAGATGAGGCCCATTTCCGCTAAGGCTTCTCGAGGCTAATCACGCCTAACTTATGGAACTTCAATAAGGTCCTTCACACCCTTGTTGCAACTCAAGAATTTCCCCGACATACCCGTGTCCACTCTAGAGGAAGCACGAGGGTCCCGCCCACATCCAGAGGAGCACCGTTTCCGCTTCACAGCTCGAGATGAGGGATATTGTCACTGCTCTGTCGGGAAAGAATTTTGGGCGTTCCTGTCGCACATCAAGGGGAGGTGCTCTCCACAGGATAGGCGAGAGGAATTCCAGCCTCGTGCCACCATTCCAAGAGTCCCCAGATATCTCAGTCCATTCCAGAGGAACCTGTTTTCACTGCACTGCCTTGACGTTCAAGCCGAGGATCGACTCCCACCACGTGTGCACGTGGGACAGCCCTGTGGGAAAGCCTCGTAGGAAAGCCTCGAGGGAAAGCCATAGATCCCTTGATCCACGCGGCGGACTGCGTGACACTGCTGCTACCGCTCTGGAGGAAAGCGCAAGTGCATGCCCGCATTTGAGACGAGGACTGACTCCCCTGGGGAGACTCCAGAAATACCCAAAGATCCATGTCAGCACTGGAGAGGAATCCTCAGTTTCCGGCCCCGACTCCACACAAGGTCTTAGGCCCCGGCATCGACGGGAGAGGAATCCCGAGAGGCCCCCGAGGAACTCGCATGGGGACTGGCCTTTCCTGAGGCCACCAGAGCGGGTCCCTGAGGTCCCCGTCGTAAGTCGAGAGCACCTGCCTCAACTCGAGAAAATCCAGGAGCTTTTGCCCTCCAGGCGAGATGAAGCCCTTTTCCGCAGAGGCTTCTCGAGGCTAATCACATGTAACCACTGGAACTTCCAAAGGGTCCTTCACACCCTTGCTGCAACTCAAGAAGTTCCCCGACATACCCGTTTCCACTTGAGAGGAAGCACGAGGGTCCCGCACACATCCAGGGGAGCCCCGTTTCCGCCTCCTAGCTCGAGATGAGGGATCCTTTCCCTGTTTCGTACGGAAAGAATTCCCGGCGTTCCCGTCGCATCTCAAGAGGAGGCGCTCTCCACAGGAAAGGCGAGAGGAACTCCAGGGTCGTGCCACCATTCCACGAGTCCCCCAGATGTGTCAGTCCATTCCAGAGGAACCTGTTTTCCCTGCACTGCCTCGACGTTCAAACCGAGGATCGACTCCCACCACGTGTGCACGTGGGACAGCCCTGTTTGAAAGCCTCGTGGGAAAGCCTCGAGGGAAAGCCATAGATCCTTTGATCCACGCGGCGGACTGCGTGACACTGCTGCTACCGCTCTGGAGGAAAGCGCAAGTGCATGCCCGCATTCGAGACGAGGACTGACTCCCCTGGGGAGACTCCAGAACTACCCCAAGATCCATGTCAGCACTGGAGAGGAATCCTCAGGTTCCGGCCCCGACTCCACACAAGGTCTTAGGCCCCGGCATCGATGGGGGAGGAATCTCGAGAGGCCCCCGAGGAACTCGCATGGGGACTGGCCTTTCCTGAGGCCACCAGAGCGGGTCCCCAAGGTCCCAGTCGTAAGTCGAGAGCACCTGCCGCAACTCGAGAATATCCAGGAGGTTTTGCCCTCCAGGTGAGATGAGGCCCATTTCCGCTGAGGCTTCTCGAGGCTCATCACATCTAACCACTGGAACTTCCAAAGGGTCCTTCACACCCTTGCTGCAACTCAAGAAGTTCCCCGACATACCCGTCTCCACACGAGAGGAAGCACGAGGGTCCCGCACATCCAGGGGAGCCCCGTTTCCCCCTCCTAGCTCGAGAGGAGGGATCCTTTCCCTGTTTCGTAGGGAAAGAATTCCCGGCGTTCCCGTCGCATCTCAAGAGGAGGCGCTCTCCTCAGGAAAGGCGAGAGGAAGTCCAGGGTCGTGCCACCATTCCAAGAGTCCCCCAGAAGTGTCAGTCCATTCCAGAGGAAACTGTTTTCCCTGCACTGCCTTGACGTTCAAGCCGAGGATCGACTCCCACCACGTGTGCACCTGGGACAGCCCTGTGGGAAAGCCTCCTGGGAAAGCCTCGTGGGAAAGACTCGAGGGAAAACCATAGATCCTTTGATCCACGCGGCGGACTGCGTGACACTGCTGATACCGCTCTGGAGGAAAGCGCAAGTGCATGCCCGCATTCGAGACGAGGACTGACTCCCCTGGGGAGACTCCAGAAGTACCCCAAGATCCATGTCAGCACTGGAGAGGAATCCTCAGGTTCCGGCCCCAACTCCACACAAGGTCTTAGGCCCCGGCATCGACGGGAGAGGAATCCCGAGAGGCCCCCGAGGAACTCGCATGGGGACTGGCCTTTCTTGAGGAAACCAGAGCAGGTCCCTGAGGTCCCCGTCGTAAGTCGAGAGCACCGGCCGCAACTCGAGAAAATCCAGGAGCTTTTGCCCTCCAGGCGAGATGATGCCCATTTCCGCTGAGGCTTCTCGAGGCTCATCACATCTAACCACTGGAACTTCCAAAGGGTCCTTCACACCCTTGCTGCAACTCAAGAAGTTCCCCAACATACCCGTCTCCACTCGAGAGGAAGCACGAGGGTCCCGCACCCATCCAGGGGAGCCCCGTTTCCGCCTCCTAGCTCGAGAGGAGGGAACCTTTCCCTATTTCGTAGTGAAAGAATTCTCGGCGTTCCGTCGCATCTCAAGAGGATGCGCTCTCCACAGAAAAGGCGAGAGGAAGTCCAGGGTCGTGCCACCATTCCAAGAGTCCCTCAGAAGTGTCAGTCCATTCCAGAGGAACCTGTTTCCCTGCACTGCCTTGACGTTCAAGCCGAGGATCGACTCCCACCACGTGTGCACGTGGGACAGACCTGTGGGAAAGCCTCGTGGGAAAGACTCGAGGGAAAACCATAGATCCTTTGATCCACGCGGCGGACTGCGTGACACTGCTGCTACCGCTCTGGAGGAAAGCACAAGTGCATGCCCGCATTCGAGACGAAGACTGACTCCCCTGGGGAGACTCCAGAACTACCCCAAGATCCATGTCAGCACTGGAGAGGAATCCTCAGGTTCCGGCCCCGACTCCACACAAGGTCTTAGGCCCCGGCATGGACGGGGGAGGAATCCCGAGAGGCCCCCGAGAAACTCGCATGGGGACTGGCCTTTCCTGAGGCCACCAGAGCGGGTCCCCGTGGTCCCAGTCGTAAGTCGAGAGCACCTTCCGCAACTCGAGAATATCCAGGAGGTTTTGCCCTCCAGGTGAGATGAGGCCCATTTCCGCTGAGGCTTCTCGAGGCTCATCACATCTAACCACTGGAAATTCCAAAGGGTCCTTCACACCCTTGCTGCAACTCAAGAAGTTCCCCGACATACCCGTCTCCACTCGAGAGGAAGCACGAGGGTCCCGCACACATCCAGGGGAGCCCCGTTTCCCCCTCCTAGCTCGAGAGGAGGGATCCTTTCCCTGTTTCGTAGGGAAAGAATTCCCGGCGTTCCCGTCGCATCTCAAGAGGAGGCGCTCTCCTCAGGAAAGGCGAGAGGAAGTCCACGGTCGTGCCACCATTCCAAGAGTCCCCCAGATGTGTCAGTCCATTCCAGAGGACCCTGTTTTCCCTGCACTGCCTTGACGTTCAAGCCGAGGATCGACTCCCACCACGTGTGCACGTGGGACAGACCTGTGGGAAAGCCTCGTGGGAAAGCCTCGTGGGAAAGACTCGAGGGAAAACCATAGATCCTTTGATCCACGCGGCGGACTGCGTGACACTGCTGCTACCGCTCTGGAAGAAAGCACAAGTGCATGCCCGCATTCGAGACGAAGACTGACTCCCCTGGGGAGACTCCAGAACTACCCCAAGATCCATGTCAGCACTGGAGAGGAATCCTCAGGTTCCGGCCCCGACTCCACACAAGGTCTTAGGCCCCAGCATGGACGGGGGAGGAATCCCGAGAGGCCCCCGAGGAACTCGCATGGGGACTGGCCTTTCCTGAGGCCACCAGAGCGGGTCCCCGAGGTCCCAGTCGTAAGTCGAGAGCACCTGCCGCAACTCGAGAATATCCAGGAGGTTTTGCCCTCCAGGCGAGATGAGGCCCATTTCCGCTGAGGCTTCTCGAGGCTCATCACATCTAACCACTAGAACTTCCAAAGGGTCCTTCACACCCTTGCTGCAACTCAAGAAGTTCCCCGACGTACCCGTCTCCACACGAGAGGAAGCATGAGGGTCCCGCACACATCCAGGGGAGCCCCGTTTCCGCCTCCTAGCTCGAGAGGAGGGATCCTTTCCCTGTTTCGTATGGAAAGAATTCCCGGCGTTCCCGTCGCATCTCAAGAGGACGCGCTCTCCACAGGAAAGGCGGGAGGAAGTCCAGGGTCGTGCCACCAATCCAAGAGTCCCCGAGATGTGTCAGTCCATTCCAGAGGAACCTGTTTTCCCTGCACTGCCTTGACGTTCAAGCCGAGGATCGACTCCCACCACGTGTGCACGTGGGACAGCCCTGTGGGAAAGCCTCGTGGGAAAGCCTCGTGGGAAAGATTCGAGGGAAAACCATAGATCCTTTGAACCACGCGGCGGACTGCGTGACACTGCTGCTACCGCTCTGGAGGAAAGCGCAAGTGCATGCCCGCATTCGAGACGAGGACTGACTCCCCTGGGGAGACTCCAGAACTACCCCAAGATCCATGTCAGCACTGGAGAGGAATCCTCAGGTTCCAGCCCCGACTCCACACAAGGTCTTAGGCCCCGCCATCGACGGCAGAGGAATCCCGAGAGGCCCCCGAGGAACTCGCATGGGGACTGGCCTTTCCTGAGGCCACCAGAGCGGGTCCCCGAGGTCCCCGTCGTAAGTCGAGAGCACCTGCCGCAACTCGAGAAAATCCAGGAGGTTTTGCCCTCCAGGCGAGATGAGGCCCATTTCCGCTGAGGCTTCTCGAGGCTCATCACATCTAACCACTGGAACTTCCAAAGGGTCCTTCACACCCTTGCTGCAACTCAAGAAGTTCCCTGACATACCCGTCTCCACTCGAGAGGAAGCACGAGGGTCCCGCACACATCCAGGGGAGCCCCGTTTCCGCCTCCTAGCTTGAGATGAGTGATCCTTTCCCTGTTTCGTACGGAAAGAATTCCCGGCGTTCCCGTCGCATCTCAAGAGGAGGCGCTCTCCACAGGAAAGGCGAGAGGAAGTCCAGGGTCGTGCCACCATTCCAAGAGTCCCCCAGATGTGTCAGTCCATTCCAGAGGAACCTGTTTTCCCTGCACTGCCTTGACGTTCAAGCCGAGGATCGACTCCCACCACGTGTGCATGTGGGACAGCCCTGTGGGAAAGCCTCGTGGGAAAGCCTCGTGGGAAAGACTCGAGGGAAAACCATAGATCCTTTGATCCACGCGGCGGACTGCGTGACACTGCTGCTACCGCTCTGGAGGAAAGCGCAAGTGCATGCCCGCATTCGAGACGAGGACTGACTCCCCTGGGGAGACTCCAGAAGTACCCCAAGATCCATGTCAGCACTGGAGAGGAATCCTCAGGTTCCGGCCCCGACTCCACTCAAGGTCTTAGGCCCCGGCATCGACGGGACAGGAATCCCGAGAGGCCCCCGAGGAACTCGCATGGGGACTGGCCTTTCCTGAGCCCACCATAGCGGGTCCCTGAGGTCCCCTTCGTAAGTCGAGAGCACCTGCCAAAACTCGAGAAAATCCAGGAGATTCTCCCCTCCAGGCGTGATAAGGCCCATTTCGGCTGGGATTTCTCGAGGCTAATTACATCTAGCGTCTGGAACTTCCAAAAGGCATTTCACACCCTTGCTGCAACTCACGAAGTTCCCCGACATACCCGTCTCCCCTCGAGAGGAATGCACGAGGGTCCCGCCCACATCCAGAGGAGCCCCGTTTCCGCCTCGTAGCTCGAGATGAGGGATGCTTTCGCTGCTGTCAGGAAAGAATTCTGGGCGTTCCCGTCGCATCTCATGAGGATGCGCTCTCCACAGGAATGGCGAGAGGAACTCCTGGGTCTTGCCACCATTCCCAGAGTCCACCAGATGTCTCAGTCCATTCCAGAGGAACTTGTTTTCCATGAACTGCCTCGACTTTCACGCCGGGATCGACTCCCACCACGGTGGCAGGTGGAACAGCCCTGTGGGAAAGCCACGTGGGAAAGGCACGTGGGAAAGCCTCTATGGAAAGCCTCGAGGGAAAGCCACAAATCCCTTGATCCATGCGACGGGACGCGAGACACTGCTGCTACCGCCCTGGAGGAAAGCGCACGTGCATGCCTCGATTCGAGACGAGGACTTACTCCCCTGGTGGAGACTCCAGAAATAGCCCAAGATCCATGTCAGCACTGGAGAGGAATCCTCAGGTTCCGGCCACGCCTCCACACAAGGTCTTAGGCCCCAGCATCCAAGGGAGAGGAATCCCGAGAGGCCCGCGAGCAACTAGCATGGCGACTGGCCTTTCCTGAGGCCACAGAAGCAGGTTCCTAAGGTCCCCGTCATAAGTCGAGAGCACCTGCCGCAACTCGAGAAAATCCAGGATGTTTTGCCCTCCAGGCGTTATGAGGCCCATTTCCGCTGTGGCTTCTCAAGGCTATTCACATCTAAGCTCTGGAACTTCCAAAAGGTCCTTCACACCCTTGCTGCCACTCAAGAAGTACCCCGACATCCCCGTCTGCACTCAGGAGGAAGCACGAATGTCCCACCCACATCCAGAGGGGCCCCGTTTCCGTCTCGTAGCTCGAGATGAGGGATCGTTTCCCTGCTTGGTCGGAAAAGAATTCCCGGCCGTCCCGTCACATTTCAAGAGGAGGCACTCTCCACAGGAAAGGCGAGAGGATCTCCAGCGTCGTGCCACCATTCGAAGAGTCCCCCATATGTTTCATTCCATTCCAGAGGAACCTGGTTTTCCTGCACTGCCTCGACTTTCGCGCCAAGGATTGACTCCCACCACGGTGGCACGTGGGACAGCCCAGTGGGAAAGCCTCGTGGGAAAGCCTCGAGGGAAAGCCACAGATCCCTTGATCCAAGCGACGGGAAGCGTGGCATTGCTGCTACCGCTTTGGGGAAAGCGCACGTGCATGCCCCCTTAGGAGACGAGGACTTGCTCCCCTGGGGAGAATTCAGACGTACCCCAAGATCCATGTCAGCACTGGAGAGGAAACCTCAGGTTCCCGCCCCGACTCCACACAAGGTCTTAGGCCCCGGCATTGACGGGAGAGGAAACCCCGGAGGCCCCCGAGGAACTCGCTTGGGGACTGGCCTTTCTTGAGGCCACCAGAGCAGGTCCCTGAGGTCCCCGTCGTAAGTCGAGAGCACCTGCCGCAACTCGAGAAAATCAAGGAGGTTTTGACCTCCAGGCGAGATGAGGCCCATTTCCACTGAGGCTTCTCGAGGCTCATCACATCTAACCACTGGAACTTCCAAAGGGTCCTTCACACCCTTGCTGCAACTCAAGAAGTTCCCCGACATACCCGTCTCCACTTGAGAGGAAGCACGAGGGTCCCGCACACATCCAGGGGAGCCCTGTTTCCGCGTCCTAGCTCGAGATGAGGGATTCTTTCCCTGTTTCGTAGGGAAAGAATTCCCGGAGTTCCCGTCGCATCTCAAGAGGAGGCGCTCTCCACAGGAAAGGCGAGAGGAACTCCAGGGTCCTGCCACCATTCCAAGAGTCCCCGAGATGTGTCAGTCCATTCCAGAGGAACCTGTTTTCCCTGCACTGCCTTGACGTTCAAGCCGAGGATCGACTCCCACCACGTGTGCACGTGGGACAGCCCTGTGGGAAAGCCTCGTGGGAAAGCCTCGTGGGAAAGACTCGAGGGAAAACCATAGATCCTTTAATCCACGCGGCGGACTGCGTAACACTGCTGCTACCGCTCTGGAGGAAAGCGCAAGTGCATGTCCGCATTCGAGACGAGGACTGACTCCCCTGGGGAGACTCCAGAAGTACCCCAAGATCCATGTTAGCACTGGAGAGGAATCCTCAGGTCCGGCCCCGAATCCACACAAGGCCTTAGGCCCCGTCATCGAAGGTAGATGAATCCCGAGAGGCCCCCCAGCAACTCGCACGGCGTCTGGCCTTTCCTGAGGCCACCAGAGCGGGTCCTTGAGGTCGCCGTCATAAGTCAAGAGCACCTGCCGAAACTCGAGAAAATCCAGGAGGTTTTGCCCTCCAGGCCAGATGAGGCTCATTTCCGCTGAGATTTCTCGAGACTAATCACACCTAACCTCTGGAACTTCCAAAAGGTCCTTCACACCCTTGCTGCAACACAAGAAGTTGCCTTGCATCCCCGTCTCCACTCTAGAGGAAGCACGAGGGTCCTGGCTACATCCAGAGGAGCCCCGTTTCCCCCTCGTAGCTCGAAATGAGGGATCCTTTCGCTGCTTTTTCGGGAAAGAATTCTGGGCATTCCCGTCCCATCTCATGAGGAGGCACTCTCTACAGGAAAGGCAAGAGGAACTCCAGTGTCGGGCCACCATACCAAGGGTCCCCCAGATGTCTCAGTCCATTCCAGAGGAACCTGTTTTCCCTACACTGCCTCGACTTTCATGCTGAGGATCGCCTCCCACCATGGTGGCACGTGGGACAGCCCTGTGGGTGAGCCTCGTGGGAAAACCTCGAGGGAAAGCAACAGATCCCTTGATCCACTCGACAGGAAGCGTGACACTGATGCTACCTCTATGGAGGAAAGCGCACGTGCATGCCCGCATTCGAGACGAGGACTTACTCCCCTGGGGAGACTCCAGAATTACCCCAAGATCCATGTCAGCACTGGAGAGGAATCCTCAGGTTCTGGCCCCGACTCCACACTAGGTCTAAGGCCCCGGCATCGAAGGGAGAGGAATCCCGAGTGGCCCCCGAGCAATTCGCATGGGGACTGGCCTTTCCTGAGCCCACCAGAGCGGGTCCCTGAGTTCACGTCGTAAGTCCAGAGTACGTGCCAAAACTCGAGAAAATCCAGGAGGTTTTGCCCTCCAGGCGAGATGAGGCACATTTCCGCTGAGGCTTCTCGAGGCTAATCACATCTAACCACTGGAACTTCCAAAGGGTCCTTCACACCCTTGCTGCAACTCAAGAAGCTCCCCGACATACCCGTCTGCACTCGAGAGGAAGCACGAGGGTCCCGCACACATCCAGGGGAGCCCCGTTTCTGCCTCCTAGCTCGAGATGAGGGATCCTTTCACTGTTTCGTAGGGAAAGAATTCCCGGCGTTCCCGTCGCATCTCGGGAGGAGGCGCTCTCCACAGGAAAGGCGAGAGGAACTCCAGGGTCGTGCCACCATTCCAAGAGTCCCCCAGATGTGTCAGTCCATTCCAGAGGAACCTGTTTTCCCTGCACTGCCTTGACGTTCAAGCCGAGGATCGACTCCCACCACGTGTGCACCTGGGACAGCCCTGTGGGAAAGCCTCGTGGGAAAGCCTCGTGGGAAAGACTCGAGGGAAAACCATAGATCATTTGATCCACGCGGCAGAATGTGTGACACTGTTGCTACCGCTCTGGAGGAAAGCGCAAGTGCATGCCCGCATTTGAGACGAGGACTGACTCCCCTGGGGAGACTCCAGAAGTACCCCAAGATCCATGTCAGCACTGGAGAGGAATCCTCAGGTTCCGGCCCCGACTCCACACAAGGTCTTAGGCCCCGGCATCGACGGGAGAGGAATCCCGAGAGGCCCCCGAGGAACTCGCATGGGGACTGGCCTTTCCTGAGCACACAAGAGCGGGTCCCTGAGTTCCCCGTCGTAAGTCCAGAGCACGTGCCAAAACTCGAGAAAATCCAGGAGGTTTGGCCCTCCAGGCGAGATGAGGCCCATTTCCGCTGAGGCTTCTCGAGGCTCATCACATCTAACCACTGCAACTTCCAAAGGGTCCTTCACACCCTTGCTGCAACTCAAGAAGTTCCCCGACATACCCGTCTCCACTCGAGAGGAAGCACGAGCGTCCCGCACACATCCAGGGGAGCCTCGTTTCCGCCTCCTAGCTCGAGATGAGGGATCCTTTCCCTGTTTCGTAGGGAAAGAATTCCCGGCGTTCCCGTCGCATCTCAAGAGGAGGCGCTCTCCACAGGAAAGGCGAGAGGAACTCCAGGGTCGTGCCACCATTCCAAGATTCCCCCGGATGTGTCAGTCCATTCCAGAGGAACCTGTTTTCCCTGCACTGCCTTGACGTTCAAGCCGACGATCGACTCCCACCACGTGTGCACGTGGGACAGCCCTTTGGGAAAGCCTCGTGGGAAAGCCTCGAGGGAAAGACATAGATCCCTTGATCCACGCGGCGGACTGCGTGACACTGCTGCTACCACTCTGGAGGAAAGCGCAAGTGCATGCCCGCATTCGAGACGAGGACTGACTCCCCTGGGGAGACACCAGAAGTACCCCAAGATCCATGTCAGCACTGGAGAGGAATCCTCAGGTTCCGGCCCCGAATCCACACAAGGTCTTATGCCCCGGCATCGACGGGAGAGGAATCCCGAGAGGCCCCCGAGGAACTTGCATGGGAACTGGCCGTTCCTGAGGCCACAGAGCGGGTCCCTGAGGTCCCCGTCGTAAGTCGAGAGCACCTGCCGCAACTCGAGAAAATCCAGGAGGTTTTGCCTTCCAGGCGAGATGAGGCCCATTTCTGCTGAGGCTTCTCGAGGCTAATCACATCTAACCACTGGAACTTCCAAAGGGTTCTTCACACTCTTGCTGCAACTCAAGAAGTTCCCCGACGTACCCGTCTCCACTCGAGAGGAAGCACGAGGGTCCCGCACACCTCCAGGGGAGAACCGTTTCCGCCTCCTAGCTCGAGATGAGGGATCCTTTCCCTGTTTCGTAGGGAAAGAATTCCCGGCGTTCCCGTCGCATCTCAAGAGGAGGCGCTCTCCACAGGAAAGGCGAGAGGAACTCCAGGGTCGTGCCACCATTCCAAGAGTCCCCCAGATGTGTCAGTCCATTCCAGAGGAACCTGTTTTCCCTGCACTGCCTTGACGTTCAAGCCGAGGATCGACTCCCACCACGTGTGCACGTGGGACAGCCCTGTGGGAAAGCCTCGTGGGAAAGCCTCGTGGGAAAGACTCGAGGGAAAACCATAGATCATTTGATCCACGCGGCAGAATTTGTGACACTGCTGCTACCGCTCTGGAGGAAAGCGCAAGTGCATGCCCACATTCGAGACGAGGACTGACTCCCCTGGGGAGACTCCAGAAGTCCCCCAAGATCCATGTCAGCACTGGAGAGGAATCCTCAGGTTCCGGCCCCGACTCCACACAAGGTCTTAGGCCCCGGCATGGACGGGAGAGGAATCCCGAGAGGCCGCCGAGGAACTCGCATGGGGACTGGCCTTTCCTGAGCACACCAGATCGGGTCCCTGAGTTCCCCGTCGTAAGTCCAGAGCACGTGCCAAAACTAGAGAAAATCCAGGAGGTTTTGCCCTCCAGGCGAGATGAGGCCCATTTCCGCTGAGGCTTCTCGAGGCTCATCACATCTAACCACTGGAACTTCCAAAGGGTCCTTCACACCCTTGCTGCAAGTCAAGAAGTTCCCCGACATACCCGTCTCCACTCGAGAGGAAGCACGAGGGTCCCGCACACATCCAGGGGAGCCCCGTTTCCGCCTCATAGCTCGAGATGAGGGATCCTTTCCCTGTTTCGTAGGGAAAGAATTCCCGGCGTTCCCGTCGCATCTCAAGAGGAGGCGCTCTCCACAGGAAAGGCGAGAGGAACTCCAGGGTCGTGCCACCATTCCAAGATTCCCCCGGATGTGTCAGTCCATTCCAGAGGAACCTGTTTTCCCTGCACTGCCTTGACGTTCAAGCCGACGATCGACTCCCACCACGTGTGCACGTGGGACAGCCCTGTGGGAAAGCCTCGTGGGAAAGCCTCGAGGGAAAGACATAGATCCCTTGATCCACGCGGCGGACTGTGTGACACTGCTGCTACCACTCTGAAGGAAAGCGCAAGTGCATGCCCCCATTCGAGACAAGGACTGACTCCCCTGGGGAGAGTCCAGAAGTACCCCAAGAACCATGTCAGCACTGGAGAGGAATCCTCAGTTTCCGTGCCCAACTCCACACGGGGTCTTAGGCCCCGGCATCGACGGGAAAGGAATCCCAAGAGGTCCCCGAGAAGCTCCAATGGGGTCTGGCCAGGCCTGAGGCCACCAGATCGGGTCCCTTAGGTCTCCGTCGTAACACTCGAGCACCTGCCGCAACTCGGGAAAATCCAGGAGGATCTCCCCTCCAGGCTAGATGAGGCCCATGTGCGCTGCGGCTTCTCGAGGCTAATCACACCTAACCTCTAGAACTTCCAAAAGGTCCTTCACATCCTTGCTGCAACTCAAGAAGTTACCCGACATACCCCTTTCCACTCTAGAGGAAGCACGAGGGTCTCGCACACATCCAGTGGAGCCCATTTCCGCCTTGTAGCTCCATATGTGGGATCCTTTCGCTGCTTGGTCGGGAAAGAATTCTGGGCTTTCCTGTCGCATCTCAAGAGAAGGCTCTCTCCACAGGAAAGGCGAGAGGAACTCCAGGATAGTGCCACCATTCCCAGAGTCCCCCAGATATTTCAGTCCATTCCAGAGGAAACTGTTTTCCCTGCACTGCCTCGACTTTCACTCCACGGATCGACTCACACCACCGTGGCACGTGGGACAGCCCTGTTGGAAAGCCTCATGGGAAAGCCTCGTGCGAAATCCTCGAGGGAAAGCCACAGATCCCATTATCGACGTGACGAAAAGCGTGACACTTCTGCTACAGCTCGGGAGGAAAGCGCACGTGATGCCCCCTCTCGAGACCAGGACTAACTCCCCTGGGGAGACTCCAAAAGTACCCCAAGATCCATGTCAGCACTGGAGAGGAATCCTCAGTTTCCGGGCCCGATTCCACACAAGGTCTTAGTCCCGGGCATCGAAAAGAGAGGAATCACGAGAGGCCCCAGAGAAACTCGAATGGGGTCTGGCCAGGCCTGAGGCCACCAGAGCCAGTCCGTTAGGTCACCATCGTAAGACGAGAGCACCTTCCGCAAGTCGAGAAAATCCAAGAGGTTCTCCCCTCCAGGCTAGATGAGGCCCTTTTCCGCTGAGGCGTCTCGAGGCTAATCACATCTAACCTCTGGAACTTCCAAAGGGTCCTTCACACCCTTGCTGCAACTCAAGAAGTTCCCGGACATACCCGTCTCCACTCGAGAGGAAGCACGATGGTCCCACCCACATCCAGAGGAGCCCCGTTTCCGCCTCCTAGCTCGAGATGAGGGGATCCTTTCCCTGCTTGGTCGGAAAAGAATACCCAGTCTTCCTGTCGCATGTCAAGAGGAGGCGCTCCTCACAGAAAAGGCGAGAGGAACTCAACGGTCATGCCACAATTCCCAGAGTCGCCCAGATGTCTCATTCCATTCCAGAGGAACATGTTTTCCCTGCACTGCCTCGACTTTCACGCCCAGGATCCACTCCCACCACGGTGGCAGTTGGGATAGCACTGTGGAAAATCCTCCTGGGAAAGCCTCATGGGAAAGCCTCGAGGGAAAGCCACAGATCCCTTGATTCACGCGACGGGAAGCGTGACACTGCTGCTACCCCTCTGGAGGAAAGCGGACGTGCATGCTCCCATTCGAGACGAGAACTTATCCCCTGGGGAGATTCCAAAAGTACCCCAAGATCCATGTCAGCACTGGAGAGGAATCCTCGGGTTCCGGGCCCGACTCCACACGAGGTCTAAGGCCCCGGCATCGACGGGAGAGGAATCCCGAGAGGCCCCCGCGCAACTCGCATGGGGACTGGCCAGTCCTGAGGCCACCAGAGCGGGTCCCTCAATTCCCTGTCGTAAGTGGAGTGCACCTGTCACAACTCGAGAAAATCCAGGAGGCTTTGCCCTCCAGGCGAGATGAGGCCCATTTCCGCTAAGGCTTCTCGAGGCTCATCACATCTAACCACTGGAACTTCCAAAGGGTCCTTCACACCCTTGCTGCAACTCAAGAAGTTCCCCGACATACCCGTCTCCACTCGCGAGGAAGCACGACGGTCCCGCCCACATCCAGGGGAGCCCCGTTTCCGTCTCCTAGCTCGAGATGAGGGATATGGTCACTGCTCTGTCGGGAAAGAATTTTGGGCGTTCCTGTCGCATCTCAAGGGGAGGTGCTCTCCACAGGATGGGCGAGAGGAATTCCAGCCTCGTGCCACCATTCCAAGAGTCGCCAGATATCTCAGTCCATTCCAGAGGAACTTGTTTTCCCTGCACTGCCTGGACTTTGATTGCGAGGATCGACTGCCACCACGGTGGCACGTGGTACAGCCCTGTGGGAAAGCCTCGAGGGAAAGCCTGGAGGGAAAGTCACAGATCCCTTCATCCAGGCGATGGGAAGCGTGACACTGCTGCTACAGTTCGGGAGGAAAGCGCACGTGAATGCCCCATTTGAGACGAGGACTTACTCCCCTGGCGAGACTCCAGAAGTACCCCAAGATCCATGTCAGCATTGGAGAGGAATACTCAGGTTCCGGGCCCGACTCCAAACAAGGTCTTAGGCACCGACACAGAAGGGACAGGTTTCCTGAGAGGCCCACGAGCAACTGCAACGGGGACTGGCCTTTACTGAGGCCACCAGAGCGGGTCTCCGAGGTCCCCGTCAGAAGTCAAGAGCACCTGCCCCAACCGGAGAAAATCCAGGCGGTTTTGCCCTCCAGGCGAGATGAGGCCCATTTCCGCTGAGGCTTCTCGAGGCCAATCACATCTAACCACTGAAACTTCCAAAGGGTCTTTCACACTCTTGTTGCAACTCAAACAGTTCCCCGACGTACCCGTCTCCACTCGAGAGGAAGCACGAGGGTCCCGCACACATCCAGGGGAGCCCCGTTTCCGCCTCCTAGCTCGAGATGAGGGATCCTTTCCCTGTTTCGTAGGGAAAGAATTCCCGGCGTTCCCGTCGCATCTCAAGAGGAGGCGCTCTCCACTGGAAAGGCGAGAGGAACTCCAGGGTCGTTCCACCATTCCAAGAGTCCCCCAGATGTGTCATTCCATTCCAGAGGAACCTGTTTTCCCTGCACTGCCTTGACGTTCAAGCCGAGGATCGACTCCCACCACGTGTGCACGTGGGACAGCCCTGTGGGAAAGCCTCGTGGGAAAGCCTCGTCGGAAAGAATCGAGGGAAAATCATAGATGCTTTGATCCACGCGGCGGACTGTGTGACACTGCTACTACCGCTCTGGAGGAAAGCGCAAGTGCATGCCCGCATTCGTCACGAGGACTGACTCCCCTGGGGAGACTCCAGAAGTACCCCAAGATCCAAGTCAGCACTGGAGAGGAATCCTCAGGTTCCGGCCCCGACTCCACACAAGGTCTTAGGCCCGGGCATCGACGGGAGAGGAATCCCGAGAGGCCCCCGAGGAACTCGCATGGGGACTGGCCTTTCCTAAGGCCACCAGAGCGGGTCCCTGAGGTCCCCGTCGTAAGTCGAGAGCACCTGCCGCAACTCGAGAAAATCCAGCAGGTTTTGCCCTCCAGGCGAGATGAGGCCCATTTCCGCTGAGGCTTCTCGAGGCTCATCACATCTAACCACTGGAACTTCCAAAGGGTCCTTCACACCCTTGCTGCAACTCAAGAAGTTCCCCGACATACTCGTCTCCACTTGAGCGCAATCTCGAGGGTCCCGCACACATCCAGGGGAGCCCCGTTTCCACCTCCTAGCTCGAGATGAGGGATCCTTTCCCTGTTTGGTAGGGAAAGAATTCCCGGCGTTCCCGTCGCATCTCAAGAGGAGGTGCTCTCCACAGGAAAGGCGAGAGGAACTCCAGGGTCGTGCCACCATTCCAAGAGTCCCCCAGATGTGTCAGTCCATTCCAGAGGAACCTGATTTCTCTGCACTGCCTTGACGATCAAGCTGAGGATCGACTCCCACCACGTGTGCACGTGGGACAGCCCTGTGGGAAAGACTCGTGGGAAAGCCTCGTGGGAAAGACTCGAGGGAAAACCATAGATCCTTTGATCTACGCGGCGGACTGCGGAACACTGCTGCTACCGCTCTGGAGGAAAGCGCAAGTGCATGCCCGCATTCGAGCCGAGGACTGACTCCCCTGGGGAGACTCCAGAAGTACCCCAAGATTCATGTCAGCACTGGAGAGGAATCCTCACGTTCCGGCCCCGACTCCACACAAGGTCTTAGGCCCCGGCATCGACGGGAGAGGAATCCCGAGAGGCCCCCGAGGAACTCGCATGGGGACTGGCCTTTCCTGAGGCCAACAGAGCGGGTCCCTGAGGTCCCCGTCGTAAGTCGAGAGCACCTGCCGCAACTCGAGAAAATCCAGATGGTTTTGCCCTCCAGGCGAGATGAGGACCATTTCCGCTGAGGCTTCTCGAGGCTCATCACATCTAACCACTGGAACTTCCAAAGGGCACTTCACACCCTTGTTGCAACTCAAGAAGTTCCCCGACATACCCGTCTCCACTCGAGAGGAAGCACGAGGGTCCCGCACACATCCAGGGGAGCCCCGTTTCCGCCTCCTAGCTCGAGATGAGGGATCCTTTCCCTGTTTCGTAGGGAAAGAATTCCCGACGTTCCCGTCGCATCTCAAGAGGAGGCGCTCTCCACAGGAAAGGCGAGAGTAAGTCCAGGGTCGTGCCACCATTCCAAGACTCCCCCAGATGTGTCAGTCCATTCCAGAGGAACTTGTTTTCCCTGCACTGCCTTGACGTTCAAGCCGAGGATCGACTCCCAAATGTGCACGTGGGACAGCCCTGTGGGAAAGCCTCGTGGGAAAGCCTCGTGGGAAAGACTCGAGGGAAAAACATAGTTCCTTTGATCCACGCGGCGGACTGCGTGACACTGCTGCTACCGCTTTTGAGGAAAGCGCAAGTGCATGCCCGCATTCGAGACGAGGACTGAATCCCCTGGGGAGACTCCAGAAGTACCCCAAGATCCATGTCAACACTGGAGAGGAATCCTCAGGTTCCGGCTCCGACTCCACACAAGGTCTTAGGCCCCGGCATCGACGGGAGAGGAATCCCGAGAGTCCGCCGAGGAACTCGCATGGGGACTGGCCTTTCCTGAGTCCACCAGAGCGGGTCCCTGAGGTCCCCGTCGTAAGTCGAGAGCACCTGCCGCAACTCGAGAAAATCCAGGAGGTTTTGCCCTCCAGGCGAGATGAGGCCCATTTCCGCTGAGGCTTCTAGAGGCTAATCACATCTAACCACTGGAACTTCCAAAGGGTCCTTCACACCCTTGCTGCAACTCAAGAAGTTCCCCGACATACCCGTCTCCACTCGAGAGGAAGCACGAGGGTCCCGCACACACCCAGGGGAGCCCCGTTTCCGCCTCCTAGCTCGAGATGAGGGATCCTTTCCCTGTTTCGTAGGGAAGGAATTCCCGGCGTTCCCGTCGCATCTCAAGAGGAGGCGCTCTCCACAGGAAAGGCGAGAGGAACTCCAGGGTCGTGCCACCATTCCAAGAGTCCCCCAGATGTGTCAGTCTATTCCAGAGGAACCTGTTTTCCCTGCACTGCCTTGACGTTCGAGCCCAGGATCGACTCCCACTACGTGTGCACGTGGGACAGCCCTGAGGGAAAGAGTCGTTGGAAAGCCTAGAGGGAAAGACTCGAGGGAAAACCATTGATCCTTTGATCCACGCGGCGGACTGCGTTACACGGCTGTTACCGCTCTGGAGGAAAGTGCAAGTGCATGCCCGCATTCGAGACGATGACTGACTCTCCTGGGGAGACTCCAGAAGTAGCCTAAGATCCATGTCAGCACTGGAGAGGAATCCTCAGGTTCCGGCCCCGACTCCACACAAGGTCTTAGGCCCCGGCATCGACGGGAGAGGAATCCCGAGAGGCCCCCGAGGAACTCGCATGGGCACTGGCCTTTCCTGAGGCCACTAGAGCGGGTCCCTGATGTCCCCGTTGTAAGTCGAGAGCACCTGCCGCAACTCGAGAAAATCCAGGAGGTTTTTCCCTCCAGGCGAGATGAGGCCCATTTTGTTGAGGCTTCTCGAGTCTAATCACATCTAATCCCTGGAACTTCCAAAGGGTCCTTCACACTCTTGCTGCAACTCAAGAAGTTCCCCGACATACCCGTCTCCACTCGAGAGGAAGCATGAGGATCCCGCACACATCCAGGGGAGCCCCGTTTCCGCCTCCTAGCACGAGATGAGGGATCCTTTCCCTGTTTCGTAGGGAAAGAATTCCCGGCGTTCCCGTCGCACCTCAAGAGGAGGCGCTCTCCACAGGAAAGGCGAGAGGAACTCCAGGGTCGTGCCACCATTCCAAGAGTCCCCCAGATGTATCAGTCCATTCCAGAGGAACCTGTTTTCCCTGCACTGCCTTGACGTTCAAGCCGAGGATCGACTCCCACCACGTGTGCACCTGGGACAGCCCTGTGGGAAAGCCTCGTGGGAAAGCCTCGTGGGAAAGACTCGAGGGAAAACCATAGATCCTTTGATCCACGCGGCGGATTGCGTGACACTGCTGCTACCGCTCTGGAGGAAAGCGCAAGTGCATGCCCGCATTTGAGACGAGGACTGACTCCCCTGGGGAGACTCCAGAAGTCCCCCAAGATCCATGTCAGCACTGGAGAGGAATCCTCAGGTTCCGGCCCCGACTCCACACAAGGTCTTAGGCCCCGGCATCGATGGGACAGGAATCCCGAGAGGCCCCCGAGGAACTCGCATGGGGACTGGCCTTTCCTGAGGCCACCAGAGCGGGTCCCTGAGGTCCCCGTTGTAAGTCGAGAGAACCTGCCGCAACTCGACAAACTCCAGGAGGCTTTGCCCTCCAGGCGAGATGAGGCCCATTTCCGCTGAGGCTTCTCGAGGCTAATCACATCTAACCACTGGAACTTCCAAAGGGTCCTTCACACCCTTGCTGCAACTCAAGAAGTTCCCCGACATACCCGTCTCCACACGAGAGGAAGCACGAGGGTCCCGCACACATCCTGGGGAGCCCCGGTTCTGCCTCCTAGCTCGAGATGAGGAATCCTTTCCCTGTTTCGTAGGGAAAGATTTCCCGGCGTTCCCGTCGCATCTCAAGAGGACGCGCTCACCACAGGAAAGGCGAGAGGAAGTCCAGGGTCGTGCGACCAATCCAAGAGTCCCCGAGATATGTCACTCCATTCCAGAGGAACCTGTTTTCCCTGCATTGCCTTGACGTTCAGGCCGAGCATGGACTCCCACCCCGTGTGCACGTGGGACAGCCCTTTGGGAAAGCCTCGTGGGAAAGCCTCGTGGGAAAGACTCGAGGGAAAACCATAGATCCTTTGATCCACGTGGCGGACTGCGTGACACTGCTGCTACCGCTCCGGAGGAAAGCGCAAGTGCATGCCCGCATTCGAGACGAGGACTGACTCCCCTGGGGAGACTCCAGAAGTCCCCCAAGATCCATGTCAGCACTGGAGAGGAATCCTCAGGTTCTGGCCCCGACTCCACACAAGGTCTTAGGCCCCGGCATCGACGGGAGAGGAATCCCGAGAGGCCCCTGAGGAACTCGCATGGGGACTGGCCTTTCCTGAGCACACCAGAGCGGGTCCCTGAGGTCCCCGTTGTAAGGAGAGAGCACCTGCCGCAACTCGAGAAAATAAAGGAGGTTTTGCCCTCCAGGCGAGATGAGGCCCTTTTCCGCTGAGGCTTCTCGAGGCTAATCACATCTAACCACTGGAACTTCCAAAGGGTACTTCACACCCTTGCTGCAACTCAAGAAGTTCCCCGACATACACGTCTCCACTCGAGAGGAAGCACGATGGTCCCGCACACATCCAGGGGAGCCCCGTTTCCGCCTCCTAGCTCGAGATGAGGGATCATTTCCCTGTTTCGTAGGGAAAGAATTCCCGGCATTCCCGTCGCATCTCAAGAGGAGGCGCTCTCCACAGGAAAGGCGAGAGGAACTCCAGGGTCGTGCCACCATTCCAAGAGTCCCCCAGATGTGTCAGTCCATTCCAGAGGAACGTATTTTCCCTGCACTGCCTCGACGTTCAAGCCGAGGATCGACTCCCACCACAGTGGCACGTGGGACAGCCCTGTGGGAAAGCCTCAAGGAAAGCCATAGATCACTTGATCCACGCGGCGGAATGCGTGACACTGCTGCTACCGCTCTGGAGGAAAGCGCAAGTGCATGCCCGCATTCGAGACGAGGACTGACTCCCCTGTGGAGACTCCAGAAGTACCCCAAGATCCATGTCAGCACTGGAGAGGAATCCTCAGGTTCCGGCCCCGACTCCACACAAGGTCTTAGGCCACGGCATCGACGGGAGACGAATCCCGAGAGGCCCCTGAGGAACTCGCATGGGGACTGGCCTTTCCTGAGGCCACCAGAGCGTGTCCCTGACTCCCCGTCGTAAGTCGAGAGCACCTGCCGCAACTCGAGAAAATCCAGGAGGTTTTGCCCTCCAGGCGAGATGAGGCCCATTTCCGCTGAGGCTTCTCGAGGCTCATCACATCTAACCACTGGAACTTCCAAAGGGTCCTTCACACCCTTGCTGCAACTCAAGAAGTTCCCCGACAAACCCGTCTCCACTCGAGAGGAAGCACGAGGGTCCCGCACACATCCAGGGGAGGCCCGTTTCCGCCCCCAGCTCGAGATGAGGGATCCTTTCCCTGTTTTGTAGGGAAAGAATTCCCGGCGTTCCCGTTGCATCTCAAGTGGAGGCGCTCTCCAAAGGAAAGGCGAGAGGAACTCCAGGGTCGTGCCACCATTCCAAGAGTCCCCCAGATGAGTCAGTCCATTCCAGAGGAACCTGTTTTCCCTGCACTGCCTTGTCGTTCAAGCCGAGTATCGACTCCAACCACGTGTGGACTTGGGACAGCCCTGTGGGAAAGACTCGTGGGAAAGCCTCGTGGGAAAGACTCGAGGGAAAACCATAGATCCTTTGATCCCCGCGGCGGACGGCGTGACACTGCTGCTACCGCTATGGAGGAAAGCGCAAGTGCATGCCCGCATTCGAGACGAGGACTGACTCCCCTGGGGAGACTCCAGAAGTCCCCCAAGATCCATGTCAGCACTGGAGAGGAATCCTCAGGTTCTGGCCCCGACTCCACACAAGGTCTTAGGCCCCGGCATCGACGGGAGAGGAATCCCGAGAGGCCCCCGAGGAACTCGCATGGGGACTGGCCTTTCCTGAGCACACCAGAGTGGGTCCCTGAGGTTAACGTTGTAAGGAGAGAGCACCTGCCGCAACTCGAGAAAATAAAGGAGGTTTTGCCCTCCAGGCGAGATGAGGCCCTTTTCCGCTGAGGCTTCTCGAGGCTAATCACATCTAACCACTGGAACTTCCAAAGCGTCCTTCACACCCTTGCTGCAACTCAAGAAGTTCCCCGACATACCCGTCTCCACTCGAGAGGAAGCACGAGGGTCCCGCACACATCCAGGGGAGCCCCGTTTCCGCCTCCTAGCTCGAGAGGAGGGATCCTTTCCCTGTTTCGTAGGGAAAGAATTCCCGGCATTCCCGTCGCATCTCAAGAGGAGGCGCTCTCAACAGGAAAGGCGAGAGGAACTCCAGGGTCGTGCCACCATTCCAAGAGTCCCCCAGATGTGTCAGTCCATTCCAGAGGAACGTATTTTCCCTGCACTGCCTCGACGTTCAAGCCGAGGATCGACTCCCACCACAGTGGCACGTGGGACAGCCCTGTGGGAAAGCCTCAAGGAAAGCCAAAGATCACTTGATCCACGCGGCGGAATGCGTGACACTGCTGCTACCGCTCTGGAGGAAAGCGCAAGTGCATGTCCGCATTCGAGATGAGGACTGACTCCCCTGGGGAGACTCCAGAAGTACCCCAAGATCCATGTCAGCGCTGGAGAGGAATCCTCAGGTTCCGGCCCCGACTCCACCCAAGGTCTTAGGCCACGGCCTCGACGGGAGAGGAATCCCGAGAGGCCCCTGAGGTACTCGCATGGGGACTGGCCTTTCCTGAGGCCACCAGAGCGTGTCCCTGACTCCCCGTCGTAAGTCGAGAGCACCTGCCGCAACTCGAGAAAATCCAGGAGGTTTTGCCCTCCAGGCGAGATGAGGCCCATTTCCGCTGAGGCTTCTCGAGGCTCATCACATCTAACCACTGGAACTTCCAAAGGGTCCTTCACACCCTTGCTGCAACTCAAGAAGTTCCCCGACAAACCAGTCTCCACTCGAGAGGAAGCATGAGGGTCCCGCACATATCCAGGGGAGCCCCGTTTCCGCCTCCTAGCTCGAGATGAGGGATCCTTTCCCTGTTTCGTAGGGAAAGAATTCCCGGCGTTCCCGTCGCATCTCAAGATGCGGCGCTCTCCACAGGAAAGGCGAGAGGAACTCCAGGGTCTTGATACCATTCCAGGAGCCCCCAGATGAGTTAGTCCATTCCAGAGGAACCTGTTTTCCCTGCACTGCCTTGACGTTCGAGCCGAGGATCGACTCCCACCACGTGTGGACTTGGGACAGCCCTGAGGGAAAGCCTCGTGGGAAAGCCTCGTGGGAAAGACTCGAGGGAAAACCATAGATCCTTTGATCCACGCGGCGGACTGCGTGACACTGCTGCTACCGCTCTGGAGGAAAGCGCAAGTGCATGCCCGCATTCGAGACGAGGACTGACTCCCCTGTAGAGACTCAAGCAGTACCCCAAGATCCATGTCAGCACTGGAGAGGAATCCTCAGGTTCCGGCCCCGACTCCACACAAGGTCTTAGGCCCCGGCATCGACGGGAGAGATATCCCGAGAGGCCCCCGAGGAACTCGCATGGGCACTGGCCTTTCCTGAGGCCACTAGAGCGGGTCCCTGAGGTCCCCATTGTAAGTCGAGAGCACCTACCGCAACTCGAGAAAATCCAGGAGGTTTTGCCCTCCAGGCGAGATGAGGCCCATTTTGTTGAGGCTTCTCGAGTCTAATCACATCTAATCCCTGGAACTTCCAAAGGGTCCTTCACACTCTTGCTGCAACTCAAGAAGTTCCCCGACATACCCGTCTCCACTCGAGAGGAAGCATGAGGATCTCGCACACATCCAGGGGAGCCCCGTTTCCGCCTCCTAGCACGAGATGAGGGATCCTTTCCCTGTTTCGTAGGGAAAGAATTCCCGGCGTTCCCGTCGCACCTCAAGAGGAGGCGCTCTCCACAGGAAAGGCGAGAGGAACTCCAGGGTCGTGCCACCATTCCAAGAGTCCCCCAGATGTATCAGTCCATTCCAGAGGAACCTGTTTTCCCTGCACTGCCTTGACGTTCAAGCCGAGGATCGATTCCCACCACGTGTGCACTTGGGACAGCCCTGTGGGAAAGACTCGTGGGAAAGCCTCGTGGGAAAGACTCGAGGGAAAACCATAGATCCTTTGATCCACGCGGCGGATTGCGTGACACTGCTGCTACCGCTCTGGAGGAAAGCGCAAGTGCATGCCCGCATTTGAGACGAGGACTGACTCCCCTGGGGAGACTCCAGAAGTACCCCAAGATCCATGTCAGCACTGGAGAGGAATCCTCAGGTTCCGGCCCCGACTCCACACAAGGTCTTAGGCCCCGGCATCGATGGGACAGGAATCCCGAGAGGCCCCCGAGGAACTCGCATGGGGACTGGCCTTTCCTGAGGCCACCAGAGCGGGTCCCTGAGGTCCCCGTTGTAAGACGAGAGAACCTGCCGCAACTCGACAAACTCCAGGAGGCTTTGCCCTCCAGGCGAGATGAGGCCCATTTCCGCTGAGGCTTCTCGAGGCTCATCACATCTAACCACTGGAACTTCCAAAGGGTCCTTCACACCCTTGCTGCAACTCAAGAAGTTCCCCGACATACCCGTGTCCACTCGAGAGGAAGCACGAGGGTCCCGCACACATCCATGCGAGCCCCGTTTCCGCCTCCTAGCTTGAGATGAGTGATCCTTTCCCTGTTTCGTAGGGAAGGAATTCCCGGCGTTCCCGTCGCAGATCAAGAGGAGGCGCTCTCCACAGGAAAGGCGAGAGGAACTCCAGGGTCTTGCCACCATTCCAAGAGTCCCCCAGATGTGTCAGTCCATTCCAGAGGAACCTGTTTTCCCTGCACTGCCTTGACGTTCAAGCCGAGGATCGACTCCCACCACGTGTGCACGTGGGACAGCCCTGTGGGAAAGCCTCGTGGGAAAGCCTAGCCTGGTGGGAAAGACTCGAGGGAAAACCATAGATCCCTTGATCCACGCGGTGGACTGCGTGACATTGCTGCTACCGCTCTGGAGGAAAGCGCAAGTGCATGCCCGCATTCGAGACGAGGACTGACTCCCCTGTAGAGACTCAAGCAGTACCCCAAGATCCATGTCAGCACTGGAGCGGAATCCTCAGGTTCCTGCCCCGACTCCACACAAGGACTTAGGCCCCGGCATCGACGGGAGAGGAATCCCGAGAGGCCCCCGAGGAACTCGCATGGGGACTGGCCTTTCCTGAGGCCACCAGAGCGGGTCCCCGAGGTCCCCATCGTAAGTAGTGATCACCTGCCGCAAGTCAAAAAAATCCAGGAGGTTTTGCCCTCCAGGCGAGATGAGGCCCATTTCCGCTGAGGCTTCTCGAGGCTAATCACATCTAACCACTGGAACTTCCAAAGGGTCCTTCACACCCTTGCTGCAACTCAAGAAGTTCCCCGACATACCCGTCTCCACACGAGAGGAAGCACGAGGGTCCCGCACACATCCTGGGGAGCCCCGGTTCTGCCTCCTAGCTCGAGATGAGGGATCCTTTCCCTGTTTCGTAGGGAAAGAATTCCCGGCGTTCCCGTCGCATCTCAAGAGGACGCGCTCACCACAGGAAAGGCGAGAGGAAGTCCAGGGTCGTGCGACCAATCCAAGAGTCCCCGAGATATGTCACTCCATTCCAGAGGAACCTGTTTTCCCTGCATTGCCTTGACGTTCAAGCCGAGGATCGACTCCCACCACGTGTGCACGTGGGACAGCCCTGTGGGAAAGCCTCGTGGGAAAGCCTCGTGGGAAAGACTCGAGGGAAAACCATAGATCCTTTGATCCACGTGGCGGACTGCGTGACACTGCTGCTACCGCTCCGGAGGAAAGCGCAAGTGCATGCCCGCATTCGAGACGAGGACTGACTCCCCTGGGGAGACTCCAGAAGTACCCCAAGATCCATCTCAGCACTGGGGAGGAATCCTCAGGTTCCGGCCCCGACTCCACACAAGGTCTTAGGCCCCGGCATCGACGGGAGAGGAATCCCGAGAGGCCTCCGAGGAACTCGCATGGGGACTGGCCTTTCCTGAGGCCACCAGAGCGTGTCCCCGAGGTCCCCGTCGTAAGTCGAGATCACCTGCCGCAAGTCAAAAATATCCAGGAGGTTTTGTCCTCCAGGCGAGATGAGGCCCATTTCCGCTGAGGCTTCTCGAGGCTCATCACATCTAACCACTGGAACTTCCAAAGGGTCCTTCACACCCTTGCTGCAACTCAAGAAGTTCCCCGACATACCCGTATACACTCGAGAGGCAGCACGAGGGTCCCGCACACATCCAGGGGAGCCCCGTTTCCGCCTCCTAGCTTGAGAGGAGGGATCCTTTCCCTGTTTCGTAGGGAAAGAATTCCCGGCGTTCCCGTCGCATCTCAAGAGGAGGCGCTCTAACAGGAAAGGTGAGAGGAAGTCCAGGGTCGTGCCACCATTCCAAGAGTCCCCCAGATGTGTCAGTCCATTCCAGAGGAATCTGTTTTCCCTGCACTGCCTTGACGTTCAAGCCGAGGATCGACTCCCACCAAGTGTGCACGTGGGACAGCCCTGTGGGAAAGCCTCGTGGGAAAGCCTCGTGGGAAAGACTCGTGGGAAAACCATAGATCCTTTGATCCCCGCGGCGGCCGGCGTGACACTGCTGCTACCGCTATGGAGGAAAGCGCAAGTGCATGCCCGCATTCGAGACGAGGACTGACTCCCCTGGGGAGACTCCAGAAGTCCCCCAAGATCCATGTCATCACTGGAGAGGAATCCTCAGGTTCTGGCCCCGACTCCACACAAGGTCTTAGGCCCCGGCATCGACGGGAGAGGAATCCCGAGAGGCCCCTGAGGAACTCGCATGGGGACTGGCCTTTCCTGAGCACACCAGAGCGGGTCCCTGAGGTCCCCGTTGTAAGGAGAGAGCACCTGCCGCAACTCGAGAAAATAAAGGAGGTTTTGCCCTCCAGGCGAGATGAGGCCCTTTTCCGCTGAGGCTTCTCGAGGCTAATCACATCTAACCACTGGAACTTCCAAAGGGTACTTCACACCCTTGCTGCAACTCAAGAAGTTCCCCGACATACCCGTCTCCACTCGAGAGGAAGCACGATGGTCCCGCACACATCCAGGGGAGCCCCGTTTCCGCCTCCTAGCTCGAGATGAGGGATCATTTCCCTGTTTCGCAGGGAAAGAATTCCCGGCATTCCCGTCGCATCTCAAGAGGAGGCGCTCTCCACAGGAAAGGCGAGAGGAACTCCAGGGTCGTGCCACCATTCCAAGAGTCCCCCAGATGTGTCAGTCCATTCCAGAGGAACGTATTTTCCCTGCACTGCCTCGACGTTCAATCCGAGGATCGACTCCCACCACAGTGGCACGTGGGACAGCCCTGTGGGAAAGCCTCAAGGAAAGCCATAGATCACTTGATCCACGCGGCGGAATGCGTGACACTGCTGCTACCGCTCTGGAGGAAAGCGCAAGTGCATGCCCGCATTCGAGACGACGACTGACTCCCCTGTGGAGACTCCAGAAGTACCCCAAGATCCATGTCAGCACTGGAGAGGAATCCTCAGGTTCCGGCCCCGACTCCACACAAGGTCTTAGGCCACAGCATCGACGGGAGACGAATCCCGAGAGGCCCCTGAGGAACTCGCATGGGGACTGGCCTTTCCTGAGGCCACCAGAGCGTTTCCCTGACTCCCCGTCGTAAGTCGAGAGCACCTGCCGCAACTCGAGAAAATCCAGGAGGTTTTGCCCTCCAGGCGAGATGAGGCCCATTTCCGCTGAGGCTTCTCGAGGCTCATCACATCTAACCACTGGAACTTCCAAAGGGTCCTTCACACCCTTGCTGCAACTCAAGAAGTTCCCCGACAAACCCGTCTCCACTCGAGAGGAAGCACGAGGGTCCCGCACACATCCAGGGGAGGCCCGTTTCCGCCCCCAGCTCGAGATGAGGGATCCTTTCCCTGTTTCGTAGGGAAAGAATTCCCGGCGTTCCCGTTGCATCTCAAGAGGAGGCGCTCTCCAAAGGAAAGGCGAGAGGAACTCCAGGGTCGTGCCACCATTCCAAGAGTCCCCCAGATGAGTCAGTCCATTCCAGAGGAACCTGTTTTCCCTGCACTGCCTTGTCGTTCAAGCCGAGGATCGACTCCCAACACGTGTGCACCTGGGACAGCCCTGTGGGAAAGCCTCGTGTGAAAGCCTCGTGGGAAAGACTCGAGGGAAAACCATAGATCCTTTGATCTACGCGGCGGACAGCGTGACACTGCTGCGACCCCTCTGGAGCAAAGCGCAAGTGCATGCCCGCATTCGAGACGAGGACTGACTCCCCTGGGGACACTCCAGAAATACCCCAAGATCCATGTCAGCACTGGAGAGGAATCCTCAGGTTCCGGCCCCTATTCCAGACGAGGTTTAAGGCCCCGGTATCGACGGGAGAGGAATCCCGAGAGGCCCCCGAGGAACTCGCATGGGGTCTGGCCTTTCCTGAGGCCACCAGAGCGGGTCCCCGAGGTCCCCGTCGTAAGTCGAGAGCACCTGTCGCAACTCGAGAAAATCCAGGAGGTTTTCCCCTCCAATCGAGATGAGGCCCATTTCCGCTGAGGCTTCTCTAGGCTAATCACATCTAACCACTGGAACTTCCAAAGGGTCCTTCACACCCTTGCTGCAACTCAAGAAGTTCCCCAACATACCCGTCTCCACGCGAGAGGAAGCACGAGGGTCCCGCACACATCCAGGGGAGCCCCGTTTCCGCCTCCTAGCTCGAGATGAGGGATCCTTTCCCTGTTTCGTAGGGAAAGAATTCCCGGCGTTCCCGTCGCATCTCAAGAGGAGGCGCTCTCCACAGGAAAGGCGAGAGGAACTCCAGGTTCGTGCCACCATTCCAAGAGTCCCCCAGATGTGTCAGTCCATTCCAGAGGAACCTGTTTTCCCTGCACTGCCCTGACGTTCAAGCCGAGGATCGACTCCCACCATGTGTGCACGTGGGACAGCCCTGTGGGAAAGCCTCGTGGGAAAGCCTCGTGGGAAAACTCGAGGGAAAACATAGTTCCTTTGATCCACGCGGCGGACTGCGTGACACTGCTGCTACCGCTTTTGAGGAAAGCGCAAGTGCATGCCCGCATTTGAGACGAGGACTGACTCCCCTGGGGAGACTCCAGAAGTACCCCAAGATCCATGTCAGCCCAGGAGAGGAATCCTCAGGTTCCGGGCCCGACTCCACACAAGGTCTTAGGCCCCGGCATCGACGGGAAAGGAATCCGGAGAGGCCCACGAGGAACTCGCATGGGGCCTGGCCTTTCCTGAGGACACCAGAGCGGGTCCCTGAGTTCCCCGTCGTAAGTCGAGAGCACCTGCCGCAACTCGAGAAAATCCAGGAGGTTTTGCCCTCCAGGCGAGATGAGGCCCATTTCCGCTGAGGCTTCTCGAGGCTCATCACATCTAACCACTGGAACTTCCAAAGGGTCCTTCACACCCTTGCTGCAACTCAAGAAGTTCCCCGACATACCCGTCTCCACTCGAGAGGCAGCACGAGGGTCCCGCACACATCCAGGGGAGCCCCGTTTCCGCCTCCTAGCTCGAGAGGAGGGATCCTTTCCCTGTTTCGTAGGGAAAGAATTCCCGGCGTTCCCGTCGCATCTCAAGAGGAGGCGCTCTAACAGGAAAGGCGAGACGAAGTCCAGGGTCATGCCACCATTCCAAGAGTCCCCCAGATGTGTCAGTCCATTCCAGAGGAATCTGTTTTCCCTGCACTGCCTTGACGTTCAAGCCGAGGATCGACTCCCACCAAGTGTGCACGTGGGACAGCCCTGTGGGAAAGCCTCGTGGGAAAGCCTCGTGGGAAAGACTCGTGGGAAAACCATAGATCCTTTGATCCCCGCGGCGGCCGGCGTGACACTGCTGCTACCGCTATGGAGGAAAGCGCAAGTGCATGCCCGCATTCGAGACGAGGACTGACTCCCCTGGGGAGACTCCAGAAGTCCCCCAAGATCCATGTCAGCACTGGAGAGGAATCCTCAGGTTCTGGCCCCGACTCCACACAAGGTCTTAGGCCCCGGCATCGACGGGAGAGGAATCCCGAGAGGCCCCTGAGGAACTCGCATGGGGACTGGCCTTTCCTGAGCACACCAGAGCGGGTCCCTGAGGTCCCCGTTGTAAGGAGAGAGCACCTGCCGCAACTCGAGAAAATAAAGGAGGTTTTGCCCTCCAGGCGAGATGAGGCCCTTTTCCGCTGAGGCTTCTCGAGGCTAATCACATCTAACCACTGGAACTTCCAAAGGGTACTTCACACCCTTGCTGCAACTCAAGAAGTTCCCCGACATACCCGTCTCCACTCGAGAGGAAGCACGATGGTCCCGCACACATCCAGGGGAGCCCCGTTTCCGCCTCCTAGCTCGAGATGAGGGATCATTTCCCTGTTTCGTAGGGAAAGAATTCCCGGCATTCCCGTCGCATCTCAAGAGGAGGCGCTCTCCACAGGAAAGGCGAGAGGAACTCCAGGGTCGTGCCACCATTCCAAGAGTCCCCCAGATGTGTCAGTCCATTCCAGAGGAACGTATTTTCCCTGCACTGCCTCGACGTTCAATCCGAGGATCGACTCCCACCACAGTGGCACGTGGGACAGCCCTGTGGGAAAGCCTCAAGGAAAGCCATAGATCACTTGATCCACGCGGCGGAATGCGTGACACTGCTGCTACCGCTCTGGAGGAAAGCGCAAGTGCATGCCCGCATTCGAGACGAGGACTGACTCCCCTGTGGAGACTCCAGAAGTACCCCAAGATCCATGTCAGCACTGGAGAGGAATCCTCAGGTTCCGGCCCCGACTCCACACAAGGTCTTAGGCCACGGCATCGACGGGAGACGAATCCCGAGAGGCCCCTGAGGAACTCGCATGGGGACTGGCCTTTCCTGAGGCCACCAGAGCGTGTCCCTGACTCCCCGTCGTAAGTCGAGAGCACCTGCCGCAACTCGAGAAAATCCAGGAGGTTTTGCCCTCCAGGCGAGATGAGGCCCATTTCCGCTGAGGCTTCTCGAGGCTCATCACATCTAACCACTGGAACTTCCAAAGGGTCCTTCACACCCTTGCTGCAACTCAAGAAGTTCCCCGACAAACCCGTCTCCACTCGAGAGGAAGCACGAGGGTCCCGCACACATCCAGGGGAGGCCCGTTTCCGCCCCCAGCTCGAGATGAGGGATCCTTTCCCTGTTTCGTAGGGAAAGAATTCCCGGCGTTCCCGTCGCATCTCAAGAGGAGGCGCTCTAACAGGAAAGGTGAGAGGAAGTCCAGGGTCGTGCCACCATTCCAAGAGTCCCCCAGATGTGTCAGTCCATTCCAGAGGAATCTGTTTTCCCTGCACTGCCTTGACGTTCAAGCCGAGGATCGACTCCCACCAAGTGTGCACGTGGGACAGCCCTGTGGGAAAGCCTCGTGGGAAAGCCTCGTGGGAAAGACTCGTGGGAAAACCATAGATCCTTTGATCCCCGCGGCGGCCGGCGTGACACTGCTGCTACCGCTATGGAGGAAAGCGCAAGTGCATGCCCGCATTCGAGACGAGGACTGACTCCCCTGGGGAGACTCCAGAAGTCCCCCAAGATCCATGTCATCACTGGAGAGGAATCCTCAGGTTCTGGCCCCGACTCCACACAAGGTCTTAGGCCCCGGCATCGACGGGAGAGGAATCCCGAGAGGCCCCTGAGGAACTCGCATGGGGACTGGCCTTTCCTGAGCACACCAGAGCGGGTCCCTGAGGTCCCCGTTGTAAGGAGAGAGCACCTGCCGCAACTCGAGAAAATAAAGGAGGTTTTGCCCTCCAGGCGAGATGAGGCCCTTTTCCGCTGAGGCTTCTCGAGGCTAATCACATCTAACCACTGGAACTTCCAAAGGGTACTTCACACCCTTGCTGCAACTCAAGAAGTTCCCCGACATACCCGTCTCCACTCGAGAGCAAGCACGATGGTCCCGCACACATCCAGGGGAGCCCCGTTTCCGCCTCCTAGCTCGAGATGAGGGATCATTTCCCTGTTTCGTAGGGAAAGAATTCCCGGCATTCCCGTCGCATCTCAAGAGGAGGCGCTCTCCACAGGAAAGGCGAGAGGAACTCCAGGGTCGTGCCACCATTCCAAGAGTCCCCCAGATGTGTCAGTCCATTACAGAGGAACGTATTTTCCCTGCACTGCCTCGACGTTCAATCCGAGGATCGACTCCCACCACAGTGGCACGTGGGACAGCCCTGTGGGAAAGCCTCAAGGAAAGCCATAGATCACTTGATCCACGCGGCGGAATGCGTGACACTGCTGCTACCGCTCTGGAGGAAAGCGCAAGTGCATGCCCGCATTCGAGACGAGGACTGACTCCCCTGTGGAGACTCCAGAAGTACCCCAAGATCCATGTCAGCACTGGAGAGGAATCCTCAGGTTCCGGCCCCGACTCCACACAAGGTCTTAGGCCACGGCATCGACGGGAGACGAATCCCGAGAGGCCCCTGAGGAACTCGCATGGGGACTGGCCTTTCCTGAGGCCACCAGAGCGTGTCCCTGACTCCCCGTCGTAAGTCGAGAGCACCTGCCGCAACTCGAGAAAATCCAGGAGGTTTTGCCCTCCAGGCGAGATGAGGCCCATTTCCGCTGAGGCTTCTCGAGGCTCATCACATCTAACCACTGGAACTTCCAAAGGGTCCTTCACACCCTTGCTGCAACTCAAGAAGTTCCCCGACAAACCCGTCTCCACTCGAGAGGAAGCACGAGGGTCCCGCACACATCCAGGGGAGGCCCGTTTCCGCCCCCAGCTCGAGATGAGGGATCCTTTCCCTGTTTCGTAGGGAAAGAATTCCCGGCGTTCCCGTTGCATCTCAAGTGGAGGCGCTCTCCAAAGGAAAGGCGAGAGGAACTCCAGGGTCGTGCCACCATTCCAAGAGTCCCCCAGATGAGTCAGTCCATTCCAGAGGAACCTGTTTTCCCTGCACTGCCTTGACGTTCGAGCCGAGGATCGACTCCCACCACGTGTGGACTTGGGACAGCCCTGAGGGAAAGCCTCGTGGGAAAGCCTCGTGGGAAAGACTCGAGGGAAAACCATAGATCCTTTGATCCACGCGGCGGACTGCGTGACACTGCTGCTACCGCTCTGGAGGAAAGCGCAAGTGCATGCCCGCATTCGAGACGAAGACTGACTCTCCTAGGGAGACTCCAGAAGTACCCTAAGATCCATGTCAGCACTGGAGAGGAATCCTCAGGTTCCGGCCCCGACTCCACACAAGGTCTTAGGCCCCGGCATCGACGGGGGAGATATCCCGAGAGGCCCCCGAGGAACTCGCATGGGCACTGGCCTTTCCTGAGGCCACTAGAGCGGGTCCCTGAGGTCCCCATTGTAAGTCGAGAGCACCTACCGCAACTCGAGAAAATCCAGGAGGTTTTGCCCTCCAGGCGAGATGAGGCCCATTTTGTTGAGGCTTCTCGAGTCTAATCACATCTAATCCCTGGAACTTCCAAAGGGTCCTTCACACTCTTGCTGCAACTCAAGAAGTTCCCCGACATACCCGTCTCCACTCGAGAGGAAGCATGAGGATCTCGCACACATCCAGGGGAGCCCCGTTTCCGCCTCCTAGCACGAGATGAGGGATCCTTTCCCTGTTTCGTAGGGAAAGAATTCCCGGCGTTCCCGTCGCACCTCAAGAGGAGGCGCTCTCCACAGGAAAGGCGAGAGGAACTCCAGGGTCGTGCCACCATTCCAAGAGTCCCCCAGATGTATCAGTCCATTCCAGAGGAACCTGTTTTCCCTGCACTGCCTTGACGTTCAAGCCGAGGATCGATTCCCACCACGTGTGCACTTGGGACAGCCCTGTGGGAAAGACTCGTGGGAAAGCCTCGTGGGAAAGACTCGAGGGAAAACCATAGATCCTTTGATCCACGCGGCGGATTGCGTGACACTGCTGCTACCGCTCTGGAGGAAAGCGCAAGTGCATGCCCGCATTTGAGACGAGGACTGACTCCCCTGGGGAGACTCCAGAAGTACCCCAAGATCCATGTCAGCACTGGAGAGGAATCCTCAGGTTCCGGCCCCGACTCCACACAAGGTCTTAGGCCACGGCATCGATGGGACAGGAATCCCGAGAGGCCCCCGAGGAACTCGCATGGGGACTGGCCTTTCCTGAGGCCACCAGAGCGGGTCCCTGAGGTCCCCGTTGTAAGTCGAGAGAACCTGCCGCAACTCGACAAACTCCAGGAGGCTTTGCCCTCCAGGCGAGATGAGGCCCATTTCCGCTGAGGCTTCTCGAGGCTCATCACATCTAACCACTGGAACTTCCAAAGGGTCCTTCACACCCTTGCTGCAACTCAAGAAGTTCCCCGACATACCCGTGTCCACTCGAGAGGAAGCACGAGGGTCCCGCACACATCCATGCGAGCCCCGTTTCCGCCTCCTAGCTTGAGATGAGTGATCCTTTCCCTGTTTCATAGGGAAGGAATTCCCGGCGTTCCCGTCGCAGATCAAGAGGAGGCGCTCTCCACAGGAAAGGCGAGAGGAACTCCAGGGTCGTGCCACCATTCCAAGAGTCCCCCAGATGTGTCAGTCCATTCCAGAGGAACCTGTTTTCCCTGCACTGCCTTGACGTTCAAGCCGAGGATCGACTCCCACCACGTGTGCACCTGGGACAGCCCTGTGGGAAAGCCTCGTGGGAAAGCCTAGCCTGGTGGGAAAGACTCGAGGGAAAACCATAGATCCCTTGATCCACGCGGTGGACTGCGTGACATTGCTGCTACCGCTCTGGAGGAAAGCGCAAGTGCATGCCCGCATTCGAGACGAGGACTGACTCCCCTGTAGAGACTCAAGCAGTACCCCAAGATCCATGTCAGCACTGGAGCGGAATCCTCAGGTTCCTGCCCCGACTCCACACAAGGACTTAGGCCCCGGCATCGACGGGAGAGGAATCCCGAGAGGCCCCCGAGGAACTCGCATGGGGACTGGCCTTTCCTGAGGCCACCAGAGCGGGTCCCCGAGGTCCCCATCGTAAGTAGTGATCACCTGCCGCAAGTCAAAAAAATCCAGGAGGTTTTGCCCTCCAGGCGAGATGAGGCCCATTTCCGCTGAGGCTTCTCGAGCCTAATCACATCTAACCACTGGAACTTCCAAAGGGTCCTTCAAACCCTTGCTGCAACTCAAGAAGTTCCCCGACATACCCGTCTCCACTCGAGAGGAAGCACGATGGTCCCGCACACATCCATGGGAGCCCCGTTTCCGCCTCCTAGCTCGAGAGGAGGGATCCTTTCCCTGTTTCGTAGGGAAAGAATTCCCGGCATTCCCGGCGCATCTCAAGAGGAGCCGCTCTCCACAGGAAAGGCGAGAGGAACTCCAGGGTCGTGCCACCATTCCAAGAGTCCCCCAGATGTGTCAGTCCATTCCAGAGGAACGTATTTTCCCTGCACTGCCTCGACGTTCAAGCCGAGGATCGACTCCCACCACGTGTGCACGTGGGACAGCCCTGTGGGAAAGCCTCGTGGGAAAGCCTCGTGGGAAGACTCGAGGGAAAACCATAGATCCTTTGATCCACCCGGCGGACTGCGTGACACTGCTGCTACCGCTCTGGAGGAAAGCGCAAGTGCATGCCCGCATTCGAGACGAGGACTGACCCCCCTGGGGAGACTCCAGAAGTAACCCAAGATCCATGTCAGCACGGGAGCGGAATCCTCAGGTTCCGGCTCCGACTCCACACAAGGTCTTAGGCCCCGGCATCGACGGGAGAGGAATCCCGAGAGTCCGCCGAGGAACTCGCATGGGGACTGGCCTTTCCTGAGTCCACCAGAGCGGGTCCCTGAGGTCCCCGTCGTAAGTCGAGAGCACCTGCCGCAACTCGAGAAAATCCAGGAGGTTTTGCCCTCCAGGCGAGATGAGGCCCATTTCCGCTGAGGCTTCTCGAGGCTAATCACATCTAACCACTGGAACTTCCAAAGGGTCCTTCACACCCTTGCTGCAACTCAAGAAGTTCCCCGACATACCCGTCTCCACTCGAGAGGAAGCACGAGGGTCCCGCACACACCCAGGGGAGCCCCGTTTCCGCCTCCTAGCTCGAGATGAGGGATCCTTTCCCTGTTTCGTAGGGAAAGAATTCCCGGCGTTCCCGTCGCATCTCAAGAGGAGGCGCTCTCCACAGGAAAGGCGAGAGGAACTCCAGGGTCGTGCCACCATTCCAAGAGTCCCCCAGATGTGTCAGTCTATTCCAGAGGAACCTGTTTTCCCTGCACTGCCTTGACGTTCGAGCCGAGGATCGACTCCCACCACGTGTGCACGTGGGACAGCCCTGAGGGAAAGAGTCGTTGGAAAGCCTAGAGGGAAAGACTCGAGGGAAAACCATAGATCCTTTGATCCACGCGGCGGACTGCGTTACACGGCTGTTACCGCTCTGGAGGAAAGCGCAAGTGCATGCCCGCATTCGAGACGATGACTGACTCTCCTGGGGAGACTCCAGAAGTAGCCTAAGATCCATGTCAGCACTGGAGAGGAATCCTCAGGTTCCGGCCCCGACTCCACACAAGGTCTTAGGCCCCGGCATCGACGGGAGAGGAATCCCGAGAGGCCCCCGAGGAACTCGCATGGGGACTGGCCTTTCCTGAGGCCACTAGAGCGGGTCCCTGATGTCCCCGTTGTAAGTCGAGAGCACCTGCCGCAACTCGACAAAATCCAGGAGGTTTTTCCCTCCAGGCGAGATGAGGCCCATTTTGTTGAGGCTTCTCGAGGCTAATCACATCTAACCACTGGAACTTCCAAAGGGTCCTTCACACCCTTGCTGCAAATCAAGAAGTTCCCCGACATACCCGTCTCCACTCGAGAGGAAGCATGAGGATCCCGCACACATCCAGGGGAGCCCCGTTTCCGCCTCCTAACACGAAATGAGGGATCCTTTCCCTGTTTCGTAGGGAAAGAATTCCCAGCATTCCCGTCGCACCTCAAGAGAGGCGCTCTCCACAGGAAAGGCGAGAGGAACTCCAGGGTCATGATACCATTCCAGGAGCCCCCAGATGAGTCAGTCCATTCCAGAGGAACCTGTTTTCCCTGCACTGACTTGACGTTCAAGCCGAGGATCGACTCCCACCACGTGTGCACGTGGGACAGCCCTGTGGGAAAGCCTCGTGGGAAAGCCTCGTGGGAAAGACTCGAGGGAAAAACATAGTTCCTTTGATCCACGCGGCGGACTGCGTGACACTGCTGCTACCGCTTTTGAGGAAAGCGCAAGTGCATGCCCGCATTCGAGACGAGGACTGAATCCCCTGGGGGAGACTCCAGAAGTACCCCAAGATCCATGTCAACACTGGAGAGGAATCCTCAGGTTCCGGCCCCGACTCCACACAAGGTCTTAGGCCCCGGCATTGACGGGAGAGGAATCCCGAGAGGCCCCCGAGGAACTCGCATGGGGACTGGCCTTACCTGAGGCCACCAAAGCGGGTCCCTGAGGTCCCCGTCGTAAGTCGAGAGCACCTACCGCAACTCGAGAAAATCCAGGAGGTTTTGCCCTCCAGGCGAAATGAGGCCCATTTCCGCTGAGGCTTTTCGAGGCTAATCACATCTAACCACTGGAACTTCCAAAGGGTCCTTCACACCCTTGCTGCAACTCAAGAAGTTCCCCGACATACCCGTCTCCACTCGAGAGGAAGCACGAGGGTCCCGCACACATCCAGGGGAGCCCCGTTTCCGCCTCCTAGCTCGAGATGAGGGATCCTTTCCCTGTTTCGTAGGGAAAGAATTCCCGGCGTTCCCGTCGCATCTCAAGAGGAGGCGCTCTCCACAGGAAAGGCGAGAGGAACTCCATGGTCATGCCACCATTCGAAGAGTCCCTCAGATGTGTCAGTCCATTCCAGAGGAACCTGTTTTCCCTGCACTGCCTTGACGTTCAAGCCTAGGATCGACTCCCACCACGTGTGTACGTGGGACAGCCCTGTGGGAAAGCCTCGTGGGAAAGCCTCGTGGGAAAGACTCGAGGGAAAACCATAGATCCTTTGATCCACCCGGCGGACTGCGTGACACTGCTGCTACCGCTCTGGAGGAAAGCGCAAGTGCATGCCCGCATTTGAGACGAGGACTGACTCCCCTGGGGAGACTCCAGAAGTACCCCAAGATCCATGTCAGCACTGGAGAGGAATCCTCAGGTTCCGGCCCCGACTCCACACAAGGTCTTAGGCGACGGCATCGACGGGGGAGAAATCCCGAGAGGCCCCCGAGGAACTCGCATGGGGACTGGCCTTTCCTGAGGCCACCAGAGCGGGTCCCTGAGGTCCCCGTCGTAAGTCGAGAGCACCTGCCGCAACTCGAGAAAATCCAGGAGGTTTTGCCCTCCAGGCGAGATGAGGCCCATTTCCGCTGAGGCTTCTCGAGGCTAATCACATCTAACCACTGGAACTTCGAAAGGGTCCTTCACACCCTTCCTGCAACTCAAGAAGTTCCCTAACATACCCGTCTCCACGTGAGAGGAAGCACGAGGGTCCCGCACACACCCAGGGGAGACCCGTTTCCGCCTCCTAGCTCGAGATGAGGGATCCTTTCCCTGTTTCGTAGGGAAAGAATTCCCGGCGTTCCCGTCACATCTCAAGATTAGGCGCTCTCCACAGGAAAGGCGAGAGGAACTCCAGGGTCGTGCCACCATTCCAAGAGTCCCCAGATGTGTCAGTCCATTCCAGAGGAACCAGTTTTCCCTGCACTGCCTTGACGTTCGAGCCGAGGATCGACTCCCACCACGTGTGCACGTGGGACAGCCCTGTGGGAAAGCCTCGTGGGAAAGCCTCGTGGGAAGACTCGAGGGAAAACCATAGATCCTTTGATCCACGCGGCGGACTGCGTGACACTGCTGCTACCGCTCTGGAGGAAAGCGCAAGTGCATGCCCGCATTCGAGACGAGGACTGACCCCCCTGGGGAGACTCCAGAAGTAACCCAAGATCCATGTCAGCACGGGAGCGGAATCCTCAGGTTCCGGCTCCGACTCCACACAAGGTCTTAGGCCCCGGCATCGACGGGAGAGGAATCCCGAGAGTCCGCCGAGGAACTCGCATGGGGACTGGCCTTTCCTGAGTCCACCAGAGCGGGTCCCTGAGGTCCCCGTCGTAAGTCGAGAGCACCTGCCGCAACTCGAGAAAATCCAGGAGGTTTTGCCCTCCAGGCGAGATGAGGCCCATTTCCGCTGAGGCTTCTCGAGGCTAATCACATCTAACCACTGGAACTTCCAAAGGGTCCTTCACACCCTTGCTGCAACTCAAGAAGTTCCCCGACATACCCGTCTCCACTCGAGAGGAAGCACGAGGGTCCCGCACACACCCAGGGGAGCCCCGTTTCCGCCTCCTAGCTCGAGATGAGGGATCCTTTCCCTGTTTCGTAGGGAAAGAATTCCCGGCGTTCCCGTCGCATCTCAAGAGGAGGCGCTCTCCACAGGAAAGGCGAGAGGAACTCCAGGGTCGTGCCACCATTCCAAGAGTCCCCCAGATGTGTCAGTCTATTCCAGAGGAACCTGTTTTCCCTGCACTGCCTTGACGTTCGAGCCGAGGATCGACTCCCACCACGTGTGCACGTGGGACAGCCCTGAGGGAAAGAGTCGTTGGAAAGCCTAGAGGGAAAGACTCGAGGGAAAACCATAGATCCTTTGATCCACGCGGCGGACTGCGTTACACGGCTGTTACCGCTCTGGAGGAAAGCGCAAGTGCATGCCCGCATTCGAGACGATGACTGACTCTCCTGGGGAGACTCCAGAAGTAGCCTAAGATCCATGTCAGCACTGGAGAGGAATCCTCAGGTTCCGGCCCCGACTCCACACAAGGTCTTAGGCCCCGGCATCGACGGGAGAGGAATCCCGAGAGGCCCCCGAGGAACTCGCATGGGGACTGGCCTTTCCTGAGGCCACTAGAGCGGGTCCTTGATGTCCCCGTTGTAAGTCGAGAGCACCTGCCGCAACTCGACAAAATCCAGGAGGTTTTTCCCTCCAGGCGAGATGAGGCCCATTTTGTTGAGGCTTCTCGAGGCTAATCACATCTAACCACTGGAACTTCCAAAGGGTCCTTCACACCCTTGCTGCAACTCAAGAAGTTCCCCGACATACCCGTGTCCACTCGAGAGGAAGCACGATGGTCCCGCACACATCCATGCGAGCCCCGTTTCCGCCTCCTAGCTTGAGATGAGTGATCCTTTCCCTGTTTCGTAGGGAAGGAATTCCCGGCGTTCCCGTCGCAGATCAAGAGGAGGCGCTCTCCACAGGAAAGGCGAGAGGAACTCCAGGGTCGTGCCACCATTCCAAGAGTCCCCCAGATGTGTCAGTCCATTCCAGAGGAACCTGTTTTCCCTGCACTGCCTTGACGTTCAAGCCGAGGATCGACTCCCACCACGTGTGCACCTGGGACAGCCCTGTGGGAAAGCCTCGTGGGAAAGCCTAGCCTGGTGGGAAAGACTCGAGGGAAAACCATAGATCCCTTGATCCACGCGGTGGACTGCGTGACATTGCTGCTACCGCTCTGGAGGAAAGCGCAAGTGCATGCCCGCATTCGAGACGAGGACTGACTCCCCTGTAGAGACTCAAGCAGTACCCCAAGATCCATGTCAGCACTGGAGCGGAATCCTCAGGTTCCTGCCCCGACTCCACACAAGGACTTAGGCCCCGGCATCGACGGGAGAGGAATCCCGAGAGGCCCCCGAGGAACTCGCATGGGGACTGGCCTTTCCTGAGGCCACCAGAGCGGGTCCCCGAGGTCCCCATCGTAAGTAGTGATCACCTGCCGCAAGTCAAAAAAATCCAGGAGGTTTTGCCCTCCAGGCGAGATGAGGCCCATTTCCGCTGAGGCTTCTCGAGCCTAATCACATCTAACCACTGGAACTTCCAAAGGGTCCTTCAAACCCTTGCTGCAACTCAAGAAGTTCCCCGACATACCCGTCTCCACTCGAGAGGAAGCACGATGGTCCCGCACACATCCATGGGAGCCCCGTTTCCGCCTCCTAGCTCGAGAGGAGGGATCCTTTCCCTGTTTCGTAGGGAAAGAATTCCCGGCATTCCCGGCGCATCTCAAGAGGAGGCGCTCTCCACAGGAAAGGCGAGAGGAACTCCAGGGTCGTGCCACCATTCCAAGAGTCCCCCAGATGTGTCAGTCCATTCCAGAGGAACGTATTTTCCCTGCACTGCCTCGACGTTCAAGCCGAGGATCGACTCCCACCACGTGTGCACGTGGGACAGCCCTGTGGGAAAGCCTCGTGGGAAAGCCTCGTGGGAAGACTCGAGGGAAAACCATAGATCCTTTGATCCACCCGGCGGACTGCGTGACACTGCTGCTACCGCTCTGGAGGAAAGCGCAAGTGCATGCCCGCATTCGAGACGAGGACTGACCCCCCTGGGGAGACTCCAGAAGTAACCCAAGATCCATGTCAGCACGGGAGCGGAATCCTCAGGTTCCGGCTCCGACTCCACACAAGGTCTTAGGCCCCGGCATCGACGGGAGAGGAATCCCGAGAGTCCGCCGAGGAACTCGCATGGGGACTGGCCTTTCCTGAGTCCACCAGAGCGGGTCCCTGAGGTCCCCGTCGTAAGTCGAGAGCACCTGCCGCAACTCGAGAAAATCCAGGAGGTTTTGCCCTCCAGGCGAGATGAGGCCCATTTCCGCTGAGGCTTCTCGAGGCTAATCACATCTAACCACTGGAACTTCCAAAGGGTCCTTCACACCCTTGCTGCAACTCAAGAAGTTCCCCGACATACCCGTCTCCACTCGAGAGGAAGCACGAGGGTCCCGCACACACCCAGGGGAGCCCCGTTTCCGCCTCCTAGCTCGAGATGAGGGATCCTTTCCCTGTTTCGTAGGGAAAGAATTCCCGGCGTTCCCGTCGCATCTCAAGAGGAGGCGCTCTCCACAGGAAAGGCGAGAGGAACTCCAGGGTCGTGCCACCATTCCAAGAGTCCCCCAGATGTGTCAGTCTATTCCAGAGGAACCTGTTTTCCCTGCACTGCCTTGACGTTCGAGCCGAGGATCGACTCCCACCACGTGTGCACGTGGGACAGCCCTGAGGGAAAGAGTCGTTGGAAAGCCTAGAGGGAAAGACTCGAGGGAAAACCATAGATCCTTTGATCCACGCGGCGGACTGCGTTACACGGCTGTTACCGCTCTGGAGGAAAGCGCAAGTGCATGCCCGCATTCGAGACGATGACTGACTCTCCTGGGGAGACTCCAGAAGTAGCCTAAGATCCATGTCAGCACTGGAGAGGAATCCTCAGGTTCCGGCCCCGACTCCACACAAGGTCTTAGGCCCCGGCATCGACGGGAGAGGAATCCCGAGAGGCCCCCGAGGAACTCGCATGGGGACTGGCCTTTCCTGAGGCCACTAGAGCGGGTCCCTGATGTCCCCGTTGTAAGTCGAGAGCACCTGCCGCAACTCGACAAAATCCAGGAGGTTTTTCCCTCCAGGCGAGATGAGGCCCATTTTGTTGAGGCTTCTCGAGGCTAATCACATCTAACCACTGGAACTTCCAAAGGGTCCTTCACACCCTTGCTGCAAATCAAGAAGTTCCCCGACATACCCGTCTCCACTCGAGAGGAAGCATGAGGATCCCGCACACATCCAGGGGAGCCCCGTTTCCGCCTCCTAACACGAAATGAGGGATCCTTTCCCTGTTTCGTAGGGAAAGAATTCCCAGCATTCCCGTCGCACCTCAAGAGAGGCGCTCTCCACAGGAAAGGCGAGAGGAACTCCAGGGTCATGATACCATTCCAGGAGCCCCCAGATGAGTCAGTCCATTCCAGAGGAACCTGTTTTCCCTGCACTGACTTGACGTTCAAGCCGAGGATCGACTCCCACCACGTGTGCACGTGGGACAGCCCTGTGGGAAAGCCTCGTGGGAAAGCCTCGTGGGAAAGACTCGAGGGAAAAACATAGTTCCTTTGATCCACGCGGCGGACTGCGTGACACTGCTGCTACCGCTTTTGAGGAAAGCGCAAGTGCATGCCCGCATTCGAGACGAGGACTGAATCCCCTGGGGGAGACTCCAGAAGTACCCCAAGATCCATGTCAACACTGGAGAGGAATCCTCAGGTTCCGGCCCCGACTCCACACAAGGTCTTAGGCCCCGGCATTGACGGGAGAGGAATCCCGAGAGGCCCCCGAGGAACTCGCATGGGGACTGGCCTTACCTGAGGCCACCAAAGCGGGTCCCTGAGGTCCCCGTCGTAAGTCGAGAGCACCTACCGCAACTCGAGAAAATCCAGGAGGTTTTGCCCTCCAGGCGAAATGAGGCCCATTTCCGCTGAGGCTTTTCGAGGCTAATCACATCTAACCACTGGAACTTCCAAAGGGTCCTTCACACCCTTGCTGCAACTCAAGAAGTTCCCCGACATACCCGTCTCCACTCGAGAGGAAGCACGAGGGTCCCGCACACATCCAGGGGAGCCCCGTTTCCGCCTCCTAGCTCGAGATGAGGGATCCTTTCCCTGTTTCGTAGGGAAAGAATTCCCGGCGTTCCCGTCGCATCTCAAGAGGAGGCGCTCTCCACAGGAAAGGCGAGAGGAACTCCATGGTCATGCCACCATTCGAAGAGTCCCTCAGATGTGTCAGTCCATTCCAGAGGAACCTGTTTTCCCTGCACTGCCTTGACGTTCAAGCCTAGGATCGACTCCCACCACGTGTGTACGTGGGACAGCCCTGTGGGAAAGCCTCGTGGGAAAGCCTCGTGGGAAAGACTCGAGGGAAAACCATAGATCCTTTGATCCACCCGGCGGACTGCGTGACACTGCTGCTACCGCTCTGGAGGAAAGCGCAAGTGCATGCCCGCATTTGAGACGAGGACTGACTCCCCTGGGGAGACTCCAGAAGTACCCCAAGATCCATGTCAGCACTGGAGAGGAATCCTCAGGTTCCGGCCCCGACTCCACACAAGGTCTTAGGCGACGGCATCGACGGGGGAGAAATCCCGAGAGGCCCCCGAGGAACTCGCATGGGGACTGGCCTTTCCTGAGGCCACCAGAGCGGGTCCCTGAGGTCCCCGTCGTAAGTCGAGAGCACCTGCCGCAACTCGAGAAAATCCAGGAGGTTTTGCCCTCCAGGCGAGATGAGGCCCATTTCCGCTGAGGCTTCTCGAGGCTAATCACATCTAACCACTGGAACTTCGAAAGGGTCCTTCACACCCTTCCTGCAACTCAAGAAGTTCCCTAACATACCCGTCTCCACGTGAGAGGAAGCACGAGGGTCCCGCACACACCCAGGGGAGACCCGTTTCCGCCTCCTAGCTCGAGATGAGGGATCCTTTCCCTGTTTCGTAGGGAAAGAATTCCCGGCGTTCCCGTCACATCTCAAGATTAGGCGCTCTCCACAGGAAAGGCGAGAGGAACTCCAGGGTCGTGCCACCATTCCAAGAGTCCCCAGATGTGTCAGTCCATTCCAGAGGAACCAGTTTTCCCTGCACTGCCTTGACGTTCGAGCCGAGGATCGACTCCCACCACGTGTGCACGTGGGACAGCCCTGTGGGAAAGCCTCGTGGGAAAGCCTCGTGGGAAGACTCGAGGGAAAACCATAGATCCTTTGATCCACGCGGCGGACAGCGTGACACTGCTGCTACCGCTCTGGAGGAAAGCGCAAGTGCATGCCCGCATTCGAGACGAGGACTGACCCCCCTGGGGAGACTCCAGAAGTAACCCAAGATCCATGTCAGCACGGGAGCGGAATCCTCAGGTTCCGGCTCCGACTCCACACAAGGTCTTAGGCCCCGGCATCGACGGGAGAGGAATCCCGAGAGTCCGCCGAGGAACTCGCATGGGGACTGGCCTTTCCTGAGTCCACCAGAGCGGGTCCCTGAGGTCCCCGTCGTAAGTCGAGAGCACCTGCCGCAACTCGAGAAAATCCAGGAGGTTTTGCCCTCCAGGCGAGATGAGGCCCATTTCCGCTGAGGCTTCTCGAGGCTAATCACATCTAACCACTGGAACTTCCAAAGGGTCCTTCACACCCTTGCTGCAACTCAAGAAGTTCCCCGACATACCCGTCTCCACTCGAGAGGAAGCACGAGGGTCCCGCACACACCCAGGGGAGCCCCGTTTCCGCCTCCTAGCTCGAGATGAGGGATCCTTTCCCTGTTTCGTAGGGAAAGAATTCCCGGCGTTCCCGTCGCATCTCAAGAGGAGGCGCTCTCCACAGGAAAGGCGAGAGGAACTCCAGGGTCGTGCCACCATTCCAAGAGTCCCCCAGATGTGTCAGTCTATTCCAGAGGAACCTGTTTTCCCTGCACTGCCTTGACGTTCGAGCCGAGGATCGACTCCCACCACGTGTGCACGTGGGACAGCCCTGAGGGAAAGAGTCGTTGGAAAGCCTAGAGGGAAAGACTCGAGGGAAAACCATAGATCCTTTGATCCACGCGGCGGACTGCGTTACACGGCTGTTACCGCTCTGGAGGAAAGCGCAAGTGCATGCCCGCATTCGAGACGATGACTGACTCTCCTGGGGAGACTCCAGAAGTAGCCTAAGATCCATGTCAGCACTGGAGAGGAATCCTCAGGTTCCGGCCCCGACTCCACACAAGGTCTTAGGCCCCGGCATCGACGGGAGAGGAATCCCGAGAGGCCCCCGAGGAACTCGCATGGGGACTGGCCTTTCCTGAGGCCACTAGAGCGGGTCCTTGATGTCCCCGTTGTAAGTCGAGAGCACCTGCCGCAACTCGACAAAATCCAGGAGGTTTTTCCCTCCAGGCGAGATGAGGCCCATTTTGTTGAGGCTTCTCGAGGCTAATCACATCTAACCACTGGAACTTCCAAAGGGTCCTTCACACCCTTGCTGCAACTCAAGAAGTTCCCCGACATACCCGTGTCCACTCGAGAGGAAGCACGATGGTCCCGCACACATCCATGCGAGCCCCGTTTCCGCCTCCTAGCTTGAGATGAGTGATCCTTTCCCTGTTTCGTAGGGAAGGAATTCCCGGCGTTCCCGTCGCAGATCAAGAGGAGGCGCTCTCCACAGGAAAGGCGAGAGGAACTCCAGGGTCGTGCCACCATTCCAAGAGTCCCCCAGATGTGTCAGTCCATTCCAGAGGAACCTGTTTTCCCTGCACTGCCTTGACGTTCAAGCCGAGGATCGACTCCCACCACGTGTGCACGTGGGACAGCCCTGTGGGAAAGCCTCGTGGGAAAGCCTCGTGGGACAGACTCGAGGGAAAACCATAGATCCTTTGATCCACGCGGCGGACTGCGTGACACTGTTGCTACCGCTCTGGAGGAAAGCGCAAGTGTATGCCCGCATTCGAGACGAGGACTGACCCCCCTGGGGAGACTCCAGAAGTACCCCAAGATCCATGTCAGCACTGGAGAGGAATCCTCAGGTTCCGGCTCCGACTCCACACAAGGTCTTAGGCCCCGGCATCGACGGGAGAGTAATCCCGAGAGGCCTCCGAGGAACTCGCATGGGGACTGGCCTTTCCTGAGGCCACCAGAGCGGGGCCCTGAGGTCCCCGTCGTAAGTCGAGAGCACCTGCCGCAACTCGAGAAAATCCAGGAGGTCCTCCCCTCCAGGCGAGATGAGGCCCATTTCCGCTGAGGCTTCTCGAGGCTAATCACATCTAACCACTGGAACTTCCAAAGGGTCCTTCACACCCTTGCTGCAACTTAAGAAGTTCCCCGACATACCCGTGTCCACTCGAGAGGAAGCACGAGGGTCCCGCACACATCCATGGGAACCCCGTTTCCGCCTCCTAGCTTGAGATGAGTGATCCTTTCCCTGTTTCGTAGGGAAGGAATTCCCGGCGTTCCCGTCGCAGATCAAGAGGAGGCGCTCTCCACAGGAAAGGCGAGAGGAACTCCAGGGTCGTGCCACCATTCCAAGAGTCCCCCAGATGTGTCAGTCCATTCCAGAGGAACCTGTTTTCCCTGCACTGCCTTGACGTTCAAGCCGAGGATCGACTCCCACCACGTGTGCACGTGGGACAGCCCTGTGGGAAAGCATCGTGGGAAAGCCTAGCCTGGTGGGAAAGACTCGAGGGAAAACCATAGATCCCTTGATCCACGCGGTGGACTGCGTGACACTGCTGCTACCGCTCTGGAGGAAAGCGCAAGTGCATGCCCGCATTCGAAACGAGGACTGACTCCCCTGTAGAGACTCCAGCAGTACCCCAAGATCCATGTCAGCACTGGAGCGGAAACCTCAGGTTCCTGCCCCGACTCCACACAAGGTCTTAGGCCCCGGCATCGACGGGAGAGGAATCCCGAGAGGCCCCCGAGGAACTTGCATGGGGACTGGCCTTTCCTGAGGCCACCAGAGCGGGTCCCTGAGGGCCCCGTCGTAGGTCGAGAGCACCTGCCGCAACTCGAGAAAATCCAGGAGGTTTTGCCCTCCAGGCGAGATGAGGCTCATTTCCGCTGAGATTTCTCGAGGCTAATCACATCTAACCACTGGAACTTCCGAAGGGTCCTTCACACCCTTGCTGCAACTCAAGAAGTTCCCCGACATACCCGTCTCCACTCGAGAGGAAGCACGAGGGTCCCGCACACATCCAGGGGAGCCCCGTTTCCGCCTCCTAGCTCGAGATGAGGGATCCTTTACCTGTTTCGTAGGGAAAGAATTCCCGGCGTTCCCGTCGCATCTCAAGAGGAGGCGCTCTCCACAGGAAAGGCGAGAGGAACTCCAGGGTCGTGCCACCATTCCAAGAGTCCCCCAGATGTGTCAGTCCATTCCAGAGGGACCTGTTTCCCTGCACTGCCTTGACGTTCAAGCCGAGGATCGGCTCCCACCACGTGTGCACGTGGGACCGCCCTGTGGGAAAGCCTCGTGGGAAAGCCTCGTGGGAAAGACTCGAGGCAAAACAATAGATCCTTTGATCCACGCGGCGGACTGCGTGACACTGCTGCTACCGCTCTGGAGGAAAGCGCAAGTGCATGCCCGCATTCGAGACGAGGACTGATTCTACTGGGGAGACTCCAGAAGTACCCCAAGATCCATGTCAGCACTGGAGAGGAATCCTCAGGTTCTGGCCTCGACTCCACAAGAGGTCTAAGGCCCCGGCATCGACGGGAGAGGAATCCCGAGAGGCCCCCGAGGAACTCGCATGGGGACTGGCCTTTCCTGAGGCCACTAGAGCGGGTCCCTGAGGTCCCCGTCGTAAGTCGAGAGCACCTGCCGCAACTCGAGAAAATCCAGGAGGTTTTGCCCTCCAGGCGAGATGAGGCCCATTTCCGCTGAGGCTTCTCGAGGCTAATCACATCTAACCACTGGAACTTCCAAAGGGTCATTCACACCCTTGCTGCAACTCAAGAAGTTCCCCGACATACCCGTCTCTACACGAGAGGAAGCACGAGGGTCCCACACATCCAGGGGAGCCCCGTTTCCGCCTCCTCGCTCGAGATGAGGGATCCTTTCACTGTTTCGTAGGGAAAGAATTCCCGGCCTTCCCGTCGCATCTCAAGAGGAGGCGCTCTCCACAGGAAAGGCGAGAGGAACTCCAGGGTCGTGCCACCATTCCAAGAGTCCCCCAGATGTGTCAGTCCATTCAAGAGGAACCTGTTTTCCCTGCACTGCCTTGACGTTCAAGCCGAGGATCGACTCCCACCACGTGTGCACGTGGGACAGCCCTGTGGGAAAGCCTCGTGGGAAAGCCTCGTGGCAAAGACTCGAGGGAAAACCATAGATCCTTTGATTCCCGTGGCGGAACGCGTGACACTGCTGCTACCGCTCTGGAGGAAATCGCAAGTGCATGCCCGCCTTCGAGACGAGGACTGACTCCCCTGGGGAGACTCCAGAACTACCCCAAGATCCATGTCAGCACTGGAGAGGAAACCTCAGGTTCCGGTCCCGACTCCACACAAGGTCTTAGGCCCTGGCATCGACGGGAAAGGAATCCCAAGAGGCCCCCGAGGAACTCATATGGGGACTGGCCTTTCCTGAGGCCACCAGAGCGGGACCCTGAGGGCCCCGTCGTAAGTCGAGAGCACCAGCCGCAACTCGAGAAAATCCAGGAGGTCCTCCCCTCCAGGCGAGATGAGGCCCATTTCCGCTGAGGCTTCTCGAGGCTAATCACATCTAACCACTGGAACTTCCAAAGGGTCCTTCACACCCTTGCTGCAACTCAAGAAGTTCCCCGACATACCCGTGTCCACTCGAGAGGAAGCACGAGGGTCCCGCACACATCCATGGGAACCCCGTTTCCGCCTCCTAGCTTGAGATGAGTGATCCTTTCCCTGTTTCGTAGGGAAGGAATTCCCGGCGTTCCCGTCGCAGATCAAGAGGAGGCGCTCTCCACAGGAAAGGCGAGAGGAACTCCAGGGTCGTGCCACCATTCCAAGAGTCCCCCAGATGTGTCAGTCCATTCCAGAGGAACCTGTTTTCCCTGCACTGCCTTGACGTTCGAGCCGAGGATCGACTCCCACCACGTGTGCACGTGGGACAGCCCTGTGGGAAAGCATCGTGGGAAAGCCTAGCCTGGTGGGAAAGACTCGAGGGAAAACCATAGATCCTTTGATCCACGCGACGGACTGGGTGACACTGCTGCTACCGCTCTGGAGGAAAGCGCAAGTGCATGCCCGCATTCGAGACGAGGACTGACCCCCATGGGGAGACTCCAGAAGAACCCCAAGATCCATGTCAGCACTGGAGAGGAATCCTCAGGTTCCGGCTCCGACTCCACACAAGGTCTTAGGCCCCGGCATCGACGGGAGAGGAATCCCGAGAGTCCGCCGAGGAACTCGCATGGGGACTGGCCTTTCCTGAGGCCACCAGAGCGGGTCCCTGAGGTTCCCGTCATAAGTCGAGAGCACCTGCCGCAACTCGAGAAAATCCAGGAGGTTTTGCCCTCCAGGCGAGATGAGGCCCATTTCCGCTGAGGCTTCTCGAGGCTAATCACATCTAACCACTGGAACTTCCAAAGGGTCCTTCACACCCTTGCTGCAACTCAAGAAGTTCCCCGACATACCCGTCTCCACTCGAGAGGAAGCACGAGGGTCCCGCACACACCCAGGGGAGCCCCGTTTCCGCCTCCTAGCTCGAGATGAGGGATCCTTTCCCTGTTTCCTAGGGAAAGAATTCCCGGCGTTCCCGTCGCAACTCAAGACGAGGCGCTCTCCACAGGAAAGGCGAGAGGAACTCCAGGGTCGTGCCACCATTCCAAGAGTCCCCCAGATGTGTCAGTCCATTCCAGAGGAACCTGTTTTCCCTGCACTGCATTGACGTTCGAGCCGAGGATCGACTCCCACCACGTGTGCACGTGGGACAGCCCTGAAGGAAAGCCTCGTGGGAAAGCCTCGTGGGAAAGACTCGAGGGAAAACCATAGATCCTTTGATCCACGCGGCGTACTGCGTGACACGGCTGTTACCGATCTGGAGGAAAGCGCAAGTGCATGCCCGCATTCGAGACGAAGACTGACTCTCCTAGGGAGACTCCAGAAGTACCCTAAGATCCATGTCAGCACTGGAGAGGAATCCTCAGGTTCCGGCCCCGACTCCACACAAGGTCTTAGGCCCCGGCATCGACGGGAGAGGAATCCCGAGAGGCCCCCGAGGAACTCGCATGGGCACTGGCCTTTCCTGAGGCCACTAGAGCGGGTCCCTGAGGTCCCCGTTGTAAGTCGAGAGCACCTGCCTCAACTCGACAAAATCCAGGAGGTTTTGCCCTCCAGGCGAGATGAGGCCCATTTTGTTGAGGCTTCTCGAGTCTAATCACATCTAATCCCTGGAACTTCCAAAGGGTCCTTCACACCCTTGCTGCAACTCAAGAAGTTCCCCGACATACCCTTCTCCACTCGAGAGGAAGCATGAGGATCCCGCAGACATCCAGGGGAGCCCCGTTTACGCCTCCTAGCATGAGATGAGGGATCCTTTCCCTGTTTCGTAGGGAAAGAATTCCCGGCGTTCCCGTCGCACCTCAAGAGGAGGCGCTCTCCACAGGAAAGGCGAGAGGAACTCCAGGGTCGTGCCACCATTCCAAGAGTCCCCCAGATGTATCAGTCCATTCCAGAGGAACCTGTTTTCCCTGCACTGCCTTGACGTTCAAGCCGAGGATCGATTCCCACCACGTGTGCACGTGGGACAGCCCTGTGGGAAAGACTCGTGGGAAAGCCTCGTGGGAAAGACTCGAGGGAAAACCATAGATCCTTTGATCCACGCGGCGGATTGCGTGACACTGCTGCTACCGCTCTGGAGGAAAGCGCAAGTGCATGCCCGCATTTGAGACGAGGACTGACTCCCCTGGGGAGACTCCAGAAGTACCCCAAGATCCATGTCAGCACTGGAGAGGAATCCTCAGGTTCCGGCCCCGACTCCACACAAGGTCTTAGGCCCCGGCATCGATGGGACAGGAATCCCGAGAGGCCCCCGAGGAACTCGCATGGGGACTGGCCTTTCCTGAGGCCACCAGAGCGGGTCCCTGAGGTCCCCGTTGTAATTCGAGAGAACCTGCCGGAACTCGACAAACTCCAGGAGGCTTTGCCCTCCAGGGGAGATGAGGCCCATTTCCGCTGAGGCTTCTCGAGGCTAATCACATCTAACCACTGGAACTTCCAAAGGGTCCTTCACACCCTTGCTGCAACTCAAGAAGTTCCCCGACATACCCGTGTCCACTCGAGAGGAAGCACGAGGGTCCCGCACACATCCATGCGAGCCCCGTTTCCGCCTCCTAGCTTGAGATGAGTGATCCTTTCCCTGTTTCGTAGGGAAGGAATTCCCGGCGTTCCCGTCGCAGATCAAGAGGAGGCGCTCTCCACAGGAAAGGCGAGAGGAACTCCAGGGTCGTGCCACCATTCCAAGAGTCCCCCAGATGTGTCAGTCCATTCCAGAGGAACCTGTTTTCCCTGCACTGCCTTTACGTTCAAGCCGAGGATCGACTCCCACCACGTGTGCACGTGGGACAGCCCTGTGGGAAAGCCTCGTGGGAAAGCGTAGCCTGGTGGGAAAGACTCGAGGGAAAACCATAGATCCCTTGATCCACGCGGTGGACTGCGTGACATTGCTGCTACCGCTCTGGAGGAAAGCGCAAGTGCATGCCCGCATTCGAGACGAGGACTGACTCCCCTGTAGAGACTCAAGCAGTACCCCAAGATCCATGTCAGCACTGGAGCGGAATCCTCAGGTTCCTGCCCCGACTCCACACAAGGTCTTAGGCCCCGGCATCGACGGGAGAGGAATCTCGAGAGGCCCCCGAGGAACTCGCATGGGGACTGGCCTTTCCTGAGGCGACCAGAGCGGGTCCCTGAGGGCTCCGTCGAAGGTCGAGAGCACCTGCCGCAACTCGAGAAAATCCAGGAGGTTTTGCCCTCCAGGCGAGATGAGGCTCATTTCCGCTGAGATTTCTCGAGACTAATCACATCTAACCACTGGAACTTCCAAAGGGTCCTTCACACCCTTGCTGCAACTCAAGAAGTTCCCCGACATACCCGTGTCCACTCGAGAGGAACCACGAGGGTCCCGCACACATCCATGGGAGCCCCGTTTCCGCCTCCTAGCTTGAGATGAGTGATCCTTTCGCTGTTTCGTAGGGAAGGAATTCCCGGCGTTCCCGTCGCAGATCAAGAGGAGGCGCTCTTCACAGGAAAGGCGAGAGGAACTCCAGGGTGGTGCCACCATTCCAATAGTCCCCCAGATGTGTCAGTCCATTCCAGAGGAACCTGTTTTCCCTGCACTGCCTTGACGTTCAAGCCGAGGATCGACTCCCACCACGTGTGCACGTGGGACAGCCCTGTGGCAAAGCATCGTGGGAAAGCCTAGCCTGGTGGGAAAGACTCGAGGGAAAACCATAGATCCCTTGATCCACGCGGTGGACTGCGTGACACTGCTGCTACCGCTCTGGAGGAAAGCGCAAGTGCATGCCCGCATTCGAGACGAGGACTGACTCCCCTGTAGAGACTCCAGCAGTACCCCAAGATCCATGTCAGCACTGGAGCGGAAACCTCAGGTTCCTGCCCCGACTCCACACAAGGTCTTAGGCCCCGGCATCGACGGGAGAGGAATCCCGAGAGGCCCCCGAGGAACTCGCATGGGGACTGGCCTTTCCTGAGGCCACCAGAGCGGGTCCCTGAGGTCCCCGTCGTAAGTCGAGAGCACCTGCCGCAACACGAGAAAATCCAGGAGGTTTTGCCCTCCAGGCGAGATGAGGCTCATTTCCGCTGAGATTTCTCGAGGCTAATCACATCTAACCACTGGAACTTCCAAAGGGTCCTTCACACCCTTGCTGCAACTCAAGAAGTTCCCCGACATACCCGTCTCCACTCGAGAGGAACCACGAGGGTCCCGCACACATCCATGGGAGCCCCGTTTCCGCCTCCTAGCTTGAGATGATTGATCCTTTCCCTGTTTCCTAGGGAAGGAATTCCCGGCGTTCCCGTCGCAGATCAAGAGGAGGCGCTCTCCACAGGAAAGGCGAGAGGAACTCCAGGGTGGTGCCACCATTCTAACAGTCCCCCAGATGTGTCAGTCCATTCCAAAGGAACCTGTTTTCCCTGCACTGCCTTGACGTTCAAGCCGAGGATGGATTCCCACCACGTGTGCACGTGGGACAGCCCTGTGGGAAAGACTCGTGGGAAAGCCTCGTGGGAAAGACTCGAGGGAAAACCATAGATCCTTTGATCCACGCGGCAGAATGCGTGGCACTGCTGCTACCGCTCTGGAGGAAAGCGCAAGTGCATGCCCGCATTTGAGACAAGGACTGACTACCCTGGGGAGACTCCAGAATTACCCCAAGATCCATGTCAGCACTGGCGAGGAATCCTCAGGATCCGGCCCCGACTCCACACAAGGTCTTAGGCCCCGGCATCGACGGGAGAGGAATCCCAAGAGGCCCCCGAGGAACTCGCATGGGGACTGGCCTTTCCTGAGGCCACCAGAGCGGGTCCCTGAGGGCCCCGTCGTAGGTCGAGAGCACCTGCCGCAACTCGAGAAAATCCAGGAGGTTTTGCCCTCCAGGCGAGATGAGGCTCATTTCCGCTGAGATTTCTCGAGGCTAATCACATCTAACCACTGGAACTTCCAAAGGGTCCTTCACACCCTTGCTGCAACTCAAGAAGTTCCCTGATATACCCGTCTCCACTCGAAAGGAAGCACGAGAATCCCAGGAAAATCCACAGGAGCGCCGTTTCCGCCTCGTAGCTCGAGATGAGGGATCCTTTCCCCGTTTGGTCAGAAAAGAATTCCCGGCGTTCTAGTCGCATCTCAAGAGGAGGCGCTCTCCATAGGAAAGGCGAGAGGAACTCCAGGGTCGTGCCACCATTCCCAGAGTCTGCCAGATGTCTCAGTAAATACCAGAGGAACCTGTTTTCCCTGCACTGACTCGAATTTCATGCCTAGGATCGACTCACACCACGGTGGCACCTGGGACAGCCCTGTGGGAAAGCCTCGTGGGAAAGCCTCGTGGAAAATCCTCGAGGGAAAGCCACAGACCCCATGACTCACTAGAAGGGAAGCGTGACACTGCTGCTACAAAACGGGAGGAGAGCGCACGTGCATGCCCCCTCTCGAGACGAGGACTCGCTCCCCTGGGGAGACTCCAAAAGTACCCCAAAATCCATGTCACCACTAGAGAGGAAACCTCAGGTTCTGGCTCCGACTCAACACAAGGTCTTAGGACCCGGCATCGACGGGAGAGGAATCCCGAGAGGCCCCCGAGGAACTCGCATGGGGACTGGCCTTTCCTGAGGCCACCAGAGCGGGTCCCTGAGGTCCACATCGTAAGTCGAGAGCACCTGCCGCAACTCGAGAAAATCCAGCAGGTTTTGCCCTGCAGGGGAGATGAGGCCCATTTCCGCTGAGGCTTCTCGAGGCTAATCACATCTAACCACTGGAACTTCCAAAGGGTCCTTCACACCCTTGCTGCAACTCAAGAAGTTCCCCGACATACCCGACTCCACTCGAGAGGAAGCACGAGGGTCCCGCACACATCCAGGGGAGCCCCGTTTCCGCCTCCTAGCTCGAGATGAGGGATCCTTTCCCTGTTTCGTAGGGAAAGAATTCCCGGCGTTCCCGTCGCAGATCAAGAGGAGGCGCTCTCCACAGGAAAGGCGAGAGGAACTCCAGGGTCGTGCCACCATTCCAAGAGTCCCCCAGATGTGTCAGTCCATTCCAGAGGAACCTGTTTTCCCTGCACTGCCTTGACGTTCAAGCCGAGGATCGACTCCCACCACGTGTGCACGTGGGACAGCCCTGTGGGAAAGACTCGTGGGAAAGCTTCGTGGGAAAGACTCCAGGGAAAAATATAGATCCTTTGATCCACGCGGTGGACTGCGTGACACTGCTGCTACCGCTCTGGAGGAAAGCGCAAGTGCATGCCCGCATTCGAGACGAGGACTGACGCCCCTGGGGAGACTCCAGAAGCACCCCAAGATCCATGTCAGCACTGGAGAGGAATCCTCAGGTTCCTGCCCCGACTCCACACAAGGTCTTAGGCCCCGGCATCGGCGGGAGAGGAATCCCGAGAGGCCCCCGAGGAACTCGCATGGGGACTGGCCTTTCCTGAGGCCACTAGAGCGGGTCCCTGAGGTCCCCGTCATAAGTCGAGAGCATCTGCTGCAACTCGAAAAAATCCAGGAGGTTTTGCCCTCCAGGCGAGATGAGGCCCATTTCCGCTGAGGCTTCTCGACGCTAATCACATCTAACCACTGGAACTTCCAAAGGGCCCTTCACACCCTTGCTGCAACTCAAGAAGCTCCCGACATACCTGTCTCCACTCGAGAGGAAGCTTGAGGGTCCCGCACACATCCAGGGGAGCCCCGTTTCCGCCTCCTAGCTCGAGATGAGGGATCCTTTCCCTGTTTCGTAGGGAAAGAATTCCCGGCGTTCCCGTCGCATCTCAAGAGGAGGCGCTCTCCACAGGAAAGGCGAGAGGAACTCCAGGGTCGTGCCACCATTCCAAGAGTCCCCCAGATGTGTCAGTCCATTCCAGAGGAACCTGTTTTCGCTGCACTGCCTTGACGTTCAAGCCGAGGATCGGCTCCCACCACGGTGGCACGTGGGACAGCCCTGTGGGAAAGCCTCGTGGGAAAGCCTCGTGGGAAAGACTCGAGGGAAAACCATAGATCCTTTGATCTACGCGGCGGACTTCGTGACACTGTTGCTACCGCTCTGGAGGAAAGCGCAAGTGCATGCCCCCATTCGAGACGAGGACTGACTCCCCTGGCGAGACTCCAGAAGTACCCCAAGATCCATGTCAGCACTGGAGAGGAATCCTCAGGTTCCGGCCCCGACTCCACACAAGGTCTTAGGCCCCGGCATCGACGGGAGAGGAATCCCGAGAGGCCCCCGTGGAACTCGCATGGGGACTGGCCTTTCCTGAGGCGACCAGAGCGGGTCCCTGAGGGCCCCGTCGTAAGTCGAGAGCACCTGCCGCAACTCGAGAAAATCCAGGAGGTTATGCCCTCCAGGCGAGATGAGGCCCATTTCCGCTGAGGCTTCTCGAGGCTAATCACATCTAACCACTGGAACTTCCAAAGGGTCCTTCACACCCTTGCTGCAACTCAAAAAGTTCCCCGACATACCCGTCTCCACTCGAGAGGCAGAACGAGGGTCCCGCACACATCCAGGGGAGCCCCGTTTCCGCCTCCTAGCTCGAGATGAGGGATCCTTTCCCTGTTTCGTAGGGAAAGAATTCCCGGCGTTCCCGTCGCATCTCAAGAGGAGGCGCTCTCCACAGGAAAGGCGAGAGGAACTCCAGGGTCGTGCCACCATTCCAAGAGTCCCCCAGATGTGTCAGTCCATTCCAGAGGAACCTGTTTTCCCTGCACTAGCTTGACGTTCAAGCCGAGGATCGACTCCGACCACGTGTGCACGTGGGACAGCCCTGTGGGAAAGCCTCGTGGGAAAGCCTCGTGGCAAAGACTCGAGGGAAAACCATAGATACTTTGATCCCCGCGACGGAAAGCATGACTGCTGCTACCGCTCTGGAGGAAAGCTCAAGTGCATGCCCGCATTCGAGACGAGGACTGACTCCCCTGGGGAGACTCCAGAAGTACCCCAAGATCCATGTCAGCATTGGAGAGGAATCCTCAGGTTCCGGCCCCGACTCCACACAAGGTCTTAGGCCCCAGCATCGGCGGGAGAGGAATCCCGAGAGGCCCCCGAGGAACTCGCATGGGGACTGGCGTTTCCTGAGGCCACCAGAGCGGGTCCCTGAGGTCCCCGTCGTAAGTCGAGAGCACCTGCCGCAACTCGAGAAAATCCAGGAGGTTTTGCCCTTCAGGCGAGATGAGGCCCATTTCCGCTGAGGATTCTCGAGGCTAATCACATCTAACCACTGGAACTTCCAAAGGGTCCTTCACACCCTTACTGCAACTCAAGAAGTTCCCCGACATACCCGTCTCCACTCGAGAGGAAGCACGAGGGTCCCGCACACATCCAGGGGAGCCCTGTTTCCGCCTCCTAGCTCGAGATGAGGGATCCTTTCACTGTTTCGTAGTTAAAGAATTCCCGGCGTTCCCGTAGCATATCAAGAGGAGGCGCTCTCCACAGGAAAGGCGAGAGGAACTCCAGGGTCGTGCCACCATTCCAAGAGTCCCCCAGATGTGTCAGTCCATTCCAGAGGAACCTGTTTTCCCTGCACTGCCTTGTTGTTCGAGCCGAGGATTGACTCCCACCACGTGTGCACGTGGGACAGCTCAGTGGGAAAGCCTCGTGGGAAAGCCTCGTGGGAAAGACTCGAGGGAAAACCATAGATCCTTTGATCCACGCGGCGGACTGCGTGACACTGCTGCTACTGCTCTGGAGGAAAGCGCAAGTGCATGCCCGCATTCGAGACGAGGACTGACTCCCCTGGGGAGACTACAGAAGTACCCCAAGATCCATGTCAGCACTGGAGAGGAATCCTCAGGTTCCGGCCCCGACTGCACACAAGGTCATAGGCCCGGGCATCGGCGGGAGAAGAATCCCGAGAGGCCCCCGAGGAACTCGCATGGGGACTGGCCTTTCCTGAGGCCACCATAGCGGGTCCCTGAGGTCCCCGACGTAAGCCGAGAGCACCTGCCGCAACTCGAGAAAATCCAGGAGGTTTTGCCCTCCAGGCGAGATGAGGCCCATTTCCGCTGAGGCTTCTCGAGGCTAATCACATCTAACCACTGGAACCTCCTAAGGGTCCTTCACACCCTTGCTGCAACTCAAGAAGTTCCCCGACATACCCGTGTCCACTCGAGAGGAAGCACGAGGGTCCCGCACACATCCATGGGAGCCCCGTTTCCGCCTCCTAGCTTGAGATGAGTAATCCTTTCCCTGTTTCGTAGGGAAGGAATTCCCGGCGTTCCCGTCGCAGATCAAGAGGAGGCGCTCTCCACAGGAAAGGCGAGAGGAACTCCAGGGTCGTGCCACCATTCCAAGAGTCCCCCAGATGTGTCAGTCCATTCCAGAGGAACCTGTTTTCCCTGCACTGCCTTGACGTTCAAGCCGAGGATCGACTCCCACCACGTGTGCACGTGGGACACCCCTGTGGGAAAGACTCGTGGGAAAGCCTCGAGGCAAAGACACGAGGGAAAACCATAGATCCCTTGATCCACACGGCGGACTGCGTGACACTGCTGCTACAGCTCTGGAGGAAAGCGCAAGTGCATGCCCGCATTCGAGACGAGGACTGACTCCCCTGTAGAGACTCCAGCAGTACCCCAAGATCCATGTCAGCACTGGACAGGAATCCTCAGGTTCCTGCCCCGACTCCACACAAGGTCTTAGGCCCCGGCGTCGACGGGAGAGGAATCCCAAGAGGCCCCCGAGGAACTCGCATGGGGACTGGCCTTTCCAGAGGCCACCAGAGTGGGTCCCTGAGGGCCCCGTCGTAGGTCGAGAGCACCTGCCGCAACTCGAGAAAATTCAGGAGGTTTTGCCCTCCAGGCGAGATGAGGCTCATTTCCGCTGAGATTTCTCGAGGCTTATCACATCTAACCACTGGAACTTCCAAAGGGTCCTTCACACCCTTGCTGCAACTAAAGAAGTTCCCCGACATACCCGTCTCCACTCGAGAGGAAGCACGAGGGTCCCGCACACATCCAGGGGAGCCCCGTTTCCGCCTCCTAGCTCGAGATGAGGGATCCTTTCCCTGTTTCGTAGGGAAAGAATTCCCGGCGTTCCCGTCGCATCTCAAGAGGAGGCGCTCTCCACAGGAAGGGCGAGAGGAACTCCAGGGTAGTGCCACCATTCCACGAGTCCCCCAGATGTGTCAGTCCATTCCAGAGGAACCTGTTTTCCCTGCACTGCCTTGACGTTCAAGCCGAGGATCGACTCCCACCACGTGTGCACGTGGGACAGCCCTGTGGGAAAGCCTCGTGGGAAAGCCTCGTGGGAAAGACTCGAGGGAAAACCAAGATACTTTGATCTACGCGGCGGACTGCGTGACACTGCTGCTACCGCTCTGGAGGAAAGTGCAAGTGCATGCCCCCATTCGAGACGAGGACTGACTCCCCTGGCGAGACTCCAGAAGTACCCCAAGATCCATGTCAGCACTGGAGAGGAATCCTCAGGTTCCGGCCCCGACTCCACACAAGGTCTTAGGCCCCGGCATCGACGGGAGAGGAATCCCGAGAGGCCCCCGAGGAACTCGCATGGGGACTGGCCTTTCCTGAGGCCACCAGAGCGGGTCCCTGAGGGCCCCGTCGTAAGTCGAGAGCACCTGCCGCAACTCGAGAAAATCCAGAAGGTTTTGCAATGCAGGCGAGATGAGGCCCATTTCCGCTGAGGCTTCTCGAGGCTAATCACATCTAACCACTGGAACTTCCAAAGGGTCCTTCACACCCTTGCTGCAACTCAAAAAGTTCCCCGACATACCCGTCTCCACTCGAGAGGCAGAACGAGGGTCCCGCACACATCCAGGGGAGCCCCGTTTCCGCCTCCTAGCTCGAGATGAGGGATCCTTTCCCTGTTTCGTAGGGAAAGAATTCCCGGCGTTCCCGTCGCATCTCAAGAGGAGGCGCTCTCCACAGGAAAGGCGAGAGGAACTCCAGGGTCGTGCCACCATTCCAAGAGTCCCCCAGATGTGTCAGTCCATTCTAGAGGAACCTGTTTTCCCTGCACTAGCTTGACGTTCAAGCCGAGGATCGACTCCCACCACGTGTGCACGTGGGACAGCCCTGTGGGAAAGCCTCGTGGCAAAGACTCGAGGGAAAACCATAGATCCTTTGATCCCCGCGACGGAAAGCATGACTGCTGCTACCGCTCTGGAGGAAAGCTCAAGTGCATGCCCGCATTCGAGACGAGGACTGACTCCCCTGGGGAGACTCCAGAAATACCCCAAGATCCATGTCTGCATTGGAGAGGAATCCTCAGGTTCCGGCCCCGACTCCACACAAGGTCTTAGGCCCCGGCATCGGCGGGAGAGGAATCCCGAGAGGCCCCCGAGGAACTCGCATGGGGACTGGCGTTTCCTGAGGCCACCAGAGCGGGTCCCTGAGGTCCCCGTCGTAAGTCGAGAGCACCTGCCGCAACTCGAGAAAATCCAGGAGGTTTTGCCCTGCAGGCGAGATGAGGCCCATTTCCGCTGAGGATTCTCGAGGCTAATCACATCTAACCACTGGAACTTCCAAAGGGTCCTTCACACCCTTACTGCAACTCAAGAAGTTCCCCGACATACCCGTCTCCACTCGAGAGGAAGCACGAGGGTCCCGCACACATCCAGGGGAGCCCTGTTTCCGCCTCCTAGCTCGAGATGAGGGATCCTTTCACTGTTTCGTAGGGAAAGAATTCCCGGCGTTCCCGTAGCATATCAAGAGGAGGCGCTCTCCACAGGAAAGGCGAGAGGAACTCCAGGGTCGTGCCACCATTCCAAGAGTCCCCCAGATGTGTCAGTCCATTCCAGAGGAACCTGTTTTCCCTGCACTGCCTTGTTGTTCGAGCCGAGGATTGACTCCCACCACGTGTGCACGTGGGACAGCCCAGTGGGAAAGCCTCGTGAGAAAGCCTCGTGGGAAAGACTCGAGGGAAAACCGTAGATCCTTTGATCCACGCGGCGGACTGCGTGACACTGCTGCTACTGCTCTGGAGGAAAGCGCAAGTGCATGCCCGCATTCGAGACGAGGACTGACTCCCCTGGGGAGACTCCAGAAGTACCCCAAGATCCATGTCAGCACTGGAGAGGAATCCTCAGGTTCCGGCCCCGACTGCACACAAGGTCATAGGCCCGGGCATCGGCGGGAGAGGAATCCCGAGAGGCCCCCGCGGAACTCGCATGGGGACTGGCCTTTCCTGAGGCCACCATAGCGGGTCCCTGAGGTCCCCGACGTAAGCCGAGTGCACCTGCCGCAACTCGAGAAAATCCAGGAGGTTTTGCCCTCCAGGCGAGATGAGGCCCATTTCCGCTGAGGCTTCTCGAGGCTAATCACATCTAACCACTGGAACCTCCTAAGGGTCCTTCACACCCTTGCTGCAACTCAAGAAGTTCCCCGACATACCCGTGTCCACTCGAGAGGAAGCACGAGGGTCCCGCACACATCCATGGGAGCCCCGTTTCCGCCTCCTAGCTTGAGATGAGTGATCCTTTCCCTGTTTCGTAGGGAAGTAATTCCCGGCCTTCCCGTCGCAGATCAAGAGGAGGCGCTCTCCACAGGAAAGGCGAGAGGAACTCCAGGGTCGTGCCACCATTCCAAGAGTCCCCCAGATGTGTCAGTCCATTCCAGAGGAACCTGTTTTCCCTGCACTGCCTTGACGTCCAAGCCAAGGATCGACTCCCACCAAGTGTGCACGTGGGACAACCCTGTGGGAAAGACTCGTGGGAAAGCCTCGAGGCAAAGACTCGAGGGAAAACCATAGATCCTTTGATCCACACGGCGGACTGCGTGACACTGCTGCTACAGCTCTGGAGGAAAGCGCAAGTGCATGCCCGCATTCGAGACGAGGACTGACTCCCCTGTAGAGACTCCAGCAGTACCCCAAGATCCATGTCAGCACTGGAGAGGAATCCTCAGGTTCCTGCCCCGACTCCACACAAGGTCTTAGGCCCCGGCGTCGACGGGAGAGGAATCCCGAGAGGCCCCCGAGGAACTCGCATGGGGACTGGCCTTTCCAGAGGCCACCAGAGCGGGTCCCTGAGGGCCCCGTCGTAAGTTGAGAGCACCTGCCGCAACTCGAGAAAATCCAGGAGGTTTTTCCCTCCAGGCGAGATGAGGCCCATTTTGTTGAGGATTCTCGAGGCTAATCACATCTAACCACTGGAACTTACAAAGGGTCCTTCACACCCTTACTGCAACTCAAGAATTTCCCCGACATACCCGTCTCCACTCGAGAGGAAGCACGAGGGTCCCGCACACATCCAGGGGAGCCCCGTTTCCGCCTCCTAGCTCGAGATGAGGGATCCTTTCCCTGTTTCGTAGGGAAAGAATTCCCGGCATTCCCGTCGCATCTCAAGAGGAGGCGCTCTCCACAGGAAAGGCGAGAGGAACTCCAGGGTCGTGCCACCATTCCAAGAGTCCCCCAGATGTGTCAGTCCATTCCAGAGGAACCTGTTTTCCCTGCACTGCCTTGACGTTCAAGCCGAGGATCGACTCCCACCACGTGTGCACGTGAGACAGCCCTGTGGGAAAGCCTCGTGGGAAAGCCTCGTGGGAAAGACTCGAGGGAAAACCATAGATCTTTGATCCACGCGGCGGACTGCGTGACACTCCTGCTACCGCTCTGGAGGAAAGCGCCAGTGCATGCCCACATTCGAGACGAGGACTGACTCCCCTGGGGAGTCTCCAGAAGCACCCCAAGATCCATGTCAGCACTGGAGAGGAATCCTCAGGTTCCAGCCCCGACTGCACACAAGGTCTTAGACCCCGGCATCGGCGGGTGAGGAATCCCGAGAGGCCCCCGAGGAACTCGCATGGGGACTGGCCTTTCCTGAGGCCACCAGAGCGGCTCTCTGAGGGCCCCGACGTAAGCCGAGAGCACCTGCCGCAACTCGAGAAAATCCAGGAGGTTTTGCCCTCCAGGCGAGATGAGGCCCATTTCCGCTGAGGCTTCTCGAGGCTAATCACATCTAACCACTGGAACTTCATAAGGTTCCTTCACACCCTTGCTGCAACTCAAGAAGTTCCCCGACATACCCGTGTCCACTCGAGAGGAACCACGAGGGTCCCGCACACATCCATGGGAGCCCCGTTTCCGCCTCCTAGCTTGAGATGAGTCATCCTTTCCCTGTTTCGTAGGGAAAGAATTCCCGGCCTTCCCGTCGCATCTCAAGAGGAGGCGCTCTCCACAGGAAAGGCGAGAGGAACTCCAGGGTCGTGCCACCATTCCAAGAGTCCCCCAGATGTGTCAGTCCACTCCAGAGGAACCTGTTTTCCCAGCACTGCCTTGACGTTCAAGCCGAGGATCGACTCCCACCACGTGTGCACGTGGGACAGCCCTGTGGGAAAGACTCGTGGGAAAGCCTCGTGGCAAAGACTCGAGGGAAAACCATAGATCCTTTGATCCACGGGGCAGAATGCGTGGCACTGCTGCTACCGCTCTGGAGGAAAGCGCAAGTGCATGCCCGCATTCAAGACGAGGACTGACTCCCCTGGGGAGTCTCCAGAAGTACCCCAAGATCCATGTCAGCACTGGCGAGGAATCCTCAGGTTCCGGCCCCGACTCCACACAAGGTCTTAGGCCCCGGAATCGATGGGAGAGGAATCCCGAGAGGCCCCCGAGGAACTCGCATGGGGACTGGCCTTTCCTGAGGCCACCAGAGCGGGTCCCTGAGGGCCCCGTCGTAGGGCGAGAGCACCTGCCGCAACTCGAGAAAATCCAGGAGGTTTTGCCCTCCAGGCGAGATGAGGCCCATTTCCGCTGAGATTTCTCGAGGCTAATCACATCTAACAACTGGAAATTCCAAAGGGTCATTCACACCCTTGCTGCAACTCAAAAAGTTCCCCGACATACCCGTCTCCACTCGAGAGGAAGCACGAGGGTCCCGCACACATCCAGGGGAGCCCCGTTTCCGCCTCCTAGCTCGAGATGAGGGATCCTTTCCCTGTTTCGTAGGGAAAGAATTCCCGGCGTTCCCGTCGCATCTCAAGAGGAGGCGCTCTCCACAGGAAGGGCGAGAGGAACTCCAGGGTAGTGCCACCATTCCACGAGTCCCCCAGATGTGTCAGTCCATTCCAGAGGAACCTGTTTTCCCTGCACTGCCTTGACGTTCAAGCCGAGGATCGACTCCCACCACGTGTGCACGTGGGACAGCCCTGTGGGAAAGCCTCGTGGGAAACCTCGTTGGAAAGTCTCTAGGGAAAACCAAGATACTTTGATCTACGCGGCGGAAAACATGACTGCTGCTACCGCTCTGGAGGAAAGCTCAAGTGCATGCCCGCATTCGAGACGAGGACTGACTCCCCTGGGGAGACTCCAGAAGTACCCCAAGATCCATGTCTGCAATGGAGAGGAATACTCAGGTTCCGGCCCCGACTCCACACAAGGTCTTAGGCCCCGGCATCGGCGGGAGAGGAATCCCGAGAGGCCCCCGAGGAACTCGCATGGGGACTGGCGTTTCCTGAGGCCACCAGAGCGGGTCCCTGAGGTCCCCGTCGTAAGTCGAGAGCACCTGCCGCAACTCGAGAAAATCCAGGAGGTTTTGCCCTGCAGGCGAGATGAGGCCCATTTCCGCTGAGGATTCTCGAGGCTAATCACATCTAACCACTGGAACTTCCAAAGGGTCCTTCACACCCTTACTGCAACTCAAGAAGTTCCCCGACATACCCGTCTCCACTCGAGAGGAAGCACGAGGGTCCCGCACACATCCAGGGGAGCCCTGTTTCCGCCTCCTAGCTCGAGATGAGGGATCCTTTCACTGTTTCGTAGGGAAAGAATTCCCGGCGTTCCCGTAGCATATCAAGAGGAGGCGCTCTCCACAGGAAAGGCGAGAGGAACTCCAGGGTCGTGCCACCATTCCAAGAGTCCCCCAGATGTGTCAGTCCATTCCAGAGGAACCTGTTTTCCCTGCACTGCCTTGTTGTTCGAGCCGAGGATTGACTCCCACCACGTGTGCACGTGGGACAGCCCAGTGGGAAAGCCTCGTGAGAAAGCCTCGTGGGAAAGACTCGAGGGAAAACCGTAGATCCTTTGATCCACGCGGCGGACTGCGTGACACTGCTGCTACTGCTCTGGAGGAAAGCGCAAGTGCATGCCCGCATTCGAGACGAGGACTGACTCCCCTGGGGAGACTCCAGAAGTACCCCAAGATCCATGTCAGCACTGGAGAGGAATCCTCAGGTTCCGGCCCCGACTGCACACAAGGTCATAGGCCCGGGCATCGGCGGGAGAGGAATCCCGAGAGGCCCCCGCGGAACTCGCATGGGGACTGGCCTTTCCTGAGGCCACCATAGCGGGTCCCTGAGGTCCCCGACGTAAGCCGAGTGCACCTGCCGCAACTCGAGAAAATCCAGGAGGTTTTGCCCTCCAGGCGAGATGAGGCCCATTTCCGCTGAGGATTCTCGAGGCTAATCACATCTAACCACTGGAACCTCCTAAGGGTCCTTCACACCCTTGCTGCAACTCAAGAAGTTCCCCGACATACCCGTGTCCACTCGAGAGGAAGCACGAGGGTCCCGCACACATCCATGGGAGCCCCGTTTCCGCCTCCTAGCTTGAGATGAGTGATCCTTTCCCTGTTTCGTAGGGAAGTAATTCCCGGCGTTCCCGTCGCAGATCAAGAGGAGGCGCTCTCCACAGGAAAGGCGAGAGGAACTCCAGGGTCGTGCCACCATTCCAAGAGTCCCCCAGATGTGTCAGTCCATTCCAGAGGAACCTGTTTTCCCTGCACTGCCTTGACGTCCAAGCCAAGGATCGACTCCCACCAAGTGTGCACGTGGGACAACCCTGTGGGAAAGACTCGTGGGAAAGCCTCGAGGCAAAGACTCGAGGGAAAACCATAGATCCTTTGATCCACACGGCGGACTGCGTGACACTGTTGCTACAGCTCTGGAGGAAAGCGCAAGTGCATGCCCGCATTCGAGACGAGGACTGACTCCCCTGTAGAGACTCCAGCAGTACCCCAAGATCCATGTCAGCACTGGAGAGGAATCCTCAGGTTCCTGCCCCGACTCCACACAAGGTCTTAGGCCCCGGCGTCGACGGGAGAGGAATCCCGAGAGGCCCCCGAGGAACTCGCATGGGGACTGGCCATTCCAGAGGCCACCAGAGCGGGTACCTGAGGGCCCCGTCGTAGGTCGAGAGCACCTGCCGCAACTCGAGAAAATCCAGGAGGTTTTGCCCTCCAGGCGAGATGAGGCTCATTTCCGCTGAGATTTCTCGAGGCTAATCACATCTAACCACTGGAACTTCCAAAGGGTCCTTCACACCCTTGCTGCAACTCAAGATGTTCCCCGACATACCGGTCTCCACTCGAGAGGCAGCACGAGGGTCCCGCACACATCCAGGGGAGCCCCGTTTCCGCCTCCTAGCTCGAGATGAGGGATCCTTTCCCTGTTTCGTAGGGAAAGAATTCCCGGCGTTCCCGTCGCATCTCAACAGGAGGCGCTCTCCACAGGAAAGGCGAGAGGAACTCCAGGGTCGAGTCACCATTCCAAGAGTCCCCCAGATGTGTCAGTCCATTCGAGAGGAACCTGTTTTCGCTGCACTGCCTTGACGTTCAAGCCGAGGATCGGCTCCCACCACGGTGGCAGGTGGGACAGCCCTGTGGGAAAGCCTCGTGGGAAACCTCGTTGGAAAGACTCGAGGCAAAACCATAGATCCTTTGATCTACGCGGCGGACTGCGTGACACTGCTGCTACCGCTCTGGAGGAAAGCGCAAGTGCATGCCCACATTTGAGACGAGGACTGACTCCCCTGGCGAGACTCCAGACGTACCCCAAGATCCATGTCAGCACTGGAGAGGAATCCTCAGGTTCCGGCCCCGACTCCACACAAGGTCTTAGGCCCCGGCATCGACGGGAGAGGAATCCCGAGAGGCCCCCGAGGAACTCGCATGGGGACTGGCCTTTCCTGAGGCCACCAGAGCGGGTCCCTGAGGGCCCCGTCGTAAGTTGAGAGCACCTGCCGCAACTCGAGAAAATCCAGGAGGTTTTGCCCTCCAGGCGAGATGAGGCTCATTTCCGCTGAGATTTCTCGAGGCTTATCACATCTAACCACTGGAACTTCCAAAGGGTCCTTCACACCCTTGCTGCAACTAAAGAAGTTCCCCGACATACCCGTCTCCACTCGAGAGGAAGCACGAGGGTCCCGCACACATCCAGGGGAGCCCCGTTTCCGCCTCCTAGCTCGAGATGAGGGATCCTTTCCCTGTTTCGTAGGGAAAGAATTCCCGGCGTTCCCGTCGCAGATCAAGAGGAGGCGCTCTCCACAGGAAGGGCAAGAGGAACTCCAGGGTAGTGCCACCATTCCACGAGTCCCCCAGATGTGTCAGTCCATTCCAGAGGAACCTGTTTTCCCTGCACTGCCTTGACGTTCAAGCCGAGGATCGAATCCCACCACGTGTGCACGTGGGACAGCCCTGTGGGAAAGCCTCGTGGGAAACCTCGTTGGAACGTCTCTAGGGAAAACCAAGATACTTTGATCTACGCGGCGGACTGCGTGACACTGCTGCTACCGCTCTGGAGGAAAGCGCAAGTGCATGCCCCCATTCGAGACGAGGACTGACTCCCCTGGCGAGACTCCAGAAGTACCCCAAGATCCATGTCAGCACTGGAGAGGAATCCTCAGGTTCCTGCCCCGACTCCACACAAGGTCTTAGGCCCCGGCATCGACGGGAGAGGAATCCCGAGAGGCCCCCGAGGAACTCGCATGGGGACTGGCCTTTCCTGAGGCCACCAGAGCGGGTCCCTGAGGGCCCCGTCGTAAGTCGAGAGCACCTGCCGCAACTCGAGAAAATCCAGAAGGTTTTGCCCTGCAGGCGAGATGAGGCCCATTTCCGCTGAGGCTTCTCGAGGCTAATCACATCTAACCACTGGAACTTCCAAAGGGTCCTTCACACCCTTGCTGCAACTCAAGAAGTTCCCCGACATACCCGTCTCCACTCGAGAGGCAGCACGAGGGTCCCGCACACTTCCAGGGGAGCCCCGTTTCCGCCTCCTAGCTCGAGATGAGGGATCCTTTCCCTGTTTCGTAGGGAAAGAATTCCCGGCGTTCCCATCGCATCTCAAGAGGAGGCGCTCTCCACAGGAAAGGCGAGAGGAACTCCAGGGTCGTGCCACCATTCCAAGAGTCCCCCAGATGTGTCAGACCATTCCAGAGGGACCTGTTTTCCCTGCACTGCCGTGAGGTTCAAGCCGAGGATCGGCTCCAACCACGTGTGCACGTGGGAAAGCCTCGTGGGAAAGTCTCGTGGGAAAGACTCGACGCAAAACAATAGATCCTTTGATCCACGCGGCGGACTGGGTGACACTGCTGCTACCGCTCTGGAGGAAAGCGCAAGTGCATGCCCGCATTCAAGACGAGGACTGACTTCCCTGGGGAGACTCCAAAAGTACCCCAAGATGCATGTCAGCACTGGAGAGGAATCCTCAGGTTCCGGCCCCGACTCCACACAAGGTCTTAGGCCCCGGCATCGACGGGAGAGGAATCCCGAGAGGCCCCCGAGGAACTCGCATGGGGACTGGCCTTTCCTGAGGCCACCAGAGCGGCTCTCTGAGGGCCCCGACGTAAGCCGAGAGCACCTGCCGCAACTCGAGAAAATCCAGGAGGTTTTGCCCTCCAGGCGAGATGAGGCCCATTTCCGCTGAGGCTTCTCGAGGCTAATCACATCTAACCACTGGAACTTCATAAGGTTCCTTCACACCCTTGCTGCAACTCAAGAAGTTCCCCGACATACCCGTGTCCACTCGAGAGGAACCACGAAGGTCCCGCACACATCCATGGGAGCCCCGTTTCCGCCTCCTAGCTTGAGATGAGTCATCCTTTCCCTGTTTCGTAGGGAAAGAATTCCCGGCCTTCCCGTCGCATCTCAAGAGGAGGCGCTCTCCACAGGAAAGGCGAGAGGAACTCCAGGGTCGTGCCACCATTCCAAGAGTCCCCCAGATGTGTCAGTCCACTCCAGAGGAACCTGTTTTCCCAGCACTGCCTTGACGTTCAAGCCGAGGATCGACTCCCACCACGTGTGCACGTGGGACAGCCCTGTGGGAAAGACTCGTGGGAAAGCCTCGTGGCAAAGACTCGAGGGAAAACCATAGATCCTTTGATCCACGCGGCAGAATGCGTGGCACTGCTGCTACCGCTCTGGAGGAAAGCGCAAGTGCATGCCCGCATTCAAGACGAGGACTGACTCCCCTGGGGAGTCTCCAGAAGTACCCCAAGATCCATGTCAGCACTGGCGAGGAATCCTCAGGTTCCGGCCCCGACTCCACACAAGGTCTTAGGCCCCGGAATCGATGGGAGAGGAATCCCGAGAGGCCCCCGAGGAACTCGCATGGGGACTGGCCTTTCCTGAGGCCACCAGAGCGGGTCCCTGAGGGCCCCGTCGTAGGGCGAGAGCACCTGCCGCAACTCGAGAAAATCCAGGAGGTTTTGCCCTCCATGCGAGATGAGGCCCATTTCCGCTGAGATTTCTCGAGGCTAATCACATCTAACAACTGGAAATTCCAAAGGGTCATTCACACCCTTGCTGCAACTCAAAAAGTTCCCCGACATACCCGTCTCCACTCGAGAGGAAGCACGAGGGTCCCGCACACATCCAGGGGAGCCCCGTTTCCGCCTCCTAGCTCGAGATGAGGGATCCTTTCCCTGTTTCGTAGGGAAAGAATTCCCGGCGTTCCCGTCGCATCTCAAGAGGAGGCGCTCTCCACAGGAAGGGCGAGAGGAACTCCAGGGTAGTGCCACCATTCCACGAGTCCCCCAGATGTGTCAGTCCATTCCAGAGGAACCTGTTTTCCCTGCACTGCCTTGACGTTCAAGCCGAGGATCGACTCCCACCACGTGTGCACGTGGGACAGCCCTGTGGGAAAGCCTCGTGGGAAACCTCGTTGGAAAGTCTCTAGGGAAAACCAAGATACTTTGATCTACGCGGCGGACTGCGTGACACTGCTGCTACCGCTCTGGAGGAAAGCGCAAGTGCATGCCCCCATTCGAGACGAGGACTGACTCCCCTGGCGAGACTCCAGAAGTACCCCAAGATCCATGTCAGCACTGGAGAGGAATCCTCAGGTTCCTGCCCCGACTCCACACAAGGTCTTAGGCCCCGGCATCGACGGGAGAGGAATCCCGAGAGGCCCCCGAGGAACTCATATGGGGACTGGCCTTTCCTGAGGCCACCAGAGCGGGTCCCTGAGGGCCCCGTCGTAAGTCGAGAGCACCTGCCGCAACTCGAGAAAATCCAGAAGGTTTTGCCCTGCAGGCGAGATGAGGCCCATTTCCGCTGAGGCTTCTCGAGGCTAATCACATCTAACCACTGGAACTTCCAAAGGGTCCTTCACACCCTTGCTGCAACTCAAAAAGTTCCCCGACATACCCGTCTCCACTCGAGAGGCAGAACGAGGGTCCCGCACACATCCAGGGGAGCCCCGTTTCCGCCTCCTAGCTCGAGATGAGGGATCCTTTCCCTGTTTCGTAGGGAAAGAATTCCCGGCGTTCCCGTCGCATCTCAAGAGGAGGCGCTCTCCACAGGAAAGGCGAGAGGAACTCCAGGGTCGTGCCACCATTCCAAGAGTCCCCCAGATGTGTCAGTCCATTCCAGAGGAACCTGTTTTCCCTGCACTGCCTTGACGTTCAAGCCGAGGATCGACTCCCACCACGTGTGCACGTGGGACAGCCCTGTGGGAAAGCCTCGTGGGAAAGCCTCGTGGCAAAGACTCGAGGGAAAACCATAGATCCTTTGATCCCCGCGACGGAAAACATGACTGCTGCTACCGCTCTGGAGGAAAGCTCAAGTGCATGCCCGCATTCGAGACGAGGACTGACTCCCCTGGGGAGACTCCAGAAGTACCCCAAGATCCATGTCTGCAATGGAGAGGAATACTCAGGTTCCGTCCCCGACTCCACACAAGGTCTTAGGCCCCGGCATCGGCGGGAGAGGAATCCCGAGAGGCCCCCGAGGAACTCGCATGGGGACTGGCGTTTCCTGAGGCCACCAGAGCGGGTCCCTGAGGTCCCCGTCGTAAGTCGAGAGCACCTGCCGCAACTCGAGAAAATCCAGGAGGTTTTGCCCTGCAGGCGAGATGAGGCCCATTTCCGCTGAGGATTCTCGAGGCTAATCACATCTAACCACTGGAACTTCCAAAGGGTCCTTCACACCCTTACTGCAACTCAAGAAGTTCCCCGACATACCCGTCTCCACTCGAGAGGAAGCACGAGGGTCCCGCACACATCCAGGGGAGCCCTGTTTCCGCCTCCTAGCTCGAGATGAGGGATCCTTTCACTGTTTCGTAGGGAAAGAATTCCCGGCGTTCCCGTAGCATATCAAGAGGAGGCGCTCTCCACAGGAAAGGCGAGAGGAACTCCAGGGTCGTGCCACCATTCCAAGAGTCCCCCAGATGTGTCAGTCCATTCCAGAGGAACCTGTTTTCCCTGCACTGCCTTGACGTTCAAGCGGAGGATCGGCTCCCACCACGTGTGCACGTGGGACAGCCCTGTGGGAAAGCCTCGTGGGAAAGCCTCGTGGCAAAGACTCGAGGGAAAACCATAGATCTTTGATCCACGCTGTGGACTGCGTGACACTCCTGCTACCGCTCTGGTGGAAAGCGCAAGTGCATGCCCACATTCGAGACGAGGACTGACTCCCCTGGGGAGTCTCCAGAAGCACCCCAAGATCCATGTCAGCACTGGAGAGGAATCCTCAGGTTCCGGCCCCGACTGCACACAAGGTCTGAGGCCCCGGCATCGGCGGGAGAGGTATCCTGAGAGGCCCCCGAGGAATTCGCGTGGGGACTGGCCTTTCCTGAGGCCACCAGAGCGGGTCCCTGAGGGCCCCGACGTAAGCCGAGAGCACCTGCCACAACTCGAGAAAATCCAGGAGGTTTTGCCCTCCAGGCGAGATGAGGCCCATTTCCGCTGAGGCTTCTCGAGGCTAATCACATCTAACCACAGGAACTTCATAAGGTTCCTTCACACCCTTGCTGCAACTCAAGAAGTTCCCCGACATACCCGTGTCCACTCGAGAGGAACCACGAGGGTCCCGCACACATCCATGGGAGCCCCGTTTCCGCCTCCTAGCTTGAGATGAGTGATCCTATCCCTGTTTCGTTGGGAAGGAATTCCCGGCGTTCCCGTCGCAGATCAAGAGGAGGCGCTCTCCACAGGAAAGGCGAGAGGAACTCCAGGGTCGTGCCACCATTCCAAGAGTCCCCCAGATGTGTCAGTCCATTCCAGAGGAACCTGTTTTCCCTGCACTGCCTTGACGTTCAAGCGGAGGATTGACTCCCACCACGTGTGCACGTGGGACAGCCCTGTGGGAAAGACTCGTGGGAAAGCCTCGTGGGAAAGACTCGAGGGAAAACCATAGATCCTTTGATCCACGCGGCAGAATGCGTGGCACTGCTGCTACCGCTCTGGAGGAAAGCGCAAGTGCATGCCCGCATTCAAGACGAGGACTGACTCCCCTGGGGAGACTCCAGAATTACCCCAAGATCCATGTCAGCACTGGCGAGGAACCCTCAGGATCCGGCCCCGACTCCACACAAGGTCTTAGGCCCCGGCAATGAAGGGAGAGGAATCCCGAGAGGCCCCCGAGGAACTCGCATGGGGACTGGCCTTTCCTGAGGCCACCAGAGCGGGTCCCTGAGGGCCCCGTCGTAGGTCGAGAGCACGTGCCGCAGCTCGAGAAAATCCAGGAGGTTTTGCCCTCCAGGCGAGATGAGGCTCATTTCCGCTGAGATTTCTCGAGGCTAATCACATCTAACCACTGGAACTTCCAAAGGGTCCTTCACACTCTTGCTGCAACTCAAGAAGTTCCCCGACATACCCGTCTCCACTCGAGAGGAAGCACGAGGGTCCCGCACACATCCAGGGGAGCCCCGTTTCCGCCTCCTAGCTCGAGATGAGGGATCCTTTACCTGTTTCGTAGGGAAAGAATTCCCGGCGTTCCCATCGCATCTCAAGAGGAGGCGCTCTCCACAGGAAAGGCGAGAGGAACTCCAGGGTCGTGCCACCATTCCAAGAGTCCCCCAGATGTGTCAGTCCATTCCAGAGGAACCTGTTTTCGCTGCACTGTCTTGACGTTGAAGCCGAGGATCGGCTCCCACCACGGTGGCATGTGGGACAGCCCTGTGGGAAAGCCTCGTGGGAAAGCCTTGTGGGAAAGACTCGAGGGAAAAACATAGATCCTTTGATCTACGCGGCGGACTGCGTGACACTGCTGCTACCGCTCTGGAGGAAAGCGCAAGTGCATGCCCCCATTCGAGACGAGGACTGACTCCCCTGGCGAGACTCCAGAAGTACCCCAAGATCCATGTCAGCACTGGAGAGGAATCCTCAGGTTCTGGCCCCGACTCCACACAAGGTCTTAGGCCCCAGCATCGACGGGAGAGGAATCCCGAGAGGCCCCCGAGGAACTCGCATGGGGACTGGCCTTTCCTGAGGCCACCAGAGCGGGTCCCTGAGGGCCCCGTCGTAAGTCGAGAGCACCTGCCGCAACTCGAGAAAATCCAGGAGGTTTTGCCCTGCAGGCGAGATGAGGCCCATTTCCGCTGAGGCTTCTCGAGGCTAATCACATCTAACCACTGGAACTTCCAAAGGGTCCTTCACACCCTTGCTGCAACTCAAGAAGTTCCCCGACATACACGTCTCCACTCGAGAGGAAGCACGAGGGTCCCGCACACATCCAGGGGAGCCCCGTTTCCGCCTCCTAGCTCGAGATGAGGGATCGTTTCACTGTTTCGTAGGGAAAGAATTCCCGGCATTCCCGTCGCATCTCAAGAGGAGGCGCTCTCCACCGGAAAGGCGAGAGGAACTCCAGGGTCGTGCTACCATTCCAAGAGTCCCCCAGATGTGTCAGTCCATTCGAGAGGAACCTGTTTTCCCTGCACTGCCTTGACGTTCAAGCCGAGGATCGACTCCCACCACGTGTGCACGTGGGACAGCCCTGTGGGAAAGACTCGTGGGAAAGCCTCGTGGGAAAGACTCGAGGGAAAACCATAGATCCTTTGATCCACGCGGCAGAATGCGTGGCACTGCTGCTACCGCTCTGGAGGAAAGCGCAAGTGCATGCCCGCATTCAAGACGAGGACTGACTCCCCTGGGGAGACTCCAGAATTACCCCAAGATCCATGTCAGCACTGGCGAGGAATCCTCAGGATCCGGCCCCGACTCCACACAAGGTCTTAGGCCCCGGCATCGATGGGAGAGGAATCCCGAGAGGCCCCCGAGGAACTCGCATGGGGACTGGCCTTTCCTGAGGCCACCAGAGCGGGTCCCTGAGGGCCCCGTCGTAAGTCGAGAGCACCTGCCGCAACTCGAGAAAATCCAGGAGGTTTTGCCCTCCAGGCGAGATGAGGCCCATTTCCGCTGAGGCTTCTCGAGGCTAATCACATCTAACCACTGGAAATTCCGAAGGGTCCTTCACACCCTTGCTGCAACTCAAGAAGTTCAACGACATACCCGTCTCCACTCGAGAGGAAGCACGAGGGTCCTGCACACATCCAGGGGAGCCCCGTTTCCGCCTCCTAGCTCGAGATGAGGGATCCTTTCCCTGTTTCGTAGGGAAAGAATTCCCGGCGTTCCCGTCACATCTCAAGAGGAGGCGCTCTCCACAGGAAAGGCGAGAGGAACTCCAGGGTCGTGCCACCATTCCAAGAGTCCCCCAGATGTGTCAGTCCATTCCAGAGGATCCTGTTTTCGCTGCACTGCCTTGACGTTCAAGCCGAGGATCGGCTCCCACCACGGTGGCACGTGGGACAGCCCTGTGGGAAAGCCTCGTGGGAAAGCCTCGTGGGAAAGACTCGAGGGAAAAACATAGATCCTTTGATCTACGCGGCGGACTTCGTGACACTGTTGCTACCGCTCTGGAGGAAAGCGCAAGGGCATGCCCCCATTCGAGACGAGGACTGACTCCCCTGGCGAGACTCCAGAAGTACCCCAAGATCCATGTCAGCACTGGAGAGGAATCCTCAGGTTCCGGCCCCGACTCCACACAAGGTCTTAGGCCCCGGCATCGACGGGAGAGGAATCCCGAGAGGCCCCCGTGGAACTCGCATGGGGACTGGCCTTTCCTGAGGCGACCAGAGCGGGTCCCTGAGGGCCCCGTCGTAAGTCGAGAGCACCTGCCGCAACTCGAGAAAATCCAGGAGGTTTTGCCCTGCAGGCGAGATGAGGCCCATTTCCGCGAGGCTTCTCGAGGCTAATCACATCTAACCACTGGAACTTCCAAAGGGTCCTTCACACCCTTGCTGCAACTCAAAAAGTTCCCCGACATACCCGTCTCCACTCGAGAGGCAGAACGAGGGTCCCGCACACATCCAGGGGAGCCCCGTTTCCGCCTCCTAGCTCGAGATGAGGGATCCTTTCCCTGTTTCGTAGGGAAAGAATTCCCGGCGTTCCCGTCGCATCTCAACAGGAGGCGCTCTCCACAGGAAAGGCGAGAGGAACTCCAGGGTCGTACCACCATTCCAAGAGTCCCCCAGATGTGTCAGTCCATTCCAGAGGAACCTGTTTTCCCTGCACTGCCTTGACGTTCAAGCCGAGGATCGACTCCCACCACGTGTGCACGTGGGACAGCCCTGTGGGAAAGCCTCGTGGGAAAGCCTCGTGGCAAAGACTCGAGGGAAAACCATAGATCCTTTGATCCCCGCGACGGAAAGCATGACTGCTGCTACCGCTCTGGAGGAAAGCTCAAGTGCATGCCCGCATTCGAGACGAGGACTGACTCCCCTGAGGACACTCCAGAATTACCCCAAGATCCATGTCAGCACTGGCGAGGAATCCTCAGGATCCGGCCCCGACTCCACACAAGGTCTTAGGCCCCGGCATCGACGGGAGAGGAATCCCGAGAGGCCCCCGAGGAACTCGCATGGGGACTGGCCTTTCCTGAGGCCACCAGAGCGGGTCCCTGAGGGCCCCGTCGTAAGTCGAGAGCACCTGCCGCAACTCGAGAAAATCCAGGAGGTTTTGCCCTCCAGGCGAGATGAGGCCCATTTCCGCTGAGGCTTCTCGAGGCTAATCACATCTAACCACTAGAACTTCCGAAGGGTCCTTCACACCCTTGCTGCAACTCAAGAAGTTCAACGACATACCCGTCTCCACTCGAGAGGAAGCACGAGGGTCCTGCACACATCCAGGGGAGCCCCGTTTCCGCCTCCTAGCTCGAGATGAGGGATCCTTTCCCTGTTTCGTAGGGAAAGAATTCCCGGCGTTCCCGTCACATCTCAAGAGGAGGTGCTCTCCACAGGAAAGGCGAGAGGAACTCCAGGGTCGTGCCACCATTCCAAGAGTCCCCCAGATGTGTCAGTCCATTCCAGAGGAACCTGTTTTCGCTGCACTGCCTTGACGTTCAAGCCGAGGATCGGCTCCCACCACGGTGGCACGTGGGACAGCCCTGTGGGAAAGCCTCGTGGGAAAGCCTCGTTGGAAAGACTCGAGGGAAAAACATAGATCCTTTGATCTACGCGGCGGACTTCGTGACACTGTTGCTACCGCTCTGGAGGAAAGCGCAAGGGCATGCCCCCATTCGAGACGAGGACTGACTCCCCTGGCGAGACTCCAGAAGTACCCCAAGATCCATGTCAGCACTGGAGAGGAATCCTCATGTTCCGGCCCCGACTCCACACAAGGTCTTAGGCCCCGGCATCGACGGGAGAGGAATCCCGAGAGGCCCCCGTGGAACTCGCATGGGGACTGGCCTTTCCTGAGGCGACCAGAGCGGGTCCCTGAGGGCCCCGTCGTAAGTCGAGAGCACCTGCCGCAACTCGAGAAAATCCAGGAGGTTTTGCCCTGCAGGCGAGATGAGGCCCATTTCCGCTGAGGCTTCTCGAGGCTAATCACATCTAACCACTGGAACTTCCAAAGGGTCCTTCACACCCTTGCTGCAACTCAAAAAGTTCCCCGACATACCCGTCTCCACTCGAGAGGCAGAACGAGGGTCCCGCACACATCCAGGGGAGCCCCGTTTCCGCCTCCTAGCTCGAGATGAGGGATCCTTTCCCTGTTTCGTAGGGAAAGAATTCCCGGCGTTCCCGTCGCATCTCAACAGGAGGCGCTCTCCACAGGAAAGGCGAGAGGAACTCCAGGGTCGTACCACCATTCCAAGAGTCCCCCAGATGTGTCAGTCCATTCCAGAGGAACCTGTTTTCCCTGCACTGCCTTGACGTTCAAGCCGAGGATCGACTCCCACCACGTGTGCACGTGGGACAGCCCTGTGGGAAAGCCTCGTGGGAAAGCCTCGTGGCAAAGACTCGATGGAAAACCATAGATCCTTTGATCCCCGCGACGGAAAGCATGACTGCTGCTACCGCTCTGGAGGAAAGCTCAAGTGCATGCCCGCATTCGAGACGAGGACTGACTCCCCTGAGGACACTCCAGAATTACCCCAAGATCCATGTCAGCACTGGCGAGGAATCCTCAGGATCCGGCCCCGACTCCACACAAGGTCTTAGGCCCCGGCATCGACGGGAGAGGAATCCCGAGAGGCCCCCGAGGAACTCGCATGGGGACTGGCCTTTCCTGAGGCCACCAGAGCGGGTCCCTGAGGGCCCCGTCGTAAGTCGAGAGCACCTGCCGCAACTCGAGAAAATCCAGGAGGTTTTGCCCTCCAGGCGAGATGAGGCCCATTTCCGCTGAGGCTTCTCGAGGCTAATCACATCTAACCACTAGAACTTCCGAAGGGTCCTTCGCACCCTTGCTGCAACTCAAGAAGTTCAACGACATACCCGTCTCCACTCGAGAGGAAGCACGAGGGTCCTGCACACATCCAGGGGAGCCCCGTTTCCGCCTCCTAGCTCGAGATGAGGGATCCTTTCCCTGTTTCGTAGGGAAAGAATTCCCGGCGTTCCCGTCACATCTCAAGAGGAGGCGCTCTCCACAGGAAAGGCGAGAGGAACTCCAGGGTCGTGCCACCATTCCAAGAGTCCCCCAGATGTGTCAGTCCATTCCAGAGGAACCTGTTTTCGCTGCACTGCCTTGACGTTCAAGCCGAGGATCGGCTCCCACCACGGTGGCACGTGGGACAGCCCTGTGGGAAAGCCTCGTGGGAAAGCCTCGTTGGAAAGACTCGAGGGAAAAACATAGATCCTTTGATCTACGCGGCGGACTTCGTGACACTGTTGCTACCGCTCTGGAGGAAAGCGCAAGGGCATGCCCCCATTCGAGACGAGGACTGACTCCCCTGGCGAGACTCCAGAAGTACCCCAAGATCCATGTCAGCACTGGAGAGGAATCCTCATGTTCCGGCCCCGACTCCACACAAGGTCTTAGGCCCCGGCATCGACGGGAGAGGAATCCCGAGAGGCCCCCGTGGAACTCGCATGGGGACTGGCCTTTCCTGAGGCGACCAGAGCGGGTCCCTGAGGGCCCCGTCGTAAGTCGAGAGCACCTGCCGCAACTCGAGAAAATCCAGGAGGTTTTGCCCTGCAGGCGAGATGAGGCCCATTTCCGCTGAGGCTTCTCGAGGCTAATCACATCTAACCACTGGAACTTCCAAAGGGTCCTTCACACCCTTGCTGCAACTCAAAAAGTTCCCCGACATACCCGTCTCCACTCGAGAGGCAGAACGAGGGTCCCGCACACATCCAGGGGAGCCCCGTTTCCGCCTCCTAGCTCGAGATGAGGGATCCTTTCCCTGTTTCGTAGGGAAAGAATTCCCGGCGTTCCCGTCGCATCTCAACAGGAGGCGCTCTCCACAGGAAAGGCGAGAGGAACTCCAGGGTCGTGCCACCATTCCAAGAGTCCCCCAGATGTGTCAGTCCATTCCAGAGGAACCTGTTTTCCCTGCACTGCCTTTACGTTCAAGCCGAGGATCGACTCCCACCACGTGTGCACGTGGGACAACCCTGTGGGAAAGACTCGTGGGAAAGCCTCGAGGCAAAGACTCGAGGGAAAACCATAGATCCTTTGATCCACACGACGGACTGCGTGACACTGCTGCTACAGCTCTGGAGGAAAGCGCAAGTGCATGCCCGCATTCGAGACGAGGACTGACTCCCCTGTAGAGCCTCCAGCAGTACCCCAAGATCCATGTCAGCACTGGAGAGGAATCCTCAGGTTCCTGCCCCGACTCCACACAAGGTCTTAGGCCCCGGCGTCGTCGGGAGAGGAATCCCGAGAGGCCCCCGAGGAACTCGCATGGGGACTGGCCTTTCCAGAGGCCACCAGATCGGGTACCTGAGGGCCCCGTCGTAGGTCGAGAGCACCTGCCGCAACTCGAGAAAATCCAGGAGGTTTTGCCCTCCAGGCGAGATGAGGCTCATTTCCGCTGAGATTTCTCGAGGCTAATCACATCTAACCACTGGAACTTCCAAAGGGTCCTTCACACCCTTGCTGCAACTCAAGAAGTTCCCCGACATACCGGTCTCCACTCGAGAGGCAGCACGAGGGTCCCGCACACATCCAGGGGAGCCCCGTTTCTGCCTCCTAGCTCGAGATGAGGGATCCTTTACCTGTTTCGTAGGGAAAGAATTCCCGGCGTTCCCGTCGCATCTCAACAGGAGGCGCTCTCCACAGGAAAGGCGAGAGGAACTCCAGGGTCGAGTCACCATTCCAAGAGTCCCCCAGATGTGTCAGTCCATTCGAGAGGAACCTGTTTTCGCTGCACTGCCTTGACGTTCAAGCCGAGGATCGGCTCCCACCACGGTGGCAGGTGGGACAGCCCTGTGGGAAAGCCTCGTGGGAAACCTCGTTGGAAAGACTCGAGGCAAAACCATAGATCCTTTGATCTACGCGGCGGACTGCGTGACACTGCTGCTACCGCTCTGGAGGAAAGCGCAAGTGCATGCCCACATTTGAGACGAGGACTGACTCCCCTGGCGAGACTCCAGACGTACCCCAAGATCCATGTCAGCACTGGAGAGGAATCCTCAGGTTCCGGCCCCGACTCCACACAAGGTCTTAGGCCCCGGCATCGACGGGAGAGGAATCCCGAGAGGCCCCCGAGGAACTCGCATGGGGACTGGCCTTTCCTGAGGCCACCAGAGCGGGTCCCTGAGGGCCCCGTCGTAAGTTGAGAGCACCTGCCGCAACTCGAGAAAATCCAGGAGGTTTTGTCCTCCAGGCGAGATGAGGCTCATTTCCGCTGAGATTTCTCGAGGCTTATCACATCTAACCACTGGAACTTCCAAAGGGTCCTTCACACCCTTGCTGCAACTAAAGAAGTTCCCCGACATACCCGTCTCCACTCGAGAGGAAGGACGAGGGTCCCGCACACATCCAGGGGAGCCCCGTTTCCGCCTCCTAGCTCGAGATGAGGGATCCTTTCCCTGTTTCGTAGGGAAAGAATTCCCGGCGTTCCCGTCGCATCTCAAGAGGAGGCGCTCTCCACAGGAAGGGCGAGAGGAACTCCAGGGTAGTGCCACCATTCCACGAGTCCCCCAGATGTGTCAGTCCATTCCAGAGGAACCTGTTTTCGCTGCACTGCCTTGACGTTCAAGCCGAGGATCGGCTCCCACCACGGTGGCACGTGGGACAGCCCTGTGGGAAAGCCTCGTGGGAAAGCCTCGTTGGAAAGACTCGAGGGAAAAACATAGATCCTTTGATCTACGCGGCGGACTTCGTGACACTGTTGCTACCGCTCTGGAGGAAAGCGCAAGGGCATGCCCCCATTCGAGACGAGGACTGACTCCCCTGGCGAGACTCCAGAAGTACCCCAAGATCCATGTCAGCACTGGAGAGGAATCCTCATGTTCCGGCCCCGACTCCACACAAGGTCTTAGGCCCCGGCATCGACGGGAGAGGAATCCCGAGAGGCCCCCGTGGAACTCGCATGGGGACTGGCCTTTCCTGAGGCGACCAGAGCGGGTCCCTGAGGGCCCCGTCGTAAGTCGAGAGCACCTGCCGCAACTCGAGAAAATCCAGGAGGTTTTGCCCTGCAGGCGAGATGAGGCCCATTTCCGCTGAGGCTTCTCGAGGCTAATCACATCTAACCACTGGAACTTCCAAAGGGTCCTTCACACCCTTGCTGCAACTCAAAAAGTTCCCCGACATACCCGTCTCCACTCGAGAGGCAGAACGAGGGTCCCGCACACATCCAGGGGAGCCCCGTTTCCGCCTCCTAGCTCGAGATGAGGGATCCTTTCCCTGTTTCGTAGGGAAAGAATTCCCGGCGTTCCCGTCGCATCTCAACAGGAGGCGCTCTCCACAGGAAAGGCGAGAGGAACTCCAGGGTCGTGCCACCATTCCAAGAGTCCCCCAGATGTGTCAGTCCATTCCAGAGGAACCTGTTTTCCCTGCACTGCCTTGACGTTCAAGCCGAGGATCGACTCCCACCACGTGTGCACGTGGGACAACCCTGTGGGAAAGACTCGTGGGAAAGCCTCGAGGCAAAGACTCGAGGGAAAACCATAGATCCTTTGATCCACACGACGGACTGCGTGACACTGCTGCTACAGCTCTGGAGGAAAGCGCAAGTGCATGCCCGCATTCGAGACGAGGACTGACTCCCCTGTAGAGCCTCCAGCAGTACCCCAAGATCCATGTCAGCACTGGAGAGGAATCCTCAGGTTCCTGCCCCGACTCCACACAAGGTCTTAGGCCCCGGCGTCGTCGGGAGAGGAATCCCGAGAGGCCCCCGAGGAACTCGCATGGGGACTGGCCTTTCCAGAGGCCACCAGATCGGGTACCTGAGGGCCCCGTCGTAGGTCGAGAGCACCTGCCGCAACTCGAGAAAATCCAGGAGGTTTTGCCCTCCAGGCGAGATGAGGCTCATTTCCGCTGAGATTTCTCGAGGCTAATCACATCTAACCACTGGAACTTCCAAAGGGTCCTTCACACCCTTGCTGCAACTCAAGAAGTTCCCCGACATACCGGTCTCCACTCGAGAGGCAGCACGAGGGTCCCGCACACATCCAGGGGAGCCCCGTTTCTGCCTCCTAGCTCGAGATGAGGGATCCTTTACCTGTTTCGTAGGGAAAGAATTCCCGGCGTTCCCGTCGCATCTCAACAGGAGGCGCTCTCCACAGGAAAGGCGAGAGGAACTCCAGGGTCGAGTCACCATTCCAAGAGTCCCCCAGATGTGTCAGTCCATTCGAGAGGAACCTGTTTTCGCTGCACTGCCTTGACGTTCAAGCCGAGGATCGGCTCCCACCACGGTGGCAGGTGGGACAGCCCTGTGGGAAAGCCTCGTGGGAAACCTCGTTGGAAAGACTCGAGGCAAAACCATAGATCCTTTGATCTACGCGGCGGACTGCGTGACACTGCTGCTACCGCTCTGGAGGAAAGCGCAAGTGCATGCCCACATTCGAGACGAGGACTGACTCCCCTGGCGAGACTCCAGACGTACCCCAAGATCCATGTCAGCACTGGAGAGGAATCCTCAGGTTCCGGCCCCGACTCCACACAAGGTCTTAGGCCCCGGCATCGACGGGAGAGGAATCCCGAGAGGCCCCCGAGGAACTCGCATGGGGACTGGCCTTTCCTGAGGCCACCAGAGCGGGTCCCTGAGGGCCCCGTCGTAAGTTGAGAGCACCTGCCGCAACTCGAGAAAATCCAGGAGGTTTTGTCCTCCAGGCGAGATGAGGCTCATTTCCGCTGAGATTTCTCGAGGCTTATCACATCTAACCACTGGAACTTCCAAAGGGTCCTTCACACCCTTGCTGCAACTAAAGAAGTTCCCCGACATACCCGTCTCCACTCGAGAGGAAGGACGAGGGTCCCGCACACATCCAGGGGAGCCCCGTTTCCGCCTCCTAGCTCGAGATGAGGGATCCTTTCCCTGTTTCGTAGGGAAAGAATTCCCGGCGTTCCCGTCGCATCTCAAGAGGAGGCGCTCTCCACAGGAAGGGCGAGAGGAACTCCAGGGTAGTGCCACCATTCCACGAGTCCCCCAGATGTGTCAGTCCATTCCAGAGGAACCTGTTTTCGCTGCACTGCCTTGACGTTCAAGCCGAGGATCGGCTCCCACCACGTGTGCACGTGGGACAGCCCTGTGGGAAAGCCTCGTGGGAAAGCCTCGTGGGAAAGCCTCGTGGCAAAGACTCGAGGGAAAACCATAGATCCTTTGATCCATGCGGCAGAATGCGTGGCACTGCTGCTACCGCTCTGGAGGAAAGCGCAAGTGCATGCCCGCATTCAAGACCAGGACTGACTCCCCTGGGGAGTCTCCAGAAGTACCCCAAGATCCATGTCAGCACTGGCGAGGAATCCTCAGGTTCCGGCCCCGACTCCACACAAGGTCTTAGGCCCCGGCATCGATGGGAGAGGAATCCCGAGAGGCCCCCGAGGAACTCGCATGGGGACTGGCCTTTCCTGAGGCCACCAGAGCGGGTCCCTGAGGGCCCCGTCGTAGGTCGAGAGCACCTGCCGCAACTCGAGAAATTCCAGGAGGTTTTGCCCTCCAGGCGAGATGAGGCCCATTTCCGCTGAGATTTCTCGAGGCTAATCACATCTAACCACTGGAACTTCCAAAGGGTCATTCACACCCTTGCTGCAACTCAAAAAGTTCCCCGACATACCCGTCTCCACTCGAGAGGAAGCACGAGGGTCCCGCACACATCCAGGGGAGCCCCGTTTCCGCCTCCTAGCTCGAGAGGAGGGATCCTTTCCCTTTTTCGTAGGGAAAGAATTCCCGGCGTTCCCGTCGCATCTCAAGAGGAGGCGCTCTCCACAGGAAAGGCGAGAGGAACTCCAGGGTCGTGCCACCATTCCAAGAGTCCCCCAGATGTGTCAGTCCATTCCAGATGAACCTGTTTTCGCTGCACTGCCTTGACGTTCAAGCCGAGTATCGGCTCCCACCACGGTGGCACGTGGGACAGCCCTCTGGGAAAGCCTCGTGGGAAAGCCTCGTGGCAAAGACTCGAGGGAAAAACATAGATCCTTTGATCTACGCGGTGGACTGCGTGACACTGCTGCTACCGCTCTGGAGGAAAGCGCAAGTGCATGCCCGCATTCGAGACGAGGACTGACTCCCCTGGGGAGACTCCAGAAGTACCCCAAGATCCATGTCAGCACTGGAGAGGAATCCTCAGGTTCTGGCCTCGACTCCACAAGAGGACTAAGGCCCCGGCATCGACAGGAGAGGAATCCCGAGAGGCCCCCGAGGAACTCGCATGGGGACTGGCCTTTCCTGAGGCCACCAGAGCGGGTCCCTGAGGGCCCCGACGTAAGCCGAGAGCACCTGCCGCAACTCGAGAAAATCCAGGAGGTTTTGCCCTCCAGGCGAGATGAGGCCCATTTCCGCTGAGGCTTCTCGAGGCTAATCACATCTTACCACTGGAACTTCCTAAGGGTCCTTCACACCCTTGCTGCAACTCAAGAAGTTCCCCGACATACCCGTGTCCACTCGAGAGGAAGCACGAGGGTCCCGCACACATCCATGGGAGCCCCGTTTCCGCCTCCTAGCTTGAGATGAGTGATCCTTTCCCTGTTTCGTAGGGAAGGAATTCCCGGCGTTCCCGTCGCAGATCAAGAGGAGGCGCTCTCCACAGGAAAGGCGAGAGGAACTCCAGGGTCTTGCCACCATTCCAAGAGTCCCCCAGATGTGTCAGTCCATTCCAGAGGAACCTGTTTTCCCTGCACTGCCTTGACGTTCAAGCCGAGGATCGACTCCCACCACCTGTGCACGTGGGACAGCCCTGTGGGAAAGACTCGTGGGAAAGCCTCGTGGGAAAGACTCGAGGGAAAACCATAGATCCTTTGATCCACGCGGCAGAATGCGTGGCACTGCTGCTACCGCTCTGGAGGAAAGCGCAAGTGCATGCCCGCATTCAAGACGAGGACTGACTCCCCTGGGGAGACTCCAGAAGTACCCCAAGATCCAAGTCAGCACTGGCGAGGAATCCTCAGGTTCCGGCCCCGACTCCACACAAGGTCTTAGACCCCGGCATCGACGGGAGAGGAATCCCGAGAGGCCCCCGAGGAACTCGCATGGGGACTGGCCTTTCCTGAGGCCACCAGAGCGGGTCCCTGAGGGCCCCGACGTAAGCCGAGAGCACCTGACGCAACTCGAGAAAATCCAGGAGGTTTTGCCCTCCAGGCGAGATGAGGCCCATTTCCGCTGAGGCTTCTCGAGACTAATCACATCTAACCACTGGAACTTCCGAAGCGTCCTTCACACCCTTGCTGCAACTCAAGAAGTTCCCCGACATACCCGTCTCCACTCGAGAGGAAGCACGAGGGTCCTGCACACATCCAGGGGAGCCCCGTTTCCGCCTCCTAGCTCGAGATGAGGGATCCTTTCCCTGTTTCGTAGGGAAAGAATTCCCGGCGTTCCCGTCACATCTCAAGAGGAGGCGCTCTCCACAGGAAAGGCGAGAGGAACTCCAGGGTCGTGACACCATTCCAAGAGTCCCCGAGATGTGTCAGTCCATTCCAGAGGAACCTGTTTTCCCTGCACTGCCTTGACGTTCGAGCCGAGGATCGACTCCCACCACGTGTGCACGTGGGACAACCCTGTGGGAAAGACTCGTGGGAAAGCCTCGAGGCAAAAACTCGAGGGAAAACCATAGATCCTTTGATCCACACGGCGGACTGCGTGACACTGCTGCTACAGCTCTGGAGGAAAGCGCAAGTGCATGCCCGCATTCGAGACGAGGACTGACTCCCCTGGGGAGACTCCAGAAGTACCGCAAGATCCATGTCAGCACTGGAGAGGAATCCTCAGGTTCCGGCCCCGACTCCACACAAGGTCTTAGGCCCCGGCATCGACGGGAGAGGAATCCCGAGAGGCCCCCGAGGAACTCGCATGGGGACTGGCCTTTCCTGAGGCCACCAGAGCGGGTCCCTGAGGGCCCCGTCGTAAGTCGAGAGCACCTGCCGCAACTCGAGAAAATCCAGGAGGTTTTGCCCTCCAGGCGAGATGAGGCCCATTTCCGCTGAGGCTTCTCGAGGCTAATCACATCTAACCACTGGAACTTCCGAAGGGTCCTTCACACCCTTGCTGCAACTCAAGAAGTTCAACGACATACCCGTCTCCACTCGAGAGGAAGCACGAGGGTCCTGCACACATCCAGGGGAGCCCCGTTTCCGCCTCCTAACTCGAGATGAGGGATCCTTTCCCTGTTTCGTAGGGAAAGAATTCCCGGCGTTCCCGTCACATCTCAAGAGGAGGCGCTCTCCACAGGAAAGGCGAGAGGAACTCCAGGGTCGTGCCACCATTCCAAGCGTCCCCCAGATGTGTCAGTCCATTCCAGAGGAACCTGTTTTCGCTGCACTGCCTTGACGTTCAAGCCGAGGATCGGCTCCCACCACGGTGGCACGTGGGACAGCCCTGTGGGAAAGCCTCGTGGGAAAGCCTCGTTGGAAAGACTCGAGGGAAAAACATAGATCCTTTGATCTACGCGGCGGACTTCGTGACACTGTTGCTACCGCTCTGGAGGAAAGCGCAAGGGCATGCCCCCATTCGAGACGAGGACTGACTCCCCTGGCGAGACTCCAGAAGTACCCCAAGATCCATGTCAGCACTGGAGAGGAATCCTCAGGTTCCGGCCCCGACTCCACACAAGGTCTTAGGCCCCGGCATCGACGGGAGAGGAATCCCGAGAGGCCCCCGTGGAACTCGCATGGGGACTGGCCTTTCCTGAGGCCACCAGAGCGGGTCCCCGAGGCTTCTCGAGGCTAATCACATTTAACCACTGGAACTTCCAAAGGGTCCTTCACACCCTTACTGCGACTCAAGAAGTTCCCCGACATACCCGTCTCCACTCGAGAGGAAGCACGAGGGTCCCGCACACATCCAGGGGAGCCCCGTTTCCGCCTCCTAGCTCGAGATGAGGGATCCTTTCACTGTTTCGTAGGGAAAGAATTCCCGGCGTTCCCGTCGCATATCAAGAGGAGGCGCTCTCCACAGGAAAGGCGAGAGGAACTCCAGGGTCGTGCCACCATTCGAAGAGTCCCCCAGAAGTGTCAGTCCATTCCAGAGGATCCTGTTTTCCCTGCACTGCCTCGACGTTCAAGCCGAGGATCGACTCCCACCATGTGTGCACGTGGGACAGCCCTGTGGGAAAGCCTCGTGGGAAAGACTCGAGGGAAAACCATAGATCCTTTGATCCACGCTGCGGACTGCGTGACACTGCTGCTACTGCTCTGGAGGAAAGCGCAAGAGCATGCCCGCATTCGAGACGAGGACTGACTCCCCTGGGGAGACTACAGAAGTACCCCAAGATCCATGTCAGCACTGGAGAGGAATCCTCAGGTTCTGGCCTCGACTCCACAAGAGTTCTAAGGCCCCGGCATCGACGGGAGAGGAATCCCGAGAGGCCCCCGAGGAACTCGCATGGGGACTGGCCTTTCCTGAGGCCACCAGAGCGGGTCCCTGAGGGCCCCGTCGTAGGTCGAGAGCACCTGCCGCAACTCGAGAAAATCCAGGAGGTTTTGTCCTCCAGGCGAGATGAGGCTCATTTCCGCTGAGATTTCTCGAGGCTAATCACATCTAACCACTGGAACTTCCAAAGGGTCCTTCACACCCTTGCTGCAACTCAAGAAGTTCCCCGACATACACGTCTCCACTCGAGAGGAAGCACGAGGGTCCCACACACATCCAGGGGAGCCCCGTTTCCGCCTCCTAGCTCGAGATGAGGGATCCATTACCTGTTTCGTAGGGAAAGAATTCCCGGCGTTCCCGTCGCATCTCAAGAGGAGGCGCTCTCCTCCAGAAAGGCGAGAGGAACTCCAGGGTCGTGCCACCATTCCAAGAGTCCCCCAGATGTGTCAGTCCATTCCAAAGGAACCTGTTTTCCCTGCACTGCCTTGACGTTCAAGCCGAGGATCGACTCCCACCACGTGTGCACGTGGGACAGCCCTGTGGGAAAGACTCGTGGGAAAGCCTCGTGGGAAAGACTCGAGGGAAAACCATAGATCCTTTGATCCACGCGGCAGAATGCGTGGCACTGCTGCTACCGCTCTGGAGGAAAGCGCAAGTGCATGCCCGCATTCAAGACGAGGACTGACTCCCCTGGGGAGACTCCAGAATTACCCCAAGATCCATGTCAGCACTGGCGAGGAATCCTCAGGATCCGGCCCCGACTCCACACAAGGTCTTAGGCCCCGGCATCGACGGGAGAGGAATCCCGAGAGGCCCCCGAGGAACTCGCATGGGGACTGGCCTTTCCTGAGGCCACCAGAGCGGGTCCCTGAGGGCCCCATCGTAAGTCGAGAGCACCTGCCGCAACTCGAGAAAATCCAGGAGGTTTTGCCCTCCAGGCGAGATGAGGCCCATTTCCGCTGAGGCTTCTCGAGGCTAATCACATCTAACCACTGGAACTTCCGAAGGGTCCTTCACACCCTTGCTGCAACTCAAGAAGTTCAACGACATACCCGTCTCCACTCGAGAGGAAGCACGAGGGTCCTGCACACATCCAGGGGAGCCCCGTTTCCGCCTCCTAGCTCGAGATGAGGGATCCTTTCCCTGTTTCGTAGGGAAAGAATTCCCGGCGTTCCCGACACATCTCAAGAGGAGGCGCTCTCCACAGGAAAGGCGAGAGGAACTCCAGGGTCGTGCCACCATTCCAAGAGTCCCCCAGATGTGTCAGTCCATTCCAGAGGAACCTGTTTTCCCTGCACTGCCTTGACGTTCAAGCCGAGGATCGACTCCCACCACGTGTGCACGTGGGACAGCCCTGTGGGAAAGCCTCGTGGGAAAGCCTCGTGGCAAAGACTCGAGGGAAAACCATAGATCCTTTGATCCCCGCGACGGAAAGCATGACTGCTGCTACCGCTCTGGAGGAAAGCTCAAGTGCATGCCCGCATTCGAGACGAGGACTGACTCCCCTGGGGAGACTCCAGAAGTACCCCAAGATCCATGTCAGCATTGGAGAGGAATCCTCAGGTTCCGGCCCCGACTCCACACAAGGTCTTAGGCCCCGGCATCGGCGGGAGAGGAATCCTGAGAGGCCCCCGAGGAACTCGCATGGGGACTGGCCTTTCCTGAGGCCACCAGCGGGTCCCTGAGGGCCCCGACGTAAGCCGAGAGCACCTGCCGCAACTCGAGAAAATCCAGGAGGTTTTGCCCTCCAGGCGAGATGAGGCCCATTTCCGCTGAGGCTTCTCGAGGCTAATCACATCTAACCACTGGAACTTCCGAAGGGTCCTTCACACCCTTGCTGCAACTCAAGAAGTTCCCCGACATACCCGTCTCCACTCGAGAGGCAGCACGAGGGTCCCGCACACATCCAGGGGAGCCCCGTTTCCGCCTCCTAGCTCGAGATGAGGGATCCTTTCCCTGTTTCGTAGGGAAAGAATTCCCGGCGTTCCCATCGCATCTCAAGAAGAGGCGCTCTCCACAGGAAAGGCGAGAGGAACTCCAGGGTCGTGCCACCATTCGAAGAGTCCCCCAGATGTGTCAGTCCATTCCAGAGGGACCTGTTTTCCCTGCAATGCCGTGACGTTCAAGCCGAGGATCGGCTCCCACCACGTGTGCACGTGGGACCGCCCTGTGGGAAAGCCTCGTGGGAAAGCCTCGTGGGAAAGACTCGAGGCAAAACAATAGATCCTTTGATCCACGCGGCGGACTGGGTGACACTGCTGCTACCTCTCTGGAGGAAAGCGCAAGTGCATACCCGCATTCGAGACGAGGACTGACTACCCTGGGGAGACTCCAAAAGTACCCCAAGATCCATGTCAGCACTGGAGAGGAATCCTCAGGTTCCGGCCTCGACTCCACACAAGGTCTAAGGCCCCGGCATCGATGGGAGAGGAATCCCGAGAGGCCCCCGAGGAACTCGCATGGGGACTGGCCTTTCCTGAGGCCACCAGCGGGTCCCTGAGGGCCCCGACGTAAGCCGAGAGCACCTGCCGCAACTCGAGAAAATCCAGGAGGTTTTGCCCTCCAGGCGAGATGAGGCCCATTTCCGCTGAGGCTTCTCGAGGCTAATCACATCTAACCACTGGAACTTCCGAAGGGTCCTTCACACCCTTGCTGCAACTCAAGAAGTTCCCCGACATACCCGTCTCCACTCGAGAGGAAGCACGAGGGTCCTGCACACATCCAGGGGAGCCCCGTTTCCGCCTCCTAGCTCGAGATGAGGGATCCTTTCCCTGTTTCGTAGGGAAAGAATTCCCGGCGTTCCCGTCACATCTCAAGAGGAGGCGCTCTCCACAGGAAAGGCGAGAGGAACTCCAGGGTCGTGACACCATTCCAAGAGTCCCCGAGATGTGTCAGTCCATTCCAGAGGAACCTGTTTTCCCTGCACTGCCTTGACGTTCGAGCCGAGGATCGACTCCCACCACGTGTACACGTGGGACAACCCTGTGGGAAAGACTCGTGGGAAAGCCTCGAGGCAAAGACTCGAGGGAAAACCATAGATCCTTTGATCCACACGGCGGACTGCGTGACACTGCTGCTACAGCTCTGGAGGAAAGCGCAAGTGCATGCCCGCATTCGAGACAAGGGCTGACTCCCCTGGGGAGACTCCAGAAGTACCGCAAGATCCATGTCAGCACTGGAGAGGAATCCTCAGGTTCCGGCCCCGACTCCACACAAGGTCTTAGGCCCCGGCATTGACGGGAGAGGAATCCCGAGAGGCCCCCGAGGAACTCGCAAGGGGACTGGCCTTTCCTGAGGCGACCAGAGCGGGTCCCTGAGGTCCCCGTCGTAAGTCGAGAGCACCTACCGCAACTCGAGAAAATCCAGGAGGTTTTGCCCTCCAGGCGAGATGAGGCCCATTTCCGCTGAGGCTTCTCGAGGCTAATCACATTTAACCACTGGAACTTCCAAAGGGTCCTTCACACCCTTACTGCAACTCAAGAAGTTCCCCGACATACCCGTCTCCACTCGAGAGGAAGCACGAGGTTCCCGCACACATCCAGGGGAGCCCCGTATCCGCCTCCTAGCTCGAGATGAGGGATCCTTTCACTGTTTCGTAGGGAAAGAATTCCCGGCGTTCCCGTCGCATATCAAGAGGAGGCGCTCTCCACAGGAAAGGCGAGAGGAACTCCAGGGTCGTGCCACCATTCGAAGAGTCCCCCAGAAGTGTCAGTCCATTCCAGAGGACCCTGTTTTCCCTGCACTGCCTCGACGTTCAAGCCGAGGATCGACTCCCACCATGTGTGCACGTGGGACAGCCCTGTGGGAAAGCCTCGTGGGAAAGACTCGAGGGAAAACCATAGATCCTTTGATCCACGCGGCGGACTGCGTGACACTGCTGCTACTGCTCTGGAGGAAAGCGCAAGAGCATGCCCGCATTCGAGACGAGGACTGACTCCCCTGGGGAGACTACAGAAGTACCCCAAGATCCATGTCAGCACTGGAGAGGAATCCTCAGGTTCTGGCCTCGACTCCACAAGAGTTCTAAGGCCCCGGCATCGACGGGAGAGGAATCCCGAGAGGCCCCCGAGGAACTCGCATGGGGACTGGCCTTTCCTGAGGCCACCATAGCGGGTCCCTGAGGGCCCCGTCGTAGGTCGAGAGCACCTGCCGTAACTCGAGAAAATCCAGGAGGTTTTGTCCTCCAGGCGAGATGAGGCTCATTTCCGCTGAGATTTCTCGAGGCTAATCACATCTAACCACTGGAACTTCCAAAGGGTCCTTCACACCCTTGCTGCAACTCAAGAAGTTCCCCGACATACACGTCTCCACTCGAGAGGAAGCACGAGGGTCCCGCACACATCCAGGGGAGCCCCGTTTCCGCCTCCTAGCTCGAGATGAGGGATCCTTTACCTGTTTCGTAGGGAAAGAATTCCCGGCGTTCCCGTCGCATCTCAAGAGGAGGCGCTCTCCACCAGAAAGGCGAGAGGAACTCCAGGGTCGTGCCACCATTCCAAGAGTCCCCCAGATGTGTCAGTCCATTCCAGAGGAACCTGTTTTCCATGCACTGCCTTGACGTTCAAGCCGAGGATCGACTCCCACCACGTGTGCACGTGGGACAGCCCTGTGGGAAAGACTCGTGGGAAAGCCTCGTGGGAAAGACTCGAGGGAAAACCATAGATCCTTTGATCCACGCGGCAGAATGCGTGGCACTGCTGCTACCGCTCTGGAGGAAAGCGCAAGTGCATGCCCGCATTCAAGACGAGGACTGACTCCCCTGGGGAGACTCCAGAATAACCCCAAGATCCATGTCAGGACTGGCGAGGAATCCTCAGGTTCCGGCCCCGACTCCACACAAGGTCTTAGGCCCCGGCATCGACGGGAGAGGAATCCCGAGAGGCCCCCGTGGAACTCGCATGGTGACTGGCCTTTCCTGAGGCGACCAGAGCGGGTCCCTGAGGGCCCCGTCGTAAGTCGAGAGCACCTGCCGCAACTCGAGAAAATCCAGGAGGTTTTGCCCTGCAGGCGAGATGAGGCCCATTTCCGCTGAGGTTTCTCGAGGCTAATCACATCTAACCACTGGAACTTCCATAGGGTCCTTCACACCCTTGCTGCAACTCAAGAAGTTCCCCGACATACCCGTCTCCACTCGAGAGGCAGAACGAGAGTCCCGCACACATCCAGGGGAGCCCCGTTTCCGCCTCCTAGCTCGAGATGACGGATCCTGTCCCTGTTTCATAGGGAAAGAATTCCCGGCGTTCCCGTCGCATCTCAAGAGGAGGCGCTCTCCACAGGAAAGGCGAGAGGAACTCCAGGGTCGTGCCACCATTCCAAGAGTCCCCCAGATGTGTCAGTCCATTCCAGAGGAACCTGTTTTCCCTGCACTGCCTTGACGTTCAAGCCGAGGATCGACTCCCACCACGTGTGCACGTGGGACAGCCCTGTGGGAAAGCCTCGTGGGAAAGCCTCGTGGCAAAGACTCGAGGGAAAACCATAGATCCTTTGATCCCCGCGACGGAAAGCATGACTGCTGCTACCGCTCTGGAGGAAAGCTCAAGTGCATGCCCGCATTCGAGACGAGGACTGACTCCCCTGGGGAGACTCCAGAAGTACCCCAAGATCCATGTCAGCATTGGAGAGGAATCCTCAGGTTCCGGCCCCGACTCCACACAAGGTCTTAGGCCCCGGCATCGGCGGGAGAGGAATCCTGAGAGGCCCCCGAGGAACTCGCATGGGGACTGGCCTTTCCTGAGGCCACCAGCGGGTCCCTGAGGGCCCCGACGTAAGCCGAGAGCACCTGCCGCAACTCGAGAAAATCCAGGAGGTTTTGCCCTCCAGGCGAGATGAGGCCCATTTCCGCTGAGGCTTCTCGAGGCTAATCACATCTAACCACTGGAACTTCCGAAGGGTCCTTCACACCCTTGCTGCAACTCAAGAAGTTCCCCGACATACCCGTCTCCACTCGAGAGGAAGCACGAGGGTCCTGCACACATCCAGGGGAGCCCCGTTTCCGCCTCCTAGCTCGAGATGAGGGATCCTTTCCCTGTTTCGTAGGGAAAGAATTCCCGGCGTTCCCGTCGCATCTCAAGAGGAGGCGCTCTCCACAGGAAAGGCGAGAGGAACTCCAGGGTCGTGACACCATTCCAAGAGTCCCCGAGATGTGTCAGTCCATTCCAGAGGAACCTGTTTTCCCTGCACTGCCTTGACGTTCGAGCCGAGGATCGACTCCCACCACGTGTGCACGTGGGACAACCCTGTGGGAAAGACTCGTGGGCAAGCCTCGAGGCAAAGACTCGAGGGAAAACCATAGATCCTTTGATCCACACGGCGGACTGCGTGACACTGCTGCTACAGCTCTGGAGGAAAGCGCAAGTGCAGGCCCGCATTCGAGACGAGGACTGACTCCCCTGGGGAGACTCCAGAAGTACCGCAAGATCCATGTCAGCACTGGAGAGGAATCCTCAGGTTCCGGCCCCGACTCCACACAAGGTCTTAGGCCCCGGCATTGACGGGAGAGGAATCCCGAGAGGCCCCCGAGGAACTCGCATGGGGACTGGCCTTTCCTGACGCCACCAGAGCGGGTCCCTGAGGTCCCCGTCGTAAGTCGAGAGCACCTACCGCAACTCGAGAAAATCCAGGAGGTTTTGCCCTCCAGGCGAGATGAGGCCCATTTCCGCTGAGGCTTCTCGAAGCTAATCACATTTAACCACTGGAACTTCCAAAGGGTCCTTCACACCCTTACTGCAACTCAAGAAGTTCCCCGACATACCCGTCTCCACTCGAGAGGAAGCACGAGGTTCCCGCACACATCCAGGGGAGCCTCGTTTCCGCCTCCTAGCTCGAGATGAGGGATCCTTTCACTGTTTCCTAGGGAAAGAATTCCCGGCGTTCCCATCGCATATCAAGAGGAGGCGCTTTCCACAGGAAAGGCGAGAGGAACTCCAGGGTCGTGCCACCATTCGAAGAGTCCCCCAGAAGTGTCAGTCCATTCCAGAGGATCCTGTTTTCCCTGCACTGCCTCGACGTTCAAGCCGAGGATCGACTCCCACCATGTGTGCACGTGGGACAGCCCTGTGGGAAAGCCTCGTGGGAAAACTCGAGGGAAAACCATAGATCCTTTGATCCACGCGGCGGACTGCGTGACACTGCTGCTACTGCTCTGGAGGAAAGCGCAAGAGCATGCCCGCATTCGAGACGAGGACTGACTCCCCTGGGGAGACTACAGAAGTACCCCAAGATCCATGTCAGCACTGGAGAGGAATCCTCAGGTTCTGGCCTCGACTCCACAAGAGTTCTAAGGCCCCGGCATCGACGGGAGAGGAATCCCGAGAGGCCCCCGAGGAACTCGCATGGGGACTGGCCTTTCCTGAGGCCACCAGAGCGGGTCCCTGAGGGCCCCGTCGTAGGTCGAGAGCACCTGCCGCAACTCGAGAAAATCCAGGAGGTTTTGTCCTCCAGGCGAGATGAGGCTCATTTCCGCTGAGATTTCTCGAGGCTAATCACATCTAACCACTGGAACTTCCAAAGGGTCCTTCACACCCTTGCTGCAACTCAAGAAGTTCCCCGACATACACGTCTCCACTCGAGAGGAAGCACGAGGGTCCCGCACACATCCAGGGGAGCCCCCTTTCCGCCTCCTAGCTCGAGATGAGGGATCCTTTACCTGTTTCGTAGGGAAAGAATTCCCGGCGTTCCCGTCGCATCTCAAGAGGAGGCGCTCTCCACCAGAAAGGCGAGAGGAACTCCAGGGTCGTGCCACCATTCCAAGAGTCCCCCAGATGTGTCAGTCCATTCCAGAGGAACCTGTTTTCCCTGCACTGCCTTGACGTTCAAGCCGAGGATCGACTCCCACCACGTGTGCACGTGGGACAGCCCTGTGGGAAAGACTCGTGGGAAAGCCTCGTGGGAAAGACTCGAGGGAAAACCATAGATCCTTTGATCCACGCGGCAGAATGCGTGGCACTCCTGCTACTGCTCTGGAGGAAAGCGCAAGTGCATGCCCGCATTCGAGACGAGGACTGACTCCCCTGGGGAGACTCCAGAAGTACCCCAAGATCCATGTCAGCACTGGAGAGGAATCCTCAGGTTCCGGCCCCGACTGCACACAAGGTCATAGGCCCGGGCATCGGCGGGAGAGGAATCCCGAGAGGCCCCCGAGGAACTCGCAAGGGGACTGGCCTTTCCTGAGGCCACCATAGCGGGTCCCTGAGGTCCCTGAGGTAAGCCGAGAGCACCTGCCGCAACTCGAGAAAATCCAGGAGGTTTTGCCCTCCAGGCGAGATGAGGCCCATTTCCGCTGAGGCTTCTCGAGGCTAATCACATCTAACCACTGGAACCTCCTAAGGGTCCTTCACACCCTTGCTGCAACTCAAGAAGTTCCCCGACATACCCGTGTCCACTCGAGAGGAAGCACGAAGGTCCCGCACACATCCATGGGAGCCCCGTTTCCGCCTCCTAGCTTGAGATGAGTGATCCTTTCCCTGTTTCGTAGGGAAGGAATTCCCGGCGTTCCCGTCGCAGATCAAGAGGAGGCGCTCTCCACAGGAAAGGCGAGAGGAACTCCAGGGTCGTGCCACCATTCCAAGAGTCCCCCAGATGTGTCAGTCCATTCCAGAGGAACCTGTTTTCCCCGCACTGCATTGACGTTCAAGCCGAGGATCGACTCCCACCAAGTGTGCACGTGGGACACCCCTGTGGGAAAGACTCGTGGGAAAGCCTCGAGGCAAAGACTCGAGGGAAAACCATAGATCCTTTGATCCACACGGCGGACTGCGTGACACTGCTGCTACAGCTCTGGAGGAAAGCGCAAGTGCATGCCCGCATTCGAGACGAGGACTGACTCCCCTGTAGAGACTCCAGCAGTACCCCAAGATCCATGTCAGCACTGGAGAGGAATCCTCAGGTTCCGGCCCCGACTCCACACAAGGTCTTAGGCCCCGGCATCGACGGGAGAGGAATCCCGAGAGGCCCCCGAGGAACTCGCATGGGGACTGGCCTTTCCAGAGGCCACCAGAGCGGGTCCCTGAGGGCCCCGTCGTAGGTCGAGAGCACCTGCCGCAACTCGAGAAAATCCAGGAGGTTTTGCCCTCCAGGCGAGATGAGGCTCATTTCCGCTGAGATTTCTCGAGGCTAATCACATCTAACCACTGGAACTTCCAAAGGGTCCTTCACACCCTTGCTGCAACTCAAGAAGTTCCCCGACATACCGGTCTCCACTCAAGAGGCAGCACGAGGGTCCCGCACACATCCAGGGGAGCCCCGTTTCCGCCTCCTAGCTCGAGATGAGGGATCCTTTCCCTGTTTCGTAGGGAAAGAATTCCCGGCGTTCCCGTCGCATCTCAACAGGAGGCGCTCTCCACAGGAAAGGCGAGAGGAACTCCAGGGTCGAGTCACCATTCCAAGAGTCCCCCAGATGTGTCAGTCCATTCGAGAGGAACCTTTTTTCGCTGCACTGTCTTGACGTTCAAGCCGAGGATCGGCTCCCACCACGGTGGCAGGTGGGACAGCCCTGTGGGAAAGCCTCGTGGGAAACCTCGTTGGAAAGACTCGAGGCAAAACCATAGATCCTTTGATCTACGCGGCGGACTGCGTGACACTGCTGCTACCGCTCTGGAGGAAAGCGCAAGTGCATGCCCACATTTGAGACGAGGACTGACTCCCCTGGCGAGACTCCAGACGTACCCCAAGATCCATGTCAGCACTGGAGAGGAATCCTCAGGTTCCGGCCCCGACTCCACACAAGGTCTTAGGCCCCGGCATCGACGGGAGAGGAATCCCGAGAGGCCCCCGAGGAACTCGCATGGGGACTGGCCTTTCCTGAGGCCACCAGAGCGGGTCCCTGAGGGCCCCGTCGTAAGTTGAGAGCACCTGCCGCAACTCGAGAAAATCCAGGAGGTTTTGCCCTCCAGGCGAGATGAGGCTCATTTCCGCTGAGATTTCTCGAGGCTTATCACATCTAACCACTGGAACTTCCAAAGGGTCCTTCACACCCTTGCTGCAACTAAAGAAGTTCCCCGACATACCCGTCTCCACTCGAGAGGAAGCACGAGGGTCCCGCACACATCCAGGGGAGCCCCGTTTCCGCCTCCTAGCTCGAGATGAGGGATCCTTTCGCTGTTTCGTAGGGAAAGAATTCCCGGCGTTCCCGTCGCATCTCAAGAGGAGGCGCTCTCCACAGGAAGGGCGAGAGGAACTCCAGGGTAGTGCCACCATTCCACGAGTCCCCCAGATGTGTCAGTCCATTCCAGAGGAACCTGTTTTCCCTGCACTGCCTTGACGTTCAAGCCGAGGATCGACTCCCACCACGTGTGCACGTGGGACAGCCCTGTGGGAAAGCCTCGTGGGAAACCTCGTTGGAAAGTCTCCAGGGAAAACCAAGATCCTTTGATCTACGCGGCGGACTTCGTGACACTGCTGCTACCGCTCTGGAGGAAAGCGCAAGTGCATGACCCCATTCGAGACGAGGACTGACTCCCCTGGCGAGACTCCAGAAGTACCCCAAGATCCATGTCAACACTGGAGAGGAATCCTCAGGTTCCTGCCCCGACTCCACACAAGGTCTTAGGCCCCGGCATCGAAGGGAGAGGAATCCCGAGAGGCCCCCGAGGAACTCGCATGGGGACTGGCCTTTCCTGAGGCCACCAGAGCGGGTCCCTGAGGGCCCCGTCGTAAGTCGAGAGCACCTGCCGCAACTCGAGAAAATCCAGGAGGTTTTGCCCTGCAGGCGAGATGAGGCCCATTTCCGCTGAGGCTTCTCGAGGCTAATCACATCTAACCACTGGAACTTCCAAAGGGTCCTTCACACCCTTGCTGCAACTCAAGAAGTTCCCCGAAATACCCGTCTCCACTCGAGAGGCAGCACGAGGGTCCCGCACACTTCCAGGGGAGCCCCGTTTCCGCCTCCTAGCTCGAGATGAGGGATCCTTTCCCTGTTTCGTAGGGAAAGAATTCCCGGCGTTCCCATCGCATCTCAAGAGGAGGCGCTCTCCACAGGAAAGGCGAGAGGAACTCCAGGGTCGTGCCACCATTCCAAGAGTCCCCCAGATGTGTCAGTCCATTCCAGAGGGACCTGTTTTCCCTGCACTGCCGTAAGGTTCAAGCCGAGGATCGGCTAAAACCACGTGTGCACGTGGGAAAGCCTCGTGGGAAAGCCTCGTGGGAAAGACTCGAGGCAAAACAATAGATCCTTTGATCCACGCGGCGGACAGGGTGACACTGCTGCTACCGCTCTGGAGGAAAGCGCAAGTGCATGCCCGCATTCAAGACGAGGACTGACTACCCTGGGGAGACTCCAGAAGTACCTCAAGATGCATGTCAGCACTGGAGAGGAATCCTCAGGTTCCGGCCCCGACTCCACACAAGGTCTAAGGCCCCGGCATCGATGGGAGAGGAATCCCGAGAGGCCCCCGAGGAACTCGCATGGGGACTGCCCTTTCCTGAGGCCACCAGCGGGTTCCTGAGGGCCCCGACGTAAGCCGAGATCACCTGCCGCAACTCGAGAAAATCCAGGAGGTTTTGCCCTCCAGGCGAGATGAGGCCCATTTCCGCTGAGGCTTCTCGAGGCTAATCACATCTAACCACTGGAACTTCCGAAGGGTCCTTCACACCCTTGCTGCAACTCAAGAAGTTCCCCGACATACCCGTCTCCACTCGAGAGGAAGCACGAGGGTCCTGCACACATCCAGGGGAGCCCCGTTTCCGCCTCCTAGCTCGAGATGAGGGATCCTTTCCCTGTTTCGTAGGGAAAGAATTCCCGGCGTTCCCGTCGCATATCAAGAGGAGGCGCTCTCCACAGGAAAGGCGAGAGGAACTCCAGGGTCGTGACACCATTCCAAGAGTCCCCGAGATGTGTCAGTCCATTCCAGAGGAACCTGTTTTCCCTGCACTGCCTTGACGTTCGAGCCGAGGATCGACTCCCACCACGTGTGCACGTGGGACAACCCTGTGGGAAAGACTCGTGGGCAAGCCTCGAGGCAAAGACTCGAGGGAAAACCATAGATCCTTTGATCCACACGGCGGACTGCGTGACACTGCTGCTACAGCTCTGGAGGAAAGCGCAAGTGCATGCCCGCATTCGAGACGAGGACTGACTCCCATGGGGAGACTCCAGAAGTACCGCAAGATCCATGTCAGCACTGGAGAGGAATCCTCAGGTTCCGGCCCCGACTCCACACAAGGTCTTAGGCCCCGGCATCGACGGGAGAGGAATCCCGAGAGGCCCCCGAGGAACTCGCATGGGGACTGGCCTTTCCTGACGCCACCAGAGCGGGTCCCTGAGGTCCCCGTCGTAAGTCGAGAGCACCTACCGCAACTCGAGAAAATCCAGGAGGTTTTGCCCTCCAGGCGAGATGAGGCCCATTTCCGCTGAGGCTTCTCGAGGCTAATCACATTTAACCACTGGAACTTCCAAAGGGTCCTTCACACCCTTACTGCAACTCAAGAACTTCCCCGAAATACCCGTCTCCACTCGAGAGGAAGCACGAGGGTCCCGCACACATCCAGGGGAGCCCCGTTTCCGCCTCCTAGCTCGAGATGAGGGATCCTTTCACTGTTTCGTAGGGAAAGAATTCCCAGCGTTCCCGTCGCATATCAAGAGGAGGCGCTCTCCACAGGAAAGGCGAGAGGAACTCCAGGGTCGTGCCACCATTCGAAGAGTCCCCCAGAAGTGTCAGTCCATTCCAGAGGAACCTGTTTTCCCTGCACTGCCTCGACGTTCAAGCCGAGGATCGACTCCCACCATGTGTGCACGTGGGACAGCCCTGTGGGAAAGCCTCGTGGGAAAGACTCGAGGGAAAACCATAGATCCTTTGATCCACGCGGCGGACTGCGTGACACTGCTGCTACCGCTCTGGAGGAAAGCGCAAGTGCATGCCCACATTTGAGACGAGGACTGACTCCCCTGGCGAGACTCCAGACGTACCCCAAGATCCATGTCAGCACTGGAGAGGAATCCTCAGGTTCCGGCCCCGACTCCACACAAGGTCTTAGGCCCCGGCATCGACGGGAGAGGAATCCCGAGAGGCCCCCGAGGAACTCGCATGGGGACTGGCCTTTCCTGAGGCCACCAGAGCGGGTCCCTGAGAGCCCCGTCGTAAGTTGAGAGCACCTGCCGCAACTCGAGAAAATCCAGGAGGTTTTGCCCTCCAGGCGAGATGAGGCTCATTTCCGCTGAGATTTCTCGAGGCTTATCACATCTAACCACTGGAACTTCCAAAGGGTCCTTCACACCCTTGCTGCAACTAAAGAAGTTCCCCGACATACCCGTCTCCACTCGAGAGGAAGCACGAGGGTCCCGCACACATCCAGGGGAGCCCCGTTTCCGCCTCCTAGCTCGAGATGAGGGATCCTTTCGCTGTTTCGTAGGGAAAGAATTCCCGGCGTTCCCGTCGCATCTCAAGAGGAGGCGCTCTCCACAGGAAGGGCGAGAGGAACTCCAGGGTAGTGCCACCATTCCACGAGTCCCCCAGATGTGTCAGTCCATTCCAGAGGAACCTGTTTTCCCTGCACTGCCTTGACGTTCAAGCCGAGGATCGACTCCCACCACGTGTGCACGTGGGACAGCCCTGTGGGAAAGCCTCGTGGGAAACCTCGTTGGAAAGTCTCTAGGGAAAACCAAGATCCTTTGATCTACGCGGCGGACTTCGTGACACTGCTGCTACCGCTCTGGAGGAAAGCGCAAGTGCATGCCCCCATTCGAGACGAGGACTGACTCCCCTGGCGAGACTCCAGAAGTACCCCAAGATCCATGTCAACACTGGAGAGGAATCCTCAGGTTCCTGCCCCGACTCCACACAAGGTCTTAGGCCCCGGCATCGAAGGGAGAGGAATCCCGAGAGGCCCCCGAGGAACTCGCATGGGGACTGGCCTTTCCTGAGGCCACCAGAGCGGGTCCCTGAGGGCCCCGTCGTAAGTCGAGAGCACCTGCCGCAACTCGAGAAAATCCAGGAGGTTTTGCCCTGCAGGCGAGATGAGGCCCATTTCCGCTGAGGCTTCTCGAGGCTAATCACATCTAACCACTGGAACTTCCAAAGGGTCCTTCACACCCTTGCTGCAACTCAAGAAGTTCCCCGAAATACCCGTCTCCACTCGAGAGGCAGCACGAGGGTCCCGCACACTTCCAGGGGAGCCCCGTTTCCGCCTCCTAGCTCGAGATGAGGGATCCTTTCCCTGTTTCGTAGGGAAAGAATTCCCGGCGTTCCCATCGCATCTCAAGAGGAGGCGCTCTCCACAGGAAAGGCGAGAGGAACTCCAGGGTCGTGCCACCATTCCAAGAGTCCCCCAGATGTGTCAGTCCATTCCAGAGGGACCTGTTTTCCCTGCACTGCCGTAAGGTTCAAGCCGAGGATCGGCTAAAACCACGTGTGCACGTGGGAAAGCCTCGTGGGAAAGCCTCGTGGGAAAGACTCGAGGCAAAACAATAGATCCTTTGATCCACGCGGCGGACAGGGTGACACTGCTGCTACCGCTCTGGAGGAAAGCGCAAGTGCATGCCCGCATTCAAGACGAGGACTGACTACCCTGGGGAGACTCCAGAAGTACCCCAAGATGCATGTCAGCACTGGAGAGGAATCCTCAGGTTCCGGCCCCGACTCCACACAAGGTCTAAGGCCCCGGCATCGATGGGAGAGGAATCCCGAGAGGCCCCCGAGGAACTCGCATGGGGACTGGCCTTTCCTGAGGCCACCAGCGGGTTCCTGAGGGCCCCGACGTAAGCCGAGAGCACCTGCCGCAACTCGAGAAAATCCAGGAGGTTTTGCCCTCCAGGCGAGATGAGGCCCATTTCCGCTGAGGCTTCTCGAGGCTAATCACATCTAACCACTGGAACTTCCGAAGGGTCCTTCACACCCTTGCTGCAACTCAAGAAGTTCCCCGACATACCCGTCTCCACTCGAGAGGAAGCACGAGGGTCCTGCACACATCCAGGGGAGCCCCGTTTCCGCCTCCTAGCTCGAGATGAGGGATCCTTTCCCTGTTTCGTAGGGAAAGAATTCCCGGCGTTCCCGTCGCATATCAAGAGGAGGCGCTCTCCACAGGAAAGGCGAGAGGAACTCCAGGGTCGTGACACCATTCCAAGAGTCCCCGAGATGTGTCAGTCCATTCCAGAGGAACCTGTTTTCCCTGCACTGCCTTGACGTTCGAGCCGAGGATCGACTCCCACCACGTATGCACGTGGGACAACCCTGTGGGAAAGACTCGTGGGCAAGCCTCGAGGCAAAGATTCGAGGGAAAACCATAGATCCTTTGATCCACACGGCGGACTGCGTGACACTGCTGCTACAGCTCTGGAGGAAAGCGCAAGTGCATGCCCGCATTCGAGACGAGGACTGACTCCCATGGGGAGACTCCAGAAGTACCGCAAGATCCATGTCAGCACTGGAGAGGAATCCTCAGGTTCCGGCCCCGACTCCACACAAGGTCTTAGGCCCCGGCATCGACGGGAGAGGAATCCCGAGAGGCCCCCGAGGAACTCGCATGGGGACTGGCCTTTCCTGACGCCACCAGAGCGGGTCCCTGAGGTCCCCGTCGTAAGTCGAGAGCACCTACCGCAACTCGAGAAAATCCAGGAGGTTTTGCCCTCCAGGCGAGATGAGGCCCATTTCCGCTGAGGCTTCTCGAGGCTAATCACATTTAACCACTGGAACTTCCAAAGGGTCCTTCACACCCTTACTGCAACTCAAGAACTTCCCCGACATACCCGTCTCGACTCGAGAGGAAGCACGAGGGTCCCGCACACATCCAGGGGAGCCCCGTTTCCGCCTCCTAGCTCGAGATGAGGGATCCTTTCACTGTTCGTAGGGAAAGAATTCCCAGCGTTCCCGTCGCATATCAAGAGGAGGCGCTCTCCACAGGAAAGGCGAGAGGAACTCCAGGGTCGTGCCACCATTCGAAGAGTCCCCCAGACGTGTCAGTCCATTCCAGAGGAACCTGTTTTCCCTGCACTGCCTCGACGTTCAAGCCGAGGATCGACTCCCACCATGTGTGCACGTGGGACAGCCCTGTGGGAAAGCCTCGTGGGAAAGACTCGAGGGAAAACCATAGATCCTTTGATCCACGCGGCGGACTGCGTGACACTGCTGCTACCGCTCTGGAGGAAAGCGCAAGTGCATGCCCACATTTGAGACGAGGACTGACTCCCCTGGCGAGACTCCAGACGTACCCCAAGATCCATGTCAGCACTGGAGAGGAATCCTCAGGTTCCGGCCCCGACTCCACACAAGGTCTTAGGCCCCGGCATCGACGGGAGAGGAATCCCGAGAGGCCCCCGAGGAACTCGCATGGGGACTGGCCTTTCCTGAGGCCACCAGAGCGGGTCCCTGAGGGCCCCGTCGTAAGTTGAGAGCACCTGCCGCAACTCGAGAAAATCCAGGAGGTTTTGCCCTCCAGGCGAGATGAGGCTCATTTCCGCTGAGATTTCTCGAGGCTTATCACATCTAACCACTGGAACTTCCAAAGGGTCCTTCACACCCTTGCTGCAACTAAAGAAGTTCCCCGACATACCCGTCTCCACTCGAGAGGAAGCACGAGGGTCCCGCACACATCCAGGGGAGCCCCGTTTCCGCCTCCTAGCTCGAGATGAGGGATCCTTTCGCTGTTTCGTAGGGAAAGAATTCCCGGCGTTCCCGTCGCATCTCAAGAGGAGGCGCTCTCCACAGGAAGGGCGAGAGGAACTCCAGGGTAGTGCCACCATTCCACGAGTCCCCCAGATGCGTCAGTCCATTCCAGAGGAACCTGTTTTCCCTGCACTGCCTTGACGTTCAAGCCGAGGATCGACTCCCACCACGTGTGCACGTGGGACAGCCCTGTGGGAAAGCCTCGTGGGAAACCTCGTTGGAAAGGCTCTAGGGAAAACCAAGATCCTTTGATCTACGCGGCGGACTTCGTGACACTGCTGCTACCGCTCTGGAGGAAAGCGCAAGTGCATGCCCCCATTCGAGACGAGGACTGACTCCCCTGGCGAGACTCCAGAAGTACCCCAAGATCCATGTCAGCACTGGAGAGGAATCCTCAGGTTCCTGCCCCGACTCCACACAAGGTCTTAGGCCCCGGCATCGAAGGGAGAGGAATCCCGAGAGGCCCCCGAGGAACTCGCATGGGGACTGGCCTTTCCTGAGGCCACCAGAGCGGGTCCCTGAGGGCCCCGTCGTAAGTCGAGAGCACCTGCCGCAACTCGAGAAAATCCAGGAGGTTTTGCCCTGCAGGCGAGATGAGGCCCATTTCCGCTGAGGCTTCTCGAGGCTAATCACATCTAACCACTGGAACTTCCAAAGGGTCCTTCACACCCTTGCTGCAACTCAAGAAGTTCCCCGAAATACCCGTCTCCACTCGAGAGGCAGCACGAGGGTCCCGCACACTTCCAGGGGAGCCCCGTTTCCGCCTCCTAGCTCGAGATGAGGGATCCTTTCCCTGTTTCGTAGGGAAAGAATTCCCGGCGTTCCCATCGCATCTCAAGAGGAGGCGCTCTCCACAGGAAAGGCGAGAGGAACTCCAGGGTCGTGCCACCATTTGAAGAGTCCCCCAGATGTGTCAGTCCATTCCAGAGGGACCTGTTTTCCCTGCACTGCCGTAAGGTTCAAGCCGAGGATCGGCTAAAACCACGTGTGCACGTGGGAAAGCCTCGTGGGAAAGCCTCGTGGGAAAGACTCGAGGCAAAACAATAGATCCTTTGATCCACGCGGCGGACAGGGTGACACTGCTGCTACCGCTCTGGAGGAAAGCGCAAGTGCATGCCCGCATTCAAGACGAGGACTGACTACCCTGGGGAGACTCCAGAAGTACCCCAAGATGCATGTCAGCACTGGAGAGGAATCCTCAGGTTCCGGCCCCGACTCCACACAAGGTCTAAGGCCCCGGCATCGATGGGAGAGGAATCCCGAGAGGCCCCTGAGGAACTCGCATGGGGACTGGCCTTTCCTGAGGCCACCAGCGGGTTCCTGAGGGCCCCGACGTAAGCCGAGAGCACCTGCCGCAACACGAGAAAATCCAGGAGGTTTTGCCCTCCAGGCGAGATGAGGCCCATTTCCGCTGAGGCTTCTCGAGGCTAATCACATCTAACCACTGGAACTTCCGAAGGGTCCTTCACACCCTTGCTGCAACTCAAGAAGTTCCCCGACATACCCGTCTCCACTCGAGAGGAAGCACGAGGGTCCTGCACACATCCAGGGGAGCCCCGTTTCCGCCTCCTAGCTCGAGATGAGGGATCCTTTCCCTGTTTCGTACGGAAAGAATTCCCGGCGTTCCCGTCGCATATCAAGAGGAGGCGCTCTCCACAGGAAAGGCGAGAGGAACTCCAGGGTCGTGACACCATTCCAAGAGTCCCCGAGATGTGTCAGTCCATTCCAGAGGAACCTGTTTTCCCTGCACTGCCTTGACGTTCGAGCCGAGGATCGACTCCCACCACGTGTGCACGTGGGACAACCCTGTGGGAAAGACTCGTGGGCAAGCCTCGAGGCAAAGACTCGAGGGAAAACCATAGATCCTTTGATCCACACGGCGGACTGCGTGACACTGCTGCTACAGCTCTGGAGGAAAGCGCAAGTGCATGCCCGCATTCGAGACGAGGACTGACTCCCATGGGGAGACTCCAGAAGTACCGCAAGATCCATGTCAGCACTGGAGAGGAATCCTCAGGTTCTGGCCTCGACTCCACAAGAGTTCTAAGGCCCCGGCATCGACGGGAGAGGAATCCCGAGAGGCCCCCGAGGAACTCGCATGGGGACTGGCCTTTCCTGAGGCCACCAGAGCGGGTCCCTGAGGGCCCCGTCGTAGTCGAGAGCACCTGCCGCAACTCGAGAAAATCCAGGAGGTTTTGTCCTAAAGGCGAGATGAGGCTCATTTCCGCTGAGATTTCTCGAGGCTAATCACATCTAACCACTGGAACTTCCAAAGGGTCCTTCACACCCTTGCTGCAACTCAAGAAGTTCCCCGACATACACGTCTCCACTCGAGAGGAAGCACGAGGGTCCCGCACACATCCAGGGGAGCCCCGTTTCCGCCTCCTAGCTCGAGATGAGGGATCCTTTACCTGTTTCGTAGGGAAGGAATTCCCGGCGTTCCCGTCGCAGATCAAGAGGAGGCGCTCTCCACAGGAAAGGCGAGAGGAACTCCAGGGTCGTGCCACCATTCCAAGAGTCCCCCAGATGTGTCAGTCCATTCCAGAGGAACCTGTTTTCCCTGCACTGCCTTGACGTCCAAGCCAAGGATCGACTCCCACCAAGTGTGCACGTGGGACAACCCTGTGGGAAAGACTCGTGGGAAAGCCTCGAGGCAAAGACTCGAGGGAAAACCATAGATCCTTTGATCCACACGGCGGACTGCGTGACACTGTTGCTACAGCGCTGGAGGAAAGCGCAAGTGCATGCCCGCATTCGAGACGAGGACTGACTCCCCTGTAGAGACTCCAGCAGTACCCCAAGATCCATGTCAGCACTGGAGAGGAATCCTCAGGTTCCTGCCCCGACTCCACACAAGGTCTTAGACCCCGGCGTCGACGGGAGAGGAATCCCGAGAGGCCCCCGAGGAACTCGCATGGGGACTGGCCTTTCCAGAGGCCACCAGAACGGGTCCCTGAGGGCCCCGTCGTAAGTCGAGAGCACCTGCCGCAACTCGAGAAAATCCAGGATGTTTTGCCCTCCAGGCGAGATGAGGCTCATTTCCGCTGAGATTTCTCGAGGCTAATCACATCCAACCACTGGAACTTCCGAAGGGTCCTTGACACCCTTGCTGCAACTCAAGAAGTTCCCCGACATACCGGTCTCCACTCGAGAGGCAGCACGAGGGTCCCGCACACATCCAGGGGAGCCCCGTTTCCGCCTCCTAGCTCGAGATGAGGGATCCTTTCCCTGTTTCGTAGGGAAAGAATTCCCGGCGTTCCCGTCGCATTTCAACAGGAGGCGCTCTCCACAGGAAAGGCGAGAGGAACTCCAGGGTCGAGTCACCATTCCAAGAGTCCCCCAGATGTGTCAGTCCATTCGAGAGGAACCTGTTTTCGCTGCACTGCCTTGACGTTCAAGCCGAGGATCGGCTCCCACCACGGTGGCAGGTGGGACAGCCCTGTGGGAAAGCCTCGTGGGAAACCTCGTTGGAAAGACTCGAGGCAAAACCATAGATCCTTTGATCTACGCGGCGGACTGCGTGACACTGCTGCTACCGCTCTGGAGGAAAGCGCAAGTGCATGCCCACATTTGAGACGAGGACTGACTCCCCTGGCGAGACTCCAGACGTACCACAAGATCCATGTCAGCACTGGAGAGGAATCCTCAGGTTCCGGCCCCGACTCCACACAAGGTCTTAGGCCCCGGCATCGACGGGAGAGGAATCCCGAGAGGCCCCCGAGGAACTCGCATGGGGACTGGCCTTTCCTGAGGCCACCAGAGCGGGTCCCTGAGGGCCCCGTCGTAAGTTGAGAGCACCTGCCGCAACTCGAGAAAATCCAGGAGGTTTTGCCCTCCAGGCGAGATGAGGCTCATTTCCGCTGAGATTTCTCGAGGCTTATCACATCTAACCACTGGAACTTCCAAAGGGTCCTTCACACCCTTGCTGCAACTAAAGAAGTTCCCCGACATACCCGTCTCCACTCGAGAGGAAGCACGAGGGTCCCGCACACATCCAGGGGAGCCCCGTTTCCGCCTCCTAGCTCGAGATGAGGGATCCTTTCCCTGTTTCGTAGGGAAAGAATTCCCGGCGTTCCCGTCGCATCTCAAGAGGAGGCGCTCTCCACAGGAAGGGCGAGAGGAACTCCAGGGTAGTGCCACCATTCCACGAGTCCCCCAGATGTGTCAGTCCATTCCAGAGGAACCTGTTTTCGCTGCACTGCCTTGACGTTCAAGCCGAGGATCGGCTCCCACCACGTGTGCACGTGGGACAGCCCTGTGGGAAAGCCTCGTGGGAAACCTCGTTGGAAAGTCTCTAGGGAAAACCAAGATCCTTTGATCTACGCGGCGGACTGCGTGACACTGCTGCTACCGCTCTGGAGGAAAGCGCAAGTGCATGCCCCCATTCGAGACGAGGACTGACTCCCCTGGCGAGACTCCAGAAGTACCCCAAGATCCATGTCAGCACTGGAGAGGAATCCTCAGGTTCCTGCCCCGACTCCACACAAGGTTTTAGGCCCCAGCATCGACGGGAGAGGAATCCCGAGAGGCCCCCGAGGAACTCGCATGGGGACTGGCCTTTCCTGAGGCCACCAGAGCGGGTCCCTGAGGGCCCCGTCGTAAGTCGAGAGCACCTGCCGCAACTCGAGAAAATCCAGGAGGTTTTGCCCTGCAGGCGAGATGAGGCCCATTTCCGCTGAGGCTTCTCGAGGCTAATCACATCTAACCACTGGAACTTCCAAAGGGTCCTTCACACCCTTGCTGCAACTCAAGAAGTTCCCCGACATACCCGTCTCCACTCGAGAGGCAGCACGAGGGTCCCGCACACTTCCAGGGGAGCCCCGTTTCCGCCTCCTAGCTCGAGATGAGGTATCCTTTCCCTGTTTCGTAGGGAAAGAATTCCCGGCGTTCTCGTAGCATATCAAGAGGAGGCGCTCTCCACAGGAAAGGCAGAGGAACTCCAGGGTGGTGCCACCATTCCAAGAGTCCCCCAGATGTGTCAGACCATTCCAGAGGGACCTGTTTTCCCTGCACTGCCGTGAGGTTCAAGCCGAGGATCGGCTCCAACCACGTGTGCACGTGGGAAAGCCTTGTGGGAAAGCCTCGTGGGAAAGACTCGAGGCAAAACAATAGATCCTTTGATCCACGCGGCGGACTGGGTGACACTGCTGCTACCGCTCTGGAGGAAAGCGCAAGTGCATGCCCGCATTCAAGACGAGGATTGACTCCCCTGGGGAGACTCCAAAAGTACCCCAAGATGCATGTCAGCACTGGAGAGGAATCCTCAGGTTCCGGCCCCGACTCCACACAAGGTCTTAGGCCCCGGCATCGACGGGAGAGGAATCCCGAGAGGCCCCCGAGGAACTCGCATGGGGACTGGCCTTTCCTGAGGCCACCAGAGCGGGTCCCTGAGGTCCCCGTTGTAAGTCGAGAGCACCTACCTCAACTCGAGAAAATCCAGGAGGTTTTGCCCTCCAGGCAAGATGAGGCCCATTTCCGCTGATGCTTCTCGAGGCTAATCACATCTAACCACTGGAACTTACAAAGGGTCCTTCACACCCTTACTGCAACTCAAGAATTTCCCCGACATACCCGTCTCCACTCGAGAGGAAGCACGAGGGTCCCGCACACATCCAGGGGAGCCCCGTTTCCGCCTCCTAGCTCGAGATGAGGGATCCTTTCCCTGTTTCATAGGGAAAGAATTCCCGGCGTTCCCGTCGCATCTCAAGAGGAGGCGCTCTCCACAGGAAAGGCGAGAGGAACTCCAGGGTCGTGCCACCATTCCAAGAGTCCCCCAGATGTGTCAGTCCATTCCAGAGGAACCTGTTTTCCCTGCACTGCCTTGACGTTCAAGCCGAGGATCGACTCCCACCACGTGTGCACGTGAGACAGCCCTGTGGGAAAGCCTCGTGGGAAAGCCTCGTGGGAAAGACTCGAGGGAAAACCATAGATCTTTGATCCACGAGGCGGACTGCGTGACACTCCTGCTACCGCTCTGGAGGAAAGCGCCAGTGCATGCCCACATTGGAGACGAGGACTGACTCCCCTGGGGAGTCTCCAGAAGCACCCCAAGATCCATGTCAGCACTGGAGAGGAATCCTCAGGTTCCAGCCCCGACTGCACACAAGGTCTTAGACCCCGGCATCGGCGGGTGAGGAATCCCGAGAGGCCCCCGAGGAACTCGCATGGGGACTGGCCTTTCCTGAGGCCACCAGAGCGGGTCTCTGAGGGCCCCGACGTAAGCCGAGAGCACCTGCCGCAACTCGAGTAAACCCAGGAGGTTTTGCCCTCCAGGGGAGATGAGGCCCATTTCCGCTGAGGCTTCTCGAGGCTAATCACATCTAACCACTGGAACTTCCTAAGGGTCCTTCACACCCTTGCTGCAACTCAAGAAGTTCCCCGACATACCCGTGTCCACTCGAGAGGAACCACGAGGGTCCCGCACACATCCATGGGAGCCCCGTTTCCGCCTCCTAGCTTGAGATGAGTCATCCTTTCCCTGTTTCGTAGGGAAAGAATTCCCGGCCTTCCCGTCGCATGTCAAGAGGAGGCGCTCTCCACAGGAAAGGCGAGAGGAACTCCAGGGTCGTGCCACCATTCCAATAGTCCCCCAGATGTGTCAGTCCACTCCAGAGGAACCTGTTTTCCCAGCACTGCCTTGACGTTCAAGCCGAGGATCGACTCCCACCACGTGTGCACGTGGGACAGCCCTGTGGGAAAGACTCGTGGGAAAGCCTCGTGGCAAAGACTCGAGGGAAAACCATAGATCCTTTGATCCACGCGGCCGAATGCGTGGCACTGCTGCTAACGCTCTGGAGGAAAGCGCAAGTGCATGCCCGCATTCAAGACGAGGACTGACTCCCCTGGGGAGTCTCCAGAAGTACCCCAAGATCCATGTCAGCACTGGCGAGGAATCCTCAGGTTCCGGCCCCGACTCCACACAAGGTCTTAGGCCCCGGCATCGATGGGAGAGGAATCCCGAGAGGCCCCCGAGGAACTCGCATGGGGACTAGACTTTCCTGAGGCCACCAGAGCGGGTCCCTGAGGGCCCCGTCGTAGGTCGAGAGCACCTGCCGCAACTCGAGAAAATCCAGGAGGTTTTGCCTTCCAGGCGAGATGAGGCCCATTTCCGCTGAGATTTCTCGAGGCTAATCACATCCAACAACTGGAACTTCCAAAGGGTCATTCACACCCTTGCTGCAACTCAAAAAGTTCCCCGACATACCCGTCTCCACTCGAGAGGAAGCACTAGGGTCCCGCACACATCCAGGGGAGCCCCGTTTCCGCCTCCTAGCTCGAGATGAGGGATCCTTTCCCTGTTTCGTAGGGAAAGAATTCCCGGCGTTCCCGTCGCATCTCAAGAGGAGGCGCTCTCCACAGGAAAGGCGAGAGGAACTCCAGGGTCGTGCCACCATTCCAAGAGTCCCCCAGATGTGTCAGTCCATTCCAGATGAACCTGTTTTCGCTGCACTGCCTTGACGTTCAAGCCGAGGATCGGCTCCCACCACGGTGGCACGTGGGACAGCCCTGTGGGAAAGCCTCGTGGGAAAGCCTCGTGGGAAAGACTCGAGGGAAAAACATAGATCCTTTGATCTACGCGATGGACTGCGTGACACTGCTGCTACCGCTATGGAGGAAAGCGCAAGTGCATGCCCGCATTCGAGACGAGGACTGACTCCCCTGGGGAGACTCCAGAAGTACCCCAAGATCCATGTCAGCACTGGAGAGGAATCCTCAGGTTCTGGCCTCGACTCCACAAGAGGACTAAGGCCCCGGCATCGACAGGAGAGGAATCCCGAGAGGCCACCGAGGAACTCGCATGGGGACTGGCCTTTCGTGAGGCCACTAGAGCAGGTCCCTGAGGTCCCCGTCGTAAGTCGAGAGCACCTGCCGCAACTCGAGAAAATCCAGGAGGTTTTGACCTCCAGGCGAGATGAGGCCCATTTCCGCTGAGGCTTCTCGAGGCTAATCACATCTAACCACTGGAACTTCCAAAGGGTCATTCACACCCTTGCTGCAACTCAAGAAGTTCCCCGACATACCCGTCTCTACACGAGAGGAAGCACGAGGGTCCCACACATCCAGGGGAGCCCCGTTTCCGCCACCTAGCTCGAGATGAGGGATCCTTTCACTGTTTCGTAGGGAAAGAATTCCCGGCCTTCCCGTCGCATCTCAAGAGGAGGCGCTCTCCACAGGAAAGGCGAGAGGAACTCCAGGGTCGTGCCACAATTCCAAGAGTCCCCCAGATGTGTCAGTCCATTCCAGAGGAACCTGTTTTCCCTGCACTGCCCTGACGTTCAAGCCGAGGATCGACTCCCACCACGTGTGCACGTGGGACAGCCCTGTGGGAAAGCCTCGTGGGAAAGCCTCGTGGCAAAGACTCGAGGGAAAACCATAGATCCTTTGATCCCCGCGGCGGAAAGCGTGACACTGTTGCTACCGCTCTGGAGGAAAGCGCAAGTGCATGCCCGCATTCGGGACGAGGACTGACTCCCCTGGGGAGTCTCCAGAAGCACCCCAAGATCCATGTCAGCACTGGAGAGGAATCCTCAGGTTCCGGCCCCGACTCCACACAAGGTCTTAGGCCCTGGCATCGGCGGGAGAGGAATCCCGAGAGGCCCCCGAGGAACTCGCATGGGGACTGGCCTTTCCTGAGGCCACCAGAGCGGGTCCCTCAGGGCCCCGACGTAAGCCGAGAGCACCTGCCGCAACTCGAGAAAATCCAGGAGGTTTTGCCCTCCAGGGGAGATGAGGCCCATTTCCGCTGAGGCTTCTCGAGGCTAATCACATCTAACCACTGGAACTTCCTAAGGGTCCTTCACACCCTTGCTGCAACTCAAGAAGTTCCCCGACATACCCGTGTCCACTCGAGAGGAACCACGAGGGTCCCGCACACATCCATGGGAGCCCCGTTTCCGCCTCCTAGCTTGAGATGAGTCATCCTTTCCCTGTTTCGTAGGGAAAGAATTCCCGGCCTTCCCGTCGCATCTCAAGAGGAGGCGCTCTCCACAGGAAAGGCGAGAGGAACTCCAGGGTCGTGCCACCATTCCAAGAGTCCCCCAGATGTGTCAGTCCACTCCAGAGGAACCTGTTTTCCCAGCACTGCCTTGACGTTCAAGCCGAGGATCGACTCCCACCACGTGTGCACGTGGGACAGCCCTGTGGGAAAGACTCGTGGGAAAGCCTCGTGGCAAAGACTCGAGGGAAAACCATAGATCCTTTGATCCACGCGGCAGAATGCGTGGCACTGCTGCTACCGCTCTGGAGGAAAGCGCAAGTGCATGCCCGCATTCAAGACGAGGACTGACTCCCCTGGGGAGTCTCCAGAAGTACCCCAAGATCCATGTCAGCACTGGAGAGGAATCCTCAGGTTCCGGCCCCGACTCCACACAAGGTCTTAGGCCCCGGCATCGACGGGAGAGGAATCCCGAGAGGCCCCCGAGGAACTCGCATGGGGACTGGCCTTTCCTGAGGCCACCAGAGCGGGTCCCTGAGGGCCCCGTCGTAAGTCGAGAGCACCTGCCGCAACTCGAGAAAATCCAGGAGGTTTTGCCCTCCAGGAGAGATGAGGCTCATTTCCGCTGAGATTTCTCGAGGTTAATCACATCTAACCACTGGAACTTCCAAAGGGTCCTTCACACCCTTGCTGCAACTCAAGAAGTTCCCCGACATACCCGTCTCCACTCAAGAGGAAGCACGAGGGTCCCGCACACATCCAGGGGAGCCCTGTTTCCGCCTCTTAGCTCGAGATGAGGGATCCCTTCACTGTTTCGTAGGGAAAGAATTCCCGGCGTTCCCGTAGCATCTCAAGAGGAGGCGCTCTCCACAGGAAAGGCGAGAGGAACTCCAGGGTCGAGTCACCATTCCAAGAGTCCCCCAGATGTGTCAGTCCATTCGAGAGGAACCTGTTTTCGCTGCACTGCCTTGACGTTCAAGCCGAGGATCGGCTCCCACCACGGTGGCAGGTGGGACAGCCCTGTTGGAAAGCCTCGTGGGAAACCTCGTTGGAAAGACTCGAGGCAAAACCATAGATCCTTTGATCTACGCGGCGGACTGCGTGACACTGCTGCTACCGCTCTGGAGGAAAGCGCAAGTGCATGCCCACATTTGAGACGAGGACTGACTCCCCTGGCGAGACTCCAGACGTACCCCAAGATCCATGTCAGCACTGGAGAGGAATCCTCAGGTTCCGGCCCCGACTCCACACAAGGTGTTAGGCCCCGGCATCGACGGGAGAGGAATCCCGAGAGGCCCCCGAGGAACTCGCATGGGGACTGGCCTTTCCTGAGGCCACCATAGCGGGTCCCTGAGGTCCCCGACGTAAGCCGAGAGCACCTGCCGCAACTCGAGAAAATCCAGGAGGTTTTGCCCTCCAGGCGAGATGAGGCCCATTTCCTCTGAGGCTTCTCGAGGCTAATCACATCTAACCACTGGAACTTCCAAAGGGTCCTTCACACCCTTGCTGCAACTCAAGAAGTTCCCCGACATACCCGTGTCCACTCGAGAGGAAGCACGAGGGTCCCGCACACATCCATGGGAGCCCCGTTTCCGCCTCCTAGCTTGAGATGAGTGATCCTTTCCCTGTTTCGTAGGGAAGGAATTCCCGGCGTTCCCGTCGCAGATCAAGAGGAGGCGCTCTCCACAGGAAAGGCGAGAGGAACTCCAGGGTCGTGCCACCATTCCAAGAGTCCCCCAGATGTGTCAGTCCATTCCAGAGGAACCTGTTTTCCCTGCACTGCCTTGACGTTCAAGCCAAGGATCGACTCCCACCAAGTGTGCACGTGGGACAACCCTGTGGGAAAGACTCGTGGGAAAGCCTCGAGGCAAAGACTCGAGGGAAAACCATAGATCCTTTGATCCACACGGCGGACTGCGTGACACTGTTGCTACAGCTCTGGAGGAAAGCGCAAGTGCATGCCCGCATTCGAGACGAGGACTGACTCCCCTGTAGAGACTCCAGCAGTACCCCAAGATCCATGTCAGCACTGGAGAGGAATCCTCAGGTTCCTGCCCCGACTCCACACAAGGTTTTAGGCCCCGGCGTCGACGGGAGAGGAATCCCGAGAGGCCCCCGTGGAACTCGCATGGGGACTGGCCTTTCCTGAGGCCACCAGAGCGGGTCCTTGAGGGCCCCGTCGTAAGTTGAGAGCACCTGCCGCAACTCGAGAAAATCCAGGAGGTTTTGCCCTCCAGGCGAGATCAGGCTCATTTCCGCTGAGATTTCTCGAGGCTCATCACATCTAACCACTGGAACTTCCAAAGGGTCCTTCACACCCGTGCTGCAACTAAAGAAGTTCCCCGACATACCCGTCTCCACTCGAGAGGAAGCACGAGGGTCCCGCACACATCCAGGGGAGCCCCGTTTCCGCCTCCTAGCTCGAGATGAGGGATCCTTTCCCTGTTTCGTAGGGAAAGAATTCCCGGCGTTCCCGTCGCATCTCAAGAGGAGGCGCTCTCCACAGGAAGGGCGAGAGGAACTCCAGGGTAGTGCCACCATTCCAAGAGTCCCCCAGATGTGTCAGTCCATTCCAGAGGAACCTGTTTTCGCTGCACTGCCTTGACGTTCAAGCCGAGGATCGGCTCCCACCACGTGTGCACGTGGGACAGCCCTGTGGGAAAGCCTCGTGGGAAACCTCGTTGGAAAGTCTCTAGGGAAAACCAAGATCCTTTGATCTACGCGGCGGACTGCGTGACACTGCTGCTACCGCTCTGGAGGAAAGCGCAAGTGCATGCCCCCATTCGAGACGAGGACTGACTCCCCTGGCGAGACTCCAGAAGTACCCCAAGATCCATGTCAGCACTGGAGAGGAATCCTCAGGTTCCTGCCCCGACTCCACACAAGGTCTTAGGCCCCGGCATCGACGGGAGAGGAATCCCGAGAGGCCCCCGAGGAACTCGCATGGGGACTGGCCTTTCCTGAGGCCACCAGAGCGGGTCCCTGAGGGCCCCGTCGTTAGTCGAGAGCACCTGCCGCAACTCGAGAAAATCCAGGAGGTTTTGCCCTGCAGGCGAGATGAGGCCCATTTCCGCTGAGGCTTCTCGAGGCTAATCACATCTAACCACTGGAACTTCCAAAGGGTCCTTCACACCCTTGCTGCAACTCAAGAAGTTCCCCGACATTCCCGTCTCCACTCGAGAGGCAGCACGAGGGTCCCGCACACTTCCAGGGGAGCCCCGTTTCCGCCTCCTAGCTCGAGATGAGGTATCCTTTCCCTGTTTCGTAGGGAAAGAATTCCCGGCGTTCCCATCGCATCTCAAGAGGAGGCGCTCTCCACAGGAAAGGCGAGAGGAACTCCAGGGTCGTGCCACCATTCCAAGAGTCCCCCAGATGTGTCAGACCATTCCAGAGGGACCTGTTTTCCCTGCACTGCCGTGAGGTTCAAGCCGAGGATCGGCTCCAACCACGTGTGCACGTGGGAAAGCCTCGTGGGAAAGCCTCGTGGGAAAGACTCGAGGCAAAACAATAGATCCTTTGATCCACGCGGCGGACTGGGTGACACTGCTGCTACCGCTCTGGAGGAAAGCGCAAGTGCATGCCCGCATTCAAGACGAGGACTGACTCCCCTGGGGAGACTCCAAAAGTACCCCAAGATTCATGTCAGCACTGGAGAGGAATCCTCAGGTTCCGGCCCCGACTCCACACAAGGTCTTAGGCCCCGGCATCGACGGGAGAGGAATCCCGAGAGGCCCCCGAGGAACTCGCATGGGGACTGGCCTTTCCTGAGGCCACCAGAGCGGGTCCCTGAGGTCCCCGTTGTAAGTCGAGAGCACCTACCGCAACTCGAGAAAATCCAGGAGGTTTTGCCCTCCAGGCAAGATGAGGCCCATTTCCGCTGAGGCTTCTCGAGGCTAATCACATCTAACCACTGGAACTTACAAAGGGTCCTTCACACCCTTACTGCAACTCAAGAATTTCCCCGACATACCCGTCTCCACTCGAGAGGAAGCACGAGGGTCCCGCACACATCCAGGGGAGCCCCGTTTCCGCCTCCTAGCTCGAGATGAGGGATCCTTTCCCTGTTTCGTAGGGAAAGAATTCCCGGCGTTCCCGTCGCATCTCAAGAGGAGGCGCTCTCCACAGGAAAGGCGAGAGGAACTCCAGGGTCGTGCCACCATTCCAAGAGTCCCCCAGATGTGTCAGTCCATTCCAGAGGAACCTGTTTTCCCTGCACTGCCTTGACGTTCAAGCCGAGGATCGACTCCCACCACGTGTGCACTTGAGACAGCCCTGTGGGAAAGCCTCGTGGGAAAGCCTCGTGGGAAAGACTCGAGGGAAAACCATAGATCTTTGATCCACGCGGCGGACTGCGTGACACTCCTGCTACCGCTCTGGAGGAAAGCGCCAGTGCATGCCCACATTCGAGACGAGGACTGACTCCCCTGGGGAGTCTCCAGAAGCACCCCAAGATCCATGTCAGCACTGGAGAGGAATCCTCAGGTTCCAGCCCCGACTGCACACAAGGTCTTAGACCCCGGCATCGGCGGGTGAGGAATCCCGAGAGGCCCCCGAGGAACTCGCATGGGGACTGGCCTTTCCTGAGGCCACCAGAGCGGGTCTCTGAGGGCCCCGACGTAAGCCGAGAGCACCTGCCGCAACTCGAGTAAACCCAGGAGGTTTTGCCCTCCAGGGGAGATGAGGCCCATTTCCGCTGAGGCTTCTCGAGGCTAATCACATCTAACCACTGGAACTTCCTAAGGGTCCTTCACACCCTTGCTGCAACTCAAGAAGTTCCCCGACATACCCGTGTCCACTCGAGAGGAACCACGAGGGTCCCGCACACAACCATGGGAGCCCCGTTTCCGCCTCCTAGCTTGAGATGAGTCATCCTTTCCCTGTTTCGTAGGGAAAGAATTCCCGGCCTTCCCGTCGCATCTCAAGAGGAGGCGCTCTCCAAAGGAAAGGCGAGAGGAACTCCAGGGTCGTGCCACCATTCCAAGAGTCCCCCAGATGTGTCAGTCCACTCCAGAGGAACCTGTTTTCCCAGCACTGCCTTGACGTTCAAGCCGAGGATCGACTCCCACCACGTGTGCACGTGGGACAGCCCTGTGGGAAAGACTCGTGGGAAAGCCTCGTGGCAAAGACTCGAGGGAAAAACATAGATCCTTTGATCCACGCGGCAGAATGCGTGGCACTGCTGCTAACGCTCTGGAGGAAAGCGCAAGTGCATGCCCGCATTCAAGACGAGGACTGACTCCCCTGGGGAGTCTCCAGAAGTACCCCAAGATCCATGTCAGCACTGGCGAGGAATCCTCAGGTTCCGGCCCCGACTCCACACAAGGTCTTAGGCCCCGGCATCGATGGGAGAGGAATCCCGAGAGGCCCCCGAGGAACTCGCATGGGGACTGGCCTTTCCTGAGGCCACCAGAGCGGGTCCCTGAGGGCCCCGTCGTAGGTCGAGAGCACCTGCCGCAACTCGAGAAAATCCAGGAGGTTTTGCCCTCCAGGCGAGATGAGGCCCATTTCCGCTGAGATTTCTCGAGGCTAATCACATCTAACAACTGGAACTTCCAAAGGGTCATTCACACCCTTGCTGCAACTCAAAAAGTTCCCCGACATACCCGTCTCCACTCGAGAGGAAGCACTAGGGTCCCGCACACATCCAGGGGAGCCCCGTTTCCGCCTCCTAGCTCGAGATGAGGGATCCTTTCCCTGTTTCGTAGGGAAAGAATTCCCGGCGTTCCCGTCGCATCTCAAGAGGAGGCGCTCTCCACAGGAAAGTCGAGAGGAACTCCAGGGTCGTGCCACCATTCCAAGAGTCCCCCAGATGTGTCAGTCCATTCCAGATGAACCTGTTTTCGCTGCACTGCCTTGACGTTCAAGCCGAGGATCGGCTCCCACCACGGTGGCACGTGGGACAGCCCTGTGGGAAAGCCTCGTGGGAAAGCCTCGTGGGAAAGACTCGAGGGAAAAACATAGATCCTTTGATCTACGCGGTGGACTGCGTGACACTGCTGCTACCGCTATGGAGGAAAGCGCAAGTGCATGCCCGCATTCGAGACGAGGACTGACTCCCCTGGGGAGACTCCAGAAGTACCCCAAGATCCATGTCAGCACTGGGGAGGAATCCTCAGGTTCTGGCCTCGACTCCACAAGAGGACTAAGCCCCGGCATCGACAGGAGAGGAATCCCGAGAGGCCACCGAGGAACTCGCATGGGGACTGGCCTTTCGTGAGGCCACTAGAGCAGGTCCCTGAGGTCCCCGTCGTAAGTCGAGAGCACCTGCCGCAACTCGAGAAAATCCAGGAGGTTTTGACCTCCAGGCGAGATGAGGCCCATTTCCGCTGAGGCTTCTCGAGGCTAATCACATCTAACCACTGGAACTTCCAAAGGGTCATTCACACCCTTGCTGCAACTCAAGAAGTTCCCCGACATACCCGTCTCTACACGAGAGGAAGCACGAGGGTCCCACACATCCAGGGGAGCCCCGTTTCCGCCTCCTAGCTCGAGATGAGGGATCCTTTCACTGTTTCGTAGGGAAAGAATTCCCGGCCTTCCCGTCGCATCTCAAGAGGAGGCGCTCTCCACAGGAAAGGCGAGAGGAACTCCAGGGTCGTGCCACAATTCCAAGAGTCCCCAGATGTGTCAGTCCATTCCAGAGGAACCTGTTTTCCCTGCACTGCCCTGACGTTCAAGCCGAGGATCGACTCCCACCACGTGTGCACGTGGGACAGCCCTGTGGGAAAGCCTCGTGGGAAAGCCTCGTGGCAAAGACTCGAGGGAAAACCATAGATCCTTTGATCCCCGCGGCGGAAAGCGTGACACTGTTGCTACCGCTCTGGAGGAAAGCTCAAGTGCATGCCCACATTCGGGACGAGGACTGACTCCCCTGGGGAGTCTCCAGAAGCACCCCAAGATCCATGTCAGCACTGGAGAGGAATCCTCAGGTTCCGGCCCCGACTCCTCACAAGGTCTTAGGCCCCGGCATCGGCGGGAGAGGAATCCCGAGAGGCCCCCGAGGAACTCGCATGGGGACTGGCCTTTCCTGAGGCCACCAGAGCGGGTCCCTGAGGGCCCCGTCGTAAGTCGAGAGCACCTGCCGCAACTCGAGAAAATCCAGGAGGTTTTGCCCTGCAGGCGAGATGAGGCCCATTTCCGCTGAGGCTTCTCGAGGCTAATCACATCTAACCACTGGAACTTCCAAAGGGTCCTTCACACCCTTGCTGCAACTCAAGAAGTTCCCCGACATACCCGTCTCCACTCGAGAGGCAGCACGAGGGTCCCGCACACATCCATGGGAGCCCCGTTTCCGCCTCCTAGCTCGAGATGAGGTATCCTTTCCCTGTTTCGTAGGGAAAGAATTCCCGGCGTTCCCATCGCATCTCAAGAGGAGGCGCTCTCCACAGGAAAGGCGAGAGGAACTCCAGGGTCGTGCCACCATTCCAAGAGTCCCCCAGATGTGTCAGACCATTCCAGAGGGACCTGTTTTCCCTGCACTGCCGTGAGGTTCAAGCCGAGGATCGGCTCCAACCACGTGTGCACGTGGGAAAGCCTCGTGGGAAAGCCTCGTGGGAAAGACTCGAGGCAAAACAATAGATCCTTTGATCCACGCGGCGGACTGGGTGACACTGCTGCTACCGCTCTGGAGGAAAGCGCAAGTGCATGCCCGCATTCAAGACGAGGACTGACTCCCCTGGGGAGACTCCAAAAGTACCCCAAGATTCATGTCAGCACTGGAGAGGAATCCTCAGGTTCCGGCCCCGACTCCACACAAGGTCTTAGGCCCCGGCATCGACGGGAGAGGAATCCCGAGAGGCCCCCGAGGAACTCGCATGGGGACTGGCCTTTCCTGAGGCCACCAGAGCGGGTCCCTGAGGTCCCCGTTGTAAGTCGAGAGCACCTACCGCAACTCGAGAAAATCCAGGAGGTTTTGCCCTCCAGGCAAGATGAGGCCCATTTCCGCTGAGGCTTCTCGAGGCTAATCACATCTAACCACTGGAACTTACAAAGGGTCCTTCACACCCTTACTGCAACTCAAGAATTTCCCCGACATACCCGTCTCCACTCGAGAGGAAGCACGAGGGTCCCGCACACATCCAGGGGAGCCCCGTTTCCGCCTCCTAGCTCGAGATGAGGGATCCTTTCCCTGTTTCGTAGGGAAAGAATTCCCGGCGTTCCCGTCGCATCTCAAGAGGAGGCGCTCTCCACAGGAAAGGCGAGAGGAACTCCAGGGTCGTGCCACCATTCCAAGAGTCCCCCAGATGTGTCAGTCCATTCCAGAGGAACCTGTTTTCCCTGCACTGCCTTGACGTTCAAGCCGAGGATCGACTCCCACCACGTGTGCACGTGAGACAGCCCTGTGGGAAAGCCTCGTGGGAAAGCCTCGTGGGAAAGACTCGAGGGAAAACCATAGATCTTTGATCCACGCGGCGGACTGCGTGACACTCCTGCTACCGCTCTGGAGGAAAGCGCCAGTGCATGCCCACATTCGAGACGAGGACTGACTCCCCTGGGGAGTCTCCAGAAGCACCCCAAGATCCATGTCAGCACTGGAGAGGAATCCTCAGGTTCCAGCCCCGACTGCACACAAGGTCTTAGACCCCGGCATCGGCGGGTGAGGAATCCCGAGAGGCCCCCGAGGAACTCGCATGGGGACTGGCCTTTCCTGAGGCCACCAGAGCGGGTCTCTGAGGGCCCCGACGTAAGCCGAGAGCACCTGCCGCAACTCGAGTAAACCCAGGAGGTTTTGCCCTCCAGGGGAGATGAGGCCCATTTCCGCTGAGGCTTCTCGAGGCTAATCACATCTAACCACTGGAACTTCCTAAGGGTCCTTCACACCCTTGCTGCAACTCAAGAAGTTCCCCGACATACCCGTGTCCACTCGAGAGGAACCACGAGGGTCCCGCACACATCCATGGGAGCCCCGTTTCCGCCTCCTAGCTTGAGATGAGTCATCCTTTCCCTGTTTCGTAGGGAAAGAATTCCCGGCCTTCCCGTCGCATCTCAAGAGGAGGCGCTCTCCAAAGGAAAGGCGAGAGGAACTCCAGGGTCGTGCCACCATTCCAAGAGTCCCCCAGATGTGTCAGTCCACTCCAGAGGAACCTGTTTTCCCAGCACTGCCTTGACGTTCAAGCCGAGGATCGACTCCCACCACGTGTGCACGTGGGACAGCCCTGTGGGAAAGACTCGTGGGAAAGCCTCGTGGCAAAGACTCGAGGGAAAAACATAGATCCTTTGATCCACGCGGCAGAATGCGTGGCACTGCTGCTAACGCTCTGGAGGAAAGCGCAAGTGCATGCCCGCATTCAAGACGAGGACTGACTCCCCTGGGGAGTCTCCAGAAGTACCCCAAGATCCATGTCAGCACTGGCGAGGAATCCTCAGGTTCCGGCCCCGACTCCACACAAGGTCTTAGGCCCCGGCATCGATGGGAGAGGAATCCCGAGAGGCCCCCGAGGAACTCGCATGGGGACTGGCCTTTCCTGAGGCCACCAGAGCGGGTCCCTGAGGGCCCCGTCGTAGGTCGAGAGCACCTGCCGCAACTCGAGAAAATCCAGGAGGTTTTGCCCTCCAGGCGAGATGAGGCCCATTTCCGCTGAGATTTCTCGAGGCTAATCACATCTAACAACTGGAACTTCCAAAGGGTCATTCACACCCTTGCTGCAACTCAAAAAGTTCCCCGACATACCCGTCTCCACTCGAGAGGAAGCACTAGGGTCCCGCACACATCCAGGGGAGCCCCGTTTCCGCCTCCTAGCTCGAGATGAGGGATCCTTTCCCTGTTTCGTAGGGAAAGAATTCCCGGCGTTCCCGTCGCATCTCAAGAGGAGGCGCTCTCCACAGGAAAGGCGAGAGGAACTCCAGGATCGTGCCACCATTCCAAGAGTCCCCCAGATGTGTCAGTCCATTCCAGATGAACCTGTTTTCGCTGCACTGCCTTGACGTTCAAGCCGAGGATCGGCTCCCACCACGGTGGCACGTGGGACAGCCCTGTGGGAAAGCCTCGTGGGAAAGCCTCGTGGGAAAGACTCGAGGGAAAAACATAGATCCTTTGATCTACGCGGTGGACTGCGTGACACTGCTGCTACCGCTATGGAGGAAAGCGCAAGTGCATGCCCGCATTCGAGACGAGGACTGACTCCCCTGGGGAGACTCCAGAAGTACCCCAAGATCCATGTCAGCACTGGGGAGGAATCCTCAGGTTCTGGCCTCGACTCCACAAGAGGACTAAGCCCCGGCATCGACAGGAGAGGAATCCCGAGAGGCCACCGAGGAACTCGCATGGGGACTGGCCTTTCGTGAGGCCACTAGAGCAGGTCCCTGAGGTCCCCGTCGTAAGTCGAGAGCACCTGCCGCAACTCGAGAAAATCCAGGAGGTTTTGACCTCCAGGCGAGATGAGGCCCATTTCCGCTGAGGCTTCTCGAGGCTAATCACATCTAACCACTGGAACTTCCAAAGGGTCATTCACACCCTTGCTGCAACTCAAGAAGTTCCCCGACATACCCGTCTCTACACGAGAGGAAGCACGAGGGTCCCACACATCCAGGGGAGCCCCGTTTCCGCCTCCTAGCTCGAGATGAGGGATCCTTTCACTGTTTCGTAGGGAATGAATTCCCGGCCTTCCCGTCGCATCTCAAGAGGAGGCGCTCTCCACAGGAAAGGCGAGAGGAACTCCAGGGTCGTGCCACAATTCCAAGAGTCCCCAGATGTGTCAGTCCATTCCAGAGGAACCTGTTTTCCCTGCACTGCCCTGACGTTCAAGCCGAGGATCGACTCCCACCACGTGTGCACGTGGGACAGCCCTGTGGGAAAGCCTCGTGGGAAAGCCTCGTGGCAAAGACTCGAGGGAAAACCATAGATCCTTTGATCCCCGCGGCGGAAAGCGTGACACTGTTGCTACCGCTCTGGAGGAAAGCTCAAGTGCATGCCCACATTCGGGACGAGGACTGACTCCCCTGGGGAGTCTCCAGAAGCACCCCAAGATCCATGTCAGCACTGGAGAGGAATCCTCAGGTTCCGGCCCCGACTCCACACAAGGTCTTAGGCCCCGGCATCGGCGGGAGAGGAATCCCGAGAAGCCCCCGAGGAACTCGCATGGGGACTGGCCTTTCCTGAGGCCACCAGAGCGGGTCCCTGAGGGCCCCGTCGTAAGTCGAGAGCACCTGCCGCAACTCGAGAAAATCCAGGAGGTTTTGCCCTCCAGGAGAGATGAGGCTCATTTCCGCTGAGATTTCTCGAGGTTAATCACATCTAACCACTGGAACTTCCAAAGGGTCCTTCACACCCTTGCTGCAACTCAAGAAGTTCCCCGACATACCCGTCTCCACTCGAGAGGAAGCACGAGGGTCCCGCACACATCCAGGGGAGCCCTGTTTCCGCCTCTTAGCTCGAGATGAGGGATCCTTTCACTGTTTCGTAGGGAAAGAATTCCCGGCGTTCCCGTAGCATCTCAAGAGGAGGCGCTCTCCACAGGAAAGGCGAGAGGAACTCCAGGGTCGAGTCACCATTCCAAGAGTCCCCCAGATGTGTCAGTCCATTCGAGAGGAACCTGTTTTCGCTGCACTGCCTTGACGTTCAAGCCGAGGATCGGCTCCCACCACGGTGGCAGGTGGGACAGCCCTGTGGGAAAGCCTCGTGGGAAACCTCGCTGGAAAGACTCGAGGCAAAACCATAGATCCTTTGATCTACGCGGCGGACTGCGTGACACTGCTGCTACCGCTCTGGAGGAAAGCGCAAGTGCATGCCCACATTTGAGACGAGGACTGACTCCCCTGGCGAGACTCCAGACGTACCCCAAGATCCATGTCAGCACTGGAGAGGAATCCTCAGGTTCCGGCCCCGACTCCACACAAGGTCTTAGGCCCCGGCATCGACGGGAGAGGAATCCCGAGAGGCCCCCGAGGAACTCGCATGGGGACTGGCCTTTCCTGAGGCCACCAGAGCGGGTCCCTGAGGGCCCCGTCGTAGGTCGAGAGCACCTGCCGCAAATCGAGAAAATCCAGGAGGTTTTGCCCTCCAGGCGAGATGAGGCCCATTTCCGCTGAGATTTCTCGAGGCTACTCACATCTAACAACTGGAACTTCCAAAGGGTCATTCACACCCTTGCTGCAACTCAAAAAGTTCCCCGACATACCCGTCTCCACTCGAGTGGAAGCACTAGGGTCCCGCACACATCCAGGGGAGCCCCGTTTCCGCCTCCTAGCTCGAGATGAGGGATCCTTTCCCTGTTTCGTAGGGAAAGAATTCCCGGCGTTCCCGTCGCATCTCAAGAGGAGGCGCTCTCCACAGGAAAGGCGAGAGGAACTCCAGGGTCGTGCCACCATTCCAAGAGTCCCCCAGATGTGTCAGTCCATTCCAGATGAACCTGTTTTCGCTGCACTGCCTTGACGTTCAAGCCGAGGATCGGCTCCCACCACGGTGGCACGTGGGACAGCCCTGTGGGAAAGCCTCGTGGGAAAGCCTCGTGGGAAAGACTCGAGGGAAAAACATAGATCCTTTGATCTACGCGGTGGACTGCGTGACACTGCTGCTACCGCTATGGAGGAAAGCGCAAGTGCATGCCCGCATTCGAGACGAGGACTGACTCCCCTGGCGAGACTCCAGAAGTACCCCAAGATCCATGTCAGCACTGGAGAGGAATCCTCAGGTTCTGGCCTCGACTCAACAAGAGGACTAAGGCCCCGGCATCGACAGGAGAGGAATCCCGAGAGGCCACCGAGGAACTCGCATGGGGACTGGCCTTTCGTGAGGCCACTAGAGCAGGTCCCTGAGGTCCCCGTCGTAAGTCGAGAGCACCTGCCGCAACTCGAGAAAATCCAGGAGGTTTTGACCTCCAGGCGAGATGAGGCCCATTTCCGCTGAGGCTTCTCGAGGCTAATCACATCTAACCACTGGAACTTCCAAAGGGTCATTCACACCCTTCCTGCAACTCAAGAAGTTCCCCGACATACCCGTCTCTACACGAGAGGAAGCACGAGGGTCCCACACATCCAGGGGAGCCCCGTTTCCGCCTCCTAGCTCGGGATGAGGGATCCTTTCACTGTTTCGTAGGGAAAGAATTCCCGGCCTTCCCGTCGCATCTCAAGAGGAGGCGCTCTCCACAGGAAAGGCGAGAGGAACTCCAGGGTCGTGCCACAATTCCAAGAGTCCCCCAGATGTGTCAGTCCATTCCAGAGGAACCTGTTTTCCCTGCACTGCCCTGACGTTCAAGCCGAGGATCGACTCCCACCTCGTGTGCACGTGGGACAGCCCTGTGGGAAAGCCTCGTGGGAAAGCCTCGTGGCAAAGACTCGAGGGAAAACCATAGATCCTTTGATCCCCGCGGCGTAAAGCGTGACACTGTTGCTACCGCTCTGGAGGAAAGCGCAAGTGCATGCCCACATTCGGGACGAGGACTGACTCCCCTGTGGAGTCTCCAGAAGCACCCCAAGATCCATGTCAGCACTGGAGAGGAATCCTCAGGTTCCGGCCCCGACTCCACACAAGGTCTTAGGCCCCGGCATCGGCGGGAGAGGAATCCCGAGAGGCCCCCGAGGAACTCGCATGGGGACTGGCCTTTCCTGAGGCCACCAGAGCGGGTCCCTCAGGGCCCCGACGTAAGCCGAGAGCACCTGCCGCAACTCGAGAAAATCCAGGAGGTTTTGCCCTCCAGGGGAGATGAGGCCCATTTCCGCTGAGGCTTCTCGAGGCTAATCACATCTAACCACTGGAACTTCCTAAGGGTCCTTCACACCCTTGCTGCAACTCAAGAAGTTCCCCGACATACCCGTGTCCACTCGAGAGGAACCACGAGGGTCCCGCACACATCCATGGGAGCCCCGTTTCCGCCTCCTAGCTTGAGATGTGTCATCCTTTCCCTGTTTCGTAGGGAAAGAATTCCCGGCCTTCCCGTCGCATCTCAAGAGGAGGCGCTCTCCACAGGAAAGGCGAGAGGAACTCCAGGGTCGTGCCACCATTCCAAGAGTCCCCCAGATGTGTCAGTCCACTCCAGAGGAACCTGTTTTCCCAGCACTGCCTTGACGTTCAAGCCGAGGATCGACTCCCACCACGTGTGCACGTGGGACAGCCCTGTGGGAAAGACTCGTGGGAAAGCCTCGTGGCAAAGACTCGAGGGAAAACCATAGATCCTTTGATCCACGCGGCAGAATGCGTGGCACTGCTGCTACCGCTCTGGAGGAAAGCGCAAGTGCATGCCCGCATTCAAGACGAGGACTGACTCCCCTGGGGAGTCTCCAGAAGTACCCCAAGATCCATGTCAGCACTGGAGAGGAATCATCAGGTTCCGGCCCCGACTCCACACAAGGTCTTAGGCCCCGGCATCGACGGGAGAGGAATCCCGAGAGGCCCCCGAGGAACTCGCATGGGGACTGGCCTTTCCTGAGGCCACCAGAGCGGGTCCCTGAGGGCCCCGTCGTAAGTCGAGAGCACCTGCCGCAACTCGAGAAAATCCAGGAGGTTTTGCCCTCCAGGAGAGTTGAGGCTCATTTCCGCTGAGATTTCTCGAGGTTAATCACATCTAACCACTGGAACTTCCAAAGGGTCCTTCACACCCTTGCTGCAACTCAAGAAGTTCCCCGACATACCCGTCTCCACTCGAGAGGAAGCACGAGGGTCCCGCACACATCCAGGGGAGCCCTGTTTCCGCCTCTTAGCTCGAGATGAGGGATCCTTTCACTGTTTCGTAGGGAAAGAATTCCCGGCGTTCCCGTAGCATCTCAAGAGGAGGCGCTCTCCACAGGAAAGGCGAGAGGAACTCCAGGGTCGAGTCACCATTCCAAGAGTCCCCCAGATGTGTCAGTCCATTCGAGAGGAACCTGTTTTCGCTGCACTGCCTTGACGTTCAAGCCGAGGATCGGCTCCCACCACGGTGGCAGGTGGGACAGCCCTGTGGGAAAGCCTCGTGGGAAACCTCGTTGGAAAGACTCGAGGCAAAACCATAGATCCTTTGATCTACGCGGCGGACTGCGTGACACTGCTGCTACCGCTCTGGAGGAAAGCGCAAGTGCATGCCCACATTTGAGACGAGGACTGACTCCCCTGGCGAGACTCCAGACGTACCCCAAGATCCATGTCAGCACTGGAGAGGAATCCTCAGGTTCCGGCCCCGACTCCACACAAGGTCTTAGGCCCCGGCATCGACGGGAGAGGAATCCCGAGAGGCCCCCGAGGAACTCGCATGGGGACTGGCCTTTCCTGAGGCCACCATAGCGGGTCCCTGAGGTCCCCGACGTAAGCCGAGAGCACCTGCCGCAACTCGAGAAAATCCAGGAGGTTTTGCCCTCCAGGCGAGATGAGGCCCATTTCCGCTGAGGCTTCTCGAGGCTAATCACATCTAACCACTGGAACTTCCAAAGGGTCCTTCACACCCTTGCTGCAACTCAAGAAGTTCCCCGACATACCCGTGTCCACTCGAGAGGAAGCACGAGGGTCCCGCACACATCCATGGGAGCCCCGTTTCCGCCTCCTAGCTTGAGATGAGTGATCCTTTCCCTGTTTCGTAGGGAAGGAATTCCCGGCGTTCCCGTCGCAGATCAAGAGGAGGCGCTCTCCACAGGAAAGGCGAGAGGAACTCCAGGGTCGTGCCACCATTCCAAGAGTCCCCCAGATGTGTCAGTCCATTCCAGAGGAACCTGTTTTCCCTGCACTGCCTTGACGTTCAAGCCAAGGATCGACTCCCACCAAGTGTGCACGTGGGACAACCCTGTGGGAAAGACTCGTGGGAAAGCCTCGAGGCAAAGACTCGAGGGAAAACCATAGATCCTTTGATCCACACGGCGGACTGCGTGACACTGTTGCTACAGCTCTGGAGGAAAGCGCAAGTGCATGCCCGCATTCGAGACGAGGACTGACTCCCCTGTAGAGACTCCAGCAGTACCCCAAGATCCATGTCAGCACTGGAGAGGAATCCTCAGGTTCCTGCCCCGACTCCACACAAGGTCTTAGGCCCCGGCGTCGACGGGAGAGGAATCCCGAGAGGCCCCCGTGGAACTCGCATGGGGACTGGCCTTTCCTGAGGCCACCAGAGCGGGTCCCTGAGGGCCCCGTCGTAAGTTGAGAGCACCTGCCGCAACTCGAGAAAATCCAGGAGGTTTTGCCCTCCAGGCGAGATCAGGCTCATTTCCGCTGAGATTTCTCGAGGCTTATCACATCTAACCACTGGAACTTCCAAAGGGTCCTTCACACCCTTGCTGCAACTCAAGAAGTTCCCCGACATACCCGTCTCCACTCGAGAGGAAGCACGAGGGTCCCGCACACATCCAGGGGAGCCCCGTTTCCGCCTCCTAGCTCGAGATGAGGGATCCTTTCCCTGTTTCGTAGGGAAAGAATTCCCGGCGTTCCCGTCGCATCTCAAGAGGAGGCGCTCTCCACAGGAAGGGCGAGAGGAACTCCAGGGTAGTGCCACCATTCCAAGAGTCCCCCAGATGTGTCAGTCCATTCCAGAGGAACCTGTTTTCGCTGCACTGCCTTGACGTTCAAGCCGAGGATCGGCTCCCACCACGTGTGCACGTGGGACAGCCCTGTGGGAAAGCCTCGTGGGAAACCTCGTTGGAAAGTCTCTAGGGAAAACCAAGATCCTTTGATCTACGCGGCGGACTGCGTGACACTGCTGCTACCGCTCTGGAGGAAAGCGCAAGTGCATGCCCCCATTCGAGACGAGGACTGACTCCCCTGGCGAGACTCCAGAAGTACCCCAAGATCCATGTCAGCACTGGAGAGGAATCCTCAGGTTCCTGCCCCGACTCCACACAAGGTCTTAGGCCCCGGCATCGACGGGAGAGGAATCCCGAGAGGCCCCCGAGGAACTCGCATGGGGACTGGCCTTTCCTGAGGCCACCAGAGCGGGTCCCTGAGGGCCCCGTCGTTAGTCGAGAGCACCTGCCGCAACTCGAGAAAATCCAGGAGGTTTTGCCCTGCAGGCGAGATGAGGCCCATTTCCGCTGAGGCTTCTCGAGGCTAATCACATCTAACCACTGGAACTTCCAAAGGGTCCTTCACACCCTTGCTGCAACTCAAGAAGTTCCCCGACTTACCCGTCTCCACTCGAGAGGCAGCACGAGGGTCCCGCACACTTCCAGGGGAGCCCCGTTTCCGCCTCCTAGCTCGAGATGAGGTATCCTTTCCCTGTTTCGTAGGGAAAGAATTCCCGGCGTTCCCATCGCATCTCAAGAGGAGGCGCTCTCCACAGGAAAGGCGAGAGGAACTCCAGGGTCATGCCACCATTCCAAGAGTCCCCCAGATGTGTCAGACCATTCCAGAGGGACCTGTTTTCCCTGCACTGCCGTGAGGTTCAAGCCGAGGATCGGCTCCAACCACGTGTGCACGTGGGAAAGCCTCGTGGGAAAGCCTCGTGGGAAAGACTCGAGGCAAAACAATAGATCCTTTGATCCACGCGGCGGACTGGGTGACACTGCTGCTACCGCTCTGGAGGAAAGCGCAAGTGCATGCCCGCATTCAAGACGAGGACTGACTCCCCTGGGGAGACTCCAAAAGTACCCCAAGATTCATGTCAGCACTGGAGAGGAATCCTCAGGTTCCGGCCCCGACTCCACACAAGGTCTTAGGCCCCGGCATCGACGGGAGAGGAATCCCGAGAGGCCCCCGAGGAACTCGCATGGGGACTGGCCTTTCCTGAGGCCACCAGAGCGGGTCCCTGAGGTCCCCGTTGTAAGTCGAGAGCACCTACCGCAACTCGAGAAAATCCAGGAGGTTTTGCCCTCCAGGCAAGATGAGGCCCATTTCCGCTGAGGCTTCTCGAGGCTAATCACATCTAACCACTGGAACTTACAAAGGGTCCTTCACACCCTTACTGCAACTCAAGAATTTCCCCGACATACCCGTCTCCGCTCGAGAGGAAGCACGAGGGTCCCGCACACATCCAGGGGAGCCCCGTTTCCGCCTCCTAGCTCGAGATGAGGGATCCTTTCCCTGTTTCGTAGGGAAAGAATTCCCGGCGTTCCCGTCGCATCTCAAGAGGAGGCGCTCTCCACAGGAAAGGCGAGAGGAACTCCAGGGTCGTGCCACCATTCCAAGAGTCCCCCAGATGTGTCAGTCCATTCCAGAGGAACCTGTTTTCCCTGCACTGCCTTGACGTTCAAGCCGAGGATCGACTCCCACCACGTGTGCACGTGAGACAGCCCTGTGGGAAAGCCTCGTGGGAAAGCCTCGTGGGAAAGACTCGAGGGAAAACCATAGATCTTTGATCCACGCGGCGGACTGCGTGACACTCCTGCTACCGCTCTGGAGGAAAGCGCCAGTGCATGCCCACATTCGAGACGAGGACTGACTCCCCTGGGGAGTCTCCAGAAGCACCCCAAGATCCATGTCAGCACTGGAGAGGAATCCTCATGTTCCAGCCCCGACTGCACACAAGGTCTTAGACCCCGGCATCGGCGGGTGAGGAATCCCGAGAGGCCCCCGAGGAACTCGCATGGGGACTGGCCTTTCCTGAGGCCACCAGAGCGGGTCTCTGAGGGCCCCGACGTAAGCCGAGAGCACCTGCCGCAACTCGAGTAAACCCAGGAGGTTTTGCCCTCCAGGGGAGATGAGGCCCATTTCCGCTGAGGCTTCTCGAGGCTAATCACATCTAACCACTGGAACTTCCTAAGGGTCCTTCACACCCTTGCTGCAACTCAAGAAGTTCCCCGACATACCCGTGTCCACTCGAGAGGAACCACGAGGGTCCCGCACACATCCATGGGAGCCCCGTTTCCGCCTCCTAGCTTGAGATGAGTCATCCTTTCCCTGTTTCGTAGGGAAAGAATTCCCGGCCTTCCCGTCGCATCTCAAGAGGAGGCGCTCTCCAAAGGAAAGGCGAGAGGAACTCCAGGGTCGTGCCACCATTCCAAGAGTCCCCCAGATGTGTCAGTCCACTCCAGAGGAACCTGTTTTCCCAGCACTGCCTTGACGTTCAAGCCGAGGATCGACTCCCACCACGTGTGCACGTGGGACAGCCCTGTGGGAAAGACTCGTGGGAAAGCCTCGTGGCAAAGACTCGAGGGAAAACCATAGATCCTTTGATCCACGCGGCAGAATGCGTGGCACTGCTGCTAACGCTCTGGAGGAAAGCGCAAGTGCATGCCCGCATTCAAGACGAGGACTGACTCCCCTGGGGAGTCTCCAGAAGTACCCCAAGATCCATGTCAGCACTGGCGAGGAATCCTCTGGTTCCGGCCCCGACTCCACACAAGGTCTTAGGCCCCGGCATCGATGGGAGAGGAATCCCGAGAGGCCCCCGAGGAACTCGCATGGGGACTGGCCTTTCCTGAGGCCACCAGAGCGGGTCCCTGAGGGCCCCGTCGTAGGTCGAGAGCACCTGCCGCAACTCGAGAAAATCCAGGAGGTTTTGCCCTCCAGGCAAGATGAGGCCCATTTCCGCTGAGATTTCTCGAGGCTAATCACATCTAACAACTGGAACTTCCAAAGGGTCATTCACACCCTTGCTGCAACTCAAAAAGTTCCCCGACATACCCGTCTCCACTCGAGTGGAAGCACTAGGGTCCCGCACACATCCAGGGGAGCCCCGTTTCCGCCTCCTAGCTCGAGATGAGGGATCCTTTCCCTGTTTCGTAGGGAAAGAATTCCCGGCGTTCCCGTCGCATCTCAAGAGGAGGCGCTCTCCACAGGAAAGGCGAGAGGAACTCCAGGGTCGTGCCACCATTCCAAGAGTCCCCCAGATGTGTCAGTCCATTCCAGATGAACCTGTTTTCGCTGCACTGCCTTGACGTTCAAGCCGAGGATCGGCTCCCACCACGGTGGCACGTGGGACAGCCCTGTGGGAAAGCCTCGTGGGAAAGCCTCGTGGGAAAGACTCGAGGGAAAAACATAGATCCTTTGATCTACGCGGTGGACTGCGTGACACTGCTGCTACCGCTATGGAGGAAAGCGCAAGTGCATGCCCGCATTCGAGACGAGGACTGACTCCCCTGGGGAGACTCCAGAAGTACCCCAAGATCCATGTCAGCACTGGAGAGGAATCCTCAGGTTCTGGCCTCGACTCCACAAGAGGACTAAGGCCCCGGCATCGACAGGAGAGGAATCCCGAGAGGCCACCGAGGAACTCGCATGGGGACTGGCCTTTCGTGAGGCCACTAGAGCAGGTCCCTGAGGTCCCCGTCGTAAGTCGAGAGCACCTGCCGCAACTCGAGAAAATCCAGGAGGTTTTGACCTCCAGGCGAGATGAGGCCCATTTCCGCTGAGGCTTCTCGAGGCTAATCACATCTAACCACTGGAACTTCCAAAGGGTCATTCACACCCTTGCTGCAACTCAAGAAGTTCCCCGACATACCCGTCTCTACACGAGAGGAAACACGAGGGTCCCACACATCCAGGGGAGCCCCGTTTCCGCCTCCTAGCTCGGGATGAGGGATCCTTTCACTGTTTCGTAGGGAAAGAATTCCCGGCCTTCCCGTCGCATCTCAAGAGGAGGCGCTCTCCACAGGAAAGGCGAGAGGAACTCCAGGGTCGTGCCACAATTCCAAGAGTCCCCCAGATGTGTCAGTCCATTCCAGAGGAACCTGTTTTCCCTGCACTGCCCTGACGTTCAAGCCGAGGATCGACTCCCACCACGTGTGCACGTGGGACAGCCCTGTGGGAAAGCCTCGTGGGAAAGCCTCGTGGCAAAGACTCGAGGGAAAACCATAGATCCTTTGATCCCCGCGGCGTAAAGCGTGACACTGTTGCTACCGCTCAGGAGGAAAGCGCAAGTGCATGCCCACATTCGGGACGAGGACTGACTCCCCTGTGGAGTCTCCAGAAGCACCCCAAGATCCATGTCAGCACTGGAGAGGAATCCTCAGGTTCCGGCCCCGACTCCACACAAGGTCTTAGGCCCCGGCATCGGCGGGAGAGGAATCCCGAGAGGCCCCCGAGGAACTCGCATGGGGACTGGCCTTTCCTGAGGCCACCAGAGCGGGTCCCTCAGGGCCCCGACGTAAGCCGAGAGCACCTGCCGCAACTCGAGAAAATCCAGGAGGTTTTGCCCTCCAGGGGAGATGAGGCCCATTTCCGCTGAGGCTTCTCGAGGCTAATCACATCTAACCACTGGAACTTCCTAAGGGTCCTTCACACCCTTGCTGCAACTCAAGAAGTTCCCCGACATACCAGTGTCCACTCGAGAGGAACCACGAGGGTCCCGCACACATCCATGGGAGCCCCGTTTCCGCCTCCTAGCTTGAGATGTGTCATCCTTTCCCTGTTTCGTAGGGAAAGAATTCCCGGCCTTCCCGTCGCATCTCAAGAGGAGGCGCTCTCCACAGGAAAGGCGAGAGGAACTCCAGGGTCGTGCCACCATTCCAAGAGTCCCCCAGATGTGTCAGTCCACTCCAGAGGAACCTGTTTTCCCAGCACTGCCTTGACGTTCAAGCCGAGGATCGACTCCCACCACGTGTGCACGTGGGACAGCCCTGTGGGAAAGACTCGTGGGAAAGCCTCGTGGCAAAGACTCGAGGGAAAACCATAGATCCTTTGATCCACGCGGCAGAATGCGTGGCACTGCTGCTACCGCTCTGGAGGAAAGCGCAAGTGCATGCCCGCATTCAAGACGAGGACTGACTCCCCTGGGGAGTCTCCAGAAGTACCCCAAGATCCATGTCAGCACTGGAGAGGAATCCTCAGGTTCCGGCCCCGACTCCACACAAGGTCTTAGGCCCCGGCATCGACGGGAGAGGAATCCCGAGAGGCCCCCGAGGAACTCGCATGGGGACTGGCCTTTCCTGAGGCCACCAGAGCGGGTCCCTGAGGGCCCCGTCGTAAGTCGAGAGCACCTGCCGCAACTCGAGAAAATCCAGGAGGTTTTGCCCTCCAGGAGAGATGAGGCTCATTTCCGCTGAGATTTCTCGAGGTTAATCACATCTAACCACTGGAACTTCCAAAGGGTCCTTCACACCCTTGCTGCAACTCAAGAAGTTCCCCGACATACCCGTCTCCACTCGAGAGGAAGCACGAGGGTCCCGCACACATCCAGGGGAGCCCTGTTTCCGCCTCTTAGCTCGAGATGAGGGATCCTTTCACTGTTTCGTAGGGAAAGAATTCCCGGCGTTCCCGTAGCATCTCAAGAGGAGGCGCTCTCCACAGGAAAGGCGAGAGGAACTCCAGGGTCGAGTCACCATTCCAAGAGTCCCCCAGATGTGTCAGTCCATTCGAGAGGAACCTGTTTTCGCTGCACTGCCTTGACGTTCAAGCCGAGGATCGGCTCCCACCACGGTGGCAGGTGGGACAGCCCTGTGGGAAAGCCTCGTGGGAAACCTCGTTGGAAAGACTCGAGGCAAAACCATAGATCCTTTGATCTACGCGGCGGACTGCGTGACACTGCTGCTACCGCTCTGGAGGAAAGCGCAAGTGCATGCCCACATTTGAGACGAGGACTGACTCCCCTGGCGAGACTCCAGACGTACCCCAAGATCCATGTCAGCACTGGAGAGGAATCCTCAGGTTCCGGCCCCGACTCCACACAAGGTCTTAGGCCCCGGCATCGACGGGAGAGGAATCCCGAGAGGCCCCCGAGGAACTCGCATGGGGACTGGCCTTTCCTGAGGCCACCATAGCGGGTCCCTGAGGTCCCCGTCGTAAGCCGAGAGCACCTGCCGCAACTCGAGGAAATCCAGGAGGTTTTGCCCTCCAGGCGAGATGAGGCCCATTTCCGCTGAGGCTTCTCGAGGCTAATCACATCTAACCACTGGAACTTACAAAGGGTCCTTCACACCCTTGCTGCAACTCAAGAAGTTCCCCGACATACCCGTGTCCACTCGAGAGGAAGCACGACGGTCCCGCACACATCCATGGGAGCCCCGTTTCCGCCTCCTTGCTTGAGATGAGTTATCCTTTCCCTGTTTCGTAGGGAAGGAATTCCCGGCGTTCCTGTCGCAGATCAAGAGGAGGCGCTCTCCACAGGAAAGGCGAGAGGAACTCCAGGGTCGTGCCACCATTCCAAGAGTCCCCCAGATGTGTCAGTCCATTCCAGAGGAACCTGTTTTCCCTGCACTGCCTTGACGTTCAAGCCGAGGATCGACTCCCACCACGTGTGCACGTGAGACAGCCCTGTGGGAAAGCCTCGTGGGAAAGCCTCGTGGGAAAGACTCGAGGGAAAACCATAGATCTTTGATCCACGCGGCGGACTGCGTGACACTCCTGCTACCGCTCTGGAGGAAAGCGCCAGTGCATGCCCACATTCGAGACGAGGACTGACTCCCCTGGGGAGTCTCCAGAAGCACCCCAAGATCCATGTAAGCACTGGAGAGGAATCCTCAGGTTCCAGCCCCGACTGCACACAAGGTCTTAGACCCCGGCATCGGCGGGTGAGGAATCCCGAGAGGCCCCCGAGGAACTCGCATGGGGACTGGCCTTTCCTGAGGCCACCAGAGCGGGTCTCTGAGGGCCCCGACGTAAGCCGAGAGCACCTGCCGCAACTCGAGTAAACCCAGGAGGTTTTGCCCTCCAGGGGAGATGAGGCCCATTTCCGCTGAGGCTTCTCGAGGCTAATCACATCTAACCACTGGAACTTCCTAAGGGTCCTTCACACCCTTGCTGCAACTCAAGAAGTTCCCCGACATACCCGTGTCCACTCGAGAGGAACCACGAGGGTCCCGCACACATCCATGGGAGCCCCGTTTCCGCCTCCTAGCTTGAGATGAGTCATCCTTTCCCTGTTTCGTAGGGAAAGAATTCCCGGCCTTCCCGTCGCATCTCAAGAGGAGGCGCTCTCCAAAGGAAAGGCGAGAGGAACTCCAGGGTCGTGCCACCATTCCAAGAGTCCCCCAGATGTGTCAGTCCACTCCAGAGGAACCTGTTTTCCCAGCACTGCCTTGACGTTCAAGCCGAGGATCGACTCCCACCACGTGTGCACGTGGGACAGCCCTGTGGGAAAGACTCGTGGGAAAGCCTCGTGGCAAAGACTCGAGGGAAAACCATAGATCCTTTGATCCACGCGGCAGAATGCGTGGCACTGCTGCTAACGCTCTGGAGGAAAGCGCAAGTGCATGCCCGCATTCAAGACGAGGACTGACTCCCCTGGGGAGTCTCCAGAAGTACCCCAAGATCCATGTCAGCACTGGCGAGGAATCCTCTGGTTCCGGCCCCGACTCCACACAAGGTCTTAGGCCCCGGCATCGATGGGAGAGGAATCCCGAGAGGCCCCCGAGGAACTCGCATGGGGACTGGCCTTTCCTGAGGCCACCAGAGCGGGTCCCTGAGGGCCCCGTCGTAGGTCGAGAGCACCTGCCGCACCTCGAGAAAATCCAGGAGGTTTTGCCCTCCAGGCGAGATGAGGCCCATTTCCGCTGAGATTTCTCGAGGCTAATCACATCTAACAACTGGAACTTCCAAAGGGTCATTCACACCCTTGCTGCAACTCAAAAAGTTCCCCGACATACCCGTCTCCACTCGAGTGGAAGCACTAGGGTCCCGCACACATCCAGGGGAGCCCCGTTTCCGCCTCCTAGCTCGAGATGAGGGATCCTTTCCCTGTTTCGTAGGGAAAGAATTCCCGGCGTTCCCGTCGCATCTCAAGAGGAGGCGCTCTCCACAGGAAAGGCGAGAGGAACTCCAGGGTCGTGCCACCATTCCAAGAGTCCCCCAGATGTGTCAGTCCATTCCAGATGAACCTGTTTTCGCTGCACTGCCTTGACGTTCAAGCCGAGGATCGGCTCCCACCACGGTGGCACGTGGGACAGCCCTGTGGGAAAGCCTCGTGGGAAAGCCTCGTGGGAAAGACTCGAGGGAAAAACATAGATCCTTTGATCTACGCGGTGGACTGCGTGACACTGCTGCTACCGCTATGGAGGAAAGCGCAAGTGCATGCCCGCATTCGAGACGAGGACTGACTCCCCTGGGGAGACTCCAGAAGTACCCCAAGATCCATGTCAGCACTGGAGAGGAATCCTCAGGTTCTGGCCTCGACTCCACAAGAGGACTAAGGCCCCGGCATCGACAGGAGAGGAATCCCGAGAGGCCACCGAGGAACTCGCATGGGGACTGGCCTTTCGTGAGGCCACTAGAGCAGGTCCCTGAGGTCCCCGTCGTAAGTCGAGAGCACCTGCCGCAACTCGAGAAAATCCAGGAGGTTTTGACCTCCAGGCGAGATGAGGCCCATTTCCGCTGAGGCTTCTCGAGGCTAATCACATCTAACCACTGGAACTTCCAAAGGGTCATTCACACCCTTGCTGCAACTCAAGAAGTTCCCCGACATACCCGTCTCTACACGAGAGGAAGCACGAGGGTCCCACACATCCAGGGGAGCCCCGTTTCCGCCTCCTAGCTCGGGATGAGGGATCCTTTCACTGTTTCGTAGGGAAAGAATTCCCGGCCTTCCCGTCGCATCTCAAGAGGAGGCGCTCTCCACAGGAAAGGCGAGAGGAACTCCAGGGTCGTGCCACCATTCCAAGAGTCCCCCAGATGTGTCAGTCCACTCCAGAGGAACCTGTTTTCCCAGCACTGCCTTGACGTTCAAGCCGAGGATCGACTCCCACCACGTGTGCACGTGGGACAGCCCTGTGGGAAAGCCTCGTGGGAAAGCCTCGTGGCAAAGACTCGAGGGAAAACCATAGATCCTTTGATCCCCGCGGCGTAAAGCGTGACACTGTTGCTACCGCTCTGGAGGAAAGCGCAAGTGCATGCCCACATTCGGGACGAGGACTGACTCCCCTGTGGAGTCTCCAGAAGCACCCCAAGATCCATGTCAGCACTGGAGAGGAATCCTCAGGTTCCGGCCCCGACTCCACACAAGGTCTTAGGCCCCGGCATCGACGGGAGAGGAATCCCGAGAGGCCCCCGAGGAACTCGCATGGGGACTGGCCTTTCCTGAGGCCACCAGAGCGGGTCCCTGAGGGCCCCGTCGTAAGTCGAGAGCACCTGCCGCAACTCGAGAAAATCCAGGAGGTTTTGCCCTCCAGGAGAGATGAGGCTCATTTCCGCTGAGATTTCTCGAGGTTAATCACATCTAACCACTGGAACTTCCAAAGGGTCCTTCACACCCTTGCTGCAACTCAAGAAGTTCCCCGACATACCCGTCTCCACTCGAGAGGAAGCACGAGGGTCCCGCACACATCCAGGGGAGCCCTGTTTCCGCCTCTTAGCTCGAGATGAGGGATCCTTTCACTGTTTCGTAGGGAAAGAATTCCCGGCGTTCCCGTCGCATCTCAAGAGGAGGCGCTCTCCACAGGAAAGGCGAGAGGAACTCCAGGGTCGAGTCACCATTCCAAGAGTCCCCCAGATGTGTCAGTCCATTCGAGAGGAACCTGTTTTCGCTGCACTGCCTTGACGTTCAAGCCGAGGATCGGCTCCCACCACGGTGGCAGGTGGGACAGCCCTGTGGGAAAGCCTCGTGGGAAACCTCGTTGGAAAGACTCGAGGCAAAACCATAGATCCTTTGATCTACGCGGCGGACTGCGTGACACTGCTGCTACCGCTCTGGAGGAAAGCGCAAGTGCATGCCCACATTTGAGACGAGGACTGACTCCCCTGGCGAGACTCCAGACGTACCCCAAGATCCATGTCAGCACTGGAGAGGAATCCTCAGGTTCCGGCCCCGACTCCACACAAGGTCTTAGGCCCCGGCATCGACGGGAGAGGAATCCCGAGAGGCCCCCGAGGAACTCGCATGGGGACTGGCCTTTCCTGAGGCCACCATAGCGGGTCCCTGAGGTCCCCGACGTAAGCCGAGAGCACCTGCCGCAACTCGAGAAAATCCAGGAGGTTTTGCCCTCCAGGCGAGATGAGGCCCATTTCCGCTGAGGCTTCTCGAGGCTAATCACATCTAACCACTGGAACTTACAAAGGGTCCTTCACACCCTTGCTGCAACTCAAGAAGTTCCCCGACATACCCGTGTCCACTCGAGAGGAAGCACGAGGGTCCCGCACACATCCATGGGAGCCCCGTTTCCGCCTCCTAGCTTGAGATGAGTGATCCTTTCCCTGTTTCGTAGGGAAGGAATTCCCGGCGTTCCCGTCGCAGATCAAGAGGAGGCGCTCTCCACAGGAAAGGCGAGAGGAACTCCAGGGTCGTGCCACCATTCCAAGAGTCCCCCAGATGTGTCAGTCCATTCCAGAGGAACCTGTTTTCCCTGCACTGCCTTGACGTTCAAGCCAAGGATCGACTCCCACCAAGTGTGCACGTGGGACAACCCTGTGGGAAAGACTCGTGGGAAAGCCTCGAGGCAAAGACTCGAGGGAAAACCATAGATCCTTTGATCCACACGGCGGACTGCGTGACACTGTTGCTACAGCTCTGGAGGAAAGCGCAAGTGCATGCCCGCATTCGAGACGAGGACTGACTCCCCTGTAGAGACTCCAGCAGTACCCCAAGATCCATGTCAGCACTGGAGAGGAATCCTCAGGTTCCTGCCCCGACTCCACACAAGGTCTTAGGCCCCGGCGTCGACGGGAGAGGAATCCCGAGAGGCCCCCGTGGAACTCGCATGGGGACTGGCCTTTCCTGAGGCCACCAGAGCGGGTCCCTGAGGGCCCCGTCGTAAGTTGAGAGCACCTGCCGCAACTCGAGAAAATCCAGGAGGTTTTGCCCTCCAGGCGAGATGAGGCTCATTTCCGCTGAGATTTCTCGAGGCTTATCACATCTAACCACTGGAACTTCCAAAGGGTCCTTCACACCCTTGCTGCAACTAAAGAAGTTCCCCGACATACCCGTCTCCACTCGAGAGGAAGCACGAGGGTCCCGCACACATCCAGGGGAGCCCCGTTTCCGCCTCCTAGCTCGAGATGAGGGATCCTTTCCCTGTTTCTTAGGGAAAGAATTCCCGGCGTTCCCGTCGCATCTCAAGAGGAGGCGCTCTCCACAGGAAGGGCGAGAGGAACTCCAGGGTAGTGCCACCATTCCAAGAGTCCCCCAGATGTGTCAGTACATTCCAGAGGAACCTGTTTTCGCTGCACTGCCTTGACGTTCAAGCCGAATATCGGCTCCCACCACGTGTGCACGTGGGACAGCCCTGTGGGAAAGCCTCGTGGGAAACCTCGTTGGAAAGTCTCTAGGGAAAACCAAGATCCTTTGATCTACGCGGCGGACTGCGTGACACTGCTGCTACCGCTCTGGAGGAAAGCGCAAGTGCATGCCCCCATTCGAGACGAGGACTGACTCCCCTGGCGAGACTCCAGAAGTACCCCAAGATCCATGTCAGCACTGGAGAGGAATCCTCAGGTTCCTGCCCCGACTCCACACAAGGTCTTAGGCCCCGGCATCGACGGGAGAGGAATCCCGAGAGGCCCCCGAGGAACTCGCATGGGGACTGGCCTTTCCTGAGGCCACCAGAGCGGGTCCCTGAGGGCCCCGTCGTTAGTCGAGAGCACCTGCCGCAACTCGAGAAAATCCCGGAGGTTTTGCCCTCCAGGCGAGATGAGGCCCATTTCCGCTGAGGCTTCTCGAGGCTAATCACATCTAACCACTGGAACTTCCAAAGGGTCCTTCACACCCTTGCTGCAACTCAAGAAGTTCCCCGACATACCCGTCTCCACTCGAGAGGCAGCACGAGGGTCCCGCACACTTCCAGGGGAGCCCCGTTTCCGCCTCCTAGCTCGAGATGAGGTATCCTTTCCCTGTTTCGTAGGGAAAGAATTCCCGGGGATCCCATCGCATCTCAAGAGGAGGCGCTCTCCACAGGAAAGGCGAGAGGAACTCCAGGGTCGTGCCACCATTCCAAGAGTCCCCCAGATGTGTCAGACCATTCCAGAGGGACCTGTTTTCCCTGCACTGCCGTGAGGTTCAAGCCGAGGATCGGCTCCAACCACGTGTGCACGTGGGAAAGCCTCGTGGGAAAGCCTCGTGGGAAAGACTCGAGGCAAAACAATAGATCCTTTGATCCACGCGGCGGACTGGGTGACACTGCTGCTACCGCTCTGGAGGAAAGCGCAAGTGCATGCCCGCATTCAAGACGAGGACTGACTCCCCTGGGGAGACTCCAAAAGTACCCCAAGATTCATGTCAGCACTGGAGAGGAATCCTCAGGTTCCGGCCCCGACTCCACACAAGGTCTTAGGCCCCGGCATCGACGGGAGAGGAATCCCGAGAGGCCCCCGAGGAACTCGCATGGGGACTGGCCTTTCCTGAGGCCACCAGAGCGGGTCCCTGAGGTCCCCGTTGTAAGTCGAGAGCACCTACCGCAATTCGAGAAAATCCAGGAGGTTTTGCCCTCCAGGCAAGATGAGGCCCATTTCCGCTGAGGCTTCTCGAGGCTAATCACATCTAACCACTGGAACTTACAAAGGGTCCTTCACACCCTTACTGCAACTCAAGAATTTCCCCGACATACCCGTCTCCACTCGAGAGGAAGCACGAGGGTCCCGCACACATCCAGGGGAGCCCCGTTTCCGCCTCCTAGCTCGAGATGAGGGATCCTTTCCCTGTTTCGTAGGGAAAGAATTCCCGGCGTTCCCGTCGCATCTCAAGAGGAGGCGCTCTCCACAGGAAAGGCGAGAGGAACTCCAGGGTCGTGCCACCATTCCAAGAGTCCCCCAGATGTGTCAGTCCATTCCAGAGGAACCTGTTTTCCCTGCACTGCCTTGACGTTCAAGCCGAGGATCGACTCCCACCACGTGTGCACGTGAGACAGCCCTGTGGGAAAGCCTCGTGGGAAAGCCTCGTGGGAAAGACTCGAGGGAAAACCATAGATCTTTGATCCACGCGGCGGACTGCGTGACACTCCTGCTACCGCTCTGGAGGAAAGCGCCAGTGCATGCCCACATTCGAGACGAGGACTGACTCCCCTGGGGAGTCTCCAGAAGCACCCCAAGATCCATGTCAGCACTGGAGAGGAATCCTCAGGTTCCAGCCCCGACTCCACACAAGGTCTTAGACCCCGGCATCGGCGGGTGAGGAATCCCGAGAGGCCCCCGAGGAACTCGCATGGGGACTGGCCTTTCCTGAGGCCACCAGAGCGGGTCTCTGAGGGCCCCGACGTAAGCCGAGAGCACCTGCCGCAACTCGAGTAAACCCAGGAGGTTTTGCCCTCCAGGGGAGATGAGGCCCATTTCCGCTGAGGCTTCTCGAGGCTAATCACATCTAACCACTGGAACTTCCTAAGAGTCCTTCACACCCTTGCTGCAACTCAAGAAGTTCCCCGACATACCCGTGTCCACTCGAGAGGAACCACGAGGGTCCCGCACACATCCATGGGAGCCCCGTTTCCGCCTCCTAGCTTGAGATGAGTCATCCTTTCCCTGTTTCGTAGGGAAAGAATTCCCGGCCTTCCCGTCGCATCTCAAGAGGAGGCGCTCTCCAAAGGAAAGGCGAGAGGAACTCCAGGGTCGTGCCACCATTCCAAGAGTCCCCCAGATGTGTCAGTCCACTCCAGAGGAACCTGTTTTCCCAGCACTGCCTTGACGTTCAAGCCGAGGATCGACTCCCACCACGTGTGCACGTGGGACAGCCCTGTGGGAAAGACTCGTGGGAAAGCCTCGTGGCAAAGACTCGAGGGAAAATCATAGATCCTTTGATCCACGCGGCAGAATGCGTGGCACTGCTGCTACCGCTCTGGAGGAAAGCGCAAGTGCATGCCCGCATTCAAGACGAGGACTGACTCCCCTGGGGAGTCTCCAGAAGTACCCCAAGATCCATGTCAGCACTGGCGAGGATTCCTCTGGTTCCGGCCCCGACTCCACACAAGGTCTTAGGCCCCGGCATCGATGGGAGAGGAATCCCGAGAGGCCCCCGAGGAACTCGCATGGGGACTGGCCTTTCCTGAGGCCACCAGAGCGGGTCCCTGAGGGCCCCGTCGTAGGTCGAGAGCACCTGCCGCAACTCGAGAAAATCCAGGAGGTTTTGCCCTCCAGGCGAGATGAGGCCCATTTCCGCTGAGATTTCTCGAGGCTAATCACATCTAACAACTGGAACTTCCAAAGGGTCATTCACACCCTTGCTGCAACTCAAAAAGTTCCCCGACATACCCGTCTCCACTCGAGTGGAAGCACTAGGGTCCCGCACACATCCAGGGGAGCCCCGTTTCCGCCTCCTAGCTCGAGATGAGGGATCCTTTCCCTGTTTCGTAGGGAAAGAATTCCCGGCGTTCCCGTCGCATCTCAAGAGGAGGCGCTCTCCACAGGAAAGGCGAGAGGAAGTCCAGGGTCGTGCCACCATTCCAAGAGTCCCCCAGATGTGTCAGTCCATTCCAGAGGAACCTGTTTTCGCTGCACTGCCTTGACGTTCAAGCCGAGGATCGGCTCCCACCACGGTGGCACGTGGGACAGCCCTGTGGGAAAGCCTCGTGGGAAAGCCTCGTGGGAAAGACTCGAGGGAAAAACATAGATCCTTTGATCTACGCGGTGGACTGCGTGACACTGCTGCTACCGCTATGGAGGAAAGCGCAAGTGCATGCCCGCATTCGAGACGAGGACTGACTCCCCTGGGGAGACTCCAGAAGTACCCCAAGATCCATGTCAGCACTGGAGAGGAATCCTCAGGTTCTGGCCTCGACTCCACAAGAGGACTAAGGCCCCGGCATCGACAGGAGAGGAATCCCGAGAGGCCACCGAGGAACTCGCATGGGGACTGGCCTTTCGTGAGGCCACTAGAGCAGGTCCCTGAGGTCCCCGTCGTAAGTCGAGAGCACCTGCCGCAACTCGAGAAAATCCAGGAGGTTTTGACCTCCAGGCGAGATGAGGCCCATTTCCGCTGAGGCTTCTCGAGGCTAATCACATCTAACCACTGGAACTTCCAAAGGGCCATTCACACCCTTGCTGCAACTCAAGAAGTTCCCCGACATACCCGTCTCTACACGAGAGGAAGCACGAGGGTCCCACACATCCAGGGGAGCCCCGTTTCCGCCTCCTAGCTCGGGATGAGGGATCCTTTCACTGTTTCGTAGGGAAAGAATTCCCGGCCTTCCCGTCGCATCTCAAGAGGAGGCGCTCTCCACAGGAAAGGCGAGAGGAACTCCAGGGTCGTGCCACAATTCCAAAAGTCCCCCAGATGTGTCAGTCCATTCCAGAGGAACCTGTTTTCCCTGCACTGCCCTGACGTTCAAGCCGAGGATCGACTCCCACCACGTGTGCACGTGGGACAGCCCTGTGGGAAAGCCTCGTGGGAAAGCCTCGTGGCAAAGACTCGTGGGAAAACCATAGATCCTTTGATCCCCGCGGCGTAAAGCGTGACACTGTTGCTACCGCTCTGGAGGAAAGCGCAAGTGCATGCCCACATTCGGGACGAGGACTGACTCCCCTGGGGAGTCTCCAGAAGCACCCCAAGATCCATGTCAGCACTGGAGAGGAATCCTCAGGTTCCGGCCCCGACTCCACACAAGGTCTTAGGCCCCGGCATCGGCGGGAGAGGAATCCCGAGAGGCCCCCGAGGAACTCGCATGGGGACTGGCCTTTCCTGAGGCCACCAGAGCGGGTCCCTGAGGGCCCCGTCGTAAGTCGAGAGCACCTGCCGCAACTCGAGAAAATCCAGGAGGTTTTGCCCTCCAGGCGAGATGAGGCCCATTTCCGCTGAGGCTTCTCGGGGCTAATCACATCTAACCACTGGAACTTCCTAAGGGTCCTTCACACCCTTGCTGCAACTCAAGAAGTTCCCCGACATACCCGTGTCCACTCGAGAGGAACCACGAGGGTCCCGCACACATCCATGGGAGCCCCGTTTCCGCCTCCTAGCTTGAGATGAGTCATCCTTTCCCTGTTTCGTAGGGAAAGAATTCCCGGCCTTCCCGTCGCATCTCAAGAGGAGGCGCTCTCCACAGGAAAGGCGAGAGGAACTCCAGGGTCGTGCCACCATTCCAAGAGTCCCCCAGATGTGTCAGTCCACTCCAGAGGAACCTGTTTTCCCAGCACTGCCTTGACGTTCAAGCCGAGGATCGACTCCCACCACGTGTGCACGTGGGACAGCCCTGTGGGAAAGACTCGTGGGAAAGCCTCGTGGCAAAGACTCGAGGGAAAACCATAGATCCTTTGATCCACGCGGCAGAATGCGTGGCACTGCTGCTACCGCTCTGGAGGAAAGCGCAAGTGCATGCCCGCATTCAAGACGAGGACTGACTCCCCTGGGGAGTCTCCAGAAGTACCCCAAGATCCATGTCAGCACTGGAGAGGAATCCTCAGGTTCCGGCCCCGACTCCACACAAGGTCTTAGGCCCCGGCATCGACGGGAGAGGAATCCCGAGAGGCCCCCGAGGAACTCGCATGGGGACTGGCCTTTCCTGAGGCCACCAGAGCGGGTCCCTGAGGGCCCCGTCGTAAGTCGAGAGCACCTGCCGCAACTCGAGAAAATCCAGGAGGTTTTGCCCTCCAGGAGAGATGAGGCTCATTTCCGCTGAGATTTCTCGAGGTTAATCAAATCTAACCACTGGAACTTCCAAAGGGTCCTTCACACCCTTGCTGCAACTCAAGAAGTTCCCCGACATACCCGTCTCCACTCGAGAGGAAGCACGAGGGTCCCGCACACATCCAGGGGAGCCCCGTTTCCGCCTCCTAGCTCGAGATGAGGGATCCTTTCCCTGTTTCGAAGGGAAAGAATTCCCGGCGTTCCCGTCGCATCTCAAGAGGAGGCGCTCTCCACAGGAAAGGCGAGAGGAAGTCCAGGGTCGTGCCACCATTCCAAGAGTCCCCCAGATGTGTCAGTCCATTCCAGAGGAACATGTTTTCGCTGCACTGCCTTGACGTTCAAGCCGAGGTTCGGCTCCCACCACGTGTGCACGTGGGACAGCCCTGTGGGAAAGCCTCGTGGGAAACCACGTTGGAAAAACTCGAGGGAAAAACATAGATCCTTTGATCTACGCGGCGGACTGCGTGACACTGCTGCTACCGCTCTGGAGGAAACAGCAAGTGCATGCCCCCATTCCAGACGAGGACTGACTCCCCTGGCGAGACTCCAGAAGTACCCCAAGATCCATGTCAGCACTGGAGAGGAATCCTCAGGTTCCGGCCCCGACTCCACACAAGGTCTTAGGCCCCGGCATCGACGTGAGAGGAATCCCGAGAGGCCCCCGAGGAACTCGCATGGGGACTGGCCTTTCCTTAGGCCACCAGAGCGGGTCCCTGAGGGCCCCGTCGTAAGTCGAGAGCACCTGCCGCAACTCGAGAAAATCCAGGAGGTTTTGCCCTCCAGGCGAGATGAGGCCCATTTCCGCTGAGGCTTCTCGGGGCTAATCACATCTAACCACTGGAACTTCCTAAGGGTCCTTCTCACCCTTGCTGCAACTCAAGAAGTTCCCTGACATACCCGTGTCCACTCGAGAGGAAGCACGAGGGTCCCGCACACATCCATGGGAGCCCCGTTTCGGCCTCCTAGCTTGAGATGAGTGATCCTTTCCCTGTTTCGTAGGGAAGGAATTCCCGGCGTTCCCGTCGCAGATCAAGAGGATGCGCTCTCCACAGGAAAGGCGAGAGGAACTCCAGGGTCATGCCACCATTCCAAGAGTCCCCCAGATGTGTCAGTCCATTCCAGAGGAACCAGTTTTCTCTGCACTGCCTTGACGTTCAAGCCGAGGATCGACTCCCACCACGTGTGCACGTGGGACAGCCCTGTGGGAAAGACTCGTGGGAAAGCCTCGTGGGAAAGACTCGAGGGAAAACCATAGATCCTTTCATCCACGCGGCAGAATGCGTGGCACTGCTACTACCGCTCTGGAGGAAAGCGCAAGTGCATGCCCGCATTCAAGACGAGGACTGACTCCCCTGGGGAGTCTCCAGAAGTACCCCAAGATCCATGTCAGCACTGGAGAGGAATCCTCAGGTTCCGGCCCCGACTCCACACAAGGTCTTAGGCCCCGGCATCGACGGGAGAGGAATCCCGAGAGGCCCCTGAGGAACTCGCATGGGGACTGGCCTTTCCTGAGGCCACCAGAGCGGGTCCCTGAGGGCCCCGTCGTAAGTCGAGAGCACCTGCCGCAACTCGAGAAAATCCAGGAGGTTTTGCCCTCCAGGAGAGATGAGGCTCATTTCCGCTGAGATTTCTCGAGGTTAATCACATCTAACCACTGGAACTTCCAAAGGGTCCTTCACACCCTTGCTGCAACTCAAGAAGTTCCCCGACATACCCGTCTCCACTCGAGAGGAAGCACGAGGGTCCCGCACACATCCAGGGGAGCCCCGTTTCCGCCTCCTAGCTCGAGATGAGGGATCCTTTCCCTGTTTCGAAGGGAAAGAATTCCCGGCGTTCCCGTCGCATCTCAAGAGGAGGCGCTCTCCACAGGAAAGGCGAGAGGAAGTCCAGGGTCGTGCCACCATTCCAAGAGTCCCCCAGATGTGTCAGTCCATTCCAGAGGAACATGTTTTCGCTGCACTGCCTTGACGTTCAAGCCGAGGTTCGGCTCCCACCACGTGTGCACGTGGGACAGCCCTGTGGGAAAGCCTCGTGGGAAACCACGTTGGAAAAACTCGAGGGAAAAACATAGATCCTTTGATCTACGCGGCGGACTGCGTGACACTGCTGCTACCGCTCTGGAGGAAACAGCAAGTGCATGCCCCCATTCCAGACGAGGACTGACTCCCCTGGCGAGACTCCAGAAGTACCCCAAGATCCATGTCAGCACTGGAGAGGAATCCTCAGGTTCCGGCCCCGACTCCACACAAGGTCTTAGGCCCCGGCATCGACGTGAGAGGAATCCCGAGAGGCCCCCGAGGAACTCGCATGGGGACTGGACTTTCCTTAGGCCACCAGAGCGGGTCCCTGAGGGCCCCGTCGTAAGTCGAGAGCACCTGCCGCAACTCGAGAAAATCCAGGAGGTTTTGCCCTCCAGGCGAGATGAGGCCCATTTCCGCTGAGGCTTCTCGGGGCTAATCACATCTAACCACTGGAACTTCCTAAGGGTCCTTCACACCCTTGCTGCAACTCAAGAAGTTCCCCGACATACACGTGTCCACTCGAGAGGAACCACGAGGGTCCCGCACACATCCATGGGAGACCCGTTTCCGCCTCCTAGCTTGAGATGAGTCATCCTTTCCCTGTTTCGTAGGGAAAGAATTCCCGGCCTTCCCGTCGCATCTCAAGAGGAGGCGCTCTCCACAGGAAAGGCGAGAGGAACTCCAGGGTCGTGCCACCATTCCAAGAGTCCCCCAGATGTGTCAGTCCACTCCAGAGGAACCTGTTTTCCCAGCACTGCCTTGACGTTCAAGCCGAGGATCGACTCCCACCACGTGTGCACGTGGGACAGCCCTGTGGGAAAGACTCGTGGGAAAGCCTCGTGGCAAAGACTCGAGGGAAAACCATAGATCCTTTGATCCACGCGGCAGAATGCGTGGCACTGCTGCTACCGCTCTGGAGGAAAGCGCAAGTGCATACCTGCATTCAAGACGAGGACTGACTCCCCTGGGGAGTCTCCAGAAGTACCCCAAGATCCATGTCAGCACTGGAGAGGAATCCTCAGGTTCCGGCCCCGACTCCACACAAGGTCTTAGGCCCCGGCATCGACGGGAGAGGAATCCCGAGAGGCCCCCGAGGAACTCGCATGGGGACTGGCCTTTCCTGAGGCCACCAGAGCGGGTCCCTGAGGGCCCCGTCGTAAGTCGAGAGCACCTGCCGCAACTCGAGAAAATCCAGGAGGTTTTGCCCTCCAGGAGAGATGAGGCTCATTTCCGCTGAGATTTCTCGAGGTTAATCACATCTAACCACTGGAACTTCCAAAGGGTCCTTCACACCCTTGCTGCAACTCAAGAAGTTCCCCGACATACCCGTCTCCACTCGAGAGGAAGCACGAGGGTCCCGCACACATCCAGGGGAGCCCCGTTTCCGCCTCCTAGCTCGAGATGAGGGATCCTTTCCCTGTTTCGAAGGGAAAGAATTCCCGGCGTTCCCGTCGCATCTCAAGAGGAGGCGCTCTCCACAGGAAAGGCGAGAGGAAGTCCAGGGTCGTGCCACCATTCCAAGAGTCCCCCAGATGTGTCAGTCCATTCCAGAGGAACATGTTTTCGCTGCACTGCCTTGACGTTCAAGCCGAGGTTCGGCTCCCACCACGTGTGCACGTGGGACAGCCCTGTGGGAAAGCCTCGTGGGAAACCACGTTGGAAAAACTCGAGGGAAAAACATAGATCCTTTGATCTACGCGGCGGACTGCGTGACACTGCTGCTACCGCTCTGGAGGAAACAGCAAGTGCATGCCCCCATTCCAGACGAGGACTGACTCCCCTGGCGAGACTCCAGAAGTACCCCAAGATCCATGTCAGCACTGGAGAGGAATCCTCAGGTTCCGGCCCCGACTCCACACAAGGTCTTAGGCCCCGGCATCGACGTGAGAGGAATCCCGAGAGGCCCCCGAGGAACTCGCATGGGGACTGGCCTTTCCTTAGGCCACCAGAGCGGGTCCCTGAGGGCCCCGTCGTAAGTCGAGAGCACCTGCCGCAACTCGAGAAAATCCAGGAGGTTTTGCCCTCCAGGCGAGATGAGGCCCATTTCCGCTGAGGCTTCTCGGGGCTAATCACATCTAACCACTGGAACTTCCTAAGGGTCCTTCTCACCCTTGCTGCAACTCAAGAAGTTCCCTGACATACCCGTGTCCACTCGAGAGGAAGCACGAGGGTCCCGCACACATCCATGGGAGCCCCGTTTCGGCCTCCTAGCTTGAGATGAGTGATCCTTTCCCTGTTTCGTAGGGAAGGAATTCCCGGCGTTCCCGTCGCAGATCAAGAGGATGCGCTCTCCACAGGAAAGGCGAGAGGAACTCCAGGGTCATGCCACCATTCCAAGAGTCCCCCAGATGTGTCAGTCCATTCCAGAGGAACCAGTTTTCTCTGCACTGCCTTGACGTTCAAGCCGAGGATCGACTCCCACCACGTGTGCACGTGGGACAGCCCTGTGGGAAAGACTCGTGGGAAAGCCTCGTGGGAAAGACTCGAGGGAAAACCATAGATCCTTTCATCCACGCGGCAGAATGCGTGGCACTGCTACTACCGCTCTGGAGGAAAGCGCAAGTGCATGCCCGCATTCAAGACGAGGACTGACTCCCCTGGGGAGTCTCCAGAAGTACCCCAAGATCCATGTCAGCACTGGAGAGGAATCCTCAGGTTCCGGCCCCGACTCCACACAAGGTCTTAGGCCCCGGCATCGACGGGAGAGGAATCCCGAGAGGCCCCCGAGGAACTCGCATGGGGACTGGCCTTTCCTGAGGCCACCAGAGCGGGTCCCTGAGGGCCCCGTCGTAAGTCGAGAGCACCTGCCGCAACTCGAGAAAATCCAGGAGGTTTTGCCCTCCAGGAGAGATGAGGCTCATTTCCGCTGAGATTTCTCGAGGTTAATCACATCTAACCACTGGAACTTCCAAAGGGTCCTTCACACCCTTGCTGCAACTCAAGAAGTTCCCCGACATACCCGTCTCCACTCGAGAGGAAGCACGAGGGTCCCGCACACATCCAGGGGAGCCCCGTTTCCGCCTCCTAGCTCGAGATGAGGGATCCTTTCCCTGTTTCGTAGGGAAAGAATTCCCGGCGTTCCCGTCGCATCTCAAGAGGAGGCGCTCTCCACAGGAAAGGCGAGAGGAACTCCAGGGTCGTGCCACCATTCCAAGAGTCCCCCAGATGTGTCAGTCCATTCCAGAGGAACCTGTTTTCCCTGCACTGCCTTGACGTTCAAGCCGAGGATCGACTCCCACCACGTGTGCACGTGGGACAGCCCTGAGGGAAAGCCTCGTGGGAAAGCCTAGCCTCTTGGGAAAGCCTCGAGGGAAAACCATAGATCCCTTGATCCACGCGGCGGAATGCGTGACACTGCTGCTACCGCTCTGGAGGAAAGCGCAAGTGCATGCCCGCATTCGAGACGAGGGCTGACTACCCTGGGGAGACTCCAGGGGTACCCCTAAGATCAATGTCAGCACTGGTGAGGAATCCTCAGGTTCCGGCCCCGACTCCACACAAGGTCTTAGGCCCCGGCATCGAAGGGAGAGGAATCCCGAGAGGCCCCCGTGGAACTCGCATGGGGACTGGCCTTCCCTGAGGCCACCAGAGTGGGTCCCCGAGGTCCCCGTCGTAAGTCGAGAGCACCTGCCGCAACTCGAGAAAATCCAGGAGGTTTTGCCCTCCAAGCGAGATGAGGCCCATTTCCGCTGAGGCTTTTCGAGGCTAATCACATCTAACCACTGGAACTTCCAAAGGGTCCTTCACAACCTTGCTGCAACTCAAGAAGCTCCCAACATACCTGTCTCCACTCGAGAGGAAGCACGAGGGTCCCGCACACATCCAGGGGAGCCCCGTTTCCGCCTCCTAGCTCGAGATGAGGGATCCTTTCCCTGTTTCATAGGGAAAGAATTCCCGGCGTTCCCGTCGCATCTCAAGAGGAGGCGCTCTCCACAGGAAAGGCGAGAGGAACTCCAGGGTCGTGCCACCATTCCAAGAGTCCCCCAGATGTGTCAGTCCATTCCAGAGGAACCTGTTTTCCCTGAACTGCCTTGACGTTCAAGCCGAGGATCGACTCCCACCACGTGTGCACGTGGGACAGCCCTGTGGGAAAGCCTCGTGGGAAAGCCTCGTTGGAAAGACTCGAGGGAAAAACATAGATCCTTTGATCCACGCGGCGGACTGCGTGACACTGCTGCTACCGCTCTGGAGGAAAGCGCAAGTGCATGCCCGCATTCGAGACGAGGACTGACTCCCCTGGGGAGACTCCAGAAGTACCCCAAGATCCATGTCAGCACTGGAGAGGAATCCTCAGGTTCCGGCCCCGACTCCACACAAGGTCTTAGGCCCCGGCATCGACGGGAGAGGAATCCTGAGAGGCCCCCGAGGAACTCGCATGGGGACTGGCCTTTCCTGAGGCCACCAGAGCGGGCCCCTGAGGTACACGTCGTAAGTCCAGAGCACCTGCTGCAACTCGAGAAAATCCAGGAGGTTTTGCCTTCCAGGCGAGATGAGGCCCATTTCCGCTGAGGCCTCTCGAGGCTAATTACATATAACCACTGGAACTTCCAAAGGGTTCTTCACACCCTTGCTGCAACTCAAGAAGTTCCCCGACATACCCGTCTCCACTCGAGAGGAAGCACGAGGGTCCCGCACACATCCAGGGGAGAACCGTTTCCGCCTCCTAGCTCGAGATGAGGGATCCTTTCCCTGTTTCGTAGGGAAAGAATTCCCGGCGTTCCCGTCGCATCTTAAGAGGAGGCGCTCTCCACAGGAAAGGCGAGAGGAAGTCCAGGGTCGTGCCATCATTCCCAGAGTCCCCCAGATGTCCCAGTCCATTCCAGAGGAACCTGTTTTCCCTGCACTGCCTCGACTTTCACGCCTCAGATCGACTCACACCACGGTGGCACATGGGACAGCCCTGTGGGAAAGCCTCATGGGAAAGCCTTGTGGGAAAACCTCGAGGGAAAGCCACAGATCCCATGAACGACGCGACGAGAAGCCTGACAATGCTGCTACTGCTCTGGAGGAAAGCGCACGTGCATGCCCCCATTCGAGACAAGGACTGACTCCCCTGGCGAGAATCCAGAAGTAGCCCAAGAACCATGTCAGCACTGGAGAGGAATCCTCAGTTTCCGTGCCCAACTCCACACGGGGTCTTAGGCCCCGACATCGACGGGAGAGGAACCCAAAGAGGTCCCCGAGAAGCTCAAATGGGGTCTGGCCAAGCCTGAGGCCACCAGAGCGGGTCCCTTAGGTCTCCGTCGTAACACTAGAGCACCTGCCGCAACTCGGGAAAATCCAGGAGGATCTCCCCTCCAGGCTAGATGAGGCCCATGTGCGCTGCGGCTTCTCGAGGCTAATCACACCTAACCTCTGGAACTTCCAAAAGGCCCTTCACATCCTTGCTGCAACTCAAGAAGTTACCCGACATACCCCTCTCCACTCTAGAGGAAGCACGAGGGTCCCGCCCATATCCAGTGGAGCGCCATTTCCGCCTCGTAGCTCCATATGTGGGATCCTTTCGCTGCTTGGTCGGGAAAGAATTCTGGGCTTTCCTGTCGCATCTCAAGAGAAGGCTCTCTCCACAGGAAAGGCGAGAGGAACTCCAGGATAGTGCCACCATTCCCAGAGTCCCCCAGATATTTCAGTCCATTCCAGAGGAAACTGTTTTCCCTGCACTGCCTCAACTTTCACTCCACGGATCGACTCACACCACGGTGGCACGTGGGACAGCCCTGTTGGAAAGCCTCATGGGAAAGCCTCGTGCGAAATCCTCGAGGGAAAGCCACAGATCCCATTATCGACGTGACGAAAAGCGTGACACTTCTGCTACAGCTCGGGAGGAAAGCGCACGTGATGCCCCCTCTCGAGACCAGGACTAACTCCCCTGGGGAGACTCCAAAAGTACCCCAAGATCCATGTCAGCACTGGAGAGGAATCCTCAGTTTCCGGGCCCGATTCCACACAAGGTCTTCGTCCCGGGCATCGAAAAGGGAGGAATCCCGAGAGGCCCCGGAGAAACTCGAATGGGGTCTGGCCAGGCCTGAGGCCACCAGAGCCAGTCCGTTAGGTCACCATCGTAAGACGAGAGGACCTTCCGCAAGTCGAGAAAATCCAAGAGATTCTCCCCTCCAGGCTAGATGAGGCCCTTTTCCGCTGAGGCGTCTCGAGGCTAATCACATCTAACCTCTGGAACTTCCAAAGGGTCCTTCACACCCTTGCTGCAACTCAAGAAGTTCCCGGACATACCCGTCTCCACTCGAGAGGAAGCACGATGGTCCCACCCACATCCAGAGGAGCCCCGTTTCCGCCTCCTAGCTCGAGATGAGGGGATCCTTTCCCTGCTTGGTCGGAAAAGAATACCCAGTCTTCCTGTCGCATGTCAAGAGGAGGCGCTCCTCACAGAAAAGGCGAGAGGAACTCAACGGTCGTGCCACAATTCCCAGAGTCCCCCAGATGTCTCATTCCATTCCAGAGGAACCTGTTTTCCCTGCACTGCCTCGACTTTCACGCCCAGGATCCACTCCCACCACGGTGGCAGTTGGGATAGCACTGTGGAAAATCCTCCTGGGAAAGCCTCATGGGAAAGCCTCGAGGGAAAGCCACAGATCCCTTGATTCACGCGACGGGAAGCGTGACACTGCTGCTACCCCTCTGGAGGAAAGCGGACGTGCATGCTCCCATTCGAGACGAGAACTTATCCCCTGGGGAGACTCCAAAAGTACCCCAAGATCCATGTCAGCACTGGAGAGGAATCCTCAGGTTCCGGCCCAGACTCCACACCAGGTCTAAGGCCCCGGCATCGACGGGAGAGGAATCCCGAGAGGCCCCCGCGCAACTCGCATGGGGACTGGCCAGTCCTGAGGCCACCAGAGCGGGTCCCTCAATTCCCTGTCGTAAGTGGAGTGCACCTGTCACAACTCGAGAAAATCCAGGAGGCTTTACCCTCCAGGCGAGATGAGGCCCATTTCCGCTAAGGCTTCTCGAGGCTAATCACGCCTAACTTATGGAACTTCAAAAAGGTCCTTCACACCCTTGTTGCAACTCAAGAATTTCCCCGACATACCCGTGTCCACTCTAGAGGAAGCACGAGTGTCCCGCCCACATCCAGAGGAGCACCGTTTCCGCTTCGCAGCTCGAGATGAGGGATATTGTCACTGCTCTGTCGGGAAAGAATTTTGGGCGTTCCTGTCGCATCTCAAGGGGAGGTGCTCTCCACAGGATAGGCGAGAGGAATTCCAGCGTCGTGCCACCATTCCAAGAGTCCCCAGATATCTCAGTCCATTCCAGAGGAACCTGTTTTCCCTGCACTGCCTGGACTTTGATTGCGAGGATCGACTGCCACCACGGTGGCACGTGGGACAGCCCTGTGGGAAAGCCTCGAGGGAAAGCCTGGAGGGAAAGTCACAGATCCCTTCATCCAGGCGATGGGAAGCATGACACTGCTGCTACAGTTCGGGAGGAAAGCGCACGTGCATGCCCCATTTGAGACGAGGACTTACTCCCCTGGCGAGACTCCAGAAGTACCCCAAGATCCATGTCAGCACTGGAGAGGAATCCTCAGGTTCCGGGCCCGACTCCAAACAAGGTCTTAGGCACCGACACCGAAGGGACAGGTTTCCTGAGAGGCCCGCGAGCAACTCGCACGGGGACTGGCCTTTCCTGAGGCCACCAGAGAGGGTCCCTGAGGTCCCTGTCCTAAGTCGAGAGCACCTGCCGCAACTCGAGAAAATCCAGGAGATTCTCCCCTCCAGGCGTGATGAGGCCCATTTCGGCTGAAACTTCTCGAGGCTAATCACATCTAGCGTCTGGAACTTCCAAAAGGCACTTCACACCCTTGCTGCAACTCACGAAGTTCCCCGACATACCCGTCTCCTCGCGAGAGGAAGCACGAGGGTCCCGCACACATCCAGGGGAGCCCCGTTTCCCCCTCCTAGCTCGAGAGGAGGGATGCTTTCGCCGCTAGGTCGGGAAAGAATTCCTGGCGTTCCCGTCTCACCTCAGAGGAGGCGCTCTCCACCGGAAAGGCAAGAGGAACTCCAGCGTCGTGCCACCATTCCAAGAGTCCCCCAGATGTCTCAGTCCATTCTAGAGGAAACTGTTTTCCCTGCACTGCCTCGACTTTCACGCCGAGGATCGACACACACCACGGTGGTACGAGGGACATCCCTGTGGGAAAGCCTCGTGGGAAATCCTCGAGGGAAAGCCACAGATCCCTTGATCCAGGCAATGGGAAGCGTGACACTGCTGCTACAGTTCTGGAGGAAAGCAGACGTGCATGCCGCCATTTGAGACGAGGACTTACTCCCCTGGGGAGACTCCAGAAGTACCCCAAGATCCATGTCAGCACTGGAGAGGAATCCTCAGGTTCCGGCCCCGACTCCACACAAGGTCTTAGGCCCCGGCATCGACGGGAGAGGAATCCCGAGAGGTCCCCGAGCAACTCGCATGGGGACTGGCCTTTCCTGAGGCCACCAGAGCGGGTCCCTGAGGTCCCCGTCGTAAGTCGAGAGCACCTGCCGCAACTCGAGAAAATCCAGGAGGTTTTGCTCTCCAGGCGAGATGAGGCCCATTTCCGATGAGGCTTCTCGAGGCTAATCACACCTAACCTCTGGAACTTCCAAAAGGTCCTTCACACCCTTGCTGCAACTCAAGAAGTTCCCTGATATACCCGTCTCCACTCGAAAGGAAGCACGAGAATCCCAGGAAAATCCACAGGAGCGCCGTTTCCGCCTCGTAGCTCGAGATGAGGGATCCTTTCCCCGTTTGGTCAGAAAAGAATTCCCGGCGTTCTAGTCGCATCTCAAGAGGAGGCGCTCTCCATAGGAAAGGCGAGAGGAACTCCAGGGTCGTGCCACCATTCCCAGAGTCTGCCAGATGTCTCAGAAAATACCAGAGGAACCTGTTTTCCCTGCACTGACTCGACTTTCATGCCGAGGATCGACTCACACCACGGTGGCACCTGGGACAGCCCTGTGGGAAAGCCTCGTGGGAAAGCCTCGTGGAAAATCCTCGAGGGAAAGCCACAGACCCCATGACTCACTAGATGGGAAGCGTGACACTGCTGCTACAAATCGGGAGGAAAGCGCACGTGCATGCCCCCTCTCGAGACGACGACTTGCTCCCCTGGGGAGACTCCAAAAGTACTCCAAAATCCATGTCACCACTGGAGAGGAAACCTCAGGTTCTGGCTCCGACTCAACACAAGGTCTTAGGCCCCGGCATCGACGGGAGAGAAATCCCGAGAGGCCCCCGAACAAATCGAATGGGGCCTGGCCAGTCCTGAGGCCACCAGAGCGGGTACTTAGGTCACCGTTGTAAGACCAGAACACCTGCCACAACTCCAGAAAATCCAGGAGGTTTTTCCCCTCAGGTTAGATGAGGACAATTTCAGCTGAGGCGTCTCGAGGCTAATCACATCGAACCTCTGGAACATCCAAAGGGTCCATAACACCCTGGCTGCAACTCAAGAAGTTCCCCGACATACCCTTATCCCCTCCAGAGGAAGCACGAGGGTCTCGCCCACATGCAGAGAAGCACCATATCCGCCTCGTAGCTCGAGATGAGGGATCCTTTCGCTGCTTTTTCGGGAAAGAATTCTGGGCATTCCCGTCCCATCTCATGAGGAGGCTCTCTCCACAGGAAAGGCGAGAGGAAATCCAGTGTCGGGCTACCATACCAAGGGTCCCCCAGATGTCTCAGTCCATTCCAGAAGAACCTGTTTTCCCTACACTGCCTCGACTTTCATGCTGAGGATCGCCTCCCACCATGGTGGCACGTGGGACAGCCCTGTGGGTAAGCCTCGTGGGAAAACCTCGAGGGAAAGCAACAGATCCCTTGATCCACTCGACAGGAAGCGTGACACTGCTTCTACCTCTCTGGAGGAAAGCGCACGTGCATGCCCGCATTCGAGACGAGGACTGACTCCCCTGGGGAGACTCCAGAAGTACCCCAAGATCCATGTCAGCACTGGAGAGGAATCCTCAGGTTCCGGCCCCGACTCCACACAAGGTGTTAGGCCCCGGCATCGACGGGAGAGGAATCCCGAGAGGCCCCCGAGGAACTCGCATGGGGACTGGCCTTTCCTGAGGCCACCAGAGCGGGTCCCTGAGGTCTCCGTCGTAAGTCGAGAGCACCTGCCGCATCTCGAGAAAATCCAGGAGGTTTTGCCCTCCAGGCCAGATGAGGCCCATTTCCGCTGAGGCTTCTAGAGGCAAATCACATGTAACCACTGGAACTTCCAAAGGGTCCTTCACTCCCTTGCTGCAACTCAAGAAGTTCCCCGACATACCCGTTTCCACTTGAGAGGAAGCACGAGGGTCCCGCACACATCCAGGGGAGCCCCGTTTCCACCTCCTAGCTCGAGATGAGGGATCCTTTCCCTGTTTCTTAGGGAAAGAATTCCCGGCTTTCCCGTCGCATCTCAAGAGGAGGCGCTCTCCACAGGAAAGGCGAGAGGAACTCCAGGGTCGTGCCACCATTCCACGAGGCCCCCAGATGTGTCAGTCCATTCCAGAGGAACCTGTTTTCCCTGCACTGCCTCGACGTTCAAGCCGAGGATCGACTCCCACCACGTGTGTACGTGGGACAGCCCTGTGGGAAAGCCTCGTGGGAAAGCCTCGAGGGAAAGCCATAGATCCCTTGATCCACGCGGCGGACTGCGTGACACTGCTGCTACCGCTCTGGAGGAAAGGGCAAGTGCATGCCCGCATTTGAGAGGAGGACTGACTCCCCTGGGGAGACTGCAGAACTACCCCAAGATCCATGTCAGCACTGGAGAGGAATCCTCAGGTTCCGGCCCCGACTCCACACAAGGTCTTAGGCCCCGGCATGGACAGGAGAGGAATCCCGAGAGGCCCCCGAGGAACTCGCATGGGGACTGGCCTTTCTTGAGGAAACCAGAGCAGGTCCCTGAGGTCCCCGTCGTAAGTCGAGAGCACCGGCCGCAACTCGAGAAAATCCAGGAGCTTTTGCCCTCCAGGCGAGATGAGGCCCATTTCCGCTGAGGCTTCTCGAGGCTCATCACATCTAACCACTGGAACTTCCAAAGGGTCCTTCACACCCTTGCTGCAACTCAAGAAGTTCCCCGACATACCCGTCTCCACTCGAGAGGAAGAACGAGGGTCCCGCACCCATCCAGGGGAGCCCCGTTTGCGCCTCCTAGCTCGAGAGGAGGGAATCTTTCCCTATTTCGTAGGGAAAGAATTCTCGGCGTTCCGTCGCATCTCAAGAGGATGCGCTCTCCACAGGAAAGGCGAGAGGAACTCCAGGGTCGTGCCACCATTCCAAGAGTCCCCCAGATGTGTCAGTCCATTCCAGAGGAACCTGTTTTCCCTGCACTGCCGTGACGTTCAAGCCAAGGATCGAATCCCACCACGTGTGCACGTGGCACAGCCCTGTGGGAAAGCCTCGTGGGAAAGCCTCGTGGGAAAGACTCGAGGGAAAACCATAGATCCATTGATCCACGCGGCGGACTGCGTGACACTGCTTCTACCGCTCTGGAGGAAAGCGCAAGTGCATGCCCGCATTCGAGACGAGGACTGACTCCCCTGAGGACACTCCAGAAGTACCCCAAGATCCATGTCAGCACTGGAGAGGAATCCTCAGGTTCCGGCCCCAACTCCACACAAGGTCGTAGGCCCCGGCATCGACGGGAGAGGAATCCCGGAGGCCCCCGAGGAATTCGGATGGGGACTGGCCTTTCCTGAGGCCACCCGAGCGGGTCCCCGAGGTCCCCGTCGTAAGTCGAGAGCATCTGCCGCAACTCGAGAATATTCAGGAGGTTTTGCCCTCCAGGCGAGATGAGGCCCATTTCCGCTGAGGCTTCTCGAGGCTCATCACATCTAACCACTGGAACTTCCAAAGGGTCCTTCACACCCTTGCTGCAACTCAAGAAGTTCCTCGACATTCCCGTCTCCACTCTAGAGGAAGCACGAGGGTCCCGCACACATCCAGGGAAGCCCCGTTTCCGCCTCCTAGCTCGAGAGGAGGGAACCTTTCCCTGTTTCGTAGGGAAAAAATTCTCGGCGTTCCGTCGCATCTCAAGATGAGGCGCTCTCCACAGGAAAGGCGAGAGGAAGTCCAGGGACGTGCCACCATTCCAAGAGTCCCCCAGAAGTGTCAATCCATTCCAGAGGAACCTGTTTTCCCTGCACTGCCTTGACGTTCAAGCCGTGGATCGACTCCCACCACGTGTGCACGTGGGACAGCCCTGTGGGAAAGCCTCGTGGGAAAGCCTCGTGGGAAAGACTCGAGGGAAAGCCATAGATCCATTGATCCACGCGGCGGACTGCGTGACACTGCTGCTACCGCTCTGGAGGGAAGCGCAAGTGCATGCCCGCATTCGAGACGAGGACTGACTCCCCTGGGGAGACTCCAGAAGTACCCCAAGATCCATGTCAGCACTGGAGAGGAATCCTCAGGTTCCGGCCCCGACTCCACACAAGGTGTTAGGCCCCGGCATCGACGGGAGAGGAATCCCGAGAGGCCCCCGAGGAACTCGCATGGGGACTGGCCTTTCCTGAGGCCACCAGAGCGGGTCCCTGAGGTCTCCGTCGTAAGTCGAGAGCACCTGCCGCATCTCGAGAAAATCCAGGAGGTTTTGCCCTCCAGGCCAGATGAGGCCCATTTCCGCTGAGGCTTCTAGAGGCAAATCACATGTAACCACTGGAACTTCCAAAGGGTCCTTCACTCCCTTGCTGCAACTCAAGAAGTTCCCCGACATACCCGTTTCCACTTGAGAGGAAGCACGAGGGTCCCGCACACATCCCGGGGAGCCCCGTTTCCACTTCCTAGCTCGAGATGAGGGATCCTTTCCCTGTTTCTTAGGGAAAGAATTCCCGGCTTTCCCGTCGCATCTCAAGAGGAGGCGCTCTCCACAGGAAAGGCGAGAGGAACTCCAGGGTCGTGCCACCATTCCACGAGGCCCCCAGATGTGTCAGTCCATTCCAGAGGAACCTGTTTTCCCTGCACTGCCTCGACGTTCAAGCCGAGGATCGACTCCCACCACGTGTGTACGTGGGACAGCCCTGTGGGAAAGCCTCGTGGGAAAGCCTCGTGGGAAAGACTCGAGGGAAAACCATAGATCCTTTGATCCACGCGGCGGAATGCGTGGCACTGCTTCTACCGCTCTGGAGGAAAGCGCAAGTGCATGCCCGCATTCGAGACGAGGACTGACTCCCCTGGGGAGACTCCAGAAGTACCCCAAGATCCATGTCAGCACTGGAGAGGAATCCTCAGGTTCCGGCCCCGACTCCACACAAGGTCTTAGGCCCCGGCATCGACGGGAGAGCAATCCCGAGAGGCCCCCGAGGAACTCGCATGGGGACTGGCCTTTCCTGAGGCCACCAGAGCGGGTCCCCGAGATCCCAGTCGTAAGTCGAGAGCACCTGCCGCAACTCGAGAATATCCCGGAGGTTTTGCCCTCCAGGCGAGATGAGGCACATTTCCGCTGAGGCTTCTCGTGGCTCATCACATCTAACCACTGAAACTTCCAAAGGGTCCTTCACACCCTTGCTGCAACTCAAGAAGTTCCCCGACATACCCGTCTCCACTTGAGAGGAAGCACGAGGGTCCCGCACACATTCAGGGGAGCCCCGTTTCCCCCTCCTAGCTCGAGAGGAGGGATCCTTCCCCTGTTTCGTAGGGAAAGAATTCCCGGCGTTCCCGTCGCATCTCAAGAGGAGGCGCTCTCCACAGGAAAGGCGAGAGGAAGTCCAGGGTCGTGCCACCATTCCAAGAGCCCCCAGATGTGTCAGTCCATTCCAGAAGAACCTGTTTTCCCTGCACTGCCTTGACGTTCAAGCAAAGGATCAACTCCCACCACGTGTGCACGTGGCACAGCCCTGTGGGAAAGCCTCGTGGGAAAGCCTCGTGGGAAAGACTCGAGGGAAAGCCATAGATCCATTGATCCACGCGGCGGACTGCGTGACACTGCTGCTACCGCTCTGGAGGGAAGCGCAAGTGCATGCCCGCATTCGAGACGAGGACTGACTCCCCTGGGGAGACTCCAGAAGTACCCCAAGATCCATGTCAGCACTGGAGAGGAATCCTCAGGTTCCGGCCCCGACTCCACACAAGGTGTTAGGCCCCGGCATCGACGGGAGAGGAATCCCGAGAGGCCCCCGAGGAACTCGCATGGGGACTGGCCTTTCCTGAGGCCACCAGAGCGGGTCCCTGAGGTCTCCGTCGTAAGTCGAGAGCACCTGCCGCATCTCGAGAAAATCCAGGAGGTTTTGCCCTCCAGGCGAGATGAGGCCCATTTCCGCTGAGGCTTCTAGAGGCAAATCACATGTAACCACTGGAACTTCCAAAGGGTCCTTCACTCCCTTGCTGCAACTCAAGAAGTTCCCCGACATACCCGTTTCCACTTGAGAGGAAGCACGAGGGTCCCGCACACATCCCGGGGAGCCCCGTTTCCACCTCCTAGCTCGAGATGAGGGATCCTTTCCCTGTTTCTTAGGGAAAGAATTCCCGGCTTTCCCGTCGCATCTCAAGAGGAGGCGCTCTCCACAGGAAAGGCGAGAGGAACTCCAGGGTCGTGCCACCATTCCACGAGGCCCCCAGATGTGTCAGTCCATTCCAGAGGAACCTGTTTTCCCTGCACTGCCTCGACGCTCAAGCCGAGGATCGACTCCCACCACGTGTGTACGTGGGACAGCCCTGTGGGAAAGCCTCGTGGGAAAGCCTCGTGGGAAAGACTCGAGGGAAAACCATAGATCCTTTGATCCACGCGGCGGAATGCGTGGCACTGCTTCTACCGCTCTGGAGGAAAGCGCAAGTGCATGCCCGCATTCGAGACGAGGACTGACTCCCCTGGGGAGACTCCAGAAGTACCCCAAGATCCATGTCAGCACTGGAGAGGAATCCTCAGGTTCCGGCCCCGACTCCACACAAGGTCTTAGGCCCTGGCATCGACGGGAGAGCAATCCCGAGAGGCCCCCGAGGAACTCGCATGGGGACTGGCCTTTCCTGAGGCCACCAGAGCGGGTCCCCGAGATCCCAGTCGTAAGTCGAGAGCACCTGCCGCAACTCGAGAATATCCAGGAGGTTTTGCCCTCCAGGCGAGATGAGGCACATTTCCGCTGAGGCTTCTCGTGGCTCATCACATCTAACCACTGAAACTTCCAAAGGGTCCTTCACACCCTTGCTGCAACTCAAGAAGTTCCCCGACATACCCGTCTCCACTTGAGAGGAAGCACGAGGGTCCCGCACACATTCAGGGGAGCCCCGTTTCCCCCTCCTTGCTCGAGAGGAGGGATCCTTCCCCTGTTTCGTAGGGAAAGAATTCCCGGCGTTCCCGTCGCATCTCAAGAGGAGGCGCTCTCCACAGGAAAGGCGAGAGGAAGTCCAGGGTCGTGCCACCATTCCAAGAGCCCCCAGATGTGTCAGTCCATTCCAGAAGAACCTGTTTTCCCTGCACTGCCTTGACGTTCAAGCAAAGGATCAACTCCCACCACGTGTGCACGTGGCACAGCCCTGTGGGAAAGCCTCGTGGGAAAGCCTCGTGGGAAAGACTCGAGGGAAAACCATAGATCCTTTGATCCACGCGGCGGACTGCGTGACACTGCTTCTACCGCGCTGGAGGAAAGTGCAAGTGCATGCCCGCATTCGAGACGAGGACTGACTCCCCTGAGGACACTCCAGAAGTACCCCAAGATCCATGTCAGCACTGGAGAGGAATCCTCAGGTTCCGGCCCCAACTCCACACAAGGTCGTAGGCCCCGGCATCGACGGGAGAGGAATCCCGAGAGGCCCCCGAGGAACTCGCATGGGGACTGGCCTTTCCTGAGGCCACCAGAGCGGGTCCCCGAGGTCCCCGTCGTAAGTCGAGAGCATCTGCCGCAACTCGAGAATATCCAGGAGGTTTTGCCCTCCAGGCGAGATGAGGCCCATTTCCGCTGAGGCTTCTCGAGGCTCATCACATCTAACCACTGGAACTTCCAAAGGGTCCTTCACACCCTTGCTGCAACTCAAGAAGTTCCTCGACATACCCGTCTCCACTCGAGAGGAAGCACGAGGGTCCCGCACACATCCAGGGGAGCCCCGTTTCCCCCTCCTAGCTCGAGAGGAGGGATCCTTTCCCTGTTTCATAGGGAAAGAATTCCCGGCGTTCCCGTCCCATCTCAAGAGGAGGCGCTCTCCTCAGGAAAGGCGAGAGGAAGTCCACGGTCGTGCCACCATTCCAAGAGTCCCCCAGATGTGTCAGTCCATTCCAGAGGAACCTGTTTTCCCTGCACTGCCTTGACGTTCAAGCCGTGGATCGACTCCCACCCCGTGTGCACGTGGGACAGCCCTGTGGGAAAGCCTCGTGGGAAAGCCTCGTGGGAAAGACTCGAGGGAAAGCCATAGATCCATTGATCCACGCGGCGGACTGCGTGACACTGCTGCTACCGCTCTGGAGGGAAGCGCAAGTGCATGCCCGCATTCGAGACGAGGACTGACTCCCCTGGGGAGACTCCAGAAGTACCCCAAGATCCATGTCAGCACTGGAGAGGAATCCTCAGGTTCCGGCCCCGACTCCACACAAGGTGTTAGGCCCCGGCATCGACGGGAGAGGAATCCCGAGAGGCCCCCGAGGAACTCGCATGGGGACTGGCCTTTCCTGAGGCCACCAGAGCGGGTCCCTGAGGTCTCCGTCGTAAGTCGAGAGCACCTGCCGCATCTCGAGAAAATCCAGGAGGTTTTGCCCTCCAGGCGAGATGAGGCCCATTTCCGCTGAGGCTTCTAGAGGCAAATCACATGTAACCACTGGAACTTCCAAAGGGTCCTTCACTCCCTTGCTGCAACTCAAGAAGTTCCCCGACATACCCGTTTCCACTTGAGAGGAAGCACGAGGGTCCCGCACACATCCCGGGGAGCCCCGTTTCCACCTCCTAGCTCGAGATGAGGGATCCTTTCCCTGTTTCTTAGGGAAAGAATTCCCGGCTTTCCCGTCGCATCTCACGAGGAGGCGCTCTCCACAGGAAAGGCGAGAGGAACTCCAGGGTCGTGCCACCATTCCACGAGGCCCCCAGATGTGTCAGTCCATTCCAGAGGAACCTGTTTTCCCTGCACTGCCTCGACGTTCAAGCCGAGGATCGACTCCCACCACGTGTGTACGTGGGACAGCCCTGTGGGAAAGCCTCGTGGGAAAGCCTCGTGGGAAAGACTCGAGGGAAAACCATAGATCCTTTGATCCACGCGGCGGAATGCGTGGCACTGCTTCTACCGCTCTGGAGGAAAGCGCAAGTGCATGCCCGCATTCGAGACGAGGACTGACTCCCCTGGGGAGACTCCAGAAGTACCCCAAGATCCATGTCAGCACTGGAGAGGAATCCTCAGGTTCCGGCCCCGACTCCACACAAGGTCTTAGGCCCTGGCATCGACGGGAGAGCAATCCCGAGAGGCCCCCGAGGAACTCGCATGGGGACTGGCCTTTCCTGAGGCCACCAGAGCGGGTCCCCGAGATCCCAGTCGTAAGTCGAGAGCACCTGCCGCAACTCGAGAATATCCAGGAGGTTTTGCCCTCCAGGCGAGATGAGGCCCATTTCCGCTGAGGCTTCTCGAGGCTCATCACATCTAACCACTGGAACTTCCAAAGGGTCCTTCACACCCTTGCTGCAACTCAAGAAGTTCCTCGACATACCCGTCTCCACTCGAGAGGAAGCACGAGGGTCCCGCACACATCCAGGGGAGCCCCGTTTCCCCCTCCTAGCTCGAGAGGAGGGATCCTTTCCCTGTTTCATAGGGAAAGAATTCCCGGCGTTCCCGTCCCATCTCAAGAGGAGGCGCTCTCCTCAGGAAAGGCGAGAGGAAGTCCACGGTCGTGCCACCATTCCAAGAGTCCCCCAGATGTGTCAGTCCATTCCAGAGGAACCTGTTTTCCCTGCACTGCCTTGACGTTCAAGCCGAGGATCGACTCCCACCACGTGTGCACCTGGGACAGCCCTGTGGGAAAGCCTCGTGGGAAAGCCTCGTGGGAAAGACTCGAGGGAAAACCATAGATCCTTTGATCCACGCGGCGGACTGCGTGGCACTGCTTCTACCGCTCTGGAGGAAAGCGCAAGTGCATGCCGGCATTCGAGACGAGGACTGACTCCCCTGGGGAGACTCCAGAAGTACCCCAAGATCCATGTCAGCACTGGAGAGGAATCCTCAGGTTCCGGCCCCAACTCCACACAAGGTCGTAGGCCCCGGCATCGACGGGAGAGGAATCCCGAGAGGCCCCAGAGGAACTCGCATGGGGACTGGCCTTTCCTGAGGCCACCAGAGCGGGTCCCCGAGGTCCCCGTCATAAATCGAGATCGCCTGCCGCAACTCGAGAAAATCCAGGAGGTTTTGCCCTCCAGGAGAAATGAGGCCCATTTCCGCTGAGGCTTCTCGAGGTTCATCACATCTAACCACTGGAACTTCCAAAGGGTTCTTCACACCCTTGCTGCAACTCAAGAAGTTCCCCGACATACCCGTCTCCACTCGAGAGGAAGCACGAGGGTCCCGCACACATCCAGGGGAGCCCCGTTTCCCCCTCCTAGCTCGAAAGGAGGGATCCTTTCCCTGTTTCTTAGGGGAAGAATTCCCGGCGTTCCCATCGCATCTCAAGAGGAGGCGCTCTCCACAGGAAAGGCGAGAGGAACTCCAGGGTCGTGCCACCATTCCAGGAGTCCCCCAGATGTGTCAGTCCATTCCAGAAGAACCTGTTTTCCCTGCACTGCCGTGACGTTCAAGCCAAGGATCGACTCCCACCACGTGTGCACGTGGCACAGCCCTGTGGGAAAGCCTCGTGGGAAAGCCTCGTGGGAAAGACTCGAGGGAAAACCATAGATCCTTTGATCCACGCGGCGGACTGCGTGACACTGCTTCTACCGCTCTGGAGGAAAGCGCAAGTGCATGCCCGCATTCGAGACGAGGACTGACTCCCCTGAGGACACTCCAGAAGTACCCCAAGATCCATGTCAGCACTGGGGAGGAATCCTCAGGTTCCGGCCCCAACTCCACACAAGGTCGTAGGCCCCGGCATCGACGGGAGAGGAATCCCGGAGGCCCACGAGAAACTCGCATGGGGACTGGCCTTTCCTGAGGCCACCAGAGCGGGTCCCCGAGGTCCCCGTCGTAAGTCGAGAGCATATGCCGCAACTCGAGAATATCCAGGAGGTTTTGCCCTCCAGGCGAGATGAGGCCCATTTCCGCTGAGGCTTCTCGAGGCTCATCACATCTAACCACTGGAACTTCCAAAGGGTCCTTCACACCCTTGCTGCAACTCAAGAAGTTCCCCGACATACCCGTCTCCACTCGAGAGGAAGCACGAGGGTCCCGCACACATCCAGGGGAGCCCCGTTTCCCCCTCCTAGCTCGAGAGGAGGGATCCTTTCCCTGTTTCGTAGGGAAAGAATTCCCGGCGTTCCCGTCGCATCTCAAGAGGAGGCGCTCTCCACAGGAAAGGCGAGAGGAACTCCAGGGTCGTGCCACCATTCCAAGAGTCCCCCAGAAGTGTCAGTCCATTCCAGAGGAACCTGTTTCCCTGCACTGCCTTGACTTTCAAGCCGAGGATCGACTCCCATCACGTGTGCACGTGGGACAGACCTGTGGGAAAGCCTCGTGGGAAAGCCTCGTGGGAAAGATTCGAGGGAAAACCATAGACCCTTTGATCCACGCGGCGGACTGCGTGACACTGCTGCTACCGCTCTGGAAGAAAGCGCAAGTGCATGCCCGCATTCGAGACGAGGACTGACTCCCCTGGGGAGACTCCAGAACTACCCCAAGATCCATATCAGCACTGGAGAGTAATCCTCAGGTTCCGGCCCCGACTCCACACAAGGTCTTAGGCCCCGGCATGGACTGGGGAGGAATCCCAAGAGGCCCCCGAGCAACTCGCATGGGGACTGGCCTTTCCTGAGGCCACCAGAGCGGGTCCCCGAGGTCCCAGTCGTAAGTCGAGAGCACCTGCCGCAACTCGAGAATATCCAGGAGGTTTTGCCCTCCAGGTGAGATGAGGCCCATTTCCGCTGAGGCTTCTCGAGGCTCATCACATCTAACCACTGCAACTTCCAAAGGGTCCTTCACACCCTTGCTGCAACTCAAGAAGTTCCCCGACATACCCGTCTCCACTCGAGAGGAAGCACGAGGGTCCCGCACGCATCCAGGGGAGCCCCGTTTCCCCCTCCTAGCTCGAGAGGAGGGATCCTTTCCCTGTTTCTTCGGGGAAGAATTCCCGGCGTTCCCATCGCATCTCAAGAGGAGGCGCTCTCCACAGGAAAGGCGAGAGGAACTCCAGGGTCGTGCCACCATTCCAAGAGTCCCGAAGATGTGTCAGTCCATTCCAGAGGAACCTGTTTTCCCTGCACTGCCGTGACGTTCAAGCCAAGGATCGAATCCCACCACGTGTGCACGTGGCACAGCCCTGTGGGAAAGCCTCGTGGGAAAGCCTCGTGGGAAAGACTCGAGGGAAAACCATAGATCCATTGATCCACGCGGCGGACTGCGTGACACTGCTTCTACCGCTCTGGAGGAAAGCGCAAGTGCATGCC